>NC_134645.1:73168692-73793692 GCF_030463565.1 Pelecanus crispus | reverse complement strand
AGGAGACGGGGCTGAAATTCAAGCAAAGACGACCTACCATTTATCTCTTCTAGTTAACAGTTTGCATCCTGAGAGGCAGACTTATGCCACTCAGTTTTAATTCTCAAATTAACTTGAAATTTCTTGATATGGGGGGGAGATGGCAAATAGCAGTAGAGATAGTAGGGCAAACTCTGCCAAATCAGATTATCAGTTATTGAGTGCAAATGTGAATCGGCTGGAACCAGAGTCTGGTTAAACAGATGATACGGTGGATGCCACCCATCATCAAGAACATAAAATATTGGAAACAGCTGACACAGCTGGATTTGACATGAGACATCTATTCCCTGCATTCTTCCTGTCTCTTCTCTTTCTGTTGGCCTGGTGGAAATCACAGTGGCCTCTGGGAGTGAAGAGGATGCATAGACCACATAACCAAGAGGCAAAGGTGATCAAAGATCACAGTGAAGTACTACCAAGAGTTGATAGCAGTGTCTGCCAGACTGGTTTTCCCAGAAATCCTTGGAAATACTTTGAATCTATTAATGTCCTGTAGAAAATTCTCAAAGAACTTTTCTGTAAAGGGGAAATTGGTGCCAGTGTTAAATTACAAGAGAGAGGGATGCTCAGTTAATTGTTTGAGCTGTTCTGTTCTTGAGAAATTGAGACCTCAGTGAGGCATTACCCTAGAAAGCTCTGTCACTGTCGTGGTAGAAATGGTAGCCAGCCCGAAGCATTTGAAGGAATCGCTGTCAGTGTGCCTATTAACTTGTCAAGCCTTCCCAGGCTGATTGCTTTAAAGTCAACCGGAATGAAGAATTTCAAGAGGTAGTAGAGTGTGTCTGCACACCAGTCCCCACCTCATTTGAACTCAAGCTGGGACTCACATAGAAAAGGAACATTAAGAGTGCATTATCTATGTGATAACATATTTCCAGCATTTGTTATTTGTATTAAAAACTGGGCTAAAAAAGTTGTCTAAGCTCTCCATTGAATTAAGCATGGTTCTATAAATAGAGGGCATTAAATACATTTAAATTAACTGTGAGTTCTTGATTATCCTAGCAATTAGTAATACCTTGCTAGCTACAATATGTCCCATAAGAGTCTGTTTAAACAAGTTAATGCAACTGAATTTAGCCATAAATAAATAAGGATTTATTTCTGCACAGCCTAACTCCCCACTACTGCAGCTACTGCAGTGAATCAGGCCCAGCACACCCTACGTACCTGACAGCACTGGAGCAATCATAGTAAAACTGGGGCCAGGGCAAAATGAGCGGCTTGCTGTTCCCTAAATACACGCTGTTACTTAACACACGTTGGTAAGAATAAAACAATACCATGTTTCCCTCAGACTGGACACCATGGCCTCTTAAAATTAAAGGCTAATACGTTGATTTTTTTTCTTTTTTTCTTTTTTTTGTTTAAAATAGAAAGGCAGTCAAAGCCATCTTCAAAGCCCATCTTGGACCAAATTTATTTCACACTATCTTATCCATTTTTTCTCACTTTTGATTGGTTATATTTCTGTATCTATATGGAAAGTAATTTCAGCGTGGAATAAAAGTTTCAGCACCACAATCCAGAGTAATTTTTTCCACCTTCTTTTTATGTAGGATTTTCATTTCCCTAAAGTCCAGCCAAGGATGGAGTGTATGTTATGGCAGAGCTTGTGCATCCTGATGCTGATGTGAACAGTAGTAGCAGTGAGGTGAAATGTTGGACAATATGGGGCTGGAGTGGACTAAAGATGAGTCTTTATGCAAATAACTCTGTGCTGTGTGAAAGCATCAGTATAGTTTCTTTAATCATCTTTTTCTTTAATTTGCTTGGGCTGTTTAGCTGATGCTTTCAATACTCACCTTGACATTTGCAGCACCTATCTATCACATCAGGTTTACATTTCTGGCTTGCCTCAGCATATGTCCAGAGTAAATGTTGCTTTAAATATCCACTAATGGATTTGTCTTTCTTGTCTGGTTTTCTGTACTGTATTTAAGTAAGGTATCAAAACCAAGAGAAGAGGTCCATTACAGAATGAAGGATAGCTCCTATCTTCAACTAATTGCCCTGAAAGGTATTTGAGGTGGGAAGCTTGGTTGTTAGTGACATGTCCCCGTATACTCCTGATGTGGCTTTTGAGTACTTCAGATACCTTCCTCTGGCAGAAAGTGTTCTTGCTTGCTTTTAGCTAGACCTGTGTTCTACAGGACTTGTTTTCACTGAGAGGATAACCTTTTGTCTTTTTCAGTGGGTGAACACTTTTTCAGTGGGTTTACATATATATATCTATATATTTATCACTGAGGTAAATATAAAAGCATTTTATGGCCAGTCTTAGAGGCGTGACTGGCCTCATAAACAAAGAATCATTATGCCTAATGCACCAGATTTCTAACAGCCTTGTGCCACCAAGGAGCTGTTAATCCAAGGCATGTGATGTCTTCTTGAACTCCCTTGGGAGGACATTAGAGATCTACATCAGGAATTTGGGACCCATCTTCTTGGACTGGATGTAAGGTGCTTGCAGCAGCTTTCTGCTTTGTGGAGTTCTTCTGGAAAATGAGATCCTCTGAATGGGGCAGTATAAATGTCAAGTGGGGTTGAGGCTAGTTTTAGGATTTGGGTATTTCTAATGTCTGTTTCTTGTATGAGATCCGATAGATGATATTCCTCAGACTGAGGCATTGATGCTCTCCCAATGTCTCACATGATGTAATTTCCTTCCCTTTGCAACCTTTTCCCTGGGAAGGCCTCTTACAGGGTGTATCTCCATCTAATTTCGTGAAGTGATTAAAAAAATCTCCACCGCCTTGTGGAGGTAAATGGTGGGCTCAAAGGCAGTTGGCCACACTCTGAGCTGAACTCTGACCCTGCACATGACCCTGTAAGCCTCCTTCCTTCAGGCTAAGTGCGTGTTTTAATCCTGATGCTGGCAGTTGTACAAAATGCAGATCGTACAGGGGATTTTTAGTTCCCACGTTGATTAGGTGCCCTCCACTGTCCATGCACCAGTGTTGTACTGTATAGGTAGACTGGTCTGCAGATATGCCAGGCAAACTAAGACCTTTTTAGTGCCAGTAAAACCATCTATAGTCTTCATGCTGCCAAACACTCCTTACACATCCCATTTTACATGCGCAAGCTCGTTTGGGAAAGACCTGATGAATGATTTAATTTTTCCTCAGGTTGCTCGTCACACTGTGGTGCTGGGGGTGTGTGTTTGCTTTTTCAGAGGCCTGAGCAGTGACAGTGGCATTTTCACCACGCGTCCAGCAGTTGAGCTTGGGGGAGCTGCTCTGTCTAGGAAGAGGGGGAGCGTCAGCCACGTCATGCCAGAGGTGTTGGTTCTGCCATGCCAGCCCCTGTGCCCCTGGGGAAGGTTTGTTCAGGGCAGGCAAGGGTGCTCCAGGTTTGCCCCAGTGTGCCTACTGCAAACACAGGGTCCTGGCTTAACAGATCTTTGATGATCAAATTGCACTAACAATTTTAAGGAGCCAGGTTTTGAATGTTTTCCTTCAAAATAGGTTTTAAGGCATGTCCTTTTCCCCACCACGGACAAAATTCCATTTACAGAAATGGTCTTTTTTTTTTTTTTCTTTTGTTCTGCCAAAAGGAAATAGAGGATTTTAGCGTTTTGAGGATTTCCATAGGGAAATTACAGAGAAGAATTTTTCTTGTGTTGTTTCTGATCCCAGTTGAAAAAACCTGAACAAAAAAGAGGGATCATGCCAAACTTCCTGTAAACCTTAGATCTCAGAGAAGTAAAGCCTTAGATAAAAGTTATATCTCAGAAAAGTGAAAAGGAGATGAGTGAATAAGAAAACTTTTATCACAGTCAAACAAACCAAATTCAAAACAAAATAAGGGTCTCCAAAACAAAGAGAAGAATCAAGCGAAAAAATGCCTCCCCCAATGTTTTCTGGGAAAAACACACTTTCTCTTGTTCACTTGTGTTAGGCTGACATTAAGAGAGTCCTTTTCTAGTCCCTTTCCTAGGAACACATAGTTGGGAAGTTCACTGAGTTTTAGTTGGCTAAAAACCAAAAGATGGAAAGATGCGAGGAGTCAGCTAGAGCAGATTAATTTCATTTGTGTTATTTCCTTTTACAGATACTTTCAAAAGATAGTTATGTACACAATGGGACAGTGCACTCGTATTAAAGCAAGTAAAATTTAGTATAATTTAATGTAATTTCTAAATAGGCACACATGCTCTTTGCTGTGTATGCAGTACGATAAAGATTTCTCTGGGGACTCACAATTTTGAGAACTTTTATGTTTGATGCCATCATGGGAGATTTTTAAAGGACATTACTTAAAAATATCTGCACAAACACTGAAGATTTAACTCCTTCTTTTGTTCCTGGAATATTTGCTTATCTGATATTTTTCTGGTATGTACATTGCTGTATATATTTAAGATACTCAGCTGCTGTATTAGGTGCTTTAGCTTCAAAAAAGAAAGATTATACTCAACAGGGCTTGGCAATATGTAATTATGTCTTCTTTTACAAGATCATTGACCTAAGAAAAGATTATGTGCATATATGTAAAACACATAATTACATATTGTAGGTGGCATCTTTGTAAACCCAAATTTAACAGAAAATTCTAGGACTGATTAATACCATGTTCCAAACTTACTCCCCAAACCACATAATTTGGGTATACAAAGTACTCAGAAGGCAGTAACTCTTCAAAGGTTGCTATTGCTCTTAACCAGAAACACCTCAAAGCCCTAGTGTGTGTTACTTTCTGCTTTCAAGATCCTTGAGTAATCCGCTTTCTGTAATACCCTTTATAGATTTAGGAGAAAACGTTACCCAGAGAGAGGGACAAGAGGAGTGTGTGGAAATCCCTTTTTTAGCTGATAATTTTGTAGAAGCTGTTATTTCAGTCCCTTGGAAAAATATAAGATGAAACTTTGGGTCTAGGCTTCTGGTGTCAGACTCAGGTTTTGGTACCGTTATGATTTTAGAAAAATACAATTTGCATAGATATGTTTGTACAGACATTTAATAAAATGCATAGATATTAAAGAACATTAGGAGACTACAGAAAAATTCAAATTTGCTTTTGGTGTGTTATATTCCCGTTTGTTCTGGCTGGTTGATGGTCTAGATGTACATAATCCTGCTCCAGAGGATGAGTTCAACTAACTGAGCTTTTGAGACTTTGCCAGCTTTACATACCCATGACTTCTGAGGATACGTTTGCACTCCTTTGATTTAGACTTTTGACAAGCAGTACAAAGGAAGAACGCTCAGAACTTCTCCATGCCCGTGGTCATTGCTCCTTTCCTAACCGAATCTCCCCTTAACATTCACAGGTACACACTGGTGGATATTTTGCGCGCCATACTTCTTTCTTTAGAAGCCATGATAGAAGACCCCGAGCTTCAAGTGAATGGATTTGTTTTGATTATAGACTGGAGCAACTTCACCTTCAAGCAGGCCTCCAAGCTCACACCAAGCATGCTTAGATTAGCCATAGAGGGCCTTCAGGTAACCTTCTTTTCTTTCTTTTCCTGATTCTCCTTAATTTTGCAGTTCATTACAAATCTAGGTGGCTAAAAAAACCCAAACAAAACAAAAATCCAAGAACTTCTGAATAGCAAGGTGATTAACACCTTAAGGTATGGGCAGACAGACAAGCTTCAGTCTCAAGCTAATGCATGAACTCAGCTCTAAGTGCAGTAACTCCTGGTGTTTAGGCTCCTTCTTTGCCGTAAATAAGAGGTAACTTTTCTGTCTTTATTCCAAAGTGGCTGGCTTCCTGTAAATTCAGACCATAGCTGCTGCAGCAACAAGTTAGAAGTAATCAGTTTATCTTGTCATTTTGCACAGGGCTAATGAAATATGGGTTGCTGCTGCCACGCCAGGTTGGTTTTTTTTCATTGATTCCACTGGAGACAGGCTCTACATCATTTATCCTGAAAAGTGCGGGGCACTGTGATTAGGCAGTTAGCTGGGACTATTTACTTACTGGAAGTTCAGCATGTGCTTGGCTCTTTTGCTGGGTCAGGATTAATTTGAGCAGCAGCTTCTGGAACTGAGTACACAATGATTTAAATTTCTTTCTGCTCATTTTAAATGCACTTTACATGGCACAGGCACATTGGAGGAAAGGATACTACATAACTCTTGGCTGTCTCCTATGATGTTTAATGCTTATTTAAATGAAAAACCAGAATCTGTAAAGTAGTTGTTTGCAAGCTTGAGTTGCTGTGTTAAAAATACCAGTAATTCACTCCTGTGGCAGTATGCCTTGGTTTTACAAGGACATATATTCCTTTTCTGTGATGTTTTTATGATTTATACATTTTTATTACTCATAAAACAAAATAACAGCTTTATCTTTGAACTTTCTTCACTTTGATATTGCTATTTTTGAAAAAACTTGTATAGCAGTAGTATGGAGTTTTGATCTAAATCTTGAAACGGCTTAACCGTATTCAGCCTGCTGTTGCACATGGAAGGGTAGTGACAGTCATGAGACAAAGATCTAAATTTTCATTTTGTTGTGTTTCTTTATGCAATGGTGTGATTCCATGGTCTTGAGAACTACATCAGAAGGCAGCAGTGAGATTTGTACTCTAATAGTGCTGCATTTCCTTTTATTGCTTTCAAAGTTGTTTTCTTTTTTGTGCTACTTTTCAAAGTTAGCCATTGTTTTCTTGTTTTTAACATTAATAAATACTTTAGTAGTTTTTGTTTTTAAATGGTGGTGTTTCTTCTTGGACATTAGTCAGAGACAGTTATTTTGAGGAGAGCTGCAGTGGATAGTTGCATCAGAACATATGATGGATGACCTACCAAACTTCAGGTAGGCTCTGAGACTCTGTGTTCTCCTGCCATCAACTGGTTCATTACTGAGCTGAGGTGAAGTCTGTTGGCTTAACTTACCCGTGCCCCCAGTTTTGTATGTTTGAATATCCCAAGTCTGATGGTGGCTAGAACCCAGGGCATCATTTTGTGCCCACTGTCTTCAGTCCTGTTCACTCCAAAAATGTAAAACTGGGCATGAAATGCTCCAGAAGAGGGAATGAGAAGGCACTGAAATGGCAAATGTGAGATAAAACTCTCCCAGTGCTCGAGGAATCTGTCCTAATCTGTGACAGGTATTGTTATCTGTAAGCAGCAACTTTTACAAGGCCTTTTACCACAAGTCTTTTGAAGAAATCAATTAGTTGGGCTCTCATAATACAGTGATTAATTTTCTGTGGAGAACCACTAAGGGAATGAGGGCTAACATTCCTATACTAGCAAAATTGGCTGACTCTCTAGTGATATTTTCCCAGTAGTTATACTACTTGGAGGGTTGTTTATATTTATTTTCTTTTTTTTTTCCCTCTTTTTCGTTTACTTAGACATTTTTCTATGTAAAGATATATTAGAATCAATGGAAGCGACTAAAGACAACTGAACTGAACATCTTGGAGGGAGAGCCTCACTTCAAAACCAGTTGCGATCAGGGAGGAAATAAGAGGAAAGCATGGCGGAAAGGTGGTACAGAGAGACCCTGGGCAAGGCACAGGTTTATTTGCACCTTCTTGCAAGATTTCATGCCTGAAATGTTACATTCCCTTACCCTCAACAGGGACTGTTTTTCTTTTATTTTGGACAAAATTGTGTAGCGGAAACATCATTCTGAATGATGTCAAAGTAAAAAGTGCTTAGTCAGGTGGTATGAAAAAGAACAAGAACAACTCACACACACTGTTTATTTATGATCTTTGTAAATACTCTCTATTTATTCAGAGAAATGGAATTTACTTTGGCTTATAAGATTTAACAGGGCTCAAGATGCTGAACTTTACCATTTGGGGAATTTAAATATTTATGTTACTTGGGTGGAAAGGGGCAGGGAAAGTGGGATTAGTGACCACTGAATTTGATGTTAACCAAATCCCTTTGCCTCCTGAATGAAATCTACTAAATTTGCATTATATTTGCTTAACTTCCATGGTGAGCAGAATATTCAATATGGTACATACCAAAGAGAGTTGATTAGAAGCTACGGCATTTATGGGCTCTTCTCAACGGCTTATTTTTTAGGAAAATGCTTTTGAAAGTAAGATAAGTAAATATATATAGTTTTCTACTGAAGACAAGTTCTGCTATACACTTGGTCTGCATAGTTATGTTAAATGGCAACATGAAAAGAATCATACCCCTGACTGACTTGTATACATTAGAAAAACCTCCTAGGTAGTTGTTTTCAGGAAAAGAGCCTTTTGGCCGTGGAATTTTTAATGTTCAAGGACAGTGATTATCTGTAAACTAACGTGAATTTCCAGCATATCCATCCCAACAGTGCTGTACCAACCAATTGGTGCAGTGTAGGTCAGTGCTGATTTTTAGATCAAATGGTTGTGCTAGCCAAGATGCGAAATCCTCCTGTGGCGGTTGCGGCACTTAGCTGGGACTCTTGATGCTCCCATCCTAGCTCATACACTGGTCTTGTGCTTTTGGAAAAAAGCAGCAATACTCTTCCCTCCCAATGCTGGTGGCTACAGCATTTATGTTGCTCCTCATCACTGAGAAGGAGGATTTGCACTTAGAGCCCCTATACCTTCCGTAGTGAAGTATAAGAACATAAGCAAATGCAACATGTAATACTCTATTTTCTGAGAAGGGTCTGTCTGGATTGGGTGCCTAGGAGTACCTAAGAGGTCAGAGCTGTGAAACCTGAACAGAAGGAAAACATTCTTTGAGAGGTGAGACTGAAACCCATGTCCTGACTTCAGCACATTGTGTTGGCTCTCCCCAGTGTATTCAGCATGCAGGTGTTTGTGAATCCCAGCCTTTAGGTGCCCACTTCTCCCTATTCATTGATTTCTGTAGCCAAGCACTGATTTTCAGCTTGTGAAGGAGCTCATGTTACTCAGCAGCTGGGTTCCTGAAACCAGGGAGTGTTACAGCATTGTGTGCTGCAACACCTCAGTGCCTTGAATAAGTCCCTTTCAAAAACTTTGAAAAAATTTGCAAAATTTTGCCTCTTTCACCAGCAAGGGGATACAATCTGTGTGCTTCAGCTACTTTTCCCATAGAAAGGAGAGCTCTTGAGAGCTCAGAAGAAAACCAGTCCTAAATTTCCATAGACAGTGATGAACTCTAAGCTCTTACCACACAAGAATCACACCTTGATGTTATGGTCTGATAAATAGTTCTATGAAAATATCATCTCAATACATAATGTTAGTCTAAAAAGCAGATTAAATGTTAGGAATTGTAAGGAAAGGAATGGAGAACAGGGAACATGGTGAAGCCACAGCAAAAATCTGTACCATCACTCCCATCTTGAATGTTGGGGACGCTTCTGATCTTCTGTCTCAGAAAGACTACTGTAGGACTGGAGAAGGGTGAAAAATCCCAAAAGGTATGGGCTGGTTTCTGTGTAAGGAACAACTAAGTTGGCTGGGATTCTTCTGCATGGAAGAAGAAAAACTGTGGAGGGAAACTACAGGTATTTATAAACCCATACCATCACAGGATATTTTGGGTTAGAAGAGACCTCAGGAGATCAGCAAGTTCAACCTCCTGCTTAAAGCAGGGTCCCTTATGAGGTCAGACCAGGATACAAACAAGGTCATGGGTGGCTGGAGAGAGTGGATAAGCTGCAGATATTCTTTGTTACCTCCATTTTAAGAAATGGGCATCATCAGATGACACTGGCAAGAGGCCTGGCTCTTTACGTGACATCGTGATTCTTTGTACAGTATCTGGGTGATCTGTGGAAGTCCTTGCCGTGGGAAATTGTGGGTGCTAAAAGTTTAGTTGTGTTCAGGGAAAATGTATAAGGTTATGGAAGAGAAACGAACTGAGGATTACTAAATATGTAAAAACCACATCAAAGTTCAGAATTCCTCGGGCTGCACATAGCTGGAGGTGAGGTGAATGCTGAGTGGAAATATCACATATGCTCTCTGTATTGTATCTGCTCTAGGCTTTCATTTTTGGCCTCTGTTAAGGACAGGGTATGGAGTTAGATGGATTTTTGGTGGGACATAATTAAATCAAGTGTATATTCCACCCCCCTTCCCCACCTTTTTAATAACCTTTCTTTCATTTTACTGCTCCTGGCACCTTCTGCCTGAACACTGAGCTGGTAACACTCGGGCAGAAAGAGGGAAGGGTTCTGGGTATGATTCTTTCCTTTGTGATAGTCCTTTTATAGCTACCTATATGGGCTTTTTATTAAGTATCAAGAAACAATTGTTTTCACAAAGCAGGTAAAAACAGTGTCAAAGACAAAAAAATACATTTGAAAATCATATTGAAAGCTGGGTTTTATTACTAACTCTGACAGACAGCTTTGGGGGTAATTATACATGAGCTTTGCAAAATGCAAAGTTGCGGGTATGCATAAGACACTTTAACTGATTAACTGATATTTAGGATTCTAAAACCTGGAACACTAAATCCTTCTTAAATACTTGATTTCTATTTAGCTCATAATGGTAGTTGCATACATGACAGATTTGTTTTGCATGTTGTCACTCCGGCAGGCAGTACCTCCAAATGCTTTGCAAAACTGCGTAGTTATTGGTCGCTGAATATTAATGCTTTTCCTCAAGATAAAAAGCTGGCAAAAAAGAGATGATACACATTTAAACTGGGAGCTGAACATATGTGGACAGTCAGCATTGTTGCAGGAGACAGAAGACTGTTGCTTTCGGGTTGAGGATGTTTACAGGAAAAGAGAGCAAGAGTGTTGTGGGGAACAAGGCAGGTCTTTCAATTGATTGTGACTTTTTTTTGTAATAAAGGAAGGCTTCATAAGCTAAAACAAACTCGTTACTGTGAACATGAAAGCAAAACAGAAAGAACACTAAGACAGCATGCTTGCAGCTACTATTGCTACCCAAACCATCTTTCAAACAGCTGTTCTTGTGAGTTTTAAGGACAATATCCCCAATCAGATTTGCTGCAGCAGTGTAAGGTGGAAGTAACAGAGATCAGAGCATGTACAGTCTGGTGATGAAAGGGATAGGAGGACTTCCTACTCCTATTTTCTTTAAGCATGAACTTCATCAGTATCTTTACATTGAATCTTATCTGAACATCATGGTTGGTCCACCTTTCTATTTAGATATCCACAGACAGTGCTTAAACTTTGCCACCTATTTCTGGACTACACCTATACAACCAGCAGGTTGCAATGTCAAGAATTCGTAAGTCAGGAACTGCAGAACTAAGGATGCCTCTGAAAACAGTATTTTGACTTCATATAATTACATGGTCACATGCTCTGTGCAGTGCATAAGACTTAATAATGAGCTTAAGGAACAGTTACTCAGTACTAGCAATGAGTATCAGTGAGCAGCAAACCACAAAAAAAGAGCTTTAAATGTCTTTGCATCCAAACTTAAAACCACAAAAAACACTCGTTCAGTGCTTGAGTCTTCCACCAGTTTTTGAGAATAAGGTCCTGACACTTCATGTAGTGCTTGGGAGGATATTAAAAAGTAGCTGGCTCAAGATTTTAATGGGAATATCTTTTGCTTTCAGGAGGGCTACTAGCTGCTTTCATTCAGTTTTTTTTTATCAAAGAATTAAGCAGTTTGTAAATGCTAGAGTCCCCTCAGCCCAGGACCCAGAGTGTGGAGGAATGCACTTGTAAACAGCACAATTTCATACCAGTTCAACTCATATTCTGTAGCAGCAGCAGAATGGGATATTTTTACTAAGAGCTTGTTATTTTACAAGAATTTGATCTCCTCTACTTGTAAAAAGACCATCAAAGAGGCTTGCCAGCAATTTACTTTGGAAACAGGGTGGACTGG
The DNA here is from genome assembly GCF_030463565.1 of Pelecanus crispus. Classification (NCBI taxonomy): domain Eukaryota; kingdom Metazoa; phylum Chordata; class Aves; order Pelecaniformes; family Pelecanidae; genus Pelecanus; species Pelecanus crispus. The sequence goes on along the minus strand of NC_134645.1, from coordinate 73,781,916 downwards.
AAGTGATTGTTAGTTCTAGCTCCTCACCTGCTGTCTGGATAGGCTTAACCTGCCAGGTGAGAACGGACTTGATGGCCGGGGCTGGAGTATAGTTGCTTACAGGCATGTCTGTATAGACAGCTGTTATTCAGTGTGGTCCCAGCTGTTAACCTGTTATCTGAAGACAGAATAATTAATTTTCTTGCCAGATTCTTTTATGATGCTCATCAATAAAAAAATCATTGAATGCCTCTCAAATGGTAATTTATTTATTCTCACAAACACACTTTTAAGATGAGGGGATACTATAATATCTTCTTTTTTTTTCATCCAAGAGCTATTCCACTGAAAGATTGCTGTTAAAAATGTCTGTTAAGTTGGGGTGCCCACTGTGACAAGCCATGGTCTGATTTTCAGTCAGCTTTTATATGTTCAGAGTCCAGCTGCCATGTATTTTTGATCAGGAGGATTCAAGACTTCTAAAGTCTTGATCCTGAACCTCCAAGCCAGGAGTCTGAATTCTAGCATGGCCTAATTTCAGAGCTCCTCATTAGATGCTCTTTGAATGCATGTAATGCCACATGGGCTGCTGTCTCTTTGAAACAAATGGTAAGAAGCAGTAAACTGAACTCCCCTTTCACCCCCAGAAACTCTGCCGTGTGACATCTCACTGAAAAATGCAAGGATGCTTAATGGAGTTAAATATCCACCACCCAAACACTGCCACTGGAGCTAGTGGAGTAACTGTCTGCAGTAGGTTGTCATCCTCCGTGTGAACCCACACAAGAAAGAGAGTGGGCACTTTGCCACTGTTTTGCAGATATTTGCTGTAAGCAAGGTGTGATTAGTTTTGGGGATCTTGGCTTTCATTCAGGTGCTTTGATCTAACTGGCATAGACTCTTCTGCCCATTCCTCCTGTCCTTTTCCCTCTGAGCAGCCTTTGCCCCAGTCCTACCGCTTCCCCGGTTCCTCATCCCACTCCTGTTGACATTGCCTTACTTTGTACTTTACTAATCTGTTTTTTTTGTCTCAGTGTCCTGATGTCATAGAATCGTTTAGGTTGGAAAAGACCTTTAAGATCATCCACTCCAACCATTAACCTAACATTACAAAGTCCACACTAAAACAATTAAGGGTAGACTAGACTAACCCATGTCCCCAAGTGCCACGTCTACCCGTTTTTTGAACGCTTCCAGGGATGGTGACTCCACCACCTCTCTGGGCAGCCTGTTCTAATGCTTGGCTACCCTTTTTGTGAAGAAATTTTTCCTAATATCCAACCTAAACCTCCCCTGGCGCAGCTTGAGCCCATTGCCTCTCGTCATGCTCCAAAACCTCAGTCACCGTGGGTGATTGCAAGGCATGTTAAGTTCATCTTAGGCTGCTTAGGAGATCTCAGCCTTTTGTGGTCTCACTGTCCAAATGCCCTCCACATTTGTCATCTAATCAGCTTCAAATCTCCCAACTTCAAATCTCCTCTTAACCGGCGTTCCCATTGCTCTTCATACCACTCTGGAAAGCGGCACCAGAGACTGAGTCCTGGTCTGTTCACATATCAAGTGAGTCCTCTAGCCACGAGGCTATTAAGGAAACATTCCTCAGACTGGAGCTGGTCTGCTTAGTATATACGACTCAGTGCTTATGGGGCTGGGCAGGAGATGTTGGGAGCTTCTGGGGTTGTAGTGGAATGACATGGTATGATCCGGGAAAAGAAGATTTTTTTTGTATCTGAAGTTTTCTTCTACTTCAACAAAGTCACCATGGTTAGTGTAGAAGCCACTGAAAATGCTCATAGTTGACATTTTTCCATCAATTCTGTCAACAGAGAAAAACATCCAATTAAAATTATTGCAGCTTGAGAGAAAGAAAATAGAAGAGATACTTCTTGTACGTGCAGACTGCCTATTTCATGAGCTTTTTCTAAATGCTACCACTTGTCAGTTTTCTTTCTTTTTATTGGGAAACTGAATCTATCTGTATTAAATAAAGATGTCGACTAAATTGCCCTGATTAAGCTGAAAAACTAGTATTATGCTAAGGTGAGTGGCACCAGCATGAGAAAAGAAGGGCTTGTAGCACAAACTTGGTGTAGGGAGTTAACTCTTGGCACTTGATTGACTTCCTGTTGTCTCTGGTAGGCCACAGGCCAACAACTATATGGTTATGACCATTCCTCAGCTTCAAAATATATAATTATTTTTAGAAGTGATTTTTCTCAGTCAAGGTCTAAATATTTCTCTTTTCTTCAGTATCTTAAGGCCATGAAGGGAATAAATAGTGTTCCTCCTCGTAAGGTCACTTAGAACTAAAACTAATTTGTTCTAAATCGTAATGTCAGAGACAGAAGACGTGTTTTAAGATCATAGTTCACCTTCCTACTAAGACAAGATTATCTCATGCATTATATTTTCTCGTACTTCACACAGTTTAATTTAAAGTCTTGAAGGCAGGCCTGGCAATTCTTTGGAAACCTTTTTATGACTGCTTGCTCTTCAGATTTCCCCTCAGCATTAATCCTAATTTTTCTATTTCAAGATGTCACCTCCTATAAAACCCTTTACTATTTCACCACGTGCTGTTGGGTCCAAAGCAGGAATTGTTGTGTGGCTCTCAGTAACCCAAATAAAGGAATTGTTTGATGGAGTATCTATCTGTAACAGCAATGATCTGGAATCAGGACCTGGAGACTTTTCCTGTCTTGTTTGCCACTGGAGATGGTGAGAGGTGAAAATCAGTGGGATCTTCTTTATTTGGGGAGCTTAAATTTACTTTTTTTGATATTGCCCAAACTGCCTGTGTTATCAATCTGTTTTATATACACATCTTTCAGGTTTACCTCATAAGGATATGCTGGATCATTTTTGGAATTATTTTCTGAAATCAGTCTAACCTTTGTTTTCTGTGATGCTCATAAATCCTCTGTGATCTTATCAGGCCGTCTGCAGTTGGCTTTATCTTATTATCTTCAGTACATACCACCTTTGCACATAATCCCTGCGATACCAGCTAAGCCTTCAGTACCCATTCTCCAAAATGTACAGTGTAATTTTTCGTGATTTTTGTTTGTATTCCTCAGCAAGAGTTCAGCTCCTATGACAATTATTTTTTATGAATCCAATTTGACTTTGGTTATAAGCAAAATTTTGACTTTGGTTATAAGTGATTGCCATGCAGGAAAAACACTGCTGTGATATTTCACTAATGTTGAAAAACAAACATGGGAAACTTCCTTAGGGGGAAGCACCATAAAAATGTGAAATTGTATGGCTGGTGATGGTTTCTCTCATCTCATGTTTCATAATCGTAAAAAAATTAAGGCAATTCAATTCTCTCATGTTTTAATAGGCATAACTATGTTTAAGTAAGTGCCACTCTGGTGATTTAAAGTAGTTCAGGAGCTCAAAGTTTTTATTTGTAATACACAAAGAAAATTATATTTCTTAAGGAAAAATTAAGTACAAACTCTTTCTAAAACATCATACTCCAACTTGAATAATGTATTTTTTTTTCAAAAAAACCCACCCAAAACCCCAGGCAAAATACATTTCTCCAGTAATTTCCTGCATATTTTGCAAAGATCAGAATAAGTTATTAAAAAAATGTCTAAGTTTTTATTATGTGGACTAGGAAAATAGTGCTTATAGTCTTTTCCAGTGTCTTTTGTAATAAAAAGGAATGACCACTAATGTTTTGTCTATACGTAATGAATATCCAAACATGGATGTGGTCTGAAATCTGAGGTGGCTGCACATATAATCCTATTGATGGAAATTTGGCTGTACATTCAATCAAAAAAACCTGAATGTAACTCCAGCACCTGACACTGAGAAAATCTCGTGTCAGCATCTCACCCATAAGAGTTCTGGCTGTGTCAGGGTGCTTGCTGTTTCTCGTGGGTTACATTTTATGTTGTCCCTCACAGTATAGGCTTGAGTTCTGACTGTAAAATGTGCATTCAGCCCCCTTATTTCATGAGGACTGACTCCAATGCCACTGGAAAATGCAGCCTTTAATCAGTGTATTTTCAAATGTAATTGTTAATTTCTTGCTCTTTTAAGTTGGTTCTTAAGAATCTGTTACATGTGTTAGAATCATTTTGGGGAGGGCTTTCTGTCTGAGAAGAACTGGATTTCAACCCTTTGTACTTCCCCCACTGAAAACATTTTCTGGAAGGAGAAAGTGGTTCTGCTGTAATTCAGGAGAGGACTTCCCTAAAGGTGTTTAAACTGCAGTTGTCATTAATTCTTACCTGATTGCACTGAATGTGCCTTATTACCCACAAAATCTTCCAAGTTTGTTGGGAGGTGCCTTCATCCTGCCCTAAGCTATTTGACTGCAAGTATCATTTAGAGCACTGCATCTTCTGGCTGAAAGCCACCATGCTAAGTATGAAGGATCCAGGATAAATCATCAAGTACTGGTAGTTCTCCAGCACTCTTCTCACAAATTCTTTGCGAGGTACAGCCAGTCCTCTGAGGTCTGCAATGGATCCTTCAGACCTTCATACCAAAAAACCCCATAGATCATGCTCCAGACACCAGTGGGTGCATATAGAAACAGTGGATACATTCAGCATTCAAGTGTAGTAATTAAAAACCCAGCCTTTGCAGTAGGGACTTTCAACCTACAGGAGTCTATGGTGAAAATGTAGCTTCATTTTGGGAGGAAGATGGAAGAGATTTTGAAGGGTAGTGCTTAACAGAGGAGAAAAGAGGACAGGAAGGATGTTAGGAGAAGACAGCATAGTTATGAAAGGATAGGGAAGGGTGTAGGGCAGAGTGGAGGCCTAAAAGCTGCTCTTCAGATTGGATTTTGAAACGTTTCAAAGTAGGCAATTCCATTTTCTATTTTATGGCTGTTTCCAATCTCATTGAGTAAATTGTCATTTCTAAAACAAATTTTTAAAAGCTATACTGCCATACCATTACAAACTAAAGATTAACATTTTTGAAGTCGTAGCTGACATACACCTGCAATAATTAGCCTATATCATACCACCAAATATTATCAGTCCCCTCTAGTTTTAGTTGGTAAGCACACCACCATTACATGGTGACTTTGACAGACCAAATGTGTCTTGCAACTGTGTTCCTCCTCAAATACTTACTCCACTTTCCAGAAGAATTATATGGGTTAGCTGCATACCTCCAGCAACATATTTCCATTATGAGGGGATGCAGTTAAATAGTTCTGACTGATGAGGGATTATATATCAGCGAGGAACTGGCTGAGCCCCTTAAACACTTATTTTCCCATCCTTTACCTTTGGGGGTTTTAGAGATGCAGAATTGCAAGCAAGTTTTGACTATGTTTTGGGCGTTAGCTGAGCTCCATGGGGTCATGCTTTTCAAAGCTTTTTGTTAGGAATATTGAGCAATTGGTTTTCACTGGAAAACCTGAGGGCCTCTTCATACTATTGCTATCAGTATGATCCAAATCTGTTCTCCTTCAGAAATTCAGCAGGGGTGCAATTTAATGAGACCAGTGAAAGGAATCTGACCGCTCTATTTATAGCACACTAATTGATCATGGTAGCCATGATAGGAGGAAGCTTCAGAGAAAATCAATACAGTATCAAATGAAAGTAACACTCAAGCCTTTAAAGAGAGCTGCATGGAAAGCCAATTAAGAATGAATCCATTTGACAATCCATGGGAATAGGTTGGACCATGCGTGTTCTTACTTTAAGTTGTAGGAATGAAATTACACTGAGCAGCATCTTACTTGCAAGGTGAGCCTTATTATATGTTTTCTTCTTCATTCTGTTGATATTCTGTCCCATTAAATCTTCTTGATGAATTGTTTTACTTTCATATGGCAACTGTAAACATCTTCTTTTAAGGGCTCCCCTTTGACAACATTATGCTGTTTTGGTAATGAATTCTGATGTCCCTCCCTGAGGATGGCAGCTACACGGTGTAGCAGAACTGCACAGCCTCTTGGCTGTGTGTCCAGGACTTGGGCACAGTCCCAGGTCTCAGGGCTTGCACTTAAATGCAGGGAGAAGGTGGTCCGTCTACCTCCATTCTCATTCCTGTCACTCAAATATTTGTATTCATAGTAGATACACAAAGCATAACTATTTGTACTCATTGCTAGTGTTTCTTAAAGCTGTGTAATGGATCCTTGCTTCCTCTAACTGCATTTTTCCCTTGTGATATCTGCTAAAGTCCTAAACAAACCCCCATGCTCCATCCCTAAGAATTCTGGTTTTGTGGCAGGTATTCTCCTTTACCTGGTGTATCTCCATGCCATGGGGCTGCCTTTCAGTACGCTGCTTTAGGGTTGCTGTAGGAGGATGGAGCAAGCAACAAACTAGCATAAAGGCATTTCAGCAGTAACTTGCCTCAGAAAGAGCCAAAAGGGGAACACACATACACTGGTGACTTTAAATGTGCTTTTTGTTCTTGTGTTTGTACACACACAAAACTTTTACCTCTTCTAAAAAAGATGGCAAACGCAACGAGGAGGAGAATCACTACTTGTGCCTTACATGCACAGCTGTCCAAGCTAGTAACACGTGTCTCCTCTCCTTCAATGCTTAAATGTGCTTGCAATTAAATGGATAAAAACCTTGTTTCATTTTATGGCATGTGGGATACAGCGCTTAGGTTCCTTTTCTGAGGAAGAATGCACATTTTTTTTTTCAGTAGGATAATCAAAGGCATGGCATCATGAAGTAGCTGCATGAATAATTCTGTTTTTCTGCTGCTGAATGGGAAAGGAGTAAATAATCTGTACCTTCCATGAACAGTTAATTTCTGTGGGCTAAATTTATATAACACCAATAGCTACCAAATGGTGCTACATTTTCTGCTCATTCAGTTTTGAGCATATGTAGTGGTGTGGAGTTGTGGCTTAATTAGCTAGATGAATAATGTCAGAAATATTGTCAATTATCAATATGGTCTTCATCTTTCTTTAAGCCCCAACTGGGAATCCAGTTCCCAATGACATCAGCAGTTGCCGTGGTGAACTTTCATAAGCTAGTTTTTAATCTTTCATTAAATCACAGGCTAGGAAAGCAGACGTGAGGACTGAGATGAAAGAAACATGCATTTGCAGCACTGATGTCTTCTCTAAAAAAAAAAAAAAAGGCAGGCATGCCTCTGTGTTTTTGGGAAAAAAGATAATTTGCTGCATTGGTGAGCACACTCTCACAGCCACGTAGATCATCTAAGCAACACCATAAAAGAAGAATTTGCAGCGTGTAGACAGAAGTGAGATGTGTGGGGCTTGAGAGAGGTCAAAATCAAATATGACACTAGGGCCTGAATATGATGAATGGCTCAGCCCTGTTATGCGCAGTGTTTGAGAATGGAGGTAAGGGTGGCAAGTTTAGCAGCTACATTGGACTTTAGCTGGACATTTTTCAGAGCAACAGGCTGTGATTTTGAGTGATTGTACTTAACTGGGGGGCTGGAGAAGAGACGTCTCCATGTGAGCTACCAGCAGAGAGATGATGTTTGAACTCACACTCAGGCTGACACAGGGGGAGAAGAGAAAGGGACTGAGGGCAGAGTACTTTGGGGTCCATGCGAAGCAGGGTGGATTAGGAGGGTCTTTTGAGAAACCACTCCGAGTTGGGAGGGCAAATGGAAGCTGGGTTGTGACTGACAAGCCCCTGGTACACTGAGCTGAGAGTGGAAGAGTAGAAGTATCTGCATCACTATTCAGGGACATAAAGGTGCCATCTAAAGCTTTCATTGTGGAACAACCCCCCAGAATAGCAGTTTGGGTCAATATGTAACTGTCTCATTTTGTGCTATTTTGTCTAATAAGAGAAAATTCTTCTTCCCCACGAACCTTAATGTGCTTATGTCGTTACAGCATTGTGGCTCTAAGAATACCATCACTGTAGCTCTTATTGGCACAGGTCTTCTCAGCAGTTCATGTCTGCCCACATCTTGGTCTACCAATGCAAAGCTCTGTCCCCTATTTCCTTGTCCTAAATCAGTCCTGATGTTGAGCCAGTGCTTCCCTGTGTCTCTTCACTCTGTGGTGTGGCTACTTTTTGGGAAAAGAAGTACAATTGCAATTTCATATTTGTTTTCCTACACTAGAAATGGGAAAGCCATAATTTTACACTTTGGAAATGGAAAAGATTTTAAAGAGGCAGCAGGGAACAGAGCTGCAACTGCTTTGTTTTATTTTGCAAATACATTAATTGAAAAAACCCCCAGCAAATAGAAAAGCAGAATCTGGAGGTTTTGGGTTTTTTTATGGATTTTAAAGTTGGGATTGATTTCCTTTAAAGTCATGAAGCCCTGCTCACAAAGCTTTTGTGCTTTCCCTGAGGCTTTTCCTTCCTGGAAAGGTTTTTTGACAATTTTAACTTGGTCAAAAGTAGTACATTAAGCTGTAATTTATGTTGCCAAGCATTATTTCCCAAGGCCCTGCCTTGTCACATGTAGGAGCACACTGGTGAAACTGCAGAATAGAATTATCTTTGCCCAGGTTGCAAAAGGAGAAATTGTCTCTGAGAGCACTCTGTCTTGTTTTCCTACCAGCAGCAAGTTCACACTTATGTCCTTGAAAAATACCATTTGCATGGATGACAGACTGTCACAGGGCTGGGACATAGGTTATTGCTGTGAGATGGAGCCTTTTGGAGTTCTTCTGAGTCACTGGCACCATCTGTCCCTCTTCCTGTGGTGAGGCTGGAAGGAGCGAGTGGAGCCCTGGCATGCCATTCGGCTTTTTATTTGGCATTCCCGAGCTTGCATCAGTTGCGTGCTCATGGGGCGGTTGGTTTAGGATACGTGTTTTGTTCCATGTTCTGCAGTGAACCCCGGGCATAATCTGCTTTGATTCATATATTGTATTGCAGGTTTTGCTGCAAAGCAGACGGTTTCAAAATTATTGTTTTTGTTGTTAGTGCGTCACGTTGGGCTAGGTGTTGCTTGCTTCTCATCCCTCCTTGTTCAGAAGCTTGATTTTCTATTGAACACATAATAAAAACTGAAAGGGGATTCAGTCAGAGTCAGTCAGGATTCACATAGACAGCAATTCTGGTCACCCAAATAGTGTCAGTCTGGTTTCCTTCTCTGCTTTTACTGGTGGAAGATGCGTTCCTGTCCTTTCTCTCTTGGGTATGATCCTTTCAACATGGATTGAAATTCACAGCCCTGGACTCATCAAACTCAAATTGATCAGAAAAGCCCAACCCTTAAAATGAATAATTTTTTTGGCAATAAAAAGCATGGCAGTAGACTAGTAAAGATAAAGGGGTCAGGTTCCACACAACATTGTGTGTGGTAAGACATGGTAAGTGTTGGTCTTGCAGTGGAAACCATGGTATTAGAGGACAACAGGACTTTACAGATAATCTCAAGGATGTGAGTTTACTAGCCGAGTGCTTTGTGGAGATGGCTGCAACACTATAGAAAATAAAAACTGAGAGAATTTGAGCTTCGTGCTGTTAGTGAGCTTTCAGCGAAGTAGTATGACGAGTGAGACTTGGCTGTGGAAGACAGAACAAGTGGAGAGACGTGCATTTTGGCACAGTGATGGCAGTGAAACACACATAGGTAAAGGGAGTTCTCCAGGGATGATGTTCAGTAGGAAGAGAAGAGGGAAAAAGGGCTAAGTCTTTGGGATGGTGAAAAGAGACCTACAGCATTGAAACCTGGGGAGGACAGCTTGCATGGAATGGGGAGACTGGGGAGGACACAGAGAAAATGGGTAGTGCAGCAACTGAGGGCGTCCTGTTTCTTCAGCATTAACAGTAAAATAGAGACGGGATGAACAGTGAGTTATTTTACAGTGGAACGTACTGTTATGCGTTTATATGCTAAAGAAAAGAAGGAGGGGTGAAAATAGGAGCTGTCACCACAAGAAAACATCATCAGGAGTACAATTAGACGAGTTGGTGCTGAAAAGTCAAATCTCCGGATTGTTTCCCAGGTAACAGGTGAGCTGTTGGGGGCAGGCAAGGTCCAGGCTGTCGAGTGGGACTCAGGTGTAGAGGTTCATGTTTGTGTGTGCCATTTGTTTTGCCCTCATTTTCAGAGTCCTAAACCAGATCTCATTTCCCTTAGTATTACATAACAGTGAGTCAAACCCAGCTTTTAAACATCTTTAATTAGTTTTAACAATCACATTTCTAGTTAACTCATTTAAGGTAATGAACACTGGTCTCCATCCTTGCAGAAAAGGCTCAAAGGTTACCTGCAGTGAGTGTGCAGGTGCCTTTCACCAAAACTGATCCAAGCCTCTGCCACCTTTTTCCATCCTCTTGAGCTACACAAGATGCTCCAGTACAGGAGGTCTGAATTTTCCTGTCCATAATGCCAGTGTCTTTCTCTGTCTGACATCTATCTTTATGCTTTCTCTTCCCCTATGCCCATCTGTGAGCTCTGGTGCAGCCTCCTGCACTCCTGAAGCCCTGCAGCTTCGTAGAGCTGGCAGCGGTCGCCTGTCCACGGAAATCACCGGAGTTGGTGTCAATTTGATGTGGATTTAAACAAAGCTAGGCATGCCAGGTTGCACAGAGAGTTACTTGCTTGAATTTCAGAATTTGGGTTTTGAGTTTGATTGTTGCTTCAGGCATTATTTCAGATCCCACATCTGAAGAAAAAAATATCTTCTCTACCTGGCTGGGAGCCATGTCCTGGGCAACACAGTATGATCTTCACTGGGAATACTTTTTATCTGCTGCAATGGTAGATGATGCTCTTACTTGTCCACGTGCTTTGATAGTAAATAGCATCTGTAATTTTTACTGCTTTGTGTAATACTGAAAAATGCACCCCAGTATGATAGATATGGATCAGGGAAGAATCATATTTTATGTGGACTATATAAAACTATATACAGCCTTCTAATCATGCCACAATGCTTTTATTTTATAAACTTGGTGCTCTAGTGGAATGCACATTGCAAGCTTTTTGCATTGATACTGGGTTATATTAATCTGTCACCACTTGTTTAACAATAGCACTTCAGGAAAGATAATTTAATTTTTTGTGAATGCATCTACACCTGTATTTACTTTTGTGTCAAAAAACACAATGAGGGAGAGCTTTATTCCAAAAAATAAAATACTTGTAAATTGATTTTTCTTCTGTGAAATACAAAACCATGAAAAGGTCTTGATCACATTATTTATTTACTCCAAATTCAGCTTCTCTGTTAGCCTAGCTCCTATTCCCATTGGGGCTGTGCTATTCATGATAGGGGATAAATTGTTTTTATTATTATGCTTATGAAGCCTCTTATACAGAAAAAGCATTCAGTAGATACTCAATAGTGGAGAACTGTTTCCAGACAGGTAGGTTGTTTTGAAAAAGGAGAATCTCACGGCCCGGATGAGTTACCCTTTAAGACCACCAGAAATAACTATTGGTGTCAACATCTACAGCCCTACATGTAGTTTATTATTAACTTTGGATTTGTTAATTGTGTAATCAGTCTGGGCCTGATTCTCACCTGATGCAGAGTCCAGATCCTCAGAAGCAGCTAGTTACGTTGCTGTAGCTGAGGTCCTCCAAAACCCCCGCATATTCTCACCAGATCTGCTGGCCAATAAGCACTGGTGTTCCTCACTTGCCGCTGATGTTCAGAGCTGGGCTCTTTTGGCTCCCTCACTTTCCCCAAGTACCAATTTCATTATTGGTCCCAGTCTTTTAAGGTTGAAACTTTTGAGTTACCTACTGGGTTAATGGGAATATGGACAGAACTTACTTACTTACTTAACACTTACCTTAAATATACAGTACATTGCTCAGACTTGTAGGAAAGGAACTGGGATGCGAAGACCTGATGGATAAGAGAGTAATAATTATAAAGCATTTTGCTTGGAGAATTGTTTGTACCTTGCGGCCATTTCTAGTCTGCATTTCAACTATACAGAATGTGGACAACAGAAGTTTAAGCCACAGACAAAACGAAGAGAAGCGTTTGTGTGATACTAATTTTCTTAAAAAAAAGGTATTCAGTAGAGGTCACTACAGTGGGTGGGAACAGCTCCCAGGACTCCCTAATATATATTTACACAATAGACCTCATAGTGCTTGAGTAGCCACTCTGTTTAATTAGTAGTATTTAAAAGGTTTAATCTGTGTAATCAATAGAATTTAAAAGGTCTATAGCTTACATTTGAAAGTGAATATGTTTGCTCTGTATGAGACATAATAATTTTAAATTACTTCATATTTTCATGGGTTTCTTGCTGTTTGATAACGGGCAGCTGCCAGTGGAGAATGTCTCTAAGAGAGTGTAACTATGTCTGTACTAATTAAACTAGACATACCCAGGGCTGCTCTCTACTGCTGGAATGGCTACGTCCTGGCTATTAAAGTTTTGTTATCCTAAACAGATAGCTACATCCAAAGAGTGTTTTGGGAATATGCCTGATTTGTGCTACTTTCCAAATTGTTTGGGAGAGTGCTAGGTGGCTTTGACTTGCTCTAACAGTTTCACAGTATAGATAATTGAGTTTCTCCTATATAAGTGCTTCAGTGTACTGTTAAATGCCTGGTGTAGATGTTGCTTGGGTTTTGTAAAACATTATTTTGCATATCTTGGTATTTCCCCCGGTACATTTTAATAGGGCAAGACCTGTCTCCATAGGCACCGATTGTAGAGTACACCTGATGCAGTCAAACTAGTGCAAGTCCCAAGTGAGCTCAAGTGAGCTGTATATGAAGAGCATTGCGTTGGAGATCTTTGCACTCAGCCTTGCAGGCTGGTGGGGCAGGACCAGAATGAGCTGAGCAGACCCACTTGCTATTAACTTTTATGGATCTTTTCAATGTTAAGTAGTGATGACACAATCACATCTTGCATCAAATAAATTGTCATGTCTGGTGTTTTTCAATGCTTGGTGACACTTTGAGGCAGCTGAATGCTGCAGTAAAAATGCTGGAGTCAGCTGAAAGTATGGAGACATTTTAGATAGGTGGAATGAGATTACTTGAGTTGTTATTTGACCAAGACATTGGGGTTAATACTACTTCTACAGTGGTGCCATGGGACTTTATACAACCAGAAGTGACCGAGACCTCAGTTGCCTTTTTTCTGCTGAAAGCTGGCAGCTCCAGCGAGCACACCAAGCCTGTTCAATTGTGCTGGAGCTTTGGGGCAGAGTTGAGTCCAAAGCAGAGGAACCAGTTACTGAAGTGCCAATCACCGTTGTGCAGCACTGTGGCTGCCACCTGGAGATTAACCTGCATGGCCTCGCTTTGCAGGTGAGGTCTGTCACAGTCACAGAACTGGGTGATGAAGTTTCCAGCTGTGTAACAGCTCAAAATAACAAAGCAATCTCTTTGAATACTGAGGATGTCTTGGGACACATGGATAGTGCTTGCCTGTAGTTTATTTCATCATGTAACTCTCCACATCAGATCTGCATGAAATTCAATTTCTAATCCTGGCATAAGCTTGCATTTTGTATGATCACGGCAAGTAACAGAGTGGAATCTGTTAGTATAGCATTCATGCGCACACAAACAAGGGCATTGTAGTTCTTTTAAAAATTTAAGCAGAAACATTATAATTTTTGACACTACAGCCTTTCTAAGAAGAGTTACAAATTTTCCATCAAGACTAAATGAAAATGTTTACGTAAAGTCTCTCTCTTCTAGAGATTTTTTCTTTCCGTAGACAAATATCAAATGGGTCAAAACCGAAATGTTTCAGTTTGGGAAGGCTGCCAGTATTGAGTGGAACATTCAGACACCTCATGTCCCCATTTACCTCTAGGCTGTATCTGTTCCTGTCTCCAGGAGATACTACTGTGCATTTTGGAAAAATATTTTAACCAAATAACGTTGTCTTTTGAAGGAAATGGAAGCTTAGAGCACTCAAACTACAGCTCCTAGGGCAGTAGTAATAGCTAGCAAGCATTTTGAGATAATTTTCCCCCTTTTTTTTTACATCTACTTTCCTCCCCTCCATCCTCTATTTCAGTGAACTCAAATTCTAAGGTTGCTTTTGCCTTTTGTATACTGGCAGATTTAGCTGCTGCATTCTTATCACAAAGCACTTAAATATTCATGCTGATTTTAATTTTAGTGCTGAAAGGCTGTAGTGGATATGATGATGCAGGAATTTGGGTTCAGAAAATGGAAGACTTTTCAACGCTTTGGCTATGTATGAAGATTTATCAGCTAGGCTCCAAAACAAACAAAGCTGACTGGAGTACTGCTTTAAATTATCCGTTTCAGTAAATACACAGCCAGGATCTTTAAATGGCTAAGCATACAGCTGGTGTCTGATATCTAGAATGCGGCTCGAAATGTTGTTCATTCAGAATGAGAACAGGTATTATAGATCTATAGTACTACAATGTACACATATATACGCATCAGCAGATTTTTTTGCCTGAATTGCCAAAAAGAAGGGTAACAATGCAACATATTAAAGGTGATCTCATGGTTATTCCAACTGGGAGTTATTACATTTAAGGGAATTTAAATGAATTATCTGCGCATTTCTTATTTCCCTGTGTGCTGGCAGTAGGCAGCCTGTCTCTCCATTGCTGGCATTTGGCTGATTAATTGGCCCCTTGCTTGATCTGTTTTCCTTTTTTTTCTGTATAGCTTATTCTAGTGCTTTCCCTTTTTAATATGGTAACATCAAATTTGCTCAAGGTCTGTGAACTAATGTGGATTAAAAGTCAAGCAGCAGCAGCTCTAATGCATAATTGATCTACCAGTAGGACACAAAAAAATTATTTTGGTTCCTAGATAGGAATTGCCTTCTTTTTTTGTCCTACACTGATAGTCTGAGCTCTTCAATCTATTTTAAATTAAAGTGAATGGGCTACTGGAAACTGACAAATTATCCATGGTAATAAATTATTTAAGAGATTAATTTGATGTTTGAGGTGTAATGATTTTTATACACAGACGCAGACACACACTCTATTTGACACATTATTTTTTGATTTTGATGTGGTTCTGTTCATTGGCAGCTGCAAATACCTTATGTCTAGCAAATGTTGTACACTTCGGGTCTGTATTTGTCTCTTGCTGTGACCCCACACCTGTTAGTACCTAACAGAAGATTTTGCTTGTTTAAAGTATTTTTGTGAATGGACAGGCTGGAAAAGGCCACGTCTACTTGCATTAACATTGGCTCTGATTTTGCTTCAGCTTGTCATACATTGCTTTTCTTAGTTGCTGAGGAATGACTCTTGACTGCTCAGTTAAGCAGGGTAGAAGCTTGTTTAAGGTTTAATGTTTAACGATATTCTCACTGAAGTGAGGAGTTCTGTATTTTCAGGCTCCTTTTGAGGTACACATGGTGGTCACAGCAGGGGCATTTGCAGCTGTAGCATGAATGACAAGTGGATGACGGATGCACGGTTGTGTGACTAATAGCATATATGTGCTGGATGGCATGGCATGATGCAGTGTATGGTGCTAATGGATGGGAACCAAGTGACAGCTAACAGGGTGTATCTCTCTTCCATTAAGTCCATTCAGGCATACCATATGTCATCGTCCCTGTACTGGGGATTTAATTCTCCTGTTAGCATCAACCACTTACATGGGAGTGACAGTAATATAAGAAAGCAGAAAATTTAAGCCATGCCGTAGAATAGGGCTGCAAATCAGAAGGTGGCCAGGTCGGAAAAGTAGAAAGGAAGGAGAGGGAAGTAGGATCTTTTTGTGCACATTCTTAAGCTGTCTGTAAAAAATAGGTTACACTGTTTTAGTATACTGCATTGGACTTAAGATGCTACAATTTCAAAAAAGTTTTAACAGTAGAGCAATAATGATTTTACAAACTTCAGTTACAAACATTTGAAGATATTACATATGCAACAGCAATATCTTTTGTTAAACAATGCTATATTTAGAAAAAGGCATACTTTCAGATGCAACCGCCATTTATTAGGTAGGTAGAGCTAAGAGCGTAGCAGTAAACAGTCTCAAAATGGAAATTTAACTTCTTTCCTAGAGGTCTTATTAATGAATGGAGTTAATCTGAGTGTTGCAGGCTTTCCCTGCTCTGTGAGCTGCCTGCATTGCCCTCTGTGACATTTCTGAAAAGCTGGGCTCGCAGGTGGGTGTTGAGCCAGAACAGGAGGAGCAGCTCGTTCCCAGCCTTTGGAAACTAAGCCTGTTTGGTGTTGTGCAGACAGCTTGGCAGTGGCTATGTTTTGTAAATCCTGGTTCAGAGAGTGTGATGCATGAAGCTTCAGGGTTTTCAAGTAAGGTAAGCCTTTGTTTAGGTGAAGTAAGCTGTGCACATTTTGGGCAGTCACTTGTGATGAAAAGATGAGTGTTCTCAAGCAAGCCAAGCAGCTTGAGTGCATTACATAGGGTAAATATTAACATCTACCTGCAAATCAGTTTTTTATTTAGTTTGAAAAGTCTGCCATCACATTGGTTGCTTTGGGTGATGATGAACTTCAAAAATAGCACAGCTTTGGGAAGTGAAGTGTTTTTAGAAAATATCAGCTAAAAAGACCTCATGTAACCTCAGTGATTTTAAATTTTTCATCAGTGTCTGACTTGTTCAGAACTGTGCACTCTTACATGGTTCCCTTATGTTCAGAAGGACCCTCCTGTGTTTTGATTTGCGACCATTGCTTCTGGTCCTGCCACTGGGCACCACTGAAAAGAGCCTGGCTCTGGCTTCTTATACCCTCCCTTCAGGTATTTATATGCATTGATAAGATCTCCCTGAGTTTTCTCTCCATCATGCTGGACATTCCCAGCTCTCTCATCCTCTGCTTATAGGAGAGATGCTCTAATCCCTTAGTCATCTTCAAGGCCCTTTGCTGGACTCACTCCAGTATGTCCCTGTCTGCTTTGTACTGGGGAGCTCAGCACTGGACCCAGCACTCTGGATGGTTTTGGAGTTCAGTTCTTTTTCTCTGTGGGTATCCATGTAATGTGGAATGAGGCTACTGTTATTTTCTCTTGCTGAGAAAAGAGTCACATGGGTTCCACTTTTATCTTAGCAAGAAGAGATCTGCATTTCTGATTTTGATCTTCCAACTCCTTGGATATGAATTTTCAAGAGTTCTGAAAGTGTGATTTTAGGATAGACTCTACCACCACATTTATTCATTACTGACACATACTGATAGCAAAATAAACATATTGGCTTTGTCCTAGATATGTATGATAAAGCAAATAATTATTTATTTGCCAGTTTGTTGTGAATCTCTGTTTTTTACTGGCAGGGTTTCTTCTGTAGCAGCTAACACAGAGACAGCCATGCTTATATGGGTTTAAAAAGACAGGGGATTGATGCATGAAGTTACGATTCAACAACAGTGATTTACAATCCTCCAGAGTAATAACCGGAATGACAATTCTCCCTCAAACAATATTGAAATTCCCTGGCCTCCCAGGAGCATTTTACATTTGTGTACCACCAGCAGTCATTCAGGAGTGCAGAAGAGGAGGGAAGCTGAGGTGGAGTTACCTTGTAGGAAACCATATCTTTTCAAACACCTTTGTAACGATAAAATGTAGCTGAGCAGTTCAGACTGAGGCTTTCTTGGAGCTGAAAGGCTGAAATAAATCTCCATTCTGTACTATCACAAAGACATTTGAACACTTTTTGGAACTGGAAGTAGTTTTGTACTGCTGGGAACTGACCTCTTGAAAATTTGTATGCTGCATAGCTCATGATACCTCTACTTTTAATAAAATATAATACTTATTAATGGATCTCAAGTCAGTTATTCAATTTCCCAAGTAATTTAAAGCTTAATTATGCTGCATTCTAGATCTCAGTGGCTGTCCTCAGCTGATTTTCCTTAAATCACTATCCCTCCAATTTTACAGTTCAGTTCAATTCTCAGGACTCTCATTTGCATAGAGTGATAGATTAAAATTGGATGGCTAAACTGATTACTGCTCTTAGTGTCTACTGCAGTGATAGAGATTGATTCCTCATAGTATGAGGAAACATATGACTCATGAAATAAGTCTTGAATCACTACAGTTTTCAGTCTATTGTATTATTGTAAATTGAAAATGATAAAGTGATAATCCAATTTTAATGCATCCTGTCTGGAACTGAGAGTTGCATTTTTGGAGGAACTTTGGATAATAAATTTGTAGGCAACAGTTTAGAAGTTCTCCTTTTCCAGGGAAAAAGGTGAATATTCTGGTTGGAGAATTGGTATCTTTTAACTCCGGAACTTGTTGGCACTGCAAAACCACACAATGTTGTTTGAAAGCTGCCACAAAAAAGAAACTTGCATTTTTACCTCTGTACAGTATCTCTGTTCACCCTCTCCATCTGCAGAGCTGTGCACCCTATTGCCTGTACAGGTATACCATTAAGGATAGTTAGTTCAATGCAGGTTCTTGCAAATTTTGGCTGAAGCCAATCCACAATTAAAAATCCATAGGTTTTATTTTAGTTTAGGTCTGCAAAATCAGTCTTGACATGTGACTGTAAAACACAGGTCCTCCATGTAGCAATACTTTACATTGCTCTTTCCCTGCCTTTCTGTGCAAGTTTTGAAGAGAGGCTAGAAAAGGAACATGATGAATATGTTTTTCTCTTGCGCATCATAGTAATTTCTCTATATCCCTCCCTGAATTAATTTTAATTTAGTCTCTTCTGTTTCCCTCTGCTTCTCACATTTATCTTATTTCTATGGTTTCTGCCTTGTTATTGTTCCTTTCAATCCTTGTCTTAACATTATCCTAAAATTTCCGTTCCTTCCTTCTGCTATGAAGGAAATGTGAGATAGCACAAGAGATCACATTTTGGTTGAATAAAACAGAACCAATAAGTGTAGCTCCCCTAAGACAATTCTAGATAAGGTACTATTTAGCCTACTCACATCTGGGAGCAGTCAGGCACAAGGCGGGGTGCTATCTGGTAACTGATGCTCCTCTTTGAAATGGCCTCTGGGCTGTTGGGAGACTTTCTGCATGATGAAAAGCATCATGATATTAATCCTGTGGTCAGTGGTCTCAGTAGAGACCAAGGGCTGTTTGGGCATCAGGATAGCCTCACTGACTAAAAGAGGGTGACTTCAGGATGAGGGTGGTACAAGCTGAGATGCTGGTGTGGCATTTCATCTCCTCTTATACAGTCCCCGGCCAAAGACTTTTGTCTTCAGGAATTTGAGTATGGCATTTTTATGAACAGTAGTTACTGGCATTATTTTTATTCCACCAGCATTATGAAAATATAGTTACCATATTTATGCACAGCAGTTTGCAGGATAGTGGTTTTTTTCCATTTGTCTGTAATCTTAATCTAATAAGACATTCACAAACTGCCTGGAAAATGGATTTTTTTTCCCCCTATGGGAATTTCTGCAGAAGAAATCGCCATCTGATAATTGCCTATTGTAAAGAAAGATTTTCATCACAGGAGAAGAAAACAGTATAGAAGAACCTACTTCTACCATCTTTCTTACTGTCCTTCTGGTTTTGCCAATTTGGAAACAGCATCATGCTGTGAAAAAGTTCTGGGTTTTTTTTTCCCCCTTTTTAATATCTCACATTCCAAATGAAGTGTTACTTAGAATTAAAAAATAGACAGTGTTTGTAGATGAAGACAGAATTGTCCTTGGAAAACAGCATTTTTCATTTCCTCTTTAAAATTAAAGCCTTCATTTTTCCAGGTTCAAACTAAACAAATGAGCCAAGGAAAAAAAAATACCCAAAACCCCAAGCCCCTGTCAAAACAAGCAAAAATTGCTAAAAGAATTTCACACAATGTCTAATTAAAACTTTTTAAAAAATCAGGCCAAAACCTCTTGAAATTAATTTGCAAAAATAAAGTAATTCCAACTGCAAATGAGAGGTTTTATACAAAATATTTTCTTTATCATGCCCAACTAATTAAAAAAATGAGAGTGATCTGAGCCCTTTATCCAAATAGTGGAAGCACAAATTATATGTAGATTTTTTATTTTATTATTTTTATATATAAACATACTGTTGTGGTTTAACCCCAGTTGGCAACTAAGCACCACACAGTTGCTCGCTCACTCCCCTCCCCGGTGGGATGGGGGAGAGAATTGGAAGGGTAAAAGTGAGAAAATTTGTGGGTTGAGATAAAGACAGTTTAATAGGTAAAACAAAAGCTGTGCACACAACCAAAGCAAGGAATTAATTCACTCCTTCCCATTGGCAGGCAAGTGTGCAGCCATCTCCAGGAAAGCAGGGTTCCATCACACGTAACGGTTACTTGGGAAGACAAATGCCATCACTCCAAACGTGTGTCCCCCCCTTCCTTCTTCTTCCCCCAGCTTTATATGCTGAGCATGCCATCATATGGCATGGGATATCCCTTTGGTCAGTTGGGGTCAGCTGTCCCAGCTGTGTCCCCTCCTAGCTTCTTGTGCACCCCCAGCCTACTCACTGGTAAGAAGCAGAAAAGGCCTTGACTCTGTGTGAGCACTGCTCAGCAGCAACTAAAACATCCGTGTGTTATCAGCACTGTTTTCAGCACAAATCCAAAACATAGGTACATACTAGCTACTCTGAAGAAAATTAACTCTACCCCAGCCAAAACCAACACACATACAGACACATGTGGTCAGATGGTTTTAAATTCCTATCCACCTAACTAATTTAACCAATATATAATTTTTATGAGTAGCATATTGAAATGAAAGATGGAAGATTATTTGAAATTAAAACAGATTCTTCAATAAAAAGAGCAATATTCTCACTGGATGGATACCATCTCTCTCCTCATCTCATTGAATTTAACATATTTCTAGGTGAGCTGCAAGATAAAATGACTAATAGAAATGAAAAGGAAGACTGCCAGAAGTCAAATCGTTTCACTGGAAGCTTCTTAGCAAAATGACAACACCCAGCTCTAGATAATTAAATCTTATTTTGTAGGAATGTCACTTAATGACGTTAAGTTGTGTTTAGGTAGTATTCCTTTGGTTGAACACAGTAACAAAAATTTATTTGGGCACTTTTTGTTTGTCTTAGAAATGGTTTAACATCAACAATAAAAATAAAAAGCTCAAGCTAGGAGAGAACAATGTCATAGTCTTACAGAAGGAAATCACCAGCACAGCTATTCCAGAGATCAAGCAAAATTTCACCACCATTGAAACCTGAAAATTTTTTTGGATCTGAACTTTAAAGAGCTTTAACACAGAGGGACAGAGGTGAAGTCTCCTGCTGTTACAGACAACCTGAAACTCAACTTCCTCATAATTTAGTAATCTTTGTCTCAAAATGACTTAGGCTGCTTATTCCCCCCCCAAACTGGTTGGATGTTTGATGATTCAAAGTTGTCTACCACTTTCTAGTCTAGCTGTGTTCATGGTGAGCTTTTTCTCATTTGGGTGTCAGTGCTGTCCTTTGTTTTGAAAGGGTCTTTCCTCACCTCTCATTTATTCTCCCTAGTGAGTCTACAGATAGCATCTGCCTTCCAGTATTTGTTTTCATAAACAAAAATTCAAATTCTTTTAGACTCCACAAATACAGTTTTCAATCTCTTTATTATCCGACCACACCACTGGATATAGTCCCAGTCTAAGGACATGCCTTGAGCACAGGTGATCAGTCTTGACACACAAGTTACTTTGTTTTGAGACATTGCTATTACCCTTGTCATGGATGGATGCCTGTAGGAGGTTTGGTATTAGAAATGCTTTGGTCTTTCATACCTTCAGTGAATGTTACAGTTTGGGAGCAAGACTTGGGTTTCCTTTCCTGATGAGGAAGGCTCTTTGTTCCTCTGGTAATTCAACTCTTGTAGTACTAAGGAAGTGAAATATTCCTTCTAATCAGAGCTTTTATTTCTCTGATCTTCCATAGCTTCCTCTTTAACATGCTGAAAATTAAGTTTAGTCGTGCTGCATCTTGCATCAGACAGAACGTTTCAGTGTCTTTCTAGTGGAGCTTTCCATCATGAAGATACATTTTGGTTCATCATTTGACTGGAAAAGTAATAAATCTGATGGGGTGTTACCAAACCACTAAAAAGATGTGGCAAGGTGTGTCCACATGGGCTATTTGCAGGTGATGTGTGGCATGCTTGTGAGGACCTGATGTGTCTGGGCTGCCAATGCATCTGTGGGCACACAGTGGTCCCAGCATTTTCTAAGACTCCACTTCTAAGAGTTGTGCAAACACAGTTGACTTCAGTACTGATTTCAGCTGGGGGAGCTAATACTTTAAAAGTAGACTTCAGAGGTTTAAATGATACCCACGGAGTGGACAATACTGTGGGCTTTAAGAAGTTCTTTAATTTTTCGCATTTGGTATCAATGAAAAAGGTGGGTCATTTTTATTATCTCTATGATAACAGTTCTGACACCACTAAGAAGACACACTGATTTTCAGTAGGAATTTGGCACTTTCCTTTCTTAGGTACTGTTGAAAATGTCATACACTGGCTTTGCTGTTATTGCATGTGCTGTAAGTGTTTCTGCTGGCCACAGTGGAGAGCGGGACCCTCTGTGAAACCCTGAGAGTTCAGGCTCAGGTCATGGCTGAGTCCAGCACAGGGTGGGATGTGGTACCCAACAAGTAGAAACCTGGCTTCCTAGCATGTGCCAAGGGTGGTAGCAGGCAACAGCAGCTGGGTCCTTGGAGAAGCAGCTTGTGGAGACAGGTTGTATAAATTATGCACAGCAGAGAGGTAAAACTGCTGTGCTGTGAGTGAGCAAAACCATGTCATTGGAGATGGAAACTCAGTGAGGCAGTTTGCTTGGGGTCATTCTCCAGTGCTGGCTTATATAGATGTTAGAGGAGAGGTCAGTTACTGCCGTGCACTGGTAGTCACCCTGTCCTGCAAACAGTAGTGTGGGGGACTGCCTCTTCCTTGGCAGCACACTATTAATTGTCACGTGTAAGCTTTGTATCACAAGGACTGTGGTCCCTAGCAGTAACTACCTGCTTGTCTGTGTCTGTGAACTGGCCGTGTCCCAGACTGTGTTCATCAGAGGCATGCTTAGGCTGTGTTCTGCTGCATAATCAGAGGTTATTGTGAACGCTAAAAAAATCCACACACTGTGTATATATAATTAGTTCTTTTTAGTGGTTTGGTAATACCCCATCAGATTTATTACTTTTCCAGTCAAATGCACAGCTCACTTCATGACTGATTTCTGTTTCTTACTGTTTTCTGGCATGGAATTCCTTTTAGTTAGAATTCATATGATTCATGGGTTACAGACTTTTCTGTTGAAGTGCAATATGCCTACAGAGGCAGTTGCAATTGCCACCACACTTGTGACTTAATCTATGTAAAAACCCACAAGAATCAGCGATTTGGAAGAAATTCCTACCTGCTGTTTGTGTAGGATGGCCATCTGTCTGGCAAATCCCCATGCGGAAGTCAGATACGTCTGAGAAGAGCCAGACAACCTTCTGACACCTGTTTCTCCAGCATCTGTAGTTGCTTATTCCGCTTTTTTATTTTCTCACCAGGTGCTGTTGAGATTGGGTTTTGGATCCGCATTCTGCAGCTTTTGAATTCTAGTCCCAGCACTGTGTACAATGCAGGATCATTCTGACCAAATCACCCTTTCTCTTTCCACGCTCAATTTTTGGGAGCTCCTAATTACACCTTAGGAAGTGCTCCTGAATTTGGGCACCTCAGTTCAGTCACAGGAATTGATAAATACCCAACTTCTTTAGTCAGTTCTGGAAAATACCTTTAGTATTGAAAAACACTGAGACAAATTGGCTTTTAATATTAAGTGGCATCTTCTGTTTGAGAGTCATTCCACATATATTCATGACCCTCCATGTAAATGGATTCCAAGATGCAGAAAAAGGTAGTGCAAGTGTCAAAGTGGTACTTTGTAAAGATACTCCTTTTACCTGCTAGAAATTTAATATCTTCATAAATAACTGAGTATTGACAAAGCCATCCATTCTGAGCCCATGGTAGAATACAAATACCAGTTTGCCTATTGAGATCTTCTCATTCACAAATTGTCCTCAGTTTCTGTGTGAGACATCTTCTAAGCAATAAGAACAAACATTTCATAACTTGGTATGTGTAAGTTTTCAGGCACTTATATTAATTTAAAAGCTTATAAAATCATGCAAGAAGGCATGCAGCCAGGAACAGCTGGTTTGCTTTGCTGTCTTCCATAGTGCCTACATTATACAAAGTGTTTGACCCCCATGAGGCTTAACACACCATTCCAGTGTTAACTCCAAAGATATCTTCAAAGACATCCAGATTAAACTAGCAAAAGATGTCTTCTGCAGCTCTAGTGTATGGTCTTTTGCGCATGGTACATGGCATGCTGCACTGGACTTCTTTGTTGAAGCAGCAGCCATGATAAACACAACCTTCTGTATCTCCTGTAATGGTATCTCCTCCAACTAAAGGTTAAGGTGTCACCCAGTGATTTATCCTTCCTAATGGATTCGTTGGATTGCTGTGATAGGGATGTAATTTACTACCTTTTGTACATCAGAGGTTGTGTTCTCAAAATGGTGTTTGGGGATTTATGATATTGAACAGGGTGAATTACATGTCAAATTATGAACCATCCTGTTTGACATTTAGTCAGTGCTGACAGGAACTAGGTGTTTAGCAAGATGAGGCTTCTGTAACACAGTCTTTCAATAGGATTGTTTTATTTCAAGGGTGTTGTTAATCAAACATTTCTGGAGAAAATCTGTAAAATAGACGGTTAACTGCATTGACTGTAGTGCTGTGGCCAGCAAGATGTTAGTGGTGTGTGTTGTAGCTGTCATCTTCCCTGCAGAATGTTGGTAAGGCATTGCTCCTTGATGGAAAATATTTCATCTGGTAATCCATCAAGTCGTTGCAGTTTGGAGGCAGGTGGCACCCTGATGTAAAGAGTCCCTGCCTTAGGAGTGCCTGCCAGTATTTGAATGGTATTTTTGAGAGGAGCAAGGGACCTCTTCAGGCTTCATTATTCCCACAGCTCTGTACACATTCGCAGAACTAAGGAGGTTGCTTGGCACATGCACTTTTTCAAAGTATATTCCTATCTGGAAACATTTCATTAAAGATTTCCTTCCTACAGTTCCTGACTTCTTTATCTGACAGTTCTTGATTGGTTGATACAGCTTATGATTTGTTCTTGACCATTTTTTTACTGTGTGCTCTATGACCTTAAATCAGTATGCTCCAAATGCTGCTTTGTGGATTATATCTAGACTGTTGGATGCTTCAATATAGCTTTCTGTCTTGTCTCCAGAGGAGGCAAAATATGTCTGTTTGCATAGAGCACCCTGTCTAACCATTTGATTGCCTCCCTTTGAGCCTCTGATCCCACTGACATAGACCTGAAGCTGCCTTTACTGCATCCACACAGGAGGAGGAGATGTAGCTGGGAAGCATGTCCTTGTTTCTACCTGTGTTGTCAAATGGGAGTTGCTGCTTCTGTGAGGAACCTGTTTTTGATCTAAGTGACTGCCTTGACTGCCTAGAATGGACCACCTGTTGAATAAGGGTTCAAATGAAAGCCAGTAATTTAATGTCTGTATACATAAACAAGGAGAAAGTTCTGACATAACCTGTGAAAACAAAAGGGGACATGCGTCAGTTTACAAGCCTGCTTACACCTCTTGCGTCCTTGCTCAGTGCTGTAACTCTAGGCAACATTGGAGAGGGCAGCAGCTTATTGCATTGTTTGAGCGTATGATCAACCAGGCAAAGAGAAAATGAGGACACGCGATGAATTTGGCAATAGTATTCCAGGACAGAGTGGCTGCCCTCTTCGAACTGCCAAGCCCTCTGGTCTATTCTCTTGACTTAGAAATTGAGAATGCAGATCAGAATCTTTCCTAGTGAGTTGTCTGCTGCTTGTCTTTTTCAGGGAAAAAGGAAAAGTCATTGCTTCAATACAGATATTCTATCCTTACATTTAATCTCCCAGAAGGCCTCTGACTATGTGATAAGAATTACTGTCATGGATATTGCATAACAGTTTATGCATAAAGTTTAATGCATTCTCAGTTTTATGAGATATGAATAATATTGGAGACATTTTGCATAGTAGTTTAGATTTACACTTTCTTTTTAAGGTGGAAACAAGAGGGACATTTCTAATGCTCTTCAATGACAGTGGAAGAATTGAGATGGTTACTATTAAAACTGAATAAAATCTGTAGAACTGGAAAAGAGAAAAATACATTGCATAGGTGGATTATGGGCAAATCATAAACGTTTAAAGCATTTCTGGAGGTTAGAAATGCCATGCCTTTATTTGAATACCATAGCTGTTTCAGCACCCTTCCTCAGCACTCTGTCCAGGGTGGGTTGCTGCTTGGTGTGGAAGGTTGGAACTCAGCTGGGAGGACACAGTTTTGAAGAATGTTTCTTCTTGTTTAAGGTTTATTATTAAAATGAAAGCAATCAGCATAAAAAAAATGATTTCCTGCATGTGAAACTTCTGTTAAGAGTCAACTCACATAGTATGTATTTGTTTTGTGACATACAGGATAGCTTTCCAGCTCGGTTTGGAGGAATACATTTCGTCAATCAGCCGTGGTATATCCATGCCCTCTACACAGTTATACGGCCCTTTTTAAAGGAGAAGACACGAAAAAGGGTATTCTTCTGTTTACTTGTCCATTGCCTGACAGTTGTAGTCAGCAGATGTATTGTACTCTAATAAAGTAGATATACACAATGTATCAGCTTGCTATTGGTGGAAAGTATTTAAATACATCCGCATTGTAAAGAGTGTCTTTAACTGTTTTAGAAACATATACAGCATTATCTTTTAAGGACACAGTCAAGCCGCGCACTTAAATGTTTTTTAAAATGTAAGCATATGCTGTCTCCTGGGTTATATAAAAATATTGCCAACATTACAGTTTCTATTATGATTCTATTAAATTCAATTCTATTCAATTTCTGTTAAAATTATTTGTGTCTTGCTTTTAAGAACAGAGGTAGTGAGTATGAAGTCCTTTCCCAGTGTTATTTCCTTGATATTAGCATGAACTAAAATACACAGTTGGTATATAGTAGTTTGAAAAAACTGATTTGAATGAAAGCCAATGAAAGGAAATTTGTGTGCATGCATCTGGGCATAAGCATGAGCAGTCTCCGAGATGTCGCTGAATTTGTAGCCTTTGCATCAGTGCAATTAAGTTAGAGCTTGGTGGTGATAGCACATAGAATGATATTATTTCTGTAACAGGAAATTTGTCATCCAGGAAAACACAATCAGCATCACATACAAAGCTGCTACAAAGAATATGATGATATTTTTTTTTTTTTTTTGGGGGGGGGGGGGCGGGGGGGAGATCAGCTCTCTAAGCAACTCTGTATTTTTTCTCCTCAAACACAGTCTACAAGGCCACAATGATCCTTGGTGTTTAGCTGTTTTTTACTGACAGATTATGCTTGAGAGGCCTCTGGTATTCACAGATTTTGAACTATAGATCACAAAGGCTTTTATGTAATATCTGTTATAAATATGCAAATGAAACCCCATTTTGCAGGATTCAGTTGCACTCTATTGACTACGGCTTCAACAAAGAACATTATAGTGCCAGAAATGTTTGAGGCCTTTTTAAGTCAAGTGCTGCGTATGCATAACCAGGGATTAAAGTACAGTTCATGGGTGTGTTACAACATTAAAAGTAAGTGACAAAGTAGTTGAACATGGGCGTTTATCAGTTAACACCTAAATTTTTATTTAGACACCTGAATCGGTGGCATATATTTTCAGAAATGCTGACCTTTTACAACTGTTCACATATATACTGAATACGTATAAGAAGTAGTCAGGTGGTTAAATACCAATTTAGAGTCCAAAACTTAGTGTTAAGATGTGAAAGGTATGCCCAGCACATAAAATTTAAAATCAGCTTTAAAAAAAACCATAAGAGACTGAACAAATGATTGTGAAAAAACCTCAGACCCAACAGAATTCTCTTCAGAATTTTATCAGGCTCGTTATTTGTCTGTTGTGTTTATTCTGAATTATTTTGTATGTTTTTAATATGTCTGGTAGATTTGCAACAGATATCTATATTCAGATCAATGTAGTACTAGGCATGTATAAAAACAGTTGTTAAGAAGTGAAACATTCAGTTGGAAAGGCACCATAAAACAGATTACTTTTGCCATTAATATTTGTTCTCTCACACAAGGATAAATTCCTTTCTGAGATGGAAGAACATTATCGGGTTTGCACGGTCATATTAAGCTTCCTGTCTCCACAGCTGACTGGAGGATGGGCTGAAATAAGCAATACAAGACAAGGATATGCTTGGTCTTTTTGTCTTTCTGCCTTTTGAGTGTAACCCTTGATAAATCATGCCAGGGGTATAGTTGTCCAGAGAAATCCCTGCAAGGTGAAGTGGGATGTGAATTGACAGCGCTTGATGTCTGGCTGTGCACGCACCTCTGCCTGCCCTGTGGGGAACGAGAGGCAGCGTACAGCTGTTTAGAGGCACCATCCTACCTTGCCTTCCTGGTTACTTCAGCACTAGTAAATTAAAAAGCACTGGGCGCTGCCATTCCTCCTGTTTAATTGTACAGGCACTTTCTGGGATGGCACTGGCTGGTGCCAGCTGGTGCTTTCTTAGATGCTGCCCAGGAACAATTTGGGATGGCATGGAGCAGTGAGCAGTATGAATGAGGTGAGCTTGTTCTGGAGATGAAAGGAGTTTAACCATATGGATGTGAACTGTGCCATGGCACTTGCTCTTAGTCCCAGGGAATGAATCCTGACCCATCTTACTTGCTAGTCTAGAAATAGCTGCTGTGAGCTGTCTGCGTAGCCATACGCAAGAGCAGGCATTTCCTCCCAGTGGAAGGTCTGCAGGTCCCTAGTATCTGTGGGAAAGGCTGTCCAAATCCAGAGGTGCTCTGTTTCTAGTGCTCATTGGTCACACATTCCAGGTCTCTGAGGAGAAACAATAAGATTAAATATAAACATGAACATATACATTTATATAAATGTAAAGCATATCTGAAAATAAATCAGTCTACCAAAACACTGATGGAAAACATCAAGTAGTCCATCAACTATTCCCTTATTGTTGTCACAGAAATAATTGTGTTGTTATTACTTACTTCATATATTGTCAAGTATGAATGGTAGTTACTAGTACCACTATATCAAGGAAGAAAATCTTTCCAGTGGAGTTTTCATTACACTGAACTATTATTTATAGAACTCATGGCTAGATGCTGAAAGTCAATACATATTCCTTAATGTATATGGTGAATATTAATTTTATTTATTATTTATGGTCTTAATTTATTCAGTTAATTTAATTCACAGGATTAGGGAAAGCAAATAACAAGAGATAGGCAGTCTGTCTAATCTTCAGTCCATCTAGTTACCTGACGTCAGTTCTTACCCTCCTTAGGCCTCTTGTCCTGCAAACATTTAAAGTCATTTATGCGTTAATCAGTTTGTAGGTTTATGAATATAGTATGACCATGCTTAAGGCAGAGGCGATGTGTGTGTTGGTAGCCATCTCTGTTAGCTGAACACAGCTAGAATATTGGAACTGTACAATATCCTCTAATAATGATGATGTAATTTGGCCTTTGACGATTTTTGTGATACAGCTTTGTTTTTACCTGCATGTGTACATACAGATATTCCTGCATGGTAATAACCTCAACAGCCTACATCAGCTAATACACCCTGAGATCCTGCCTTCAGAGTTTGGAGGAATGTTGCCCCCCTATGACATGGGAACATGGGCAAGAACACTGCTTGACCATGAATATGATGATGACAGTGAATGCAACGTGGACTCCTACAATGCTCCTGCAAAGGATATAGAAAAGGACCTCTCTCCCAAATCCATGAAAAGGTGGGTTAAAGGTACTGTGGTCTTCTAGTATTGCCATAAGGTTAACACTTGTCTTCCTCTTCTTTTCTGAAGCTGCAGGCAGTTACCTCAGTTTATTATATAGGAGGACTGGGTTTTTTTCCTTTCTTAAGATCACTGTTGATTTTAGACCATAGTGTCCATTATTAGCCATGTGAATTGTGAGCTCAGTACAGCTAATTATTTCCATGGTGCCATATAGGTAATGTATACAGTACTGTATTTGCAATAAGCTGATATCCCACCCCAGCCTACAGTAAGTATTAGAGAGACAGTGCTATCTGGAGTGAGTCTCGGTGCAGAGGATAATTGGGGCCAATTATCCAGCTGGGTGGTGATGATAACTCTTAGCTTCCTCCATCCCATAGCCCAGTGCCTGTATCCACCAGCCTGTAGGTGCCAGGACATTTACAGCATCTGAACTGTCAGTCACAGTGACTGCACACTATGTGAGAAAAAGTAATGAGGAGAACCAGGACAGAAATCAGTGCCAATCATTATGCTCCGGACTGGTAAACATCCTGGCTTTCTGATATTCTTCTCTTTGAGAAGATACAGTATAATTGCTTGCTGCATTTTATAATTCAAAATAAAGTGTAGGGAAATGTTAGTTACCTCTCCAGTAACTATGGAAGGAGTGAGGTGGTTCACTTGGGAGGGGTAAACCTGGTCCAACCTTGCCAGGGCAGTAGAAGAAAAAAGGGAAAGATTACAGCAGGGTGATAGAAAAGGTTAAGGAGGGAAGCAAAAGTCAGAGTGCAGCTCATAAGGCGTAGGCCTAGCAATGAATCAGAAGACAACAAACAGAGCAGAAAACAATCTATAAAGTCATTAAAATTAAGTCAGAATATGCTAAGCTGAGAATTCAGTTTTAGGAGATGGTATTTGATTCGAAGGGGAGAGAGACTCTGGAAGCAGACCAAACAGGATAAAATATTTTCAGACTCCTCAGTCAGGAAGATGATTTTGGCTGGAAAATGTTGCATAGGTTGGGGAGGACAGTGTGATTTGAAAGGGAGATATTTTTTGGGAAATAGAGAGGAGACAACAGGAGATTGGCATAGGAATAAAAAAAGAAAAAAAGCAGTGAAGTTTAAGGATTTTGTGTTGAAAAAAACCTACAGTGCATTGAAAGCGGGAAATAGCAAGGGACTGGATGGGAATGAACTGGGATAAGAAGTTAAAAAAGGTCCTGAAGCCATATGACAAAGATGCAATTAACACAAGTAACAGAGAAAATGGGACAGCAAAGAGCCAGGGGAAGGGGAAAAGTGAGCAATACATTTATATATGATTTGCATGTAATACAAGAATTGTGAGACAATAGACAAGTTGTCTTGGAGAGAAGGGTGGAATTTAGGAGCTGAAATGCAGAAGTCTTACGGTTGCAAAATGAAGTCATGAGAGTAAACAGCTTCATCCAAGGATGCAACAAAAAAACATGAGAAGGTCTGTGACAAGACCCTTTGAAGCAGACTTTTCCAGACTATCCTGGGCAAGAACATTATTAAATGGAAAAGCAGTGGATTGACCAGATTCTTCAGTCTTTCTCAAAGAACGCTTTCTCATGCTTGCCTGTTTTATTCTCATCTAACCTGTGCTTGAAATATCCTTCATGTAGAATTACACTTCAGTGTAAACTTCAAAATGACATTCTTTCAGTCTGGGTTAGCTGACATAGGAGACATACTGCAGAAAATAAGCATGTTGAAATTTGTACCTACACACTATTGAGCTTAAATTTCCTTACCTTCCTCGCATTCTTTTTCAGCTTGCGTGTCTGCAGCACCTCCTGGAATCCTTCTTCCCTGCTGTTGGATATAAAAAGTACTAAGTAGACTTACGGTGCTAGTACCAACTAGAAGGGAGTACTAGTAAGATGGACAGAAAGTCCAGGACTTTGATGTATTAAATGCACAGACTGTGTTAAAACAGAAATAGAAAAGTTAAGGTAAAACAGATAAACCCTATTTCATTAAAAAGTAAATTTAACTTGAATTTGGCACCTGATGGATTGTTTCTCTCAGTTTAAAATCACACTCAGTGTGGTACATTAGTGCAGAAGAAGGTTTTTAACATAAAAACCCATGACAGTAAGTCAATGAAAAGTGCTTAACTTCTTAGAACAAATTTCACAAGAGTCTAGCAGATCTCCAACAATTATGTTGTTTAATTTGGCTTGCCATTTTAAAATTAGTTTATTGCTCTGAAAGAATATCCTTCTTAAACCAAAATCCTGCTGCGAATTCACTTCTTTGTTACTCATTTTTGCCCCGATATGAACCAGCGACATTCCTCCAGATCTCCTTGAACTTTTGGTGAATTGGATGATCAGTGCTTGAAAAGAAGGCTGATCATGGGGATGGTGGTGGAAATAAGGAGGAATTAATCCCACCTGTAGCACAGACCTCTGGGGAGAACGTGTTTACATCATGGGGCACCATTGCAGCTGTCTCAGCAGTCAGGTTTAGCCTGTGGCTGTGCCCACCCGTGGCTCTCACGGCTGAGGCACCCAGCTGGAGACCTGCATCCTCTTCTCACCTAACCCCGCAGGGCAGGTGTCTGTGTTCATAGAATCATAGAATCATAGAATCGTCTAGGTTGGAAAAGACCTTTAAGATCATCCAGTCCAACCATTAATCTACACTACCAAGCCCACCTAAACCAATCAAGGGTAGACTAGACTAAACCATATCCCGAAGTGCCACATCTACCTGTTTTTTGAACACTTCCAGGGATGGTGACTCCACCACCTCTCTGGGCAGCCTGTTCCAATGCTTGAAGTGTTGATCAGCTTTGCAAAGTATCTCTGTGTGGCTTTGGTTCCTCACCTCTGCCGTGGGGCTTTGTAGTACCACTCTGCCCTACTGTGTTTTGTGAGAATTTATTCAGTAACATCTGCGAAGTTATTTGGGAGATGTAGATAGAAGGTGCTATAGACTTACACAAATGTTTTTCCTTTTGCGTACCTTCATTCATAAATTGCTGCTGAATGGAATGAAACATGACAGAAAATGTTGATTTAAAACTGAATGAAAACTATTTCTCCTTCTTCAAGGCAATTAAGCTTCTGAGCTTACAAACCATAGATCAGGCCTTGTGCAGTTTCATTTTCACATCTGCCTTGGCATCAGGGAGTTTGGAGGCCCTGGAAATTTGTGGCCAAAACTGCCTGGGAATTTGAGGCCAGGGTTGCAGCCTTTCCAGCTTCCCTCCAGTTCCCCAGCTGAGCACTGGAAACCTTGGCTGCTCAGACATTGGCAGCCTAGGAAAAGGCTCAGTCTCCTATTAGTACTTACATTCAGTTGAGAATTCTTTCAAATTAGTATGCTTCCACAGCATTTTTTATCTTGATGAACTGGATTTTCCAGGAGTGCAGCTTCCTACCAGCACATTTTCCATCAACTTTGCATTGGCAAAGTAGCTTGTGAAGATTTTAAAAAAGCAATGTTAATTCAGTGGTTTAGTTTTCTGCCTGAGGAACCGACCAGCATTCTAGATGAGGGTTATTGTACAGTTTTAATTAAAAATTTTTAATTATGTTTATCACAAGAGAGACCATTGGATTTTTAAAGCTAATTTTCTTGATTTTAGCATTAGTAAGAGAATGTGGTAAGTATTATTAGAAAATATTTTTGTGTTTAAAGTTTTCACTTAGGCTTTAATTCAGATGTTTTTTCCTAAGTTTTTGAAGGTTTTCTTTAGATTTTTTGAGAAAGATCAAATTGTCTCTTGCTATCAGCCTCATTTGTTTGTTTCACTGGATGATGCCACTTTATAAGAGTGTGGGATTGACTCTGTGTATTTATGTTAGAAGTGGTCAGAATTCATAACAGATTTTCTCTGTGCTGTAGCCCTCCAAATGGGCAAATCTGTAGCAATGCTGCAGTCACAGTGTGCTTCCACTGATCAAAAATAGATGCCTACATTGTAGAGATGTACACATGCTCTAGCCATCTCAAATTTTTACAGAAAGGAAGAGAAATAGGCATTTCTAGCATGGGATTCATTTCACTAAAGGAAATGTCTAACAAGGGTTGCTTTAACTGTACCCCAGAAGTGTCTGCTTTTGACAAGCTGAGACATAGGTGATGTAAGACCCCATCTTAACACTTCAGACTTTGTTTTTAATGGAGCATTTTGGTTTTGCTGGAGATGGGGGTTTCCTCTTTTTCCCTCTCACATGGCTGTTGCAGGGTACCACTACCAGTATTATGCTCCTGTGCTGAATAGAGAATCTGGAGAAATTTTACAATCATCGTTGAATTTGCCCTTACCATCCTTCTCTGCTCTGTTTAGTTGAGCTGATTAGTGAGTTTGACAGATGTGTCCACTGCTCCAGAAATCCTGTGGGCCATGCCAGGATTCCCTAGGGTGGGCTTAGGAGCTTGCACTGTTGCATTTAAGTGCTATTCAGAAAAGAAACAACCTGTGCTTCCAGCTAACACGTGCCACTAATTGCAGTGTGCCATTAGCCAGCTGGGTGCCTGAATTGTACCTTCTTTACCAGCCCAGTGCCATATAACCTTCTGGTAGAGAGGGTCAGTGCTTAAGTCAGTACAAAAGACAGCTTAGTTTGCCTGCTGTTGTGTGCTGAGGATACACCCTGCTTTACTATTTCACTGAAAAAAAGAGGATCCACTTTATTCCACCTTTTGCTCCTATATCCACAAACCAGCCCTTTCAAGCCATGTAATCACTCCGTGAGGGTATTTGCTGACCATTTGCAACTATCAGATGCTTGGGTAATGCTGTACCATTATTTTTAAGCCCTAGCAGAAATGAAAATAAACAAAAGAAAGCTGAGGTTTACCCTCATTGGTCTTGATCTAGAAATGTCAAATAAACACGTTATCCCTCTGCAGGTCTCAGTCGGTTGTGGATCCTGGGGTGCTGAAACGCATGGATAAGAATGAGGAAGAAAATATGCAGCCTTTGCTTTCACTTGACTAACAGTTCCTGAGCATCGGACATGAACTGAGGTGGAAGGCACTGCCTCTCAGCAACAAGCAAACCATTGGGAAAGAGCGTACCAGCTGGAATCCTATTTACTCATGCTAATGTAGCATAATGGCAGCAGGCAGCAGGTTTTGCTCTTCTGCCTGAATTCTGGATGCCCTGGGGTGAAAAAGAAGAGGAGAAAAAAGGAAAATAAAATGAAATAAAAATAAAGAGGAATCAATAATTTATTCTGTAAGTGCCAACTTGTTTGTAAATACAATATAATCCTTCAATTTGACTTTGTAAGTTATGGTAAACAAATGCTATGGAAACGAGTGACTATTAAATATGTCAGTGAAGTGCACCATAAAAAAAGAGAAGAAAACGTGTGTGCGCATACACACGCACACAGATACACACAGAGAAACACATACTGGACAAGATAAAATATCAAAGCCAATTAAATGTTGGCCTTCTCATAGGAAGCCATACTGCAGCTAGCATACTGACTGCTGTTTTGTTTTCTCTCTGCAATGCTCATGTAGTGTGCAAAGATAAAGAGGGAATATAAGAACTTGGAGATGCTGTAATCGGTTGAATATTTCTTAACTGTAGGAACTGATTTCCCAAATAATGTTATAGCTTAGGATTGTGATTTAGCATAAACCATGTAGCATTGTGAAAAAGATAACAGATGAGCTGGAACCAACTCTTTGACAGCTTTGTTGTTTGGCTGTATGGATCTGTGAGGTTTCTTCCTTAACTTTTCATTTACAGTTCGCAAGCAACCTGGCTTGTTACCCTAAATGGGTGTTGTAGTGTGGGACACATTGGAGTTACTTCTCTTGCATTTTGGGTGCACATCAAGAATTTTTCCAGAACTCTGTTCTCTCCTGGAATGAGAAAATAGTCCTCTAAATACAGCGTAATAACTGGTATTTGAAAGTAAAGCCTGGCAGCAGAGGTTAAAAGTTAATCACTAAATCCTGTGCACTGGGAGACTGGATACATATATATATTTTTACCAATCTCTGACAAGCATACAAGGTGACATTGTTAGACAAGTATATTTAATTGAAGGTTTATACAAGAAATCATACCTATTCAATGTACTTAGATATATTATAGATCGTATATTGAGACAATGTCATTATTAATATAGTAAAACTTTCCATAGAACAACAGCATCCCACTCCAAGCAAGGATTAATATGAATAAGTTGCAGTCAAACATCTCAACCTATGTGTTTAGGACACTTTTGTTTTTGTTGTAGTGTAACTGTATATATTGAACATGTGCCATAATAGAGAAGTACATTTTACCTCAAAAGGGCAACAGGTTTCGCTAGGGATTGGGTAAATCAGCTGAAACCCAGGGGCTGTGTCATCTTTGTTGTGTGCTGGCTGATGTGTGTGCAGCCTGTTTTATCCTGAGGCAAGAATGCCATTTCTTATTAGGACTTAACTCTGCAATCAGAGTGAGAAGACACAGGGTACCTACCCACCAAGACATCCGAATAGTTAGAGGTATTGTAAGAGCATGTCTGGGCAATGCAGGGATTAGTTAAGAATATACTGACCACAATGGAGGAGATAGCTCACAGCACCCCTGCCTCCCATGCGCCAGAGTTTAATGAATTTCTTCCATCACTCCAGTGATCACTGAAGTTTCAAGGTCACCGGTTGTAGGTCACCTCTCCTCGCCCAGGATGATTGCAGCTGTAAGATTTAGTAGGCTGGGATGAGTTAAGAGAGAGCGGAGAGCGAAATCTTGGAAGTGTGTCATCTCAGAGTTTAGCTGTAACTGCTGCAGTGGCAGCTTTGGCGTTTCTCAGGGCTGAGACACCCCTGCCTCTTCCAGCGTCACCCTTGATTAGCCCAGGCAGCACACAGATACAGCTTTCCTACTTCGCAGTTCATTAGAAATGCTGATAAATAGTGTATGCCCCAACATGCCATTGCATTGTAGGAACTTGTCTGAACAAGTCACCGCCTTTCTGCTCTCCTAATTCTATTTTCATGATATGTGTTATGAAATGCAAAAAGAAAAGATATGGAGCCTGAACATCTTTTTAGTCTGTCCTACGAGTTTTCAGTAGTAGAAACTGTTGTAATACTACTTCTATGGTTTGAGAGACTTGAAAGATTGATGAATTCTTACATACTATTTTATGCAGTCCTGTTTTTCACATACCTTGTAACATCATGCTGGATAGGTGAGATGTGCCTCTAGGGTTTGCAAAAGTGCCATATTTGAATGTATGTTATATATGCCCACACTTATGGTTAGTAGAATAATATATTGCCATTGATCTGATTTTTTTAAATCCTTATCGGATAAAACTCTAACATCAGTAGAAATTTTCTCTTTGTAAGGTCTTCAGGATTTAGTCAGTATTCCATATGTATGCAAACTGTGACACAGTGGTGATCAAAATCTTCATGGATGCTTTTGGATACATGGGCCAAACCTTGGTGTAAACCAGCACAATGCTCATTTTAGAGTACACCAGCTGTCTGGTCAGAAAATGCAAATGCCTCTTACATCCCCACAGAGCATCTTCATAGGAAAGTGTATCTGCTCAACTGTATGAAGCTTAAAATCTGTTTTGAAGCTTATAAATTTGTTTTGTTTGCAAATCCTTTATTTATGCACTTAGCCGTAATTTATGTAATGTTTTCTGATGCCTGATTTCAGCTTCAAGTTAATGAGTATTAATATATTCTTTCCAGAAAGTGAAAGTAGAATATATTATAATTTTGTGTAACTGGGACCTCATCTTTCACCAAGAGCAAACCTACTTTTCCAATAAGATCCTCACTGTTAAGGAGTTGGGCTACAGGTCTTCTTGGCTGCAGCTTTTATTTCGCTGAAGCAAATTCTGGCACTGGTAACTGCAGTTGTGACATTGGATAAGAATATGAAAATGGGTAAGAAAAATAATTATACTTTACATGCTCTCAGTATTCTTTGAAGGCATGTCTCTTTTACACATCAGGGTACATAAAGGGTTTCCACCTTTCCCTTGCTTCTTGTAGAAAATTTTTATAGGTAGGTCAATTTTTAATAGATGAAACTTGGATTGAAAACTTTTTCCAATCGTTATTATCATAGGAATTGATGTCTAATTTTTATAGCAGAATTGAAGTGCTAAAAGTAGAATTCAAATGCTTGGGAGGAATTCCTCTTAATTTCTTACCTTTGTTGTGTATTGGGTATAATAAACCTTGTTGTAATTATGCATGCCAATACGCATATAAAAAATTATCCTGCAATATGAGGAACTTAGTGGAAAAGCTGGATACACCTGTCCAAGCAACCAAGTGAGAAGAAAGGGGGAGGAAAAAAAAGTGTAAAAATTGATAGTTTCAGGCCTTTGACAAGATCTAAAAATGTCCCCTTATACATGATGTCTCTTCCATGAAACAGATGTTTAAAAATATATGGAAAAGTTATGGAAACTTCCATGCCCAAAGCCTTCCTCCTGTAATCAGAGGTGTCAATAGTCTCTTGGACTTATAAAGACAGGTAGTCAGTCCCACTAAGCTCCAACAAATGCACAGGCTCCCAATAGTTATTAGTTGTAAAATAGCTTTAAGATGTCTTTACAGAATGTAAATTTACTGTATAGCATATTTAAAAAGATGTTTTGCACTCTACAAACATGCTATGCCTAGTCACAAAAGATATTTGTAGAGACATACATAAACTAAACATGGATTAAAGAAAATAGGAGTAGAAGGGACCTCAAGAGGTCATTGATATATGGAGGAACAGAATCACTTTAAAGTCTCTCTTAAAGAATTGTTTTAGATCAGTACCTTGCATGGAATGCTCTTTGTATTATTTAATCACAGTCACAGCAAAGCCTAAGCACATTACCTGACAAAATTGTAACCTGACAGTATTTTGTTCATGCCTTTTATTATTTACCTGTTCTGTTTGGGAAATTAAAAAGTCTGCCAAGTGTCATAAGAACTACCATTTAGAATTACCTGGAAATCACTTTGCAATAAGCTTTGGTCATGTCCCTGTTATCATATTGTTTCTGTTATTACCAGTGTGTGTATTCATCAAGATTTTTGAAAAAGTCATGTTTGACAGAGTGTGGAAGAGAGAAAAATTCAAAATCAGGGTTCAGGATTTTGTTTAGAATATTGAAATAGGATTTGGGGAGGGCACTGAATTTCATTTTGATAATCTTTATTTGCCTATGGGGAATGTCCTGCTGAGCTACTGACAGCATTGGGTGCCAGGACAAATTTGGAAGATAAGTATCAATGCGAAAGGCAAGAGCAAAAGTCTCAAAGGATTGTACTGAAAAATCACTTAATCACGTGGCTAGCTGTATCATGTCCTTCTAAAGAAAGGCATTTTGCAAGTAGCTTATGAGCATGTATCTGTGGTGCTGAGAGTAGTAGTTTTGCCCACAAAGTTCAAAGCACACTATGAAATCAAGAAAATAATAGTTATCCCATTTCTCAGGTAGCAAAACAGAAACACAAGCAGTTAGAGACATTAAAATATCAATGGAAGACATTCACATTGTGTTTATATATGGCAAAAATGACACTTTGATCACTTAGTCTGGTTTGAACT
The DNA here is from genome assembly GCF_030463565.1 of Pelecanus crispus. Taxonomy (NCBI): domain Eukaryota; kingdom Metazoa; phylum Chordata; class Aves; order Pelecaniformes; family Pelecanidae; genus Pelecanus; species Pelecanus crispus. The sequence goes on along the minus strand of NC_134645.1, from coordinate 73,742,685 downwards.
GCTGGAGAGAAAATAATGTGTCCCTATTTTGTGTGAGAAGAATGTGTGGCTGTTGATTCAGTCATGCCTAGTGTCTTTAGAAACTCAACTAAATATGTCACCATGAGACCTTTACAAAACAGGGGTGATCTGCGTTCCTGTGGAGTTAAATCTGATTGTATATTCTACTATTTCTGCTGAGGAAATGGTAAAAAGGGAGTATGCCCCCAAATGAAATGCCTTTCTTCTCTGTATAATTGATTGAAAAAAGGTAGTTTACTCTGAAGACCCCCAAAACGGAAATCTTGGCTGCCCAGTAAAGAATTCTGAACTTGGTCAGGGAGGATCTCCTTTTAAGGGCTTTGAAAGATACTTATTTCCCATTAACTACAGAAAGAGCGTCAGCATTTTATTTAAAGGCATGCTTAAGTGGCCACAAATGAAAGTGCAAGCTGGGTAGATAGGACCCCACATCCTGTATTGCCTTGTAACCTTGAATGATCCTGTGTCAAGGGTCTGTATTTACCACATTGGCTTGGACATACCCTTCAGTCTGCATTTCAGCTTTCAGTTGTGTGGGAATTATTTCCTATCAGCTTTTGGGATCTTAAATTCGTTCCCTTCATATGGGTCTGTTGCCACAAAATGGCATTGACCCCTGATGGATTGCACGATTTGCAAAGTTGTTAAAAAATAACAACTTGCGGTATGCTGGGCAGTGGTGAAGCTGAAACGTAGGTCACAAGCTCCCACTACTTTGTCACTAATTCTCCTGTGTTTTGTGTGTGTAAGCTGCTTTGATTGTTGACAGACATGTCAGACTTGCATGATATGAGTTTAAAAAGAGAGAAAAAAAGAGAAGTTTCTGCAGTGAGTTCAAAATCTGAGTCGATTGCTGTGGAATCCAAATGGAGGAGAAGCACTGCACACAGGCAAAATAGAGACAGCTCCAAGGGAAGATGCTGATGCTTCCTTATGGCACACATTTTTGTAAAAACATGGCCAAAGTATTTTGTCTGTGGGGACTGTGGTCAGGCAGCTCTGTTGTTTCCGAATCAGTCACTTACAAGTAGTCCTCTCCAATAAAGGTGTGACAAAGCTTCCTTTTGCTGTTAGCAGAGAATTCACTTCCAGAGAATTGGCATATCTGTCAATTTGCAGCAGACAAATAGCGGGGGTTAATTAGGATTTTTATTTGATATGGAAATGCTGCTGTGATTCCTTAAAGAGGCTGTCGCATCATCGGCAACACACAGCAGTGCCTGAAGGCAGGCATCTCAAATCAGGTCCCTTGGTTAATAAAAATTTAAGGGCAGAAAAAAGCAAGGGAAAAGATAATAGAAGATGATAAAACACAATAATTAAAATAAAAACCAGAAGCAAGCCTTCAGCGGAAAGCTATATGCATGGCAGGAATGATGTGAGTGAACTTGTATGAACACTTCCAAGAAGTGAAGTGAATCTGTAGCTTGTCTTGTGTCCCCAACTACATTATGAGCAGAGTTCCCATTTTTCACATGGTCTACCTTGTATGGCCATGGTGGAGTTGCCTGAATCTTTAGAAAACGCTTGAGTTACCATGTGAAATTGTAGGTGCAGTAGCTGAGCTTGTGAACATCATTTAATGGATCAGTGCATGCCACCAGGTCCTCACTTGGAGATGGGCACTGGGCTGACTCAGACCCGGTGCCTGAAGGAATATGTGAAATGCCACGTCCTGCCTGGCTGAAGAAGTCATGCAGGGAGAGAGGGAAAGGAGCTGCACTCCCGTAAGGAAAGGTGGGAGGCCTATGGAGAAAACATCAATGGAGAGTTGGAGTGAACTGATCAATCATTTTAATGTAATAGTGAGGGAGGCTTTCACTTGCTCTGTAATATGAGAGGACTTAAAAACCCCACCACACATCTGTCATCAGAAAGGTGAGACAACATCTTTCTCTCTTTCCAACACAAATTTTTTTCCGATATATTTAAGCCTGATGCATATGCCAGGCCTGAACTGCCTCTGCTGCTGCTGCTGTTTCAACGGTGGCTCTTGGGATGTGGATATCATGCAGCATGCAGGAGCTGGAAAGATAACATTCACCAACCTGTCCATAGGAAGAGAAGGGAGGGATGTATTCTGCGAGTCCCTGCTGCAGAGATAGTTTTGTGGAAGAATTCAGCGCTTGTTCAGATTAAAGCCTGTCTTGCCCTGACATGAATATTGGCACCTACTCTGTGTAGAAGGCTGTGAGTGTAAGCAATGTGGGAATCTCCCCTGCACACCTCAGTGTCTTGTGCTAATTATGCAGCCTTTGAGCTGTAGCTGGTGATCTGTGTCCTGTGTCTTTAAACAGTTCTGCTGGTTATGTTAATTGCAGCCATTAGTCACTCAGAGTGGAGATGATTTAAAGGAAACTGACAACTTTAAGCATTACACTTAACGTCTAAAAATATTAAATTGGTGATTGTTACAAGTAATGCCTAAGATTATGATAACTGAAAGAGTTTCAGGGTTTGGTTGCATTGTATTCTTGATGGGACTTAGTGTATAATCATTTTCCCTTAAATATGGTTTTCCCTGAGGTTCATGTTCATCTTTTACACAACAGTGGCAGAAGGAAATTAAATAGTAGAAAATGTGATTCTAAAACTATGAATATATTCAGAGAGGTACATATAGAATACCTGACACTATTTAAAAAAAAAATTGGCTTGCAATTAATTAGTGTTCAACTTGACAATGATGTCTCTTTTAAATCATTTGGTTCTCTAGCTCTTTCACCTTATGGACTGTTGTGTGAAACGTGCCCTACAAAACTTTCCCAGCTCTGCATCCTTTCTTCTTCCACACTCTTGCATTCAACAACATCCTGTCTTCTGTACGTACTTTATGAATAACTGGAGAAAACTGTAAAAAAACCCAACACCCTGATAATCTGCAGAGCTTGAGGACCACTATTTTAAATATTTCCCTTATACAAATCTCTGGTAACAGGGTGAAATGGAATATGAGAGCAATAACTGACCTCATCATAGAGGACTGATAAAAAGACTGTGGCTAGGAGTCTGCACAGGTGTAGATGAGAGTCAGCGGAGACAGCTCTTGTGATTTAAGATGTTACGTTCCCCTGACTGTTAATTATCACTCTTCAGGTAGGAACTACTGCCCCAACATTTAAGCAACAGCAGATTATGGAAGTACTCCTGTCCCAATGAAGGTTGTGCACAACTCATGCTAACTCTTGATTCTGTACTCATGCAAATGTAAAAGCACTCACATAATCGATTAATATAACTCTTTGATGAGAATAATGATTAGCAGCTAGTTGTAGTGACATCTAAAATTGCTAGATTGGCTCTCTGTGCCTTAAGGCTCCCGTGATCTGTAGTACTTGCATAGCAGTAACCACTGAATACATCTTTTCCGCATGCAACGATCTAATTTGGAGCCTTACGGAAAATACTATAGCACCATATCAAAAATCAAAAAATTAAATTACAGGGGTAATTTGCAAACAGTGCTTGTATCCTCAGGATAAAATTTGTTTGTTTGTTTCTCTGTTTAGTACTGTTAGGACTCAGGGGGTCTGAGATTTGTAAAGCCAGGACAAGTCTATCAATCATGTTCTCTCTATGTATAGTTTCAATAACTATTCTTTTTTCACAACTTGTTGTCAGTTTGAGTTTTATTCTTGGACCTAGTAAGATGGTTACTTTTGCTCTGTTGTGTTCCAACCTAAAATCTGAAGATTAAGCAACTTTGTGAAACATGTTACTCTCTACATTGTATATTTAAATATCATCAGTTCTCTGTGATCAATGGGCTGCTTTGGAGAGTACTACTACTTTAAATCATTGTTCGTTACTGAGGAAGAATGACATTCTGTTAAATAAAATATGACCAAATGAAAATTAAAATACATATATATTTTTGTGTTTGTACATGGGAGTGTTTGTCTGGCTTGCTTGTGCTAAAATATATATGGAGGACATTTTAATTGGATGAGCTGTACTTGATTTTCATCAAGGTTTTGAAAGAAAAATGAGAAATAACTGAGTGGTATATCAGCATGTAAGTTGTTCTCTGGTAATACTGAGTGTCTCTTTCCATCCAACAGTAAGTTTTAGAGAGCTAACATATTCCATGTCTACAATAGTGTTGTGAGCTATCACTTCTTGGAAGTCTGCTGGTCGTGAATGTCCTCACAGATGAAGATCATGTGGAGATGCAGCACAAGAAAAGCTCGTTTTCCCCTCAAAGATATTTCCTACTCTCCTGCCTCTTAACTTCTTCTATACTGTGTTTCCTAGCATCATCTCATGTTCACTGACATTTCTTTTGATGCCACATCAGGGAGAAGTGATACTAGCTCCTCACAGAGATTTCCTTTTCTTCAGGGAAATATTGCTGTTCTCAGGAGAGAGTAACCAGTGTAGGACAGAACAGGCTATGTGACGTTGAAGCAGTGCATGCAGAACGACCATATTTCATTCTAGATTTTATTCTTCTTGGAAGGGAGAGAACCAATAAATGATAGTCGTGTGTTTACGTGCTTCTCCAATGTTCTTTTTGTAGTATTCCTTACTTTAGGCACAAGGACACTTATTCACATTTTCTGTACTTTTTCCATATCTTAGCTTTGGTTTACACAGATTAAAAAAAAAAAAAATAGGCTGCAGTAGCTTTCCTTTTCACACACAATCTCAGTGGTATACTCAGATGCATTCCTTATGCCAATTCTGGAAGGTATAACTTCCCAAGAAGAAGTACACATTTCCCAATTACCATGTTGAAAAAATATCAACTGTTTCTCATCTATGTGGGAACGTAGTCCTTTAGCCCCCAGGCGCTGCATTGCTGTGGACAGTATGTAAGCCATTGCTGCACAAGGGTGCATTTCATCATTATGACCGTAACAAGATAGATGTTAATACAGCTCTCTGATCCCTTTGAAATCCCTCTCTCACATCCCTTTTACTGAGCAGAGTCAAAGCCCCTGTAAGCCAGTGTGGTTTGCTGCAACACCTTACTACAGAGCTTCGAGTTACAAGGACTATCCATTTGTATGTTGCTAGGCTGCTTTGCCCTGAAAACAGTGTGATCCCCGTGTGTGCATGTGTGTGTGTTTGTACATGTCTGTTTGTCTCCCCCCATCTCCCATTTTGGAGCCCTTTTACCAATGTCAGTTAACTTTGGGAAAAAGACAGAGGCCTCAAAGCTCACATCTGTGTTGACATGCGACAGCATGGTGTGACATGCCCAGGTTGCTTGGCCCTGATGCGGGAGCTCCTGGAGCGTCCTGCAGCTCATGTGTGACTCCAGCACCTTCATCTCCTACCAGAGGAGACCAGGCTGTGGGCTGGAGGATGGGGGAAGGAGTACCAGACTTGCCTTTGAGGCAAGTCTGAGGCAACCAGGATGCAATGGAGAGCTACGCTGGGGCTACACAGTTAAGGCGTGTAGTACCATAAAAGTAAGTATGTGGGCAGAGGAGAGCAATGCTTGTCACTCCCTGATGGCAAGCAGAGCAAGCCCTTGCTGTCAGGCACCAGTGTTTCCATACGGGCAGGAGGTCATACATGACTTCCAGCCAAAAGGACAGTGGCAATGTAACTCCCACCACTGCGGAGGCATGGCCAGCGGGATGTACAGGAGTATGGGAGATTCATCTGGGGAATTAATTACCTATCATACTGCTGCAACTCTGGTGCAGCCTACAATAGCACTGTAATGGTGTAGGATACAGGAGTGGATAGTGAAACTGGGAGTGGTGCTATTCATTTCAATAGTAGTGGTGCTGTTTACACAACTCTGTACATTTCTATTGAACACAATAGAAACATAGTAAGTGTTCACAAAGCTGAAATTTCTCTATGACAACAGTTGTCTTGACAGTGCTGGTTTCATTCTCATGAACTGAGTAGTGGGGAAAAATAGCACTTGGCCTTCTGGACATGTACAGATGGTTGGCTGGTCAAAAGCCCTTCCAATACCTGAACCCTGACTGACAGTGTTCCTTCCTCTCTGGATAGATTACCAGGCTGTCCAGCAACCTTTCTTTCCTTCATCCATCAGCTTAACTGTTGAAAACTCTTGAGATTAGCAGCTGAGAAAGTGCATATGTAGCAAAAATATGTCGTACTGGTCAAAATGGTAATAATATATATTTTTTACACTATCATTCTCTTCTATTCAGAGCTACAACTTTTTAACTTTTGTCTTTTGTGAAAAATTTAACACCTTGCCTCTTCCCAAATTTACAGAAAAAAAAAATTGCTAATGAAAAAAATATTAATGAAATATCATTGTTTAAATTTTATATATGCAGCAGTTGTAGTGCTAGTGGAAAGAGTTAGTTGTATTATTTGATAGCAATATTTTTCATTTCAATCTCTGGAAATAAATACTTTTTTTTTTTAACAGACATGTAATTTCTCCCTCATAAAGCAACAAAGTGAGAATCAGACTGATAGTACCATATCCAGTTCCTAGAATCACTGCGTAAAGGCTAACACCAATGAAGAAACTGTCGAAATGCTGATCTTAAAGAGAAAAAAAACCCCAATTTTTCTTTTAGTTCAGTGTATAAACTGAAAATTTATAAAATTTGAATATGAAATATGAAGCTTTTAATTACTTCCTAAATTAACAAAATAGTGGAAAATGATGACATATTCAAAAGCTCTACAATTCTTTCTCTTCTTTTAATGTGTATAAACTTTTACAGTTCAGATCAAGCTACCAAAAACCAACAAGAGAATACCCTGAAATCTTAAAGTGCTCAGAATAAAGTGTGAGGTACAACTGTGCATCATACTATCAACTGGAAATTTTTTTGCTATTAAGGCTTTATGTTATTACTATTAGATCCTTTTAATGCTCACATAGCAAAAACCTCAAGGAGAAATAAAGCACCTTGTTGGCTGAAATAAAAAAAAAAGCCCCAGAAAAAAACCATGGAACTGACACACCACAGCTTATACTGATCTTTCTTGATTTAATTCCTCATACATGTAACTTCCTTTTCTTCTTTAAAAAAACTGTAGCTATGGATCTCAGCCCATGTGGTGCATCAAGGTGATGCACCCATGTACAAGCGTGCTAAATCATAGTAACTTCTTACATTAATGCCATTATAATGCCATCAAAAACATTTGACGTGTAGTGTGTTTTGAAAAAAAATATAGACTGAACTTGATCATGAAATAAAGGTACAGTACTGAAGAGAGTGTTGAAAAACCCTTGCAGAGATACCTGTCAGGTACACAGTCTCTTCAAGATGTATGGTTTACAGCCACTTCTTTAGGGTATGATGGTCTTCAAGTTCCTGAACTAAAGAAAGGGGAAAATGAATATATCTGCTAGTAATACATGTAAATCAGCTGAATTAATAAGAGGCTATGCTATGTAAAAGTGGATTTAACCTACTGTTAATTTCTCACTATGAGAAAACTGCCTCGTTACAAGGTTTCAGTAAAATGAAGAGGCAACTGCAGTGTAGTGTGGATTAATTAAAATTCAGGCATTAACTGAGATTGACCTCAAGTCATAATTCCTGTGAGTAACACCCTCCACCACTTGTTGTTTTTGTGGAGGATCTTACAGAGGTTTTCAGGGAAAGTGGGAATGTGACCTACTACAATTGCTCCTTCCAAATTTCAAGTTCTCTAAAGCTCATTGCCTTTAAATTTCTCTGCTAATGTCCCTGCATTATAAAAGGAAGCAGATGGATCTACTATATAAGAATTTCTTTAGTCTTCATTTATTGCCAGTTCCCTGTCTTCTAATTTTATTGATGCTGAGGTGGCTTTTGTGTTAGGGTTTTTTTTGGGAAGGTGGGGAGATGAGTCTTTTTTTCCATTTCAAGGTAATTCATCAAATGATGTTTTCATAACCCTGCAGCTGCAGACATTTATTTTTGACTGTTTAATCCCCCCCAGTTTATTATTCAAAGATTGGCTGTTTGTAATGATTAAATATAAACATCTCAGAAATGCATAATGATGCCAATTTTCTGCCTAGTTTCCCTTTCCTAGAAGCACCTTATCAGTACAATATAAAGCCCAAGATGACAGCAATTTACACCTCTGCAGAGACAATAATATGCAAATAATGTGGTTTAGCTTGAGTATTTTCCCCTGGAAATAATTAGTTTTACCTTCTCATTATTTTCCCTTGTGCAAAAAAATATGCACTAATAAGATGACTGCTGTTTTGGTTGGTTGGTTGGTTGGTTGGTTGGTTGGTTTATTTATTTATTTATTTATTTATTTATTTATTTATTAAGCTCAGATAAGAATTTGTCTATTACAAGTGCCTATCAGTGAAACGTGTATTTGTTGGATGCCACACAACTAAAAGGCACCTGCCTGCTGGCTTTCACCACTGCTTGTTTTTTACAGAGTGATGTTTGTGGGTTTCGGATTGCAGAAGTGATTTGTGTTATGGGCTGAAGTCACTAAATAATGAGGGGTCGTAGACACCAGATACAGCACAGCTCCTTGGTTTGGATTTCAGATACACAAACCTCATCTTTATAAATGGTACGTCATATGGGTTTTGGTTTCTGTGGGATTTTTGTCACATATCCTTGCTGAATAAAACTACTGCACCCTGGGGAGAAAAGTATTGGTGCCATCAGAGAACTAATTTTGGGAAGGTAGAGAATAAAACTGTCAGCTTTTCCAAGCTGAAAGAGTTTCCCAAAGGGACTTTTTATTTTGTGAGGAAAACTACCAGAGGCTTGTAGCATTACTGGTATTGATTTTAATGTTCCAGCTTGCAGTTTTTATTTGCAAGAGTGTTTTGATTGAAATGACTTGTTTTTGATTTTCCTTCTCAAAATGGTTTTGGTTTTAAAATTGATTTTATGACAGTTTATAACATATAACTAAAATGGTTAAAGTATTTTTTTTTAAAAAAAAATCAAAACCACTATTCTGGCTATTAATGTTAAAGGGGAGGTTTAGAGTGGATATTACGAAAAAGTTCTTCATGGAAAAGGTAGCCAAGCATTGGAACAGGCTGCCCAGAGAGGTGGTGGAGTCACCATCCCTGGAAGCGTTCAAAAAACAGTTAGAAGTGGCACTTTGGAACATGGTTTAGTGGACATGGTGGTGATGGGTTGATGGTTGGACTGATGATCTTAGAGATCCTTTCCAACCTTAATGATTCCTAGTTTTTACTTTCATTAAAAAATAATCCAGCCACTAAGCCAGGAAACATGAAATTGCTACTCTACCCTTAATTGGTTTAGTGGTGGAGTTGGTCGTGTTAGGTTAATGGTTGGACTGGGTGATCTTAAAGGTCTTTTCCAACCTAAACAATTCTATGATTCTAAAGTGATATTATGAGTCTGAATTATTAACATTACATTTTTTGAAGGAAGTTTCAGGTCATGTTTGGTTCTGTGTCAGAAAAAACTCAAATGCAAACTATCACAATTTCTCACGGAAGAGAAACTCTTAGATTGAAGGTGCTCTGTTGCTTGACTTCTGTCAAAATAAGTCATATATAGCAAATATATATTGGTTCTTTTCACTGATTCACTCAAATAAGAGAATAAAAAAGAATAAAAGGACACTATAAGTCACTTGCTGATTTACTAAACTAGAAAAATAATCAGATCACTGACTCCCATCTTAAAATGTAAGACTACTGAAAAGTTTAGTTAATGCTTGCACCTGCTCTATAAATTTAAGCAACTCATCCCTCAGCTTTATGACATCCACAGCTAGTGAGGTCCACAATTCCAGAGCACAGATGATTAATGTCACCCTATTTGGATTCCTTACTGTAGCCCAGCATCAAAGATCATCAGAAACTGCTTGCACCTGTGGGACGACGCAGGGAGGGAGGGGACTGTTTTAAGCTTTTGAATATTTTCCATCCTGAAACTGCTTTCCCTATTCTTCTGAGTGAGGCTGGTCAGAATTTGTTCAAGAAGCTCTTTCCTACTGAAGATTTTGAACATAGCAAAGTTGAAACTGTGAAACATTTAAAGCTCATCTACATTTTCAAAGTAAATTTTTAAAACAGTTTAAATACATTTATTTTGATATAATTTTTCTTTTGATGATATGTTTAGTTAAAACAATAACGTAAAATATTTCTGCTTCAATTTGAATATTTTATTTTATTAAAACTTTTGGGAGTGTTACACTTCATTATAATTTGAGACAAATATAATTTCAAAATCCATAAATTGTTCTGAGGAACAAAATTTCCTTTCTTATTTTTGGTTTGGATCAGCTTCTCTAGTTTGCTGTACATGACTTTCAGGAAGGTCATGATCTGATTAGTATATGCCTCCAACCCTTCAGAAGCATATTCGTCCATTCAAAGTTTTACTCTTCTTTTCCTTCCTCTTCAGCTATCCCAAAGTTTCTGCCTCATCCACTCTCACTGGGGGACAGCCAAAAAGATCTTCTTCTGAGGCATGTATTAAATAAACAAATTGGTGGTTTTCCATCTTTGCTTTCGAAATCTTACAATTATTAGACATACTATGTCAGAAGCACTTTCTAATGTATTAACATGTATAAAGACAAACACATTTCTTGATAACATGATAGGCAAGGAACTCTTGTATATCAAGAAAGCAAAAATAACCACAGCAGAGAGAGAGGGAGCGGGGAAGAGAGAGGAAAAAGTTAGTGAAGATCCAGACCTGAGAGTAACGGCAAGGAAGCGAAGCATTAGGATAAATAATGCCATGCTTGAAGTGTTATTCCAGAGTATAAGGGCTCCCTTACCTTTCTGATCAACTAATCAATTGAAAATCAGTTTATTTTAACAGAGTGCACACCACATGTTGTTGTGTTATTTATAAAAAAATTGTATCCCTTTGCAGTGTTGTTGACTGCCACCAGCAGTCAATCTAGAAAGTGCAGTTCTGAGCTAGCTCGCACAGCAAGATGTAATAAAGCTAAACATTCAGAGAGAGTGATAACAAAGATGATGTAATGGTGTCTGCACATGGAGAGTAAATGTGCTAGGACAGTTCAGCCCTGAAAATAGCCAGTGAGGTTTGAGGCATGATGAAAGTCTACAAACTCATGTTTGTGGCTTGGAGAAACAGAATAGCCTTGCTTTATTTTGTACAGGAGCAAAGAGTCACCGCACAACATGATCAGACTGCACGTTCAGGATGCACAAGAGGAGGTGAGGCTTCACACAGCCTCTAATTGAAATCTTTACCTCATTACCACAGGGCACTGTAGGTGCTGCAAGTATATATGACTTCCAATAACATATTCATTAAATAATTATTTATCTGGGGTCATTAAATAAAAAAAAAAATATGGCCACTGGCTCAGGAAGATATCGAGATGCAGGACTCCAAGTATTCTGGCAGTTTGCCAGGGGAGCATCAGTTCCTGCTTGCAGTGTTCTCATATCCTTCCTGGGCATCAGCCACTGCCCACTGTCAGAAACGTGAGTAGGCAGACCTTTAGTCTTGCCCAGTAGGGCTTTTCCTGCTTTCACTAAAAATAGCTTGCATGCTACAGATTTATATAGTGTTCAACACTGTGATGGATTTGAGATTTGCTTGTTATAAGAGCTGTCTTCTTTTGTGAGTCTTCAAAGGCTGTTATGCTCTAGGGGCTTGCTATCATTTAAGACAGATGCGGGGAATTCATCTCACCCTACTTTAGACATCTACATGTGAGGTAATCACCTGGATCTCTGCTCTGATCAGGGAGAAGAAGATCCATGGTTAGGGCCATCTCACCTAGGAGATGAGCTGTGCGCTGTGGAGCCTATCACTCCCTGTAAAGGGAGCCAAGTGACTAACTCCCATGTAGACACCTACACTGCAGTTGTCAAAATTTGGGTATGTGAATCCCACTATATCTGGAACTAGGTGACGGTCTAACTAGGGAAACAACTGTTCTTTCAATTTTTTTGAAATCAGGAGGTTTCTATTAGCAGGGCCATTGCCCTTGACTGGTGTCCACCTTGAAGATAATGTGAGGGGAGAATTGGTAAGGAAGGGAAATAAGTATAGAGCTGTGTCCTGGTTCTGCTTCTTCCCTCTCAGAGTACATTGCATACAAAAGGAGGAAATGTGGCTTTTTTTTCAGAGAGAGATTGGTGTATTTTCTAAAACAATAGTGCAAGGGCAAGCCAGCTGGAAAAGCTGTCTGGCTTACAGGCTTTAACCAGGTTTGGGGTACACAAAGGTGTTAAAGACAGGCTTTGTTATTCAGAAAGATCCTTTATTTTGTTCTTGAGCGTAACATGTCTGCAGAAGATAAATATGACCAGAAAAAACATATTAATTGCTTTATTGTCATGTAGTTCCTCCAAAATCACAGTTCTACAATTCAAAGTGCTAGGACTGAGAAAAAAGCATTTAAATCACTCCTGGCTCTTAAAAGCTGTGTTAGGGAAATGAGACTGCCTAAGAATGGTGTCAGAGAGGAGATGCACACATAGCAGTGCGTCTGAAGGGCAGCACTAGGAACAGTGGGCAGCTGTTACTCAGGTTCAGAGGAACTAGACTGTATAGCTCCTGGTGGTTGAATTCATTCACAGTGGAATTGTATCCAGGTATATGACATATGTAATTTTCAATATTGTTTCTGTTTCCAAGGTAAAATCATCTGGCCTTCTGCCATATGGAAGCTTGTTTGTTACCTGAATATTTTTCTTATCACTGGTGAAGAACAGCTTTCCAAAGTCTATCTGTATCTATACTTACAATTATACCTATACCTTCAACTATCTGTATAATTTTTTCCAAGCTGAAAATAATTCTTTTTGCTTCCTCTTTGTCTGCATCTATAATAGGTTATTGTTTCTTCATGATGACACTTAAATTGCTCACCACCCCTTTTTCAGCCAAATTAAATGCACCACAGTGTTTTGGAGATACTCCATCTACCTTGAGACAGGGTTCTTCGTATAATCTATGCCCCAAATGTTATGTTTCGCATTGTTAATCTGAAGGGAACTACTTGCTGTCATGGTGTGATCTTTTGATGCAAAGGTACAGCTACTGAATACTTAGGTGAAGGAGAATGTACAATAAAAACAGCTGTCGATTATCATTTGAGTCAAAATGTGCAGGATTCATTTGACCAAACTTCAGTTACATGTGACTTAGCTCTATACACCCTAGTCAATAAAGAGGAAGAGTCACTTCTAAGGCACTACTCATCACATCCTAAAGCAGAAATCTTAGCTAGGGGAGACTTGTTATGACTGGCAAGTGAGGCATAATGGGAACCTGAAACAGCATACACGCTGCACAGAGGCAGTACGGAGGAGAAGAGAACGTTTCCTTTACAAATTATTAAACAACAGGAGGAAGCCCTTTGACACCTTTTATTTGTAATGAAAAGGTAGGTCTCCAAAGGAAAATGCTTGCTTAATAAACTATATTTAATCAGGGCCTTCATCTTCAAAGAGGCACCGTTGCACGCGCATCTGCCCCTCTCCTTCACAAAGACGTGTTGACTCATGCTATAACGACCGACATGTGCCCAGGCTACTCTTTCCAGAAGCAAGGCAAAAGGAATGTACTGTGTTATGGCATAAAGTCTTTCCAAATTGATCTTTATTATGGTGAATAGTCAAGTCCTCAGAAGCGTGAGGAATGTAAGCTCAGGCTTCCAGAACAACTGATCTGCGTTGTGATGGATCAATAAAAGACACTGCAGTGGATCTTAACAAAAAGTGCCTCCTATCACATTCAGTGCACACTGAACATTAAACTAGCTTTTGGGATGGGTGCGTCCCACAGTTTGAGGTTTTTCTTCTCTCCTTAAAAATAAAAAAACCAAAAAAACATAGGGTCCTGTGCTGGATCTATGGACTCATTGCCTATAAATCTGAAGTACAGGACTTCTGTGGTCAAATAAACCTCTTCCTTAAAAAACCCAGACTCTGTTCAAACAGCAATGGAGGCTTAAAGCATTTCCCCTGGAGGCTTTACTCTAAGGTCTCCCCATCCCTTTTGCTAAGGGGGTATCACAACCCAGAGATCCAAAGCTGTTTTAAGTAGTGTGGTTGGAACTTACCACATGTTTAAATTCTGAATTACTTTTTTATTTTTCATAAAGTGCAGGAAATCTTCAGAATGGGCAGTGCTTACACGTTTGGGATTGCAGTTACTGTAATTAGGTTGGGTGGTATCAATAATTTAGACCTCTGCTCTGAGCAATGACTTTGTGAGTTTGAGCACTGGCTGAACATTGACTCACGTGTGGACAGGGAATGGAGACGCAGCTCTGATTCTTGGCCCACCAGTCTGCGCAGGAAAGATTATTATTTGCTGCTTGCACTGGTCAACAGCAAATTATTTTGGTACTCGCTTGTTTTGTAATTTAAATTACAATTTGCATTCGTGACAGACAACTATCCTTGTACGTGCAGGCTTTAAAGGAGGCAAAAGAGCAAAAGAGAAGTGAGAGAAGAGATGACAGAAAAGCATTTAAAGTATTAGGATACATATCTCAGTGTGTGAGTTGGAGCTTTATCTAATGCTGGAAGCTGCTCTCATTTAACATGTCTGTAAGTGCGTACCCACCCTTTGCCATGGGGTGTTGAAAGCAACCAGAGCCATTGTTAGCTGTGCAGTCAGACACAGGAATCTGGAGATGGACCGAGGGGTGTATGGCTCTCCTTCAAAAGAGACAGGCTGCATGTCCAGAGCCAAAGCCTTTGTATTGCTGATGTAAATGAATTTACATTTCTATTTCTCAGAATGACTGAAAGTAACATTGGAAGATCTGTGAGCCTGAAAACCAAATGTGGCCAGACAGTATCTGTTTCATTAGGAATCAGGACTTTCTGCAGTCTGAGTTTATTTCATAATGGCAGCTTGCTCCTCTTAGCAATTTAAAAAAACCCTCCTCTCTGTCTTTTTCATGAACTGCCTGAGCTTGTAACACATCAAATAGCTCTTACACTCCTGTAGATTGGTGTACTACCTTCTTCTGGCTCCAGCCATGCAATTGCCTATACTTCTGAGTACACATTGTATCATCATCTCCCATCACATTTCCATGGAGGGGCGGATGGTAACAACAATTTCTATACAGGTTATAACAATATTTTCTTGGTTTTTTAGGTGAATTCTGTGGTAGGGCCACCTAAGGCTAGTGAACAAAAAATAAATGGTGTCAGTAGTGGTTAAAAGGTAATTTAAAGAATTCACAGCAGGAAAAGAAAATGCTGTACACAAACTAGTTTATAAATTTCAGACCACCTTCTTAAACAGAAGCAGGTGGTAGCCTCCATATTGTGAATCCAAGCCTTTTTTATTGGAAATCGATCATTCCTTCCATGGGAATCTGTTAGAAACTGTTAATCATAGCAATCTATTGCACCTCACTGATAGGTTTTGGAGCAGTCTGATCTCCTGGACTTGTATTTACCAATGATTTAGGATGGCTGGCATCTCTAAAAGACATTAATTAGCTGTACTCCTACTGTGTTTAAATTCTTGCATGAAGACATTGCATATTAATCATAGTTTTCCTCTGGGATTGCAGGGCACAAACTTGGTTTAGGAGATAGCTTGGTTTCATGCTAGAGGACTGAGCACATTATTCATAAATAAAAATGCAACTGTGAATATAAGGGGAGGAAGACTTTATAACAACAGTGCCGTTTCAGATAATTTTGTGGCTTCAGACTGCAGCTTCAGACCCTCCTTTAAGAGGGTCTGCATTAGGTTCCCCATCCCCCATGACATTAAAATAATTCTCTTCAGCCCATGACAACTTGTATTGTCTCTCCAAAAAGGATTTGAGAGAAGAGCAAGCTATAGCTTGAGTCTCCAGCTTGGATGGCATGGAGCTCCTTGAAGAACTGGGAGGCTATAGGGGACAACTCAAAACATTTGTTTTAAAGAACAATACACATTTTATGTCCTGATATATCTTGAGTTTTTACTGTGATCATAACCTGCATGCAGTGCTCTCTCTCCTTGGATGTGAAGGCAGAGCACCCTCCTAGCTGGGTGGAGAAGGTCCTTCTCTTCTCCTGCCTGCTTTAGGAGGAGAACAAGAGTGTGTGCTTAGTGCAGAGGCATGTGTCTGTCTGCTCTCACACACGGGTTGGTCAGGAGTCACATTTTTTTCTGATATGGAGATGACCTGAAGTAACGTTCCTGTCAGATCCAAGTGTATAAGGGAGGATATCAGTACTGACCACATTATTATATTTGTCAAAATTTGATATTTTAATATTTATGAAGATATTTACTAAGACTCTTTTAAACACTATGTATGCAAACAGAAAGCAGGTATACTTTTGGGCAACCACCTAAAAGTTTTCAAAACAGTATTTGGACCTGGGGCATAAATATATATTTTAATTTAGTGGCAGAAAGGGTTCCTGTTAGTAGAGTAACAAGATCAATTTATCTTGTGATGTATTTATGCATGAGTCTGAAATGTTAGTCTGAGCAGTCTAAACTAGTTAATTGGGAAGTTTTAACATCAAAAACCTTATTAGACATTTCTGTGTTTTCTAAGTAGCTTGCAAGGCTCAATGCTTGCAGTCTTCAGGAGTTCTGTGACTCCAAGGACATTAAACAGTAGATGTACATTTAATACCTTGTATATTCTTAATCAACAATAGTAGTTTATATATGCTTATTTCAGCTATGTAATCTGAGGAAAATAACATGTTGAGGAAGGCGAACTTTTCTTTATAGATAAATCTGCAATGTGTCATCTTGTTTGTAGTAAACAGAGAAACCTTGTGGGTCTAACTTTCTCATTGTTAGAAAGCTTATTTGAAGATTTATAATAAACTTTTACCTTATTGTTTTCCTGTGTAAACATAAATATTTCTTTTAAGAATGTCAATAATGTGGTGTGTTTGAAAAGATTTATCTTACTGAAAAAATGTATATTTAACTGGCTTATGTCTGCCCAAAAGTCCAGAAACACGCAGCCATACATCAGGCCCTGTTGGTGAGGTAAATGCTTGCATGTATGTTGATTAGAATAAAGAATGCTTTTCTAGCTGGCATGTAATTGGCAAGACAAGTTCTGTTGACTAAATGCAGTGTATTTTTTGCCTCACTGTACAGCTGTGAAAGGGTTAGGAGACTGAGCACATCCTCTAGGGAGGGCTATTAAATCATGTTTTTCACTCCACATACTCAGGATCCACAGCCTGTCTGCTGATGGGAACGATCTGCACCCTTTCTTTCAAAAAACCAAGGTGGTCTTAGCCCTTATAAACACAGCTGGTTTCCCTGCCCGCTCTTTGTATAACAGCATATATGCAACAAATGCTCCTAACAATGAGGAGACTAAGGTTTGACCTGAGGCAATACACATTTCCCACCTCTGTTTTGTATACTAGATCAGGCTGTGGGGAAGCATGGGTATGGGGTGCGAGTCAGAGGGGCACTCCCTGCCCTCTGACCTAGTGATGGGGCACTGAGCAGCACTGATGCCAAACATGAAGGAGCAGGGGCAGAGGGAAAGGGGCTGCAAGCACGGTAATGCTGTGCTGCCCAGTGGTTACGGTGCTCTCCTGCTCCTGAAACAACTCATATGCTTTATCCAATGGATGTTACACAAAGGCAGAACAGGACATGATGAGTAACAGGCAGTGAGCAAGGTTGCTGATTGTGTGTGAAGATAGTGACAACTGGAAATTTCTCCACTAGTATTCAGGTGCTCACCAATGTCACGTACAGAAGTACACTCTTGTCCCCAAACTCCGCTCCACTATTTACATACTTACAGTGACTTCATTAGCCCCCTTTCACCTCATCATCAATCTGGAAGCTCATGCTCAGTTGCTCATCCTGTGTGGTTCTCAGTGGGTCCCTGTTCCATATGCAGTATTTAATTTCACAAGCATGGTCCAGATGCTTTGGTCTAGAGATACTTGGCATTTAAAAAGATCATTTGTTTGAGTGGGCCCAGACTGACAAGTTGGATGTCTTCAACACTATTATCTGCTATTCTGGCAATCTATGTGTCATCCACACATTTTACCAGCAGTGATATTGTGTATTATTCGAGAGCATTAATAAAACATTATTGAATTAATCCCTGCAAAGGGATCATCTTGTTAGAATATTCCTCACTTCAACATGACTCTTCATTGACAGCTGCATTTGGGCATCTGCCAATTAGTGAGTTCTTAATCCATTTAATGTGTTCTCTACTGGTTTATAAAAGACTAATTTTATAATAAAACTCACATGTGGTACTAAATCAAACACCTTATAAAAGGCAAAAGTTACCAATTACTTTTGTCAAACAACTTAGAAATCTCATCAAAGAAAACCATAGATACATTCATTTTGGGGGCTGAGTTACAGAATCTGATCAAAACATCTTCTACAGAGAAAAATACTTACATATTTCTTTAGGGTTAATTTCACTGAGGGAATTTAGAACTGGGAGCCTGAACTGTAACCCAGGTGCAGCCTAATTTCACATAAGTTCATGAAAAGTGAAATAGTATCAGGTGTAGCACCTTCAGTGGAAGGGAATGAAGATACCTCTTTCTTCTCCTCTCCTGTTGCCAGTTTCCTCCCTGAATACCTTACTACTCAAATTGTTTATCATAGGTTGTGAGAGAGGTCTTAGTACACTGTGCTATTGGACAAAAAGAGTGGGGGAGCTTGGGTGGCAGTGCAAGCCCTCTACTTCAGAAATGTTTTTTTTTACAAAAGCACTGGCTCTTCCTTATCTTCTGAAAGAAAGATGGCAGCTTCAGGAGAAGACAATTAACTTTCTTAAGGCAAAGAGATGCAACAGAGGATAAAGTGTCCAAATTCTTCCCTCCTCTCCTTCCTTCCATCTCTGTTTCTGAATGATTAATTTAGATGTCTTCCAACTCAGCCTTTGTGCAGCCCATTTTTAGGTACCTGAAAGGATATCTGCAGACTTTGCCTACTGATATGCATGTGCTCCTCTGCCTCAGTCTAAACCTGATAAATGTAGGTCTCCACTGGTCAAACTGCCATTTTAGCATGGCACTCTGTTGGAGTCAATATACTTTTCCTCTTCAGAGGAAGCAATATTATATTGTGCTTAGCAGCCCTTTCCCTTCCCAGCCCTACAACCAGAAGTGAAAATAATAAACTCTAGGGTCTTCAGCTGAAGGCCAGGCTTTCAGTACATCAGTGATTTTGTGGCTCTAAGTATTAGCATTTGGTAATAGAAAGAAAATCTTCCTTGTAAGTGTAAAATGAGATAATTTAAAATAATATTATTAAACATTTTTTTTTTCTTTTTAAATTTGTCTTACTTCAACAGGTGCCTACAAACTGAGAACAGTAGCTGCACCAATCTTATAAATATTAATAGGTCAGAAACAACTCTTAGGATGTTCCATACTAATAGTGATATTATGCAAAATAACAGCATGCAAGGAAAATAATGTAGACTTTTGGGAACCATAATATTCTGTCCTTCCAGGTCTATCCAGACATCTATATCACAATTTTAAAATACCATAATTCCCTTGTATA
Organism: Pelecanus crispus; assembly: GCF_030463565.1. Taxonomy (NCBI): domain Eukaryota; kingdom Metazoa; phylum Chordata; class Aves; order Pelecaniformes; family Pelecanidae; genus Pelecanus; species Pelecanus crispus. Next base: position 73,723,258 of record NC_134645.1, on the reverse strand, counting down.
TGGCATCAGTCAGTTTTATGAGCTTTAGGGTAATTTAACTGTGCAGGTGTTGAAAGATTTAGAGTTACTGTCATCAGCCATTCCTTCAGGTAATCATTGTTACTAGAGAAGATGGGAGTAAATGGATTTAAATATAATGATCTTGCCAAATTGGAGAAATGGTCTGAAAAAACTAGGTTGAGGTTCAATAAGAATGAGAACAAAGGCTATACTTAGATGAAAATAAGAGCAGCACATAAGACAGGAAAAAGGCAACTAAGTAGAAGTTCCCAAGGAAAGGATCAAGAGTTGCTTTATAAATATAAATATAGTCATATATGTTAAGGTCAAAGGTCCACCTAGACTAGTGTCTGTTTCTGACAGTGAACAACATTTCATGCTTAGGAAAAGACTATAAGAAACAGGAAGTCCAGAGTGCCACCTCTCCTGATGCACTCTGCCTTTCTGGTGCTCTGGATCAGGAGCTTACTGGAGCAGAGTCACATCTCCAACATCTTATTTTAGAATACCTTAGTGGATCTTCCATGATGTATTAAAAAAATCTCAGGATGTATTCATATTTGTGTTATCCAAATCATTCTGTGGCACAAGGTTCCATAATTTAATTGTGTACCACATAAAACTTTGCTTTCTTTTGTTTGTGTTAAACCTGCTGCCTATAAATTCGTCGTATGCCCCTTATCTTATATATTATGAAAAATAATATATCATTGTTCCCTATTTGTGTTTTGCATGACTCTTTTTAATTTTAAAAAAACATTTTAGAAGTGTTGATTATGTCTTTCTAAATTTTAAGAAGGGTCCTACTCTACGTAATTTGTCTTCACATACTTCTGATAATCCTAGATAATACTTGTCACATTTCTCAGTGCCTCTTCTGATTCTACTTTACTAATTTCTGATATCTTCTATATGATTTCTGATATGTGGTGACCAGAATTGCACACAGCATTTGAGACATAAGGGTTTTATTCAGTGACCTTATGCAGTTTTCTTGCCTTTCCCTTTCCTAACAGTTCCACATATTCTAATTGTTTTTGTGACTGCTATTGAATACTGGGCTAACATTTTCAAAGAATTGTTCACAGTCTCATTTCTGAGTCATAAAATCTTGTTGAATGCCTGCTGCTGTACATACAGAATGACAGTGACTTCTCTTCATGGGATTTATTTTGCATTTATTGACTCTGAATTTCTCCTGAAAACTTTTCGTGCTTTATTATGAGATCCTTCTTCAACTATTTTCAGCCAGTTTAGCTGTGACTAACCTGAATGTGGGAGCCAGCACTGCACCCCAAGTATTAGCCCATCTTTGACTTAGAAGTGGATCTGTATACTTACATCATTTGTTTGCCTATGTGCACAGCCACTCAGAATATAAGTTTGTATGTGTGCAGATACCTGATTTGTGATTACCCAGCTGACATTTATGCACATAAATCAGGCATCCACAAACCTCTGTTTGCCTGTCACCAAAAATCTGGTCCTCAGTGAATTAAACGCCATCCTAGTTAAAACCATAACTTCATGCTGCACAAGCACCATGTGTATATAATACAATCTATGAGTCCCAGGACTGAAAGAAAAGTCAGTCATAAACTCTGCATGTTGGTGCTATTAGTGTCAAATTCTTCTCAAAAGTTTAATAGATTGCTGTGGAATGGAGTCTGTAAACTGATTAATGAATACACCAACATTGTGGCATGGTGGGACCTTGTATAGTTTTCAGACAAGGCTGAACTGAGGAAAAAAATACCCAAACCCTTATAGGCAGTGCTGCTGTGTATGTTCTTTGTGGACAAATGTGATTTCCCTTCGTTCGATTTTGTAACTATGAAATAATAATTATAGAGCCTTCACCCAAAATGTTAAAGGTAAGGAGAAAACTAGGAAAATAAATTTCAAAGTGAGGTGTGCCCAATTAGGTGTGTTAGCTGAATGCCTGATTGCACCCCAATTGGCACATTAAATTTGTCATGGTTTCTTATTCAGTTTGGGTAATTGTCCATGCAAATGAACAGGTAGTCATGTTATCTATAATTTCCATGAGTAATTGACATATTTGCACGTGTAATTACTTTCTTTGTAACTGAAACTTTGACTGCCTTAAGGTTCATCAAGAACATGAGCTTTGGACCTTTCAACAGGAAATGAAGTTGAATGATCCACTGACAAAATGGAATTCACCTTCACAAAAATGGGGAATTATCTTGCCAAACTAGTTTATCGTAAAATGTTCTCTTGCTGACCCAGGAAAGAGGGATACCAGCCTGGATCAGCAGTGATAGGTGACAAGATCCTAGCTAAATATAAGCAACAAGGATCTAGATACATAAAGATTATTCTTAGTAGCCACTAAGTCACTAAGACTTTCTTTTTAGCAGGAATAAAAATGGGAATACCTGGTCAGCCCATCAAAGGTTTCTATACTATATACTATAGATACTATATAGGCATCTCTATATTAATGCAAGAAACTTAAATTCATCGCTGTTGTGAAGTAACTGGCATAACAGAGATGGGATAGCTAATACGACTAGAAGACGAACATAAATCAGTATAGTATGCTCAAGAAGGACAAACAAGGGAGAAGGAGAAATGTATTACCTTGTATATGCAAGATAACACACACACTTGGTGTTTGAAAGTGTCAAGTTTATGCCAAAAGTCTCTGGTCAATAGTTAAAGAGAATAGGGAAGAAAGACTGCAGGTTTGTTGACAGACCTTGACAATTTGGTCTGAAAAACGAAGATGAAGCTTAATAGCAACACAGATAGGAATAATCGGCAAAACAGAAATAGGATGAAATACCAGATCTTTGAGACAGAATGTGGGATTTATGGTGGACCACAAGCTGAATATAAGTTAATAAGGTTGTACAGCTGTGAACACCATGTCTGGGATATATACTCAGAAACGCAGCCCACAGAATTTCTATTCCTCTCAGACCTGTATTGCCAAGCTGTATTGCTGTGGTCATTACACTTTGAGAAAGATGTGAAGTGACCAGAGAGAGTCCAGGAGAACCTCTAGAAAACAGGGCCTTTGGGGAAACATTGAAAAAACTGGACCTGGGTAAGACACAAAATAGGAAATTGTTGGGACGAGGTAACAGACTTTAGGCGTACAGAAGTCTGCTACAAAGAATGAGAGGATAACCTATTTTCCAAGTCTTTGGTAGATAAAGAAATAGTAATAAGCTTTGTTTTCAGCAAGAAAAGATCAAGTTAGATATTAGGAAATACCTCCTACTTATAAGGGAAAGTGACAGTGCTAGTCAAAAATATAGCTTTGCACTGTATGAGCAGATACCTGCAGAGGTTGTAAAATCTTAATTGCTGGAGATATTAAAAACAGTTTAGCCATATGTCTTTCATGAACAACACAGGGATAATTGATCCTGCCAGAGTTGGGCTAACTGATATTCTCAGGGTTGCTCCCAACTGTTCTTTATATAATTCTGTTATTTTATGGTTGTATTTAAAATTATGTATTTTTAGTAATTGCTTAAGCTTTTACAAGACCAGAATCGAAAAATTTTAATAACCCAGCAGTGGTATAATTTCACAGCTACCTACAATTCTTGTTCTTCCTCTGGCCTCTTTATTTAGTGACTGTTTCCAGAAAAACAGTGGCTTAGTGACTTAATGTGCTTGTCCCTTTGGAAGGACCCTGAGGAGAAGCTGGAGGTAATTTCAGTGTCCAAGAAAGAAACAATCATGAAGGCTTTATTCCTCTGAAAGTTGGCTAATCCAAGGGCTGTCAGGGCTGGAAAATTCGCAAGGTATCTCAAGAACAAAATGACTGACTTTCAGTCTATTTTTCATCATTTCTTATCCTGACTTCAAGCTCTGAGTATTTCTGGGACGTAACTGTGGAAATGATACAAAATTCCCAGACTCGTATGCTGCACTTCTGAGGGAAGCTCCTTTTGACTCTCTGATCCGGAGACCCGAAAGCTGTGGACAGGTACTGGGGAGAGGACACAAGTGGCTGCCCATACAGGCAGAGTCTTCCACCTTTTCTGAAATTTGTATCCAAAGAAGCCATGTGCAGTCTTAAGCAAAAAGCTGGAAGAACACCAAAAGACGAAGTTTCAATAAAATAGATATGACTTATATTTTTAATGAAGATTACTTGGTTTAATTATTCTGAATAATTTTGATTATTTTAATGAAGATTTCATAAAGATAGTAACGAAGATTCATGGTCAAATTTTATAGACCTGAAAACACCTAGCAATACACACTAGGTAGCATAACTTTACAGTGGGAATCAATGGGAAGCCCACCTTCCTCAGTCTTTCCCCACCCTTCTCACACCAGAAGTGGCTGGGCTAGGTGGGCTCTGCTGTCGCACTGCTTGGATCTGTGCTGTGTCTGCACCTGGCTAGTGTAGACGGGGATGGCACAGTGGGGAAAATCTAAACCACAACAGTAGTACAAAGTGTGAGCCACTGGCATGACCCTGAACTGAAGCTAGAAGCTATGCTTGGTGTATCTGGAGAAAAGGGAGAAATCCTCCAGAACTTGGTGGGATTACTTGACTATGTCACTATTTCATGAAAGAGGAACATTAGTTTCTCAGGTCAACATATGCCACAACGGCTTTGTGTGAAACACCCAGGAAAAAGTCAGGGAGCTGCTTACTGTTAAGAATAAAAACTTATATCACCTGTGCTTGCAGTCCTGTAGGTATAATTCTGAATTTATTACCTTCAATTCTGATAAAAACAACTACCTGAAAGGAGGTTGTAGCGAGGTGGGTGTCGGTCTCCTTTCCCAAGTAACAAGTGATAAGACAAGAGAAAATGGACTCAAGTTGCACCAGAGGAGGTTTAGATTGGATACTAGGAAAAATTTATTCATGGAAAGGGTTGTCAAGCACTGGAACAGACTGCCCAGGGAAGTGGTTGAGTCACCACCCCTGGAGGTATTTAAAAGACGTGTAGATGTGGCATTTAGGGATATGGTTTAGTGGTGGACTTGGTAGTGTTAGGTTAATGGTTGGACTTGATGATCTTAAAGGTCTTTTCCAACCTAAACAATTCTATGATACTATGAAATAAGCCTCTGCTTTGTCTTACAGCAAAACCTGTGTGGTATTGAGGAGTGAAATGAAGCTGAGTGAAAGCAGCAAACAGAGGGGGCCTGCTCTGACAGAGGCCATTAGCGAGCACCAGTTAGGGTGTGCTGGCAGCTCAGAGGTGTCCACCTCCTGGAGACTTGCTCGGGGGGCTGGCATCCAGGGACCAGACTGCCAGACGTGGCAGGGAGTGGTGAGGAAGGTTATGTTAGCAGCCTTTTAGTCTGCAGCAGGAGGTTTCTCTAGAAATTACAAGGAGGGGCTCTGTCTGCAGGAAGCAGGCAACGGTAGATACCTGTCAGCCTGGGATCTCACCTGTTGACCACCATGCTGCATGAAACACACTGTGAAGAGCAACCTTCGAGGAGGATATGAGTCAGTGAAAACTAGTGGTGCTATGCAGAGGTTTGCCTTATCAAAGGCTGTTGTGCAGTCAGATCAAGTAGGCATTAGTGAGACTCCTGGTCTCCCAAGGATTGCTGTGCAGCAAAACCTGGCACAAGCCAGATTCCTGTACTGGCAGCTCAGCTGGGGCTACAGCTTCCTTTGTAAGAGGGGAAGGGAGGACAAACACATTTGCCATTTATATTGATAATAAAAAAGATCACTGATCTTTGCAAATTCAGACTCAAAGTCGTGACCATATTCTAGCTGCTTTTTACAGCTCTGAGGATCTCTGCACTATTAAATAATCAGGCATACATTCACACAAACACTGCCTTCAAAATATGAAACAAAACGTACCAATGTTGAAAACTCAGTTGCATAATTTCTATGAGAGAGATTGTTTTATTTGGTATGTGAATGCTGCCATAAGACCTGTTTACAGCTATCAGGATTTTGCCTTGTAGTACATATCTTCTCCAGGCTAAAGTAATTACATTTAAATGACAGTTTTGCTTTCAGAGTGCTGCAGAAGGACAAATATTCAGACCTCAGAGCATTCACAGTGAAATGGTGTCATAGTAGATGCATTTCAGTTCCACTTGCAGCAATCTTGATTGTTTAAGGAAGATCTACAGAATAAAATTCTTCTATGTCTTATGAAAACACACGCAGATGCTGCTTTCCTTCTAATATTTTAACAAGGAATTTATTCAAATGTTATTGCTATGAATTAAATTTTTGCTCTTGTGTCTCAATCTCTCATATGTATGTATATGCCCATGGCCAAATCCTGGGTCATATTTCTTGTCAGTCAAAGAAGAAATGGCATAGCATGAGACCCCTAAAATTTCTTAATAGTAGGCAGTGAAAAGAAGTAGGCTGGGAAGCTGTAGGTAGGTGGCATCTTGAAGGTGTCTCTGAACAAGCCTTTAACAGTGTTTGCCACAGAAGGGTGTCAGCTAGCATCTGTCCAGAGTATATAGAAAATAATATGATGGATTTAAAGCTTCTTCAATAAGGATTCTTCCAAGACCAAAGTGAAGCAAAGCAGATCTCCCCCTTAAGGAAGTATTTTATTTAACAGTAGCTGATAAGAATTTTTGTACATCACATTTGTATTACTTGTAGATGTGACGGTAAGAACTTGAAACAAGACTGTTTCCCTTCGGCATTCATTTTGCTGGACTCATGTTTCTGTAAAAATATTTCATTGATAGGATGGCTTTGTGAGGTCCTTTCCTCCCAGAGTAGTTAAAAGTTAGGGTAAATGGAAAAGGTCATTGTCCTTCATATTATGGCTAAAGAAGATAGGTCCTCTCTAAACTGTTAGTATATCTCAGTTTGAAGGGACCTACAATGATCATCTAGTCCTTGTTGGTAAGAGGTTTCCTGCTATTCTCAAGTAGTGCGGTAGCAACGACAGTGCCAGCTACTAGTGCAGGAAATCTTGGTAAGGTTGATGTAAAGAGGTTGATGTAAAGCTAGTGAAGCACTGGAACAAGACACCCAGGAAAGTTTTTGCACCTCTATTATTGGAGGGTTTTAAAAAATAAGACAGGCAAAAATCTGTTGGCAGTAGTTTAGTCACAGTTTATCTTGCCTACTCAAGATCTCTCCCAGTTCTGTTTTCTATTATTTATTGATTTTTATCACATATCCCAAACTGTGTTGGGTTTCTTGGTTTTTTTGTGGTTTTTTTTTGTTTGTTTGTTTGACTGTTTCTTTTGGTTTTTGTCTTTTTTTTTTTTAAGGTCCTTCCCCCAGTACTGTGAGAACGTAAGCTGTCAATGAAAAAAATTACAGTAAGTTCCTACATGCAGAAAAAGGCTGAAATAATTGACTCTAAGGTACCCTGAGGACACAACACAAGAAGGATTTAACAATAAAACCCCTTTCTTAAAACAAATTTTTCTGTGAACAGCGGAACTGAGGAAGCCTAGTTTCCTGTGGATTCTTGCACAGCATGTCTTCCCTCTCCACCATCATAATCCCAACTCTCTGCAACTACTCCATGCCCCCTACCATGATACCTCCCATTCTCCTGCAAGCCCTTTTCAATCAGTCAGAATAGGAACTTCATTTTTCTCACAGAGCAAAAGATACTAATCTTCCCCAAGAACCTAATTGGCTTTACTTATCTCTTTATAATGCTGCTTGAGCAAGCACGAATTGATTCAAAGCTGTTGAGATGGTGACTGCTGGCTGCTGTTGCGTCACATAGAGAAGTGCTGACCTGCCCCTGCCTTTCCATCACGAGGTGCACCACTGGCACTCCACCTGACTGATGGTTTTTGTTGCACTTGCAGGAGCTTTGTGAGACCTCAGTACTTCTGTAAAAATTTGATTTATATTAGTTAGTGCCCAAAAGTGACTCTTGGAGACTGGTGAACAGATAGCATGATCACTGAAGTCTCAGTTAAATTAGATAAAATAAATCTTACAATTTTAAAGAAAATGAAGTTTTTGGAAATCTGTCTCATGGTTTTTGAGCTGTTGAAATTTTCAGGTCTGAAAAAAAATATGCTTTATAATAACTAACTCTACAATCTAGTATCTTGCAAGCACCGGCACTGGCTGCTTTAAATAAGTGTCTGTCTTTGCCAGGAATGTAACTCCACTCTTTCATTTTAACCTCAACTATGTGGAACTGTTCTGGTAAACTGATATAACTTTCTCCAGAACTGAGAAAACTACAACTGGTTCCAAGTCACATAAAATAAATTATTTCAGAGCTAATAAAAGATTGTCTGCAGGTCTGAATAAGAATTTAATCACTGGAGATCTGCATGTTCTGATATCAGGAGATGTTTTAGAAAGATGTTTGTATGTGTTTACACCACCTGCTTTCAGGAAAGGACAAAAGAAACGGATACTGGTTCTTGTTAGAATTTCTTTGTTTTGTCAGCAGATATGGATTTTCTTAAAAAATACGTTTAGATTATTTTTCCATTGGACATAGTGATTATATCAACTTTGGAATCTAATAAACTGACTGTAGCTTACTGAGTGTACTAACTTTTAAAATATTTTGTGTGTAGAATTTTGTTTTTGATAACTAAACAGACAAAATACTGTATTAACATGAAGCACATACATAAAATATTAATTTCCAGCATGAGCTAAATAAATATTATGAAATGATAACTTTAAACATTCAGAAATAATACTCAGAAAAATACTCAAAGGTAATATTGTTGAAGAACAGTCATTCAAATATATTTTAAATTTCCCTGTGATGATTTAATATGACAGGAAAGAAACCCCAAAGACTCTACAGTAGCAGAAGTCCATGACTTTGCTGTGTTCATCTAACACAATCCAGTTAGAAGACCAGGTCTGGAAATCATAGTTCTAAGACTTAAAATGGGAGGTTTTTTATACATTTCCTGGTGATCTATTGTTCTTTTCTGCTTGCAGGTATGAAGCAGGAAATGGGCATGAAACAGACCTATCATCAAAGACCAGCCTGCAAATCACATTTGAAGACTGAGTGTATCAAAACTAACATTTCTTAATGCTATGCTTTTTCTATAGTTAAAACAACAGTAAATGATAGTGGCTTTGACTTCTGTACACTTATCCCTAATCTTATGTTGACTTTATATTCTCAGTAGCATTTGGTTGTCCTCAGGCCAGAAAAAAGCTTACATTCTTATTCACAGTGAAGTTGGGACTTACTGTCACCGCATTTGCTGCCATCTCCTTTTGGACTGGAGAAGTAGAGTGACTCCTGACATGGAGAATATGATACTGAAGCTTTGGATTTCACAGAATACTGTATGGGAAGTTGAAGTGTGATATGACATTGCTTCATGTGTCTCAAAACCGGTGGTGAGAAAGAAATGTCTCTTTCCCCTGAAAGTAATAACTACATTTTGTCCTTATTTTTTATATTTGGACATTGCATTTAGACTAAAAATTTCTTTTCTACAGAAGCATGTGTGTATATATTGTATAACCTGCTTATTCAAGCAACCATTCTCCTTAATGTTTTTTATCTTTTCTTCACAGTTAGTTATTCCCACCACAGTCACATGTTGTGGTGGAATAATACTGTTGTACAGGTACCTCAGCAGATCTTCTAGGAAGTTTGGTGATGTGGAAAGACATGGTCAGCTGTTTCTTTGCATCGTCTCCTTTCAGTTCTACAGCAGTTGCAAACATACTTTTCCCCTGGGGGCCAGCACGGCAGAGGCGCAGGCTGCCCAGGGAGGCTGTGCTGGCTCCATCCTGGGGGGTTTCCAGCCCTGAGGGGCACAGCCCTGAGCAGCCGGGTCTGACCTCAGTGCTGAGCCTGCCCGGACAGGGCCAGACCAGGGACCTCCCGAGCTCTTGTCCAGCCTGAGTTGTCAGTGACCCTATGGTATGTTAGTGCTCCTTACCTTCACTTACTGTAGTATTCCCACATCCTTACTGATTTCTGACCACACTGCTCTGGGTAAAGATGAATTTAGGGACAAGATGGCATTTGGTGCTGCCAGATTTTTCTATATGAGGAAGGAAAAATCAGTCTGAAACATGTAGAGCCAATAAATTAAATAGTTCCGTGACTGAAACTTCCTTTATGGTCCTCTCCATGTGAACAGTAAAGTATCTGTCCCATCTGGAATGGTCAAATGAAGGTTTTGTTATTGAAGGACTGATGGGATCTGTTGCTCTGCATCAAAAAAGATAGTCACTGATATGAGGAAAAATTCACTCAGGGTTTTTAATTTGAGATCTGAGAAATTAAGAAACTCCAGATATTTATCTGGTAATAAAATGACCATTGAGTATTTCATTCTGGTGGACACACCTTTATGTAGAGCACAGCACACAGACATTTTCAGTAGACTGTAAAGAGGTTGATTCTGAAAAGGTCATGGAGGTGTTCACTTTATGTATTGGGATGCCTTCTTGTCTCTAAATGTTAGGCCTTTCCATGACTTCTCCTTTTCACTGTGGGCTACTCCTCATGCAACCACCTGACAAGTCTTTCCCAGTGATGTCTTTGCCTTACATTTCCAGAAAGTTGGCCCTTTTCCTACCAAAAAAAAAGGGAAAAGAAAAGAAAAAAAAAGAAAAAAAAAGAAAAAAAAAGAAAAAAAAAAGAAAAAAAAAGAAAAAAAAAGAAAAAAAAAGAAAAAAAAAAGAAAAAAAAAGAAAAAAAAAGAAAAAAAAGAAAAAAAAAGAAAAAAAAAGAAGAGAAAGCAGCTGCACCACTGATAGCAATAGTGGGCAATATCAGCAAAAAAAAGGGCATTAGATAGCTAGTGATTGCTTAACTCTATCTCATCTAGATTTGAGCAACTATATGTGAACTATAGAAAATACATCACTAGCATCAGTTTCCTCAGCCATTGTACTGTAAGGATATATGATACTCGGAAAAAACCCCATTCATACAGAAAAACTTCAATTACAATATTTACCAGAATCACTTTTGTACCAGCGCTCTCAATAGTGGAAGTGGTGTCATGGACAGAGGGAGAGGTAAGGGGTGTGCCTGGGCAAGTCAACGCGGACTTGCTCAGCAGACAATGAAGAAACATGGGGAGGGGGAGAAACATGGGAGGGGGTGGGAGAAACACCACGGGGGGAGAAACAGGGGGAACATCTATTCTCTTTCAGATGCTTGTTTTATAAATTATACCTGTTGTATTTGACAATGCAGACAAGTTCTCCATTGATGAGAAAGGGATCCTGTGGTGACTTGCAGCAAAGATATCCATTTCGTCAGGTGAATTCCCTCTTCCAGCCCCTTAATCTAGGAGGTTTGTGGGTGGCTCTAGAAACTCAAATTCACCTGCACAGACCACAAGTTATCTTTAAACCCTAACTCTTACTGCAGGTCATGGAGGTATTCTTTGAAATATGTTAGCATGCCCTGCCAGCAATGATTCTCTTCACTGCAGAAAAGTCTGTGCAGATTAAGGAATTTTCTCTCACAAAGAGCTTGCAGAAAGATTTCTGGCATTTTATTCATCCCTTTTGTAAGGAAATCGGTCAAATAAAACTCAGGTTTTTAGGGACAGCTTGCACATATTGCTATTTGTATGTTCAGTACTTCACATTTGTACTGACACAGGGAGAAGTAAAATGACAGGCAAGGCTAACCTGGCCTCAGTGCAGAACTGTTAATGGAAAGGCTGCTCTCTTCTCCTATCTTATTCCTCCTTCCCTCTGCAGCTATAACATAATGAGCACTTCTTAATAATTTTTGACGTGGGCCTTCTGATTTTTCTTCAGCACATCAACATATATAGGAACTGTACAAGTGTGCGAAAGTTTTGAGGAACACAGTTAATTACAGAAAAGGATCCTCGTATGTGTATGTTTTGTTTATTTTTCTCATCATGGTAACATAGGGCTGCTATATCAGATCAAACCACCGGCTCATCATATCTTATAGTCTGCCTCTTGCCCTAGCTAATATCTGAGGGTTTAAAAAACAAGAAAAAAAAATATCCCATAATGCACCTGAGCTATTGGGAAGTACTCTGGATCCAAGTTGGGTGTAGACAAGATTTCTGTCTGACCTCTTTTACAAGATATGCTTCTATATGTAAGATTGTATTATCTGTTACTTCAGATGCATCATTGCTATAGTAATACAATTCACCCTTTTCTTAAAATAATTCCATAATATTTGATACAATGTAATGGGCTTAAAAAATAATCTACAAATCAGTGTGAATCTGCAAGAGTTTTAATTAAGCACTGGGGCAGACCAGGAATCATGATGCTTTTGCATACAGAGAAAGACAGAAATAGAAAATATTTTAATTATTATTATATTGCTCCTTTCTTTCAAAAACAACCCATCATTTTTATCTCTGGTTCTTTGTTACTTGGTGTCGTGGTTTAGCCCCAGCCAGCAACTAAGCACCACGCAGCCGCTCGCTCACTCCCCCTACCCCGATGGGATGGGGGAGAGAATTGGAGGAGTAAGAGTGAGAAACACTCCTGGGCTGAGATAAGAACAGTTTAATAATTGAAATAAAGTAAAATAGTAATGCTAATAGTAACAGTATAATAATGATAATAATAATAATGATACACGAAGCAAGTGATGCACAATGCAATTGCTCACCACCCACCGACCGATACCCAGACAGTTCCCGAGCAGCGATCGCCCCTCCCCGGCCAACCCCCCCAGTTTATATACTGAGCATGACGTCATATGGTATGGAATAGCCCTTTGGTCAGTTTGGATCAACTATTCTGGCTGTGCCCCCTCCCAGTTTCTTGTGCGCCTGGCAGAGCATGGGAAGCTGAAAAAGTCCTTGACTAGCATAAGCAGTACTCAGCAACAACTAAAAACATCAGCCTGTTATCAACATTCTTCTCCTACTAAATCCAAAACACAGCACTATGCCTGCTGTTAGGAAGAAAATTAACTCTATCCCAGCCGAAACCAGGACAGTATCCACCCCTTATTCTATACCATCTACGTCATGCACAGGCCCTCCCCTTTCCAATGTGTTCCAATTAATCACCACCCCTTTCCCTATCTTGATATACACACAGATATCATTCCCTTCGTCTATGGCCCATCCCTCTAAAATGTCCATTGAGTTCATTTAGCCCATGACTTTGGGTTCCATCTGTCATCACAGTCTTTCAGAGCAGGACAGGTGGTGTGCAGTGTTGGACTGTTGCATGCTGAAGTCAGTTCTCATTCCAACATGGTTTCATCAAAGTTCATTTTCCTTAGGCTGGGCAATTCTTACTGCAATACCATTGATGCGGCATATAGCAATCATAATATATAGTATTATATACTTAATATTAACCTACTATATTATTATATTAACATGCAGTTAAGAGATAACATATAGTTAAGAGATAACATACAGTATTATAAAGCAATTAATATCATACAATTCAGTTCATTGGCTATTTTCACCCAAAATCAAATTCCCTTGAGGTACACATTGGGCTTCCCCATCCTTTCGCATCACCCACCAAGTGCACCCAGGTCCTTGAGCAAAAGCAATCCCACGAATGGGTTTGCCTTTGCCAGAGGGGGAAGTAACCCAGACTGTCTTCCCCAGCATATTTTTCATGTGCACTACAGGAACTTTATCTCCTTCTACAGTACGTAAAAGTTTTGATTGGGCAGGGCCAGCTCGATTGGCAGATCCCCTGGTGTTCACTAACCAGGTGGCTTTTGCTAAATGCGTATCCCAATGTTTAAACGTCCCACCACCCATTGCTCTCAGGGTAGTCTTTAACAATCCATTGTATCGCTCAATTTTCCCGGAGGCTGGTGCATGGTAAGGGATGTGATACACCCACTCAATGCCATGCTCTTTGGCCCAGGTGTCTATGAGGTTGTTTCGGAAATGAGTCCCGTTGTCTGACTCAATTCTTTCTGGGGTGCCATGTCGCCACAGGACTTGCTTTTCAAGGCCCAGGATGGTGTTCCGGGCGGTGGCATGGGGCACGGGATATGTTTCCAGCCATCCAGTGGTTGCTTCCACCATGGTGAGCACATAGCGCTTGCCCTGGCGGGTCTGTGGGAGCGTGATGTAATCAATCTGCCAGGCCTCCCCATATTTATATTTTAGCCATCGTTCACTATACCCAAGGGGCTTGAACTGCTTGGCTTGCTTGATTGCAGCGCATGTTTCACACTCATGAATAACCTGTGCAATACTGTCCATAGTTAAGTCCACCCCTCGATCACGAGCCCATTTATACGTTGCATCCCTTCCTTGATGGCCTGAGGCGTCATGGGCCCACCGAGCTATAAATAATTCACCCTTATGTTGCCAGTCCAAATCCACCTGAGCCACTTCAATCTTAGCAGCCTGATCTACTTGCTGGTTGTTTTGATGTTCTTCAGTGGCCCGACTCTTAGGTACATGAGCATCTACATGACGAACTTTTACAACCAGGTTCTCTACCCGGGCAGCAATATCTTGCCACAATGCGGCAGCCCAGATTGGTTTGCCTCTGCGCTGCCAGTTGCTCTGCTTCCATTGCTGCAGCCACCCCCACAGGGCATTTGCCACCATCCATGAGTCAGTATAGAGATAAAGGACTGGCCACTTTTCTCTTTCAGCAATATCTAAAGCCAGCTGGATGGCTTTCACCTCTGCAAACTGACTCGACTCCCCTTCTCCTTCAGCAGTTTCTGCGACTTGTCGTATAGGACTCCATACAGCAGCTTTCCACCTCCGATGCTTTCCCACGAGACGACAGGACCCATCAGTGAACAGGGCATATTGCTTTTCATTTTCTGGCAATTTATTATACAGTGGGGCCTCTTCAGCACGTGTCACCTCCTCCTCTGGTGATATTCTAATGTTTTTTCCTTCTGGCCAGTCCATGATCACTTCCAGGATTCCTGGGCGACTGGGGTTTCCTATTCGAGCCCGTTGTGTGATCAATGCAACCCACTTACTCCATGTAGCATCAGTTGCATGATGTGTAGAGGGGACCCTCCCTTTGAACATCCAGCCCAACACCGGCAGTCGGGGTGCCAGCAGGAGCTGTGCTTCAGTACCAACCACTTCTGAAGCAGCTCGAACCCCTTCATATGCTGCCAGTATCTCTTTCTCAGTTGGAGTGTAGCGGGCTTCGGATCCTCTGTATCCCCGACTCCAAAACCCTAGGGGTCGACCTCGAGTCTCCCCTGGTGCTTTCTGCCAGAGGCTCCAGGTAGGGCCATTCTCCCCGGCTGCGGTGTAGAGCACATTTTTAATATCCTGCCCTGCCCGGACTGGCCCAAGGGCTACTGCATGAACTATCTCACGTTTAATTTGTTCAAAGGCTTGTTGTTGCTCAGGGCCCCATTTGAATTCGTTCTTCTTCCGGGTCACTTGATAGAGAGGGCTTACGATCTGGCTGTAATTTGGAATATGCATTCTCCAAAACCCCACAACGCCTAAGAAAGCTTGTGTTTCCTTTTTGCTAGTTGGTGGGGACATAGCTGTTATTTTGTTGATCACATCCATTGGGATCTGACGACGTCCATCTTGCCATTTTATTCCTAAAAACTGGATCTCCTGTGCAGGCCCCTTGACCTTACTCTGTTTTATGGCAAAACCAGCCTTCAGAAGGATTTGGACTATTTTCTTTCCCTTCTCAAAAACTTCTTCTGCTGTATTGCCCCACACAATGATGTCATCAATGTACTGCAGATGTTCTGGAGCTTCACCCTGTTCCAGTGCTGTCTGGATCAGTCCATGGCAAATGGTGGGGCTGTGCTTCCACCCCTGGGGCAGTCGGTTCCAGGTGTACTGAACACCCCTCCAGGTAAAAGCAAACTGGGGTCTGCACTCTGCTGCCAAAGGGATGGAGAAAAATGCATTAGCAATATCAATTGTGGCATACCACTTAGCTGCCTTTGACTCCAGTTCATATTGAAGTTCTAGCATGTCTGGCACGGCAGCACTCAGCGGCGGTGTAACTTCGTTCAGGCCACGATAGTCCACTGTTAGTCTCCACTCCCCATTAGACTTTCGCACTGGCCATATGGGACTGTTAAAGGGTGAGCGAGTCTTGCTGATCACTCCCTGGCTCTCCAGTCGACGAATCAGGTTATGGATGGGAATCAGGGAGTCTCGGTTGGTGCGATATTGCCGCCTGTGCACAGTTGTGGTAGCAATCGGCACCTGTTGTTCCTCAACCTTCAGCAACCCTACAATCGAAGGGTCCTCTGAGAGACCGGGCAAGGTGGACAACTGTTTAATTTCCTCTGTCTCCAAAGCAGCTATACCAAAAGCCCACCGGTACCCTTTTGGGTCCTTGAAATACCCTCTCCTGAGGTAGTCTATGCCAAGGATGCACGGAGCATCTGGGCCAGTCACAATGGGGTGCTTCTGCCACTCATTCCCAGTTAGGCTCACTTCAGCTTCCAGTACAGTTAGCTGTTGGGATCCCCCTGTCACTCCAGAAATACAAATGGGTTCTGCCCCTCTATAGTTTGATGGCATTAGCGTGCACTGTGCACCAGTGTCCACTAGAGCCTTATACTCCTGTGGGTCTGACGTTCCAGGCCATCGAATCCACACAGTCCAGTAAACCCGGTTGTCCCTTTCCTCCACCTGGCTGGAGGCAGGGCCCCTCTAACACTGGTCACAGTATTCGTTGTTCACTTCCTGTAAATGTGAATCAAAAGTTCCCTGATCAAGGTCGGAAGTAAAATTAGCCCTCTTACTCTGTCTCGGGAACTGCTCACTGGAAACTGGAGCTGCAATTTTCCTGGGAGAACCGCCTTTTCTAATAGTTTTTCCTTGCAATTCACGCACCCGTGCCTCTAAGGTTGAGGTGGGTTTTCCATCCCACTTTCTCATGTCCTCTCCATAATCACGCAGGTAAAACCACAGGGTGCCCCGTGGTGTGTATCCTCTATATCCTCTCTCTTGAGCATAGGGACGTTGACTCCTAATGGCTGAGACGCTGGTCCGTGCAGGTGGGGAGTAGGACAGATCCTCTCTGAGTTGTTGGAACTCTTGGCATATTTTTTTCAGACAGTTTTTCCACAGCCGAGACACAGGCCCGTAGGGAGGAAGAGAGCTTTTCTTCGTAGTCCCGGAGTTGTCTAGCCACTTCATCCACCGTTGGTGCCTCGTCGTCTTTCCAGGCTAGTATTGCCAACGAGTTGGAATACGATGCTGGTGCGCTCCGTACCACCTTCCGCCACATGGATTGTGTGCACCTGACTTCATCTGGGTCTTTGGTTAACCGCTCATCATTCAGGTCACTGTAAATCACCTCCAGCACGCCTAATTCCCTCAGGTACTGGATACCTTTCTCTACGGTGGTCCATTTGCTTGGGCGGTATAAAACATCCTCCTTGAAGGGATACCTTTCCTTCACGCTTGACAGAAGTCGCCTCCAGAGGCTGAGCGGTTTTGCCCCTTTTCCAATTGCTTTGTCAATGCCCCCTTCCCTGGAAAGGGATCCCAGCTGCTTGGCTTCCCTACCCTCTAAATCCAGGCTACTGGCCCCGTTATCCCAGCATCGGAGCAGCCAGGTGATGATGTGCTCGCCTGGATGACGACCAAAATCTTTTCGCATATCTCGCAGCTCACTCAGGGATAGGGATCGGGTGGTCACCATCTCATTTATGGGTTCTTCCTCCTCTGGTTCTCGTGATGGCCCTGGTTCATCTTCATCCCTTACTAAACGAACTGATTTCCTCGTGTATTTTTTCTTCTGTATAGGGGCAACTGATACCGGCGCAGGTTGGTTCTCTGGTTTAGCCACAGTGTCTGTCACTGGGGTTTGAGTAGCCGCAGTGCTCATGGCTGTGGCTGGAGTAGCCACAGTGCCTGGGGCAGGGGTTTGAGTAGCTGCAAGGCCTGTAGTGGGGGTTGGAGTAGCCGCAGGGCCTGTAGTGGGGGTTTGAGTAGCCACAGTGCTTGTTGTTTTGTCATCAGATCCAGAGACCTTCTCTTTCTTTTGAGGGTACTGATTAGCGTTGACCACGGCTCGATAGGCATGGGCCAGTCCCCAGCATGTTGCAATGATTTGTGTCTCTCTGGAGCTACCAGGGTGACAACATACTTCTTCCAAATACTTTACTAATTCTTCAGGATTCTGCACTTGTTCAGGGGTGAAGTTCCAAAACACTGGAGGTCCCCACTGCCCTAGGTACTTGCGCATACGTTCCCACACACCCTGCCACTCATAACTATCCAGCCTTGGGGTAGATCTCTGGATGGTATTTTTAAACTGCTTACTGACCTTTATCAAAATGGAAACAACATTCCCAAGAATTATCAATAGAAGTATCTTAACTGCCCAGGGGTGTTCAAGATACAGGAAAGTTGTTGTAATGAAGGAGGAAACATCATAGAAGAAAGCAGCAAAGGTGCCATTCTGTATTTCCTCCACAACAAGCCTCTCAGAGTAAGAAGTATAATTGCTAACTCTCTCTATGAGGTAGTACCCGAAGTACAGTAGTGACTTCTGTATGAAACCCAAATACCAAAGAATGCTCAAGGTCAGGGCTTTGATAAGGAGCCTCCCAAGCAAAAGATCATGAATCACTGCAGAGCATAGCACACTACACAAACTGACAGCAAGCTTTAACGCGTGCTGCAAAAAAAAGAACATGGTGCAGATCAGAAGAACTAATATCGTGACCGGCAACTGTTAACAGACTCCTTAATACACTCTGATTAATCTGTTGTTATCTCAAGTCCCTGTTCGGGCGCCAAAAAGGACTGTCGTGGTTTAGCCCCAGCCAGCAACTAAGCACCACGCAGCCGCTCGCTCACTCCCCCTACCCCGATGGGATGGGGGAGAGAATTGGAGGAGTAAGAGTGAGAAACACTCCTGGGCTGAGATAAGAACAGTTTAATAATTGAAATAAAGTAAAATAGTAATGCTAATAGTAACAGTATAATAATGATAATAATAATAATGATACACGAAGCAAGTGATGCACAATGCAATTGCTCACCACCCGCCGACCGATACCCAGACAGTTCCCGAGCAGCGATCGCCCCTCCCCGGCCAACCCCCCCAGTTTATATACTGAGCATGACGTCATATGGTATGGAATAGCCCTTTGGTCAGTTTGGATCAACTATTCTGGCTGTGCCCCCTCCCAGTTTCTTGTGCGCCTGGCAGAGCATGGGAAGCTGAAAAAGTCCTTGACTAGCATAAGCAGTACTCAGCAACAACTAAAAACATCAGCCTGTTATCAACATTCTTCTCCTACTAAATCCAAAACACAGCACTATGCCTGCTGTTAGGAAGAAAATTAACTCTATCCCAGCCGAAACCAGGACACTTGGTCATGGTCTTGGTCAGCTAAGATCATAGTGGTTTGCTGAATCTAAATAACAGATATCTGCTGAAGGGGATATGAATGCATTATTGTTATGCTGCTGACCTTTTGTCAAGAACATAAATACACACTTAAAGACAAAGAAGAATTGGGCGTAACATCAGGGATTCTTTTGTAAAGTTTTCAGTTTACTGAAGATTTACATTTTTAATTACTATTGGTCCCTGTAAAAAAATTTGGTGTGCAGATGGAAGGCATCACTTCAACAGGCTTGTTTCTGTAGGAGCTGCGGCTACCACACTGTGAATGGATAGCTGATTAATCAATGGGCTGGCTGGAAACCTGTGTTTAGTTCAGTTTCCAGATCTCCCATAGACTTGCATGACCTTGGGTAAATCACCCTTGATAAATCCTTGAGGAACATCTGTCATTTTATGCATTTCACAACCCCTGTGCAATGAGTAGGAAGCCATATAGCCCAGCTTTCTATGACTTTCTTGCTGATTTACTATGGTAGGAACTTACCCTGCATTACTTAATGCTACACAGAGCAGGACCAGAGCTGGAATTTAGACTGGGGGAAATCACAGGGCAGTTCTGGTTGGAAGGAAGCTCTGCAGGTGATCTGGTCCTACCTCCTGCACAGAGCTGAAATGTTGTCAAAGTTATATCATTTTGCTCAGGAACTGACTGGGCTAGTGAAATTTTGAAAATCTCTGAGGATGGGGCTTCCACAGACTCTCTGAGCACCTGTTCCGATGCTTACCACTCTGATACTGAATTTTTTTTCTTTTACTGGAACTTGTGACCATTGCACCTCCAAGAAGAACCTGGTTTTGCATTTTCTGTAACTCCACTTTAGGTTGTGGAAGATTGCAGTTAGTCTTCACTCTTAGCCTTCCCTTCTCCAGGCTGAGAAAAACCTGTCCCCTCAGCCTTTCCCCATGTACTGCAAGCCCCTAACCATGCTACTGGCCCTCCTCTGGCCTGTCTGCAGGTCACATCTCTTGTACTGGGGTGGCAAAACTGGAGACAGGGCACCACATACTTCCTCACAAGTGCTAAGCAGAGCAGAATAATAATTTTTCCCAACCTGCTTACTGTACTCCTGTTAATGCAGCACAGGATGCTGTTAGCCTTCATCACTGCAAGGATGCATTGCTGCCTCATGTTTAACTTGGTTCCTGCCACGGTCCCCATGTTTTTTCTGCACAAGTATTACCCAGCCAGCCAGTCACTAGCCTGTGCTGTTGCATGGGGTTTTTCTGCCCTGAAGCATTAAAATTTATCTTTGTTGAAGTTTGAATCCTTTACCACAACTTTGAGTTAGTTTTTGGTCCAGCAAGTGATTCACCAAGCTTGTACTTTAGTTATCCAGTCCATCTTCCCAAATCTTACAGAGATTTTTTTTAGTTAGTTTTCTGTATTCCTTGTCCCATTGTTATAACTTAAAATTTTGCTCATTGAGTGAATGACAGTAAAAACATGCAGGAGAAACAAGTTTTCCCTTTTCATTTAGCAATAAAGAGGATTGATTTTAGTGTTTGGATATGCTATCAAGAAGAAGCTGTTCTGGACAATGTCTATATCACAAATATTACAATTTTATTGCAGGCAGAGAGGAATACTGGGTCAGGCTGACTGCGGAATAAATAGTGCCCACCTCAGTTAGTGTCAGGGGGCACTACCAAGGATGGACTATGATGGCTCTAGCTGAGAGGATGACAGAGGAGTGCCGAGCATCTGCACAGGAGGTCTAGTTCTGGGGACTCCAGGTATGAACATTTTGGCATGTTCTAAATACAGCAGAATTATTATTCCACAAGCTACAACTGGATGCCAAAGATTAATTGTCCCAGCCATCTCAATCACTGTTCACTTGCTGCCCTCTCTCCTTGTAGGTCTGTTATAATTTTGTGCAGCTTACTTGTTGTGCATTAAACTCCCAGAGGGATGATGTTAGCAGGAGTTAGCACATTCAATTTCCCTGAAGCAAGAATGTTGAAAACATATATACGCAGTTCATTAAATTTTGTTCTCATTAGAGTTCTATTAAGCATATGTACTCCTACTGCTATTTATCCTGTTTTTTCTGGAGTCATGTGTTTATTGGAGTCAAACATTAATGTTATTGATCAAATCAATTAATGTTATTTATCAAATTTTCAGTGCTATTCCTACTACATATTTAATTCAGTAAGAGGTCTGACCTCAAGAATAAGTCAAACAAATTTAAGAGCAATGGCCTGTTCACTCTAAAAGAAAATTAAATATTTGCTGTAAATGAGTAATTTCAACACTACATGTACAATTTTTTGGGCATATTTGTATTCCTCCATAATGGAGAAAGATCTGATTTAGAGAGCACAATGAAGTATTTTTTCCTTTGTGAAAGAAAGAACTCTAAAGAATCACATTAGGACGGGGAAGCAGAACATGTAAAAGCACAGCTGCCTGAAGGAAGAGGCAAAAGGAGACAACCGTTAAGTAATTGGATTAACCTCTACTCGGCCTTTTTCATCTGAGTGAGATTTATTTTGATAACATGCTGTTTGTTTTCTTCCAGGTTTGCACACAATGTAGAAGCCTTTCTCAAAGACTGAAAAAGAAATTGAAGCATGCATTTCAGTAAAAGTCCCTGACTGGGTAATAAAATGATACATCTTTCAGTAACTTGGAATCTGGAACAAGGTTGTCCCAGTAGCCATAACCTGAATAATACACAAATGCAGATACTGTCTTACACACAACTTCTTTCCAAATTGCAGCTGCAAGGACAACCTGGGGAGGAAATGAGGAAGAAAAATTCTCTCATTTTACTTGCAAATGGACTTACTGAAGAAAAATTATCTATCTTAAATTAGAATAAAGCATCAAAATCTAAGAATTTCCAAAAATGGAAGTCCAAAGTATCTTTGATTCAAATAAAATATATTTTCCATTTTTAAAAATTTTTCACTGAGACCTAAAAAAACTGATTGTGCTTAAATTGAATATATTTAGCTTAACTGAAAAAAGTTATTTCAAAGCAGGAAAGTGTAAGCTTTCTGTTAGAAAAGATCAAAGTAGTTCTGACAATTTTGAAAGCTAAAAAAGCAGATATTTTATTCTAACACCTTAGCCTATTGTATGGATATATAATTGAAAAATTCTCTAACAAACATACATTATGTAGCAGCTGCAGGAAGTACTTATTTTTCTCAGAGCGTCCATCTTAATTTATCTAGTTTCTGCACATTTTGCTTGAGGAGAACTTCAGCAAGGACACAGTGCATTTTCCATTTCTGTGGATGAGGTATATCAGGGTTTCCTTTGTCTGCTCTGAACATGGGTCTGGTGTGAGAGTGGTCCAGCCCAGGACCTTCAGCTGTACCCATCCAAAACACCCAACCCAGACGTAGCAACTGAGGTGAGGATGGATTTGGGGCCAAGGGCTGGCTGGCTCATGTTTGATTTGAAAGGGACTGAAGTGCTGGCTATAGGAAAGAGCAGAATCAGATGGCAAAGATAATATTGCTACTTTTGACTCAGAAAAGGCAAGTTAGTTCACTGCTGATATTAAGAAATCAGAGAGCTACTACAGAGGAAGGGATCTGGTTTCCCTCCTTGTCCTTCACCCTCATTTAGTTAAGTAGCTGGGCTCATTTCTTTAAGTCATGCATTTGGTAGCTATTACTTAGACTTTGCAATGAATTTTACTAAAGGCTATACTTTACAACCATCTGGAGATTGAAAGTGTAACAGAATTCAAGGCTCTGCTCATTAAGAGCGTATCTTTCTGGAGTGCACACACCAATATTTCTGTATTTGTACCATCTACACAGTAGGATCTAAATAGGATTTTGTTTAATTTGTTGGCCTGGGACCAGCTTTGCTAAAGTATCTCCTCTCTCCTCAGGCAAATCTGTTATTGCTGTGGTTGGAAGGAGACACATTTCACCCCTTGCCTCTGAACAGCCCAATTGCACACAGAGGATACTGCAGTCAGCAGCCTGCCTGGCAGGGTCCTGCCTTCCAGAGGCGAGTGGGGTGATTGACAGGTTAAATGAAGCACAGTCTCTCTTTCATGCTGAATCGCTACCCGATGCACTTTCACACATCTCTCCAAACTCCTGGAGAATAGTTACAGCCGCAGAAGCTTTGAAATAGCGTCAGGACAAACAAGAGGTTGCACAAATACCTTGTCTGAGCATTGGGAGTGTCAGAATTTATATAAAACTGAAACAGAAAGTGTCATTGTAATTACTGAGCCCAGTGTCCCACTATCACGGGGATAACTACAGCATAAAATCCTTTTCAAACTTCATCTTAAAACTAGCTAGGACTTTTTTTTTTTTTTTTTTTCCCCCACAAGATGACCTCTTGGAAGGGCTGTTTCAGATCCTTATTCTAATGACAGTTAAGGTTACTTCTTTCAATTTCAGTTACCTATGGACAGTTGCTAAGCAGTTGTCCTCCTCAAGATTTCAGTGTCTTCAGAAGTTGGAGTGTTTAACACCGAAAGAAATTTTGTGCATGGCTGCTTCTTTACATCTTTTACAGCCCAATCCTCTTCATTGAGAAAAGGCTCATTTCATCACATAAAATGGTTTGAATCAAACTGGTGTATTTTGCTTACCTAAAACTTTCCTGCTTGAGTTGCCTGGGATGGGATTTCCATGAGAATTTATAATTTTAGATCCCAAAGATTGTAAAATTTCTAGAGGTTCATGCCTCCTTTGTGTCCTCACAGATTTAGGTATAACACTGAGCAAAGTTAATTAAATCTGCTAAGATTTTTCCACACTGCAGCTTTTCTGATGACACTTTATCAACAGAAAATGTCACACTCTCTGGTTTTATGCTGAAGATCCAGTTCTGGACTAACCACATAGTCTTCAAAGAACACAGAATGTAAACGACTCCTAGAGAAAAAACACTGCTAGAAGCCAACTTTAAGATTTACAATTGCTTTCCCTCAAATTTTGTGTAGAATTTCAGCTCAGAAGAAACAAGAGAGTAACAATAACATTAAAATGTCAGAAATGTTACAAATAGCACCATTTCAGACAATATGGTTTCCTATTGCCAAATCACTGATAAGCCTGAGGAAATTGTATGGACTTGTGCGATCTCTTCCTTGTGTTAGCAATGTGGAGCGGGATCTGAGCTTAAATTGTAAAAAATATTTATTTATCCCTGTGATCAGTTATGAAACAAAATCAGATGTAACCACCAATGCATATAAAGACATATGCTAAACTCTATTGTCTTTATGCTCTGCATGGCAGAGAGATCTCTGTCTTTCCCCTGTTTTCTTGCCCTGGGTCTGATGCGTTAGGGAGTGAAAATGTGGAGGTTTAGACAAATGTGAGCAAGCAGGATTCTACCAGACCCTTTGCCCAAAAGGACCTTAGTAATATGGTCTGCATAAAATTTTCACCCAACAGAACCAAGAACTGGAGGTTCTTGTTTAGAGCCTTGTGCATCACATATAGCCCAGATTGCCAATGCTAACATTTTGCTCTCCATCCTCTTTCATGTTTTGGGCTGGAGAAGGAATCACTGATGCACAGAGTCAACTGGTCACTTGGCAGGAACCAAACATTATTCTCTTTTGCACTCCTGCCTACCCTGTGCCTTCATTTTTTGTTGAGAATACTGCTACTGACATACACATATGCTTCTCCTGAGCTAAAGATATCTCATTCTCCACCTAAATACTAAGTAGCTAGAAGGTACAGAATAATCTGCTGTCCTGAGCCTTGACACTAGAGGCAATGGGTCATTTCACCTGCTTTTACTGTTGCTGTGAATAAGGTTGTAAAAAAAGAGTCCACAAGAAGCTAAGGAGCTGGAGGTTAAGAGCTGATAGTTTGACGTCCGGAAGCAGCACTGAATTCTTTGAATATTGAATGATTTATGGAGAATTTATGAGTTTTCATGAGACAAGCAGCAAGAGGTTTTTCAGTTAATGTCATATGTATAACACATTTGGGGAGGGAATAAAAGAGGGAGATCCTTACTAAAATCCTGAGAGGGTCTCACTAGACTAAATTTGCTTTTTTTTTTCCTTCTCTCATTAGAAAAGAAAAAAGACCCTGTACCCAGCTGATGTCTCTCTATTTGTCCACTGAATGGGTGTGTTTTTTTGCAGTGTAGCCAGGACATTACTTCTTCTATTATTTATTTTCAACAGAGGACATGAAGACACAGTGACCCCAGGTTTCACTTGTGAAAGGCTCTTCACAATTTTGAAAGCCAGTGCAGCACGTAGGTGAGATGCCCTAGGTATGTTTAATTATTTAGGTTAACTTTCATTCTCTTTCCTCAGCAGGCTTAGCTATTTTAATGGACACTTTTAAGGGAGACTGACAAATGTAGTATCTCTTTCTGCTCTCAGTAAGGTGCTGTGTTCCCTCATTTTGAAAATATTTTCTCTAGTTTTAGGAAGTGGAAAAGGACAGGTTCATATCTTAGAAAACTCAGATTGGATTTGGATTTCTTTATAGCTAATAACTGAATAATACCTGTTAGGAAAGATGTTCTGAAAATCCACTAAGGGGAAATGGACTTGAAAGATGCGACCAGGGTGAAAGAAATGCTTTTCTAGCAATTTATTTCAATTATCACATTGCCCTGCCCCCAGAGCTGAAATCCTAATCACACAAACAAATTTTGGTGACTTTCCAGCAAACAATAGATAGGCTTTAGTAGAGTAGGCAATGTGTTCTGGGACAAATGCTATTTACTGCCATAATTCAAAATCTGAAGCAAAGATATATTCCAGTTAAGTCACTTAATATTTCAGATAAACAACAGATGTTGTCATTATGAGAAAGAATTTTGTCAAAATATGAATCCAGAAGCTGAACCCTTTTCTTCCCTACAACAGATAAAGTATTACCAAAAAAAGCATAGTATTTGCTTCATAACTTCCTCTTTCATCTACAGGGAACTGCAACATTATTTTTGCCTAGGTACATTTTTTTGTGTATGTTCTCATAGCTGCATCATATGGACCATCAGTCCCTCAACCATTAATCCTCATTCTCATTTTCATTTTTCATTTCCACTTTTTCATTTCCAAATGATTAACTGTCAGGTCATAGTCCCTCTGTGAACAACCTTCTGCTCTCTAGTCCTCAGTTTCATCCCTCCCTGTTATTCCGGTCTCAAAGATCATTTAGTTCTTTCCTATCCTCTCTGAATTGATAATGTTATTCTTTATTAGGTCTTATAAAAGTTTCATTATTACAGTCCTCGTTATTTTGTCCTTGATGATGTTCTTTGGCAATTAAATTAATTTTGCTGAAGAACTTTCTCCTGAACCATCATTTCTCTAAATGTACTCCCCAGCCTGGCACACCAATTTCTGATGGGTTACAAAAGGGATCTTTTTCCCACATGAAAGGCAATTATAGTTTCTTTTTAGGTTCCATCAAAGTCCTTTCTACTAGGGCAGGAAACTTTGTAAGAAAAAAATTCAAGTCTCCTTAACACTGAAGAGATCAGACATAAAATCAAGTAAGTCTCTTTTCTGTTTGGATAAACTGACTACTGATTTAAATGCACCACATGTTGAAACAATTGCATGATCCTAGGAAAAAAGTTAGCATTCAATCAGTCATATCTAGAACTTGAACTTGAAATTCACAGTGTGATTTATTCTAACATTTCATAAGCAGAGATACCAGTTAATAAACCAATCTAGTACAGTTACAGGCAGCACAGTATTTGAGAAATCTTAGAAGGCAGCATGCTGCATAAACATTTCTCTATTTATTATATATGAAATATTGTATATTATACAGGATGTTTCTAAAAAGTAGCAATGATATGGCACAGCTGGGAGTCATTTCCATACACAAAAAAATTAAGAGAAGTAACCTTATGAGTGCACAGATATTGTGCTTTAGCCCTGCTTTTTGAGATTTATCCTGGTGACAATTACACAATCTTACTGGGTCCCTTTTGATTGCAAAAAAGTTTGTTTGGTTCCAGGAATTATAGATAGCGGGGACTTATTTCCATTCCAAGTGAAATAGCTGGAAAATTAATTGAAAAAGAAATTGTGAATATTTACCTGAATTCGACTGGTAGGGACAAACCAACGAAGATATGAAAAAGGAGAATCATACTCTTCTAATATATTTGAAGAATCTATCTAGAGAAATTATCTGTTATTTTAATGTTAGTTACTGTATTGGGTTTGCGTGGTAAGGTTTTGGTAGTGGGGAGGCTACAGGGGTGGCTTCTGTGAGAAGCTGATAGAAGCTTTCCCTGTGTCTGATAGAGCCAATGCCAGCCAGCTCCAAGAC
The DNA here is from genome assembly GCF_030463565.1 of Pelecanus crispus. Classification (NCBI taxonomy): domain Eukaryota; kingdom Metazoa; phylum Chordata; class Aves; order Pelecaniformes; family Pelecanidae; genus Pelecanus; species Pelecanus crispus. The sequence goes on along the minus strand of NC_134645.1, from coordinate 73,695,753 downwards.
AGACCTGCTGCTGGCCAAGGCCGAGCCCATTAGGAACGGTGGTAGCGCCTCTGTGATAACATATATAAGAAGGGGGAAAAAAACAACCCAGGCACAAACTGCAGCTGGAGCGAGGAGTAAGAATATGAGAGGAACGACTCTGCAGACACCCAGGTCAGTGAAGAAGGAGGGGAGGAGGTGCTCCAGGCACCGGAGCAGAGATTCCCCTGCAGCCCCTGCTGAAGACCATGGTGAGGCAGGCTGTGCCCCTGCAGCTCATGGAGGTCCATGGTGGAGCAGATATCCACCTGCAGCCTGGAGAGGACCCCACGCTGGAGCAGGTGGATGTGCCCAAAGGAGGCTGTGACCCCGTGGGAAGCCCGTGCTGGAGCAGGCTCCTGGCAGGACCTGTGGACCCGTGGAGAGAGGAGCCCGTGCTGGAGCAGGTTTGCTGGCAGGACTTGTGACCCCGTGGGGGACCCACGCTGGAGCAGTCTGCTCCTGAAGGACTGCACCCCATGGAAGGGACCCATGCTGGAGCAGTTTGTGAAGAACTGCAGCCCATGGGAAGGACCCAAGTTGGAGAAGTTTGTGGAGGACTGTCTCCTGTGGGAGGGACCCCACACTAGAGCAGGGGAAGAGTGTGAGGAGTCCTCCCCCTGAGGAGGAAGGAGCAGCAGAAACAACGTGTGATGAACTGACCGCAACCCCCATTCCCCGTCCCCCTGTGCTGTTTGAGGTGAGGAGGTAGAGAAAATTGGGAGTGAAGTTAAGCCCGAGAAGAAGGGAGGGGTGAGAGAAAGTGTTTTAAGATTTAGTTTTTATTTCTTATTACCTTACTCTGATTTGATTGGTAATAAATTAAACTAATTTCCCCAAGTCAAGTCTGTTTTGCCCATGATGGTAATTGGTGAGTGATCTCCCTGCCCTTATCTTGACCCGCGAGCCTTTCATTATATTTTCTCTCCCCTGTCCATCTGAGGAGGGGAATGATAGAGTGGCTTTGGTGGGCATCTGGTGTCCAGCCAGGGTCAACCCACCACAGATACAATAGTTGTCCTTTAAATGAATTATTTTCTTGCTATATTTCACAAGAGTTATTGAATTTAATAAAGCTCTTGATGAGAAAGTTGTGGGTTGGTTTTTTTTTTAATCCAAGGGAGGTTATCTTGTTATTTCCAGATGCTGTAGAAAAAGGGAAGGCAGAAAGAGAGAGCGGGGAAAAGCTAGAAAGAAGAGGAATCAAAGAGAACTGTTATCCTCCCAAATGCTGACACTTTCAATCTGAGAAAAATCATTGTGGCATAAATCTGTTTGGTGAACATGTTTGAATGTTTTCATTCCAAAAGGAATAAAAATAGTCTTTTAAACATCAGGTGATGGCTGATTAGCCACCTTTGCTGATTTTCACCAATTACCTACCACAAAGCATAACATCAAAATAATTCTGGTATCAGTTTCTTCATTCTTAAGTAGAGGACAAGCTTCTGTTCTAGTGCTATAAAATTGTACATTGCAAATAATACCACTTCTGTTGGCATCGTTTCTCTGATGTTCCATAGATAAAAAAAATTGCTTGTTTCAGGCAAATACCATGCCTCTTATGCTAATTACACAGTGCCAATACATTGCAGCTTTTGCAGATGCTGGATCTGATTTCACCTTTTTATGGTGTGGTAAAAGTAATTAGTAACTTGACTGAAGTCAGTGGAGTTTTTCTAAAATGACTAAAAATGTTTTTAGTTTGAAAACATTGGTCCTTGAATTATGATATATATAAGCTTTGTTTCACCAGTTATTTCAGTGGAGTTATGCCACTTCCATGCTAGCAAAACTCCATTGAGCTGATCTGCAGGAGTCATATCTAAAATTTGTCTTTATTCAAATAATAGATGATTTTGGTACAGACTTCTGAATCTAGAATTCATGTGTTCTTATATGAAAGAAGACATCTATTTTTTTAACAATCAAATAGTGCTACTTTTATGTACTGTCTATTAATTGATCTTTAATATGATATCTGAGCTCAGAATGATAATGTTATATACTTCTCTGGGTCCAGGTCTTCCTGAGTTGTAATGTGAAATTTTGTTATTTCAGAATAATTTCCTTAAATAAGTTAACACCTCCTCAGATGTTTTCAGTTTAACTTTTTAATTTTGTTGACAGACTCCATAAGCATTTTTTTTTGAACTGGATTTAAATTTGACTTTGGAGTATTTTCAAAATCAAATTTTATTGAAGGAAAAGTGAAACAAAGAGTCTTCTCCATAGAAGCAGTCCTTGCCAGCACTCAGAACAGTAAGGAAAATTAGGAAAGACCATCACAGTTGTTACTTTGTAAGCCTGGGACACGTCTGCCATTAGTCTTCTAACCAAGACGGAACTGCTGTGTTTATCAGTGAGGCACGTATAACCAATTTTGGACCACCAGTGTCTCTATAGATACATTACGTCTTTCTCCATCACTGGCTTTGTCTGTTCCAGTCTTAGACTGGCAGACTTCAATATCTAATAGTTCATTAAAGAAAAATCCTTTCTAGGCTCCATGCTCTATTTGAGAAGACATACTATATGGGACATAAAGACTACCTCATGTCCAAAAAGGATGAGAGTTTGTTATTCAGCTCTTTCAGCATGATTCATGAAGCTTCTGAAAGTGAAGGTGGTCTCAATTAAGAATTACCTCGATCTGCTTTCTCAGGTCAGATTAACAGCTATAGCAATATAGCTAATGGCTGCATGTCACTACAAACTGTCATTTTGCCACCCTCCGCTAAATAAGGTGCAAGAGAATAGTGGGAGGAAAGAAGGGAAATGAGATATTGTTAAAAAGCATCTGTCAACAGGAATTGTCTCAAGAAAATTTCTGAGGTGAAAGGCTCCTTTGACAAATAGCAGAGTTGGGTTTTTTGTCCTAAATTAGAGGAGGGTTGTAATTTATTTGTCATTAATTGACTAAAGAAAGAGAATGTAAAGGTGATATGAATTAATACAATTGGAAATTGGAAACTTGCCAAATGCCCAAAATAAATGGCAGCATATGAAAAGATAAGGCATTTCCACTTCAATAATGTACAGGAAAGTAGAGGTCACCCTCCTTAAAGAATTAAAAATTTAAAGCATTCTGGTGGGAAACTTGTCCCATGTCATAGCTCAAGCCAAGTCATATCTGAACTTTACCTAGTACTCTACATTACAGTTTTTGACAAAATATTCTAATCCAAAGAGAGCCATACACAGAAGACAGACAATGTGAAAGCAATGAGGTAACAGTAACAGTAATATATTATGCCAGCAAAACTTTCCAGTTTGGTGCAGAATCACTACTGAACCACAGGTCTGCAATTTTAATAGCTAGAGCTTAGCTACTAGAAAGCCGCTGTGAAAGACTTGTGTGAGCACTCTTTTGAGACAAGTTTCTTAAGGAAATGAACTGATCAGACTTTATGACTGTTCATGTCTGTTGTCTTTATGGAGTTGTGAATTGTTAGGCAAATTTTGACCAAGTTTGGCAGAGGAGTTAGTTCTTAAATTGACTTTGTTCCAGCAAATGTCACATGAAGTGGTGCCTAGGTAGATGAGAGGTGCCCATGTTGGTGCTTCTTTTGGTGGAAAAGCATGTGGAAATGGGAACAGCGGTAAGCCGTCCAAGTGGTGGTGCACATCAGTATATCTTCAACAGGCAGTGTCTTGATCTGCCTCTTACTTTGCTGAAAGAATGAACAGTGTGCCATGTGGCTAGGTGACAAGGGGAGAGCTCATGACATTGTGGGATTAGGCCATAAAGGTTTGGCAGGACATCCTGAGATATTGAAAGTTACAAGAGTGTGGAAGGGAACTACTGTCATGGAGGCACATGGGGGATTCATTAATCTGACTGCTGCAGAGCAACATTCATTTTTGTGCCTTATCTTTTTCTTCATTATGACATTAATAATGCTGCTCTCCTTTATGATCTCAAACAAATATCTTCACCTTCCTTTTCCTTAGTTTCTTCTATGTGCAATGATACTAACTTTCTTTCCATATCTTGGAAATGCACAGACCATTTTTAAAAAATGTTTTTGTTATTAATCTTCTGGGAAACATCAATCCAGGTAAGTGTAATTAAAATAATAGGACAGTGTGCGAGGTCAATTTTGGCAAGGATGTGTCATGAAAATTTTATACAGAGAGAACTAATTCAGTTAATGTGTTGCTGGACTAGTGAAAAAGAAAGTCTGATGACAAAAGTGTTCTGGAAAGAATCTTGGCAATGGTGGAGAGAGGTAAACCTTTCATGCTTGGAAGAAATAATGTGCATTCTGGTAGGCTTAAGAATGCAGAAGAGTACGATCAGTACTGGGATGAGTGAATAAATTGTGTGGGGTATATCAGACATCAAATGTCAATGTGAAACTTAGAAAGTTCCAAAAAGTGTGCAAACAATCACATGGATGAATCATTAGTATTACTTTTTGAAAGGACTGGCTTAGGTTTGCCCAGCACTTTTTGACTGTGATCCTTCGTTCATCTACTCCTGTCTTGTAAATCAAAACACAGGTTATACAGTCTAAAAAGGAGTCATGTGTGTTTCAGCCACTTCCTTGCAGAGCTTGTGTTGATTATTCTTTGGGGACAAGTCAGGAACATAATGTAGGTAGCTAAGTTAGCTAAGTAGTCTGCCTAGGCTACCTCTCTAGTCCATGGAGAGCGACAAACACTTTCAGAAGGTGATTCAGAGCAATCAGAATCAGCTTTTATCTTAATTGTCTACATTAAATGTTTATACATGAATGGAGTAGATACAACCCAGTCTGGATATGTTTGGTGGGACGCAATTGCTGTAGTGTTGTATCTTCCTTGCAGGTGCACCAGAAGATATCAGGGGGAAAAGTCGTACAGCTGTTACACCACTTCTTAATATATCTGATTCCTCCTGGAGAGAAAATGAGCCTGTTGCATTGTGGTTAACAAGGAATGAAAGTGTTCCTGTGCCAGAGCAGTATGAGAAGAACTGATCACTCATGATCTCATTTCTTCTTCAGATTCTGTCAGGGCTTCTCAGCTGTGTAGCATCCCATGAACAAAGCTTGTTGAAATATATAGATCTTATTGAGAGATAGTTCATCTCCTCCACTATGCAATACTATACAGGAACATTACCTACACATTTATATATTCAGGTGATCAATCTTTTTCTGCTTCATGTGAATCTGTTGTTCTATGATACATTTACCATTAGGCAGCTTTCCCTGAGACTAACATTAAATTTGTATCAGATTGTAAGGGAGAGTCAACAAAAGCACTTGATATAGATAAGCACAGCTGATTGCTGTCAGGCTGTTAAACATTTGGGAGCTTTGAACCAGGACTTGCCAACAAAAGGGTCAAATGCAGACAGGCTTAGCACTGCTCCAGGGGGACAAATCTGAAGACATTTCACTCTATCTGAGAACATCAGGATGAATCAGAAGCCAAAATCATTTCACCTTAGAGTTTGGTAAAGAAGGTGCTTTCCTCATACAGATGAATATCCTTTTCCTGGTAGTATGACAATGCTATCTGTCTTACAGAGGATGCTGGATTTTGTTTTTAGTTTCTTTCTGACAGGTTTTAGCACCAGGAAGAAACAATATTGGTTGCATTGCTTTGGTATTTGTGTAGCCACTGAATATGTCACTTCTGTTACAAGTACCTAATGAAGACAAATGGTGCCAAAGATGGCCACATTTGTTCTATTTCATGATTGCTAGTGATATAATGGAACACATACAACAAAACCTCAGCAAAGGTCAACACACAGAATGGGCAATGGGGAATACATCTATAATTGTCCAAATGTCACCTCTAGCTGGACATATGTTGCTGATAAATATCCTGGGAGAACTGAGGATACACACCGATGACTCAGAAATTGCCCTGGCCAAGTTCTAATACCCAGTCAACTTCAAAATTTAGGGAAAGGTGAACCTGTATGCAGAGCCAACATGCACAGAAGAACCTTGTCTTAGTAGTATACCCTCTCTTAGTAGTATAAATTAATCACTTAATATTAACAGACCAATCCCAACGCAGAGATGTAGCCTTCAATTGAAATTAGCCTCTAATCTGGCAGTATGCTTCCCAGGGCCAGAAGGGGTGGTCTAACATAGTGCCTGCCCAATAAACCACGGTAGGTACTGAACTGTAAAACCAACGCTTTCAACAGTGGAGAGGGTATCGTTACTTGTAGGCTTCCCGCTAGAAGCTAGGAATTTGGCTATGCATAAAAGATTTGTTAATTATATTAGTACATGTGAAAGTCTTACTAGTGACAGTCAGCATAGTTATATCACGCTTATATGCCATGAGAACTTCCTTGTTGCAGTATAACTGGTCAGTTTCGGTTTATACTTAGTCTCTTTCTGAGAAACATGAGTTTGTACTACATACGAAAGACTACAATAAGAAAAGGAGAGTGAAGATAGGAAAAGAGAAGGGAATAATGGGACATGGTCCTGGGCAATCAGCTCCAGGTGGCACTGATTGAGCAGGGGTATTGGACCAGATGACCTCCAGAGGTCCCTTCCAACCTTAATCATTCTGTGATTCTGTGAATAATCTATCAGTGTACTTGTTTAACTTGTATTTTAGCTTATTCTGAGATAAGTCTCCTATGCAGAAAAAGATGCTTAAGCTCATGGTGAAGAAGTACTTACCATAAGAAACAAAGGAAAAAAAACCCAAATATATACATTATACGTTATTATACAATATATATTAGTAGAGCTTATCAGAAATAAATTGTGTGTCATGAATATAGCTTTTACAGAAATTTGGTTTTCCTTGAGATATTTCAACAAAAGTTTATAACTTATTTTCCTTGGTTTGTGTGGAGGGGAAGATGAGAATGTGATCCATCCTATCTACCCCTTTAAAAAAGTAAAGCTTCTTCTCCTGAGGGGAAGAAAGAGAAGGAGAAAGAAAGAGGAGAGAGAAAGCAAAGCATATCCTGAATACTTAAAAACACTGAAGCCCTGAGGTAATGTGGTGCTGAGCAGCAGAATCATACCATATGCTGAAGCACAGGTGAAAACCAGCACCTGTATTCTTGTAAAACCCACCTGCTCCCTCCCTTCCATTTCAGGAATACTATCTATCATCAAAAGATAAAAAAGGAAGCCATGGAATGAAAGAAGATTTCCATTGCTACTGGAAGAATGATGGAAGAGGAAACATATTTGTGAGGGTGATTAAAAGTCTCACTGTGTTTTTATTTTGTTTAGACTTTTGTCTCAAAAAATATTATTATTCTTATTTTCACAGAGGAAAGTAAAAAAGAATATGTTGATGTTATTTCCCCCCTTGAAGAACATGGCAACCTCTGAATTCTCTTGATATATTACATGTAAGCTGTTACTGTTGCTATTCTGTTTGCAAAACTACTATTCCTATCAGCAGTTTCTCCATGTGTGGTGTAGCTGTATTCTAGGAGGCGCATTTGGCTGTCTTTATTCTGATTGAAAAGTTTTTTTTTCAAACTATTATTAACTCGATACTGTTCTGGGAAATTCAATCTTGGATGCACAGTCAGGTTATGAAGGTGCTGTTGTCAGTGGTGGATGGAAGTCGGATGTGTTTGCATATGCCACCAAGCTGGTGCAGAACAGGTGTTGGTTGATGTTGCAAAGTTCTTGTACCGGCTCACCAGGGCAATTCATTCCTTATTTCATTCACTGAAAGAATAGAGACAGCTTTAATGCGCAAAGAGATTGAAACTGCAGAAACTGCTGATGAACGGACCAAGAATGGCCAGCAGTGGTACTGGCTTTTGTAATGTGGGCTTCTTTCTTCAGGAAGTGAACTGGGAAAATAATTGTTTTCACAGCTGGCTGCACCATCATGTGGAATAATGCTCAGGCAGTGGCAGCCAGGTCTGGCTTGAAACCAGCTTTCAGTACTGAGTCTTGGTATCACATTGCTATTCCCCTGACCTCTACAGCTGTTTGACTATAAAATTTAGTCAGCTACCAGCAACATGTTCTCTGAGCACCATGGTGTGGCAAATGAATAGTTAGGTTTTCAACAGTTGTCTGATGACAGGTTATTTTTTGCAGGAGATTAATTGTTTTGTTGGATGGTTCTGTTCTGCTGTGCTCTTAACCTCATATCTCATCACTCAGACCTATACTGTTTATTTTCACAGCCATAAATCTGGTAAGTTGAAATACAGGTGCCAACTGTCCATCATTTTACACAGGAATACCTTTTGTGACTGATTTTACCTAATCTGCTAGATAGGTACAACAGCTCCTGGGGTCCTCCATTTTGGTAGAGAGTTGTGCCGCTCCAGTGTAATCTAGCCATATGTGGGCAATCTGTATGTTGGCAGTATTCGTGCCCTCCCCGATGTTTGCAGGCCTGATATATGCAACTAGACTGTTGTATCCCAGCCTAATGGCTTTATTAAAATAAAGCCTCTTGGGCACAGACAATTTTTTGCAAAGAAGATGCTGTCTCTATGGCAAGAACTTCTATAAGGGAACCAGATGGTTCATTCTGAATTATTCCAACACACAGCCTATTCTTAGGTTTATTGATAAGCAACAGTAACAAAATAGGTGCTTTTTAATGAAGGGTCAAGTAGCACTGCACACCCAGCATTGCTCACTCTACTGGAATTTACAGAGTCCTCAGTACATTAACCATGTGTGCTAAAACCTTAATGTATAGTGCCTCAAAGGTTTATTGAAAAGCCACTACCAAAGAGATCCTCCTTTGTTCTTCAGAACTGCAGATCTTCAGAACTCAGACACCAGTTCTTAAGCAAACACCTAAACAAGAGCACCCTCACAGGAAATCTGTGTTTTGGATCATTTGTGTAAGTATTAGTGGAAAGTAACACATGAATTTCTTTGCAAATTTTTGTAGATAAAGAAAATAATATCAGCAAAAGATGTGTGTGTTTAGTACCACTTTTGCTTTAATTCTTACCTCAATAAAACAGCACAAACAAACACAACCCCTTTTCAACATTACTTCACTGATGAATGACAACATAGACTTGGGGTCTTCAGGTTGAAAAGAAAGTATGACTGGGGATATAAAAGAAAACCATGAAATCAGGAGTATCATAAATGACAGAAATAGGAAATTATCATACACTCCCTTCTAATACACAAGTGGAGGTCAATCAAATGAAACTAGCAAGTGGCAGGTGAAAACAAACTAAAGGTTATGATTCTTCACACAGCATGCTATTAAACAGTGGATCCCATTCACTCCAAAATATTTTGGATGCTAATATTTTACAGTTTAAAAACTGGTTAAAGTCATGAAAGAAGAATTTAAGGTTACTAATTAGAAAGACAACCCTAGTTCAGGAAACATTTCTGCATGTTGTTGAATTTCCAAGGAAAATATTATACATCATCTGCTCTATTCTTGTACTATTTCCTAGGCATCTTCTGTCAGCAACAGACATTGGTCTAAACAGAGCAAAAATATGTCAATTTTTCTGTTCCAGTGAAAAAATTGTCTGTTCTGGTTAAGTGGTGTGCTGTTTTATTGCCCTTGAAGAGACTGTGCTTTCTTTGCCCTATCTTTGGTGTGTCCCGAGTGACTTGCTTCATTTATGTAGTTAACTGGTCAAGGAGTGAGACAGAAAAATTGAAATCCTTCTGACTTCCCATGCAAGACTGTATCTCTCAAACCAGTTATTTTAGGGAAAGTGCACAGTGAGCAGGACCCTTCTGGTATATGTAATGCAATGCACTGCAGACTTACTCAAGCTATTTCCAAATAATAGAAGCATCCAGATTCCTAATTAACTCACTTATCTAGCTGTGTCATAGACTTCAATATGGTTATAACCTAACAAGTATGCAAAATAAACTCTGCTAAACACCTCCTTTGCTTTCAGTAGTTTCATACCATTAGGTGATGCTTCTTCCTTCTTTTTGTGTTTCATCTTGCCTGTAAGTTGGCCTTAGTTTCATATCTGGTGAACACTTTGATAGCCAGGGAAACTAATACGTTTCACCTCTTATCTCACCTGAGTGACCGGGCCACTCTTACAGCATTATAACACTTGATTCTAATCATATGCAAATATTCATAATTTTAACAGATAAGTGCTCTGATCTGGAAATAATTTAGTGTTTATACTATTTGTATGTATGTTGTTTTCAGTACTATCAAGAAGCTGAACTGGAATTGCACAATAGATGTTAATTAACTGCTGAGAACAAACAACTTCTGTAAAATAATACTCCTTATTCACTTATTAATACAAAAAAGACACATCAGGAATGTGCATAAATTATTCAGGGTATGAAAAAAAGAGATGGCACTAAAATACGATGTATTTGGTGCAGAGATTTCACTGGAGAGATCTGAAGAGGAGTTCAGTGTGATCATAGTGGCAAAGTGAATGAAGTCTACCTCAGTATGTTGAATAGCTAAGAGACTGAAGAAGTGCGAATGTAGGAAGTTAGAATAGGAGAAAATGCACTAGTCAAAGTTTGGAATGATCAGAAAATGTCTAGTTCATTTTGTTGTGGAATCAGAAGAACCCATAAATTTTAATAATATGGAAATAAAGACACATTACATCATAGGTGCCATAATAGAGGGAGAATTTATGGTGGTTGAAATGATACTGTTGGCTAGATAGGGCTTTTTTCCTCCGTCACAGAAAAAGGAAAAAATGATACTCAATTTAATTCTTTAAATTGCCTCTTCATTCTCTGTTGCCCTTACAGCAATTATGTATTTGGACATGTCCTTTGAGTCACTGACTAGCTCTTTATTGAAACACACACAAGGAGAAGAAACAAGACAAAGCCAAATTTTAGAGACAGGATGATGAGAAATTTAAGCCCTGAACTTCACCCAATGATAGAAGAACTTGTGCGATGTCAGCCCTTTCAATGGTGCTGTGATTGAATGAACTGCAACACAGTTGACCATCAGTGCTTCACATACATGCTCCTCTGAATACACTTCATATGTAAAGTATGTGTGGAGAGCCTTAGCTTGACTATATATTATCACAAAAATGCATAAGCATATTAATATCTACACGTTAAAATTTTACATAATAAAATCTTTTCTTTATCATATGCTAAATGAAGCACACAGAGCATTCATAAATTATGCCACTTGCCTGCTTTTTATTAGTCAATTGGTGTTTTATTGGAACTGTTCCTTATCTACAGCACAAAAATGCCAAATAAAAATGTCTTTTGATTTATTAAAGAAGTCTTATTAACTTGATTTCGGTTATAATTTCTCATTCAAGTGAACATTTCATTGATTTTATCAACAAGTTCAAGCACTAAAAGAAATTAGTAATAGAAATCCTCTAACAATTTTACACTACATCTTTATTACACCTTAATCACTTGGAAAAGGTACCTGCAAAGGAGACATTAAAACCGCAAATGTATTTATCATGAATAACTGGAACTACATTGTTATTAATCTCTATTTTCATTATGATTTTTTTTTCTATGACAAAAATTCCCAACACATGGTATCTTAGTACAAATCCAAGTTTATCTACAAAGTGTGAAGGAAAAACCTATTGAAAAGCAAGAGGAAAAAACTGCAAATAAAGAGAAAGATAAAACTTTTCAATTTTATTTTCCTGTTTTCTGTTTATCAATGGGGTTACAATCTTTTCTTTATAGCTTTTTCTTCTGAAATGCTTAAAAGGCTGTAATTCATACCAAAAATAATATTTCTGATATCAAAATATTTTAAAATGGAAAGGTCATTTAATCTTATAAAATAGCATATTTGAATAACTTTTAAACAAAGAATTCAGTAACATATTCAGTAACAGTAACATATTTAGTATTCCACAGGCAAAACTATATAGATATGGTCTCCATGAATTCATACTGGCATGGTACAATATTTTGGCATGGGGTGGTTATTCAATTCCATAGATCCATTTAGAATGCACATATCCATATTACATGACCTTGCATCTAAATCACTTTCTTTGAGGAAGTCGATTCCTTAAGTCCTTCAAACATGCTTAAGAAACATTGACAACAATGTTAACCATAGACAGCGATTGAGAGGTATAATGGCTTATACAGTACAATAATAGACAATTCAGGGTTTTTTTGGTGTGATTTATTATACATGTTAAGCATGTTCCGCGTATGTATGCTGGATTGCATCCTTTGAGAACCTTCAGTGCTACTGTGTCTCCTGGAGCTTGATTTGGCCATGGTGAGCATGCAATACCTCACACAGGTTTTGACAGTTTTACGCTTTGTCAGAAATGTACTTCTAGGTATGTGAAGATATCAGATCAAACAGGAAGGTATCTAATGAGTATTTAATGTATAGATATAGGGACCTAAATTTTTCTTAAACCCTTTTTCCTGTACCTAGGTCCCTCTTTCTGGTTCAACAACCAGAATAATTATCTTCACAGCATGTTGTATAGAGAAATATATAATTTCTCTGTTCTGTACACATTCATTATCAACTGAAATACTTCTGTTTCATCAAGACATTGGTTCTGAAGGACAGTCAAACATTTGTCTCTCTCTATAACAAAGAAGGATATGGGGATACAGGGGCCAGACTTCAGGCTTCCCTTCCTCTTACAACTTGTCATCCATGCTCTTGATCCCTCTCTGCCTACCTCAGACTGACATATCTATGAAAGCAGGTGTATTTTTTTTTGAAGTTCAAGAGAAGAATGGAGGATCTCTTCTCCAGTGGGCATTGTGCAGGTGAAAAAACAGTTAGACAAAAAATGTTTAAAAATACAGTGTTGGCACTGACAATGATAATGACCAGAGGGGCTGATATTTTAAAATCACTCTAGATGTTATGGTATGCTAATGTAGGTGTAAAACACGTGCACTTTCATTAAAGATGTAGAAAGCATGACAGAGCCATGCACTCAGAGCTCTAAATTTGTCATATTTGGTCCATAGCTGAAACAGCAGAAATATCTTGCACTCTGGACAACTGAAGAGTAAATATAGCCCAGCATGGGCTTGCTCTCCCCAGTGCTGTCATTGAGGAATTCGCCATTGAAGGAGAAGAGGTTCAGAGGCAAACAGTCTGTATCCCCATGGTGGGAGGCACATTGCCTTTTGTATTGCACCTGACTGGCAGCTGTACTTTAAGGACTTGACCCTTCAGTGATTTGAAGAGTGGAAATGCTTCAGCTGACTTCAGTGGTACAAATTCAGGCTTTCAAGCTGAGAGGAAAGCCTTTGCCAAAGGTTTATTCCTGAACAGGAATATTATTGGCTGCTATGATTTCATCAGTGTCTCTGCAAAGGAATGAATCACTGATTAAGAAATAAGTGGTTTACACATCTGTAAATTTGAAGCAATTGTAATAAGTCAAAGGAAAAAACGCTGCACAAACAGTATCAGTAACAATGAGAAATTTCACTAGGTTTTATAAAGTCTCAAACAATTCAAACAATCCTTATGTTCTACGTAGTTCTGTGGGGGTAGGGGCAGTCAAGGAGCACTGTAAAAATATTGTTCAGAGTTTGAGCTGATTTATGCTCATGTTGTTTGAATCCCACCTGGCTGCTGGCTAAGTGCTTTCTTTTAGATTGTTTCCTATGTTACGTTCATTCTTGAAGAGAAAATGGGAAGGAAATGGAAATCAGCCTGTTGTTTATAGGACCAGGGACTTAGCAGTAAGCATTGGTGCTCAAGGATGGCTTTTCCTTGTTTGGGTCTGCAGTAATTCTGTTATGAAAGTACATATTTTCAACATCAGTAAGCCCTTGTATTGTAACTCCCTCATCTCATTTACCACAAAAAGACAAAGCCTACAAGTCCAAGTCATGCTTGTTCCATTTTCATTCACTACATATAGTTATGTAAGCAGTGATGGCCTCTCTGAAACGTCACCTCTTCACTTGGTGAGAAAAAAAAATCCAATTAGAAAGTCTAGTGGAAGCCTACAGTGTGACATGTACGTGACATGGTATCAAAAGAGGAGAGGGAGTGAGAAGAGAGAAATGACACTAATATACCAAATCTAATGTGAGTACTTCACTTTTGGCAACTAAAAACTGACAGAAGTACAGAAAATGCTGTATTGCACTCTTTCCATACATCAAGTTTATGGTCATGTACTGAAAGCATGTCCATTTCTAGCTTTAATACTAGGCACATAGCATCATAGTATCATAGATGAATCTCATACAGCTTTAGCCTTATGAAAGCTAGAGAGATCTGCTCTTAGCTAGTTAAGAATACAGCAAATGAAGAAAGATTTGTTTCTCTCATGGGTGATTCATCCCACCTCTCCGATATTTATTGAAGAATAGGTGAACTGTCATCAGGAGTTACCAGTCTCTCTTCATTGACTACAGACTTAACATTGACTGAGCAACTACCTTAGACAGGACATCTGACAAACCAGAGATGAAGTTAGTGAGACAAATCATATTCAAAGTGTCCTTTGAATGATACAGTTCTGTATTTGCTCTGAGCTTTAGCTGTTCTCCTTTTGTATATCAGCTCATCTTCATTGTGACCTATTGGGAAATCAGAAATATAGCCTCAGAGCTTGTTCACAGTTTGTTTTATAGATTTATTCTCATAAAGTCTAAAGTAATAGAAGTACATAATACAGCTGGATTTTTTTTCTCATTCCTCTATGGCTCTACAAATTAGGACAGCTGCAGATGGAGAAGTTAGTCCAGCTGCAGGAATCTTGAAAAACAGGAATTCATTTCTAGATATTCATGCTACTCAACATTCCTGGAAGAGCAGTTGTGTCACTGGGATTCATAAAGTTTTTACTGCTGAAGTGAAGTTTGAATTACCAGAAATAAGTTTAATGTAGCCCACCATTTTCAAAGATATTTAAAAATATCATAGAATCATAGAATCTACCCATAGAATCTACTATCTGCAGCTATGCAGCTGAAGCTGCTGACCCTCTAAAATATATGCCATAGTATTGAATGTCAGAATGCAACCATTTCGATGAAAGCACCTCAAATGCTGTTTTAGAAGCTGCTTAACTTTGGAGAAGCATATACTTCATTGGCATTTCAGAATTTGTTGCTAACCTTTCTTTTAAAAGTTCTGAAAATACTGTAGAGTCTACCAATTTTCCACTGATTAACTATCTTTACAACCAGAAAGTGGTTTGTAATGTTTAACCAAAACCCTTAAGTATTTCTATTTTTTTCTGATAGTTGGAGTGTAGCCAGAGAATCTAATCCCGTCTTTATTTCTGCAGTGAGAGCAGTATGCACATTTTCTTCTTTTTATCCTAGCACATTGGAATTTTAGACAGCAACCAGAATCACATTTAGAATCATAGAATACTTTGGGTTGGAAGGGACCTTTAGAGGTCATCTAGCCCAACCCCCCTGCAGTGAGCAGGGACAGCTTTGACTAGATCAGGTTGCTCAGAAATTGAAGTATTGCACCATATTTTTTTTCAACTATTTGTTGAAGTACTGCACCATATAGACCAGAAGAGATGGTGTCTACTCTGCAGGAAAAAAGATTTCTTTATATGTGAACATCTGTTTCATATACAGAATTCCTAGTATTGTTATATGAGGTTATACTTTTGTACAACACAAAGGCAGAAGTATTAAGCCCAGGGCTATGGTTTGCAAGAAAATGTAATGGTTAAAAAGATTGAGCTGTTCTCTAATCTGTCATGAGTGACTGGCAGAAGTGGGCAACAGAACAAATGTTGTTTCATGGAATCTTGTGGAAGGCTGAGGCAGGAGCTGTGGCAAGGGAAAAAGTTTTACTGGTGTGATATAGAATCATAGAACCATAGAATCGTTTAGGTTGGAAAAGACCTTTAAGATCATCCAGTCCAACCATTAACCTACACTACCAAGTCCACTCTAAACCAATCAAGGGTAGACTAGACTAAACCATGTCCCAAAGTGCCACATCTACCCGTTTTTTGAACACTTCCAGGGATGGGGACTCCACCACCTCTCTGGGCAGCCTGTTCCAATTCTTGACCACCCTTTCCATAAAGAAATTTTTCCTAATACCCAACCTAAACCTCCCCTGGCACAGCTTGAGCCCATTTCCTCTCGTCCTATCACTAACTACTTGGGAGAAGAGACCAACACCCACCTCATTACAACCTCCTTTCAGGTAGTTGTAGAGAGCAATGAGGTCTCCCCTCAGCCTCCTCTTCTCCAGGCTAAACAACCCCAGTTCCCTCAGCCGCCCCTCATAAGGCCTGTGCTCCAGACCCTTCACCAGCTTTGTTGCCCTTCTTTGAACACGCTCCAGCACCTCAATGTCTTTCTTGTATTGAGGGGCCCAAAACTGGACACAGTATTCCAGGTGCGGCCTCACCAGCACCGAGTACAAGGGGACAATCACCTCCCTGCTCCTGCTGGCCACACTATTCCTGATACAAGCCAGGATGCTGTTGGCTTTCTTGGCCACCTGGGCACACTGCTGGCTCATGTTCAGCCGGCTGTAGACCAACACCCCCAGGTCCTTTTCGGTCAGGCAGCTTTCCAGCCACTCTTCCCCAAGCCTGTAGCGTTGCATGGGGTTGTTGTGACCGAAGTGCAGGACCCGGCACTTGGCCTTGTTAAACCTCATACAGTTGGCCTCGGCCCATCGGTCCAGCCTGTCCAGGTCCCTCTGCAGGGCCATCCTACCCTCCAGCAGATCGACACTCCCACCCAACTTGGTGTCTTCTGCAAACTTACTGAGGGTGCACTCAATCCCCTCATCCAGATCATCGATAAAGATATTAAACAAGGCTGGCCCCAAAACAGAGCCCTGGGGAACACCGCTCGTGACCGGCTGCCAACTGCACTTAACTCCATTTACCACTACTCTCTGGGCTCGGCCACCCAACCATTTTTTTACCCAGCGAAGACTACGCCCGTCCAAGCCATGAGCTGCCAGCTTCCCAAGGAGAATATTATGGGAGACAGTGTCAAAAGCTTTGCTAAAGTCCAGGTAAATGACATCCACAGCCTTTCCATCATCCACCAGGTGGGTCACCAGGTCATAAAAGGAGATCAGGTTGGTTAAGCAGGACCTGCCTTTCATAAACCCATGCTGGCTGGGCCCGATCTCCTGGTTGACCTGCACTTGCCTGTTGAGTTCACTCAATATGAACCTCTCCATAATCTTTCCCGGCACTGAGGTCAGGCTGACAGGCCTGTAGTTTCCCGGGTCCTCCTTCCGGCCCTTCTTGTAGATGGGCGTCACATTGGCAAGCCTCCAGTCATCAGGGACCTCCCCTGTTAACCAGGACTGCTGATAGATGATGGAAAGTGGCTTGGCAAGCTCCTCTGCCAGCTCCCTCAGTACTCTCGGGTGGAACCCATCTGGCCCCATAGACTTGTGAGCGTCCAGGTGGCATAGCAGGTCATTAACTGCTTCCTCCTGGACTATGAGGGCTCCATTCTGGTCCCCATCCCTATCCTCTAGCTCAGGGGCCTGAGTACCCTGGGGATGACCGGTCTGGCTGTTAAACACAGAGGCAAAGAAGGCATTAAGGACCTCAGCCTTTTCCTTGTCCTCGGTGACAATGTTCCCCCTCATATCCAGCAAGGGATGGAGATCCTCCTTGGCTCTCCTTTTATTGCTGATGTACTTATAAAAACATTTTTTATTACCCTTTATAGCATTGGCCAGATTGAGTTCTAGCTGGGCTTTTGCTTTTCTAATTTCCACCCTGCAGGACCTAACAAGATCCCTGTACTCCTCCTGAGTTGCCCGCCCCTTCTGCCAAAGGTCTCTTTTTTCCCTGAGTCCCTGCAAAAGCTCCCTATTCAGCCAGGCCAGTCGTTTTCCCCGCCGGTTGGTCTTACGGCACACAGGGACAGCCCACTCCTGCGCCCTTAAGACTTCCTTCTTGAAGAAGGCCTAGCCTTCCTGGACCCCTTTGCCTTTCAGGACTGCCTCCCAAGGGACTTTCCCAACCAGCGTCCTGAAGAGGCCAAAGCCTGCCCTCCGGAAGTCCATGGTAACAGTTTTGCTGCCCCTCTGCTTGGCATCACCCAGAATCGAGAACTTTATCATATCGTGGTCACTAAGCCCAAGACAGCCTCCGACCATGACATCTCCCACAAGCCCTTCTCTGTTAGTAAACAGCAGGTCAAGCGAGGCACCTCCCCTGGTAGGCTGGCTTAACAGCTGTGTGACAAAGTTATCCTGAACACACTCTAGGAACTTTTGAGACTGTTGCCTCTCTGCTGTGTTGTATTTCCAGCAGATGTCCGGCAAGTTGAAGTCCCCCACAAGAACAAGGGCTAGTGATTGCGAGACTTCTTCTTATAGAACGCTTCATCTACCTCTACATCCTGGTTGGGTGGTCTATAGCAGACTCCCAACAGGACATCTGCCTTGCTGGCCTTTCCCCTCATCCTTACCCATAAGCACTCTACCTTGTCGTCATCACTGTCAAGCTCTATACAGTCAAAACACTCCCTAACATACAGAGCCACCCCACCACCTCTCCTTCCCTGCCTATCCCTTCTGAAGAGTTTATAGCCCTCCAGTGCAGCACTCCAGTCATGAGAGTCGTCCCACCACGTTTCTGTGATGGCGACTATGTCATAGCCATCCTGTTGCACAAGGGCTTCCAGCTCCTCCTGTTTGTTGCCCATGCTACGTGCATTGGTGTAGATGCCCTTAAGCCATCCTGCACATATCTTCCTGCAGCTTAGATAGAAGCTACTTCATTGTCTCATGGGATATTAGTGATTTTTTTTTCTTTAACAAAGAAGAACAGAAGCATTATCTAATATCTGTTACAATGGAAAAAAAATTAAACATCTGAAGATGCCTTTGGACATATTAAAGGAGCAGAAAAGAGCAAAATTAATTAACTTTGGTATGAACGGTTGGTTTTCTGTCAGGCACAGTGATGAGATCTGGGGCCTTCTGTTTTCCTTCTACTTGTGAGGGTATAATAGAAATTATTGATCATTGAAATTGGACAAGGGGATAGAACTCATTACACTTTTTGAGTAATCCTGCATATTTTTAAGTTTTTAAATTTGAGCTTAGCGGTGGCTGGTTTGCTTTTGTCAATTTTCAGGTTAAGACAAGTATTTCCTCAGTTTTCACTGGCAACCTCTCTCCTCACCCCTCCCAAATGGATCGATCAAAAGATGGGGAGCAGGGGGGGAAAGCCCCTCCCACTGTAAGGGAAGATCAGGTTCGAGACCACCTGAAGAACCTCAATGTAAACAAGTCTATGGGACCTGATGAGATGCACCCCAGAGTCCTGAGGGAATTGGCTGATGTAGTTGCCAAGCCACTCTCCATGATAGTTGAAAAATCATGGCAGTCCGGTGAAGTCCCTGCTGACTGGAAAAAGGGGAATGTTGTGCCCATTTTTAAAAAGGGAAGAAAGGAGGACCCTGGGAACTACCAACCTGTCAGCCTCACCTCTGTGCCTGGGAAGATCATGGAACAGATCCTCCTAGAAGATATGCTCAAGCACATGGAGGACAGGGAGGTGATTTGAGACAGCCAGCACGGATTCACCAAGGGCAAGTCCTATCTGACCAACCTAATGGCTTTCTATGAAGGAGTGACTGCATCAGTGGACAAGGGAAAAGCAATGGATGTCATCTACTTGGATTTCTGTAAAGTGTTTGACACAGTCCCCCACAACATCCTTCTCTCTAAATTGGAGAGATATGGGTTTGATGGCTGGACTGTTCAGTGGATAAGGAATTGGCTGGATGGTCTCATCCAGAGGGTCGTGGTCAATGGCTTGATGTCCACATGGATACCGGTGACAAGCAGAGTCCCTCAGGGGTCCGTACTGGGACTGGTGCTGTTTAGCATCTTCATCAATGACATAGACAGTGGGATTGAGTGCAGCCTCAGCAAGTTTGCAGATGACACCAAGCTGAGTGGTGCAGTTGACATGCCAGGAGGATGAGATGTCATCCAAAAGGACCTGGACAAGCTGGAGAGATGGGCCTGTGTGAACCTCATGAGGTTCAACAAGGCCAAGTGCAAGGTCCTGCACCTGGGACGGGGCAACCCCCAATATCAATACAGGCTGGGGGATGAAGAGATTGAGAGCAGCCCTGCAGAGAAGGACTTGGACAAAAGCTGGACATGAGCCGGCAATGTGCACTTGCAGCCCAGAAGGCCAACTGTATCCTGGGCTGCATCAAAAGAAGTGTGGCCAGCAGGTCGAGGGAGGTGATTCTGCCCCTCTACTCTGCTCTGGTGAGACCCCACCTGGAGTACTGCGTCCAGCTCTGGGGCCCTCAGCACAAGAAGGACATGGACCTGCTGGAACGGATCCAGAAGAGGGCCACCAAAATGATCCGAGGGCTGGAGCACCTCTCCTATGAGGCCAGGCTGAGAGAGTTGGGGTTGTTCAGCCTAGAGAAGAGAAGGGTGCAAGGAGACCTTATTGCGGTCTTCCAGTACTTAAAGGGGGCCTACAGGAAGGATGGGGACAATCTTTTTAGCAAGGCCTGTTGTGACAGAACAAGGAATAATGGATTTAAACTAAAGAATAATAAATTTAGACTGGATATAAGGAAGAAATTTTTTACAGTGAGGGTGGTGAAGCACTGGAACAGGTTGCCCAGAGAGGTAGTGGAGGCCCCATCCCTGGAAACATTGAAGGTCAGGTTGGACGGGGCTCTGAGCAACCTGATCTGGTTAAAGCTGTCCCTGCTCACTGCAGGGGGGTTGGGCTAGGTGACCTCTAAAGGTCCCTTCCAACCCAAAGCATTCTATGATTCTATGATTCTATTAACACAGTACTATACATTGGACTCATGACAGTTAAAGACCAGATGACTTTTTATCCGAATTGTCATTATCATAGCATGTAATTATTAATATATACTATTATGATGTTAATGTTCACGTTAAGATATGTGCCAAGTCCTGTATAACAAATGATGGTTTCTAATAATGACAATTAACAGAGTATCCAGCCTAGAAGAATTCAGGAGCATTGTGCCTGGGTGTCCTGTTTGGCATGAGCAGGGGGGTAACTACCCTGGCTCTAACAAGCTCGTGAAGTAGATGACTCTCAGTCTTCACACAAATGATGAGGCCCATCTTCATAAATACTTTTGAGACTGTATCTGGTAGGTGAGGTAATTACGTGCCTGTGAGGTGACAGCAGTTTGGTCCCCAGGAAGAGTCAAGTTTTCCAACACAACACAGAGCAAGCCTTCGTTGTTTAGTAATTATTCAGCACATGAGCATCAGTTTTCCAAAGAGCATTGGGATCACACTGTAGAGAGGCAATTTTTATTTCCCCAGAGGAACAGTCAAAGCGGTTTGGGCTGATGTTTGAACATCAGCAGAGGATGGTACAGACAGCTCAGTGTATTTGAGTGCTTGCCAGACACAGAGAGGATGCTAATTTTTTAGAGGGTCAGCAGCTTCAGCTGCATAGCTGCAGATTTATGCTGGCTAGGCCAAGTGATTTGATCAGGGACTGATATCCATCAAAACTATTATCAAAAAATAATCAAAAAAAAGCAAGCACAGCCTGCTTGTGGTTTGCAAGGGAAATGGATTGAATTCCCTGTTCATGAAACTGAACATGAGTACTGTACATCCAAAGATAGCTCTCAGAAATACTAGCAAAATTGAATGCTGCTGTCCCAAGGATGAATGGAAA
Organism: Pelecanus crispus; assembly: GCF_030463565.1. Classification (NCBI taxonomy): domain Eukaryota; kingdom Metazoa; phylum Chordata; class Aves; order Pelecaniformes; family Pelecanidae; genus Pelecanus; species Pelecanus crispus. The sequence goes on along the minus strand of NC_134645.1, from coordinate 73,674,173 downwards.
ATGCTTGAGGGTACCAAAATTTAACTTTGTAGCGGTGACCTTATGGTTTTTTGAGTTCCATAACCTCCAGATATCTCAGGGCCTCATGTCCCTCAAGCCTTGACTTTGCTCTCATCTGCTTTCACTGTCCTTCTGCTTCTCATTGCTTCCTGGGGTGGCCAACTCCTTGCAGGTCTGGTCTCTCCTCTCAGCTGCGGGGGGAAGGAATGGAAGAAGGTCTTCCTCAGTAAGGAAAGATCCCACTAGCTCAGTTGTGTTCATGTTTGAGCCCTCAATCTCTCACTCTCATGTGTGTGATTTTCCACTCAATGGTTTGCCCCCAGGCCTCTTTTTCACAAGTGCAAATTGGGCTTCATAAAGCAGCCACTAGTTTGGATACTTTGGAAGGCTTTCCATTAAAGGAAAGTCTGTTTTCCAGCTTTAAAATAATTTAAGTCAGTTAATTTCATGGAGTAATGGTTTTAAACTAAAGGAGGGTAGATATATGTTTAGACTGGATATAAGGAAGAAATTTTTTACAATGAGGGTGGTGAAGCACTGGAACAGGTTGCCCAGAGAGGTGGTGGAGGCCCCATCCCTGGAAACATTGAAGGTCAGGTTGGACTGGGCTCTGAGCAACCTGATCCAGTTAAAGCTGTCCCTGCTCATGGCAGGGGGGTTGGGCTAGATGACCTCTAAAGGTCCCTTCCAACCCAAAGCATTCTACGATTCTATGATTCTATGAATTTTAATGTACAAACATTAAATTTTAATGTACAAAGATGTGCTTATTTAACATAAACTAAGCTGTTGTCCTAGGTAAACATCTCAGTGCTCCAAAATTAAAAGCTGTCCAGCCTTTTCACTTTTTCCTCCCCTGGAGAACACCAGGTTTTTATTTGAATCTGTGCCTCCTGCAGGTCTTCATGGTAGGAAAAATCTGATTTTCAGGGTCAAATACAACAATAATTTGCATAGCTTCATCAGTGAACCACAGTAAAGTGATTTGTTCAGGTCTCTGTCTCCTGGGGTCTTCACAGTAGGCAAAATCCAGTTTTTATAGTCACATATAACAATAAATTGACATAGCTTCATCAGTGTCAACGGGAGAACACTAATGTAAACCATTACTAAAATTACAGTAGTTGTGTTTCTGAAAAGATGAGACAGGGTAGCACTGGAGACTGAGACCTCTTATAAATAGAGACAGCATGGGAAAAAGAGAGTGCTTGATCTACAAACATTTTGTTAGTTTGTCCACAATGGACTTTAAACAGTTGTGCTTTATTCCAGCTTGAGTTATTGGACTTGACATAAAAGGCCACAGGATGAAATATAAGGTCTTATTTTGGCTTTAAACCCCATGAATTTACAAATGTGTGCTGAGGGAGAGTGTTTAGCTCTCTGCATGCATGTGTCCATAGGAGCAGAAGTGCCTTGCTGCATCCACACACACACAGACATTTCATCTCATCAGTCTTTGCATGCTATTTTTGCAATGACTGTGAAAGCTATGTCCTCAGATTGCTGATATGGTGTAGCTCCACTAAATGTACTTTCCAAGTGATTGGTATTTGAGCCATCAACACGTGAGATACCATCCACATGTGAAAAGCATTCATTGCTGACACCTCAGAAGACAGCACCTATGTCATGTGATTCTGGATTTAATTATCATAGAATCATAGAATTGTTTAGGTTGGAAAAGACCTTTAAAATCATCTAGTCCAACCATTAACATATCGATTGGGTTTTTTTAAAAACAGCCTTTAAAGCGTACAAAAATACTGGAGAAGGTCTTCCATACTATTACACAATGATCTTAGTAAAAGTATCAAACAGCCTTCCAATTTAATTTAAATAATATTCTTTCACTCAAAAGTTTTGGTTAAGACATTTATATGACAAAAATAAAAGAGGTGGCTGATTTAAAAATGAAACACAAAACTTGCTCATACTGATAGTTCCATTACAAACCTAAAATACTCAGCTCCATACTAAAACTAAGTCTTTGCAACTTACCCAATGATTTTATTTTTACAACATATTAATATTAGAGAAAAAATGTTAGAGAATGATTTTAACACTCTAAAAATATGCATATATCTAAACAAAAGCAGAGAATGGTACATTCTTGGAAACAAAAGACTGACAATGGTTGCACGCAATAGAAGCCCTTCATAGTAGGGGTCTCAACATGAAGGGTGAAAGCTGTCAAATGGGGTCATACTTAGACCTTGTTAACTGCTCTATTGCTGCAATTTTTTTCAGAGAATTTATAATGGCAACTGAATTGCAGAAACCCTTTTTATTGCATGTGCTCATCACTACTGTCCATGATAAAGCTGCCCACAAACAGATGAATCTGTAAAATATCCCTATGAAAAATGTGAATTGGTCTACCATACCTGGATTAATTTTACAATATTTCTGCTTTTGGTTAGATGGACTTATCATTCTCACTAACTGTAACCCACTGAAACTATAGGACATCAACACCACTGCTATAAACTGAAAATGCTAGACTATTTTTTCCTTAAATCATTAAGTTTCAGGCAAATTAGAGGCATGTTGTTGGTTTTATTTCCTGGAAGCTGAAGCACACAGATGTTTCATTTTCAGTGACATTTAGCATTTAATAACCTCACTGTCATGAGTACTAATTTTCCAAGTGCCTTTTCTGCTTTTGTTCTGAAAACGAATATGTGAAAAAATGCTTTGGTGCTTCAATTTTCTATTCTACTTCTTGGGGAAGCTTCCAAAATGATTAGCTAAATGATCAATCAGTTAAAAAAAGTGGATTCAGGGTTGGATCCAAATGTCTTTAAAGTCTATAGAATTCTATTAACTTCTATTACTTGTGCCCAGAGATGATAAATAAGTTGGCAAGGCATTCATGAAAAAAACACTCTTGACAATTAACTAAAAAGGAAGAAGATTTGCCAGATTTAAACAGTTAGGGTCTTAAAATCTTCTTAGAAAAGCAGATATTTTAATTAGTTTTTCTCTTCTACTTTTGTTACTTTTTTTACATTTTTTTGTGAATTTGAAAAGAACAGTTAATGTTATTTGACTCACCACTCCAGCTTCCTTGTTCTAGTTTACTAATTTATCTATCAGAGAACATGTTGTCATTCCAATCGAAATGTCAGTGGAAGGTATGCAAGTATAGTATACCTATGCATACACTCACATATATATATATATATGAATGACAGCAGAACACTGTACTGACCTCCACACTCTAAAAAATCACCAAGCAGTAGTGATATACTCAGATTTTCTCAAGCCATACTTACACCCACTCACATCAAGGTCAAGGAGAGAACAAAGAGACTCAGTTGTTTCAAGAAAGGGTGGCCATATCACTTTGACAGGGAGATACGATATTTAGAGAGGCATATGGAAGGTTCTCATCAAGTTGTCTTCATGTTGCCTTTTCTTCATTGAAATGCTACAGCTAAGCTCTAATTTAACAGCATGGTACTCAAGACTCCTCCTTTGCTTTGTTCATCTTCTGAAAGAAAAAAAGCACAGAAGGTGGGTTGCGCAATAAATGTGCATTTATATCTTTGTCATTCAGCTGGAAAGTGTGTTGGAGTATTAATGTCAGCAGCTTATTTTTCCCATTCCTTTGACAGGTCCAAACCCGAGAAGACCTTCATTTTGTAATGCCCCTCTGCAGAATAAAAAAAGCTGCTGATTAAAGTGTTTCTGTTTGCCCTTTACTGTAATTATAATTTTCAGTTTGGTGATTTGGTTTCAAAGAATGTTTGCTTTTTCTGCTAGCTGGAGATTAGCATGGGGTAGATGGGAGAATAAATGTATTTCTGAGCAAAATTTAGCACAAAAAATGAGAAAACTTTAGAATTGTAAAAGCAAGTATCACACTTATCAGGAAGAAGCTGCTTATTACCTCTGCTACTAACCACGTTCAGTGATTTGCTCGTTCAGACACCAGACAATATTACCTAACACAATTTCCTATTTGTGATCAGACAAACCCCAAAGGTTTAGGATATGGGCATGCTTGTTGCCATTAGATATTCTGAGAGAAAATTAAGAGAAGGTTTCAGGCAAAAACAAATCTGGAAAGAAGTTTGCCCATGGTCAGAGTATCCTTTCATCTACAGAAAGGTTTTTCTTAACAAAGGGAACATAAAACTTTCTAACCAAAGGGAACACAGAGGTCACATTGGCCATTTGAGCAAGGACATATTTTTCTCTTGGAGAATAAGCAATTCATGCAAAGAAACAGTCTCAAAGTTGTAAACAATTTTTATCTGGAGAGTATTGGTAAAACAGAACCTCCTTTTCCCCTGTACATAATAAAAGTGATTATCTGGAAAGTGTTTTTTTTGCAATACCTTTCCAAAAGGAACAATCACTGAGTAAATTAAATTGCTGGGCTTTTGGACCAGGCAAAATAAAATTGTGTTCTAAAAATTTTAATCATTTCTAGCATAATAAAAGACAAGACTGGAAACTGAAGAAAACTTCTGAGAAGTATTTACAGAAATAACTAACAAAGTTCTTGAGATGTGAGTGCTTAAGAACAAAGTGTTGTGTGGAAGATGTATCACAAGCAATGTGCATACACAGAAATCCATAAACCAAGAGAAAAAACAGAAAAAGGTCATGTTATTTCATTGTTTACTTGAAAGGCTAAGGCTTCTGCATTGAGAGGTACACTCTCTATAAGGCAGTTTTGCCAACAGGTGAATAATATGACTCCTTAATTATTTGGCTAATTGGGATTTTCTGGAGAACTTCACTCAGAATAAATGGATGTTATGAAAGCTAGATATCTAGTGACCTTTTCAGGTGTATAAATAATACATGCTTCATATTTTCATTTGCCTTCATGTTTCTTCCTTCTGGAAAACTAAAAGGTGGCAGAAATATCACCTTTCCAAAGCTGAATCTTTAGCAAATTATTCTTCCTGCCTAGGAACCCCTGTAAGGCATTTGATATTTCCTCTTATTTCATCAGTTACCAGCCCCTCACACCTTCACTTTCTCCTTATCCCAGTACCATCTGTGTTATCTTTTTACCTTTTTTCTTGCCTTCCAAAATCTTGAATCTTTGGGAAGAAGTGCTACTGATGGTATGTAACTGTGGGTAGTCAGCAGCTGACTGTCTTAAGTCCAAAGCAGCTTAAACAAACAGTGTTCACCCTAAGAGAGTAAGTCTTTTATTCATTTCTCACTGTATTGAGTGGATTATACAGTGGGATGCTTAAGTGGAAGTAAAGCATTAAGTAAGATAGGAAAGGGAAGAGTCTTTCAGCTGCTCTCCTGAGTGCCTATGTCCTGGCAGATAAAGACATCCCTCTGCAACTGTGCTTACTGCACTTCTGGTATTATGTTGGATTAAAGCAAAGTGTCATAGAGTTTTTCTGCAGGGAATCTGGCGTTTAAACTAGACTCTATTAAGTAGTAAATGGCTGTGTGTAAAAAACCTACCAGTGTAGTTCTGGAGTTGGGGATCAACGGGTTAAATACTTACAGCAATGTACAAGTTATGTGTGGTCTGTCTTGTGTTCCCCCTAAATGTGGGAGTGTCGTGGTTTAGCCTCAGCCAGCAGCTAAGCACCACACAGCCGCTCGCTCACTCCCCCTACCCTGATGGGATGGGGGAGAGAATCGGAGGAGTAAGAGTGAGAAACACTCCTGGGTTGAGAGAAGAACAGTTTAATACTTGAAATAAAGTAAAATAGTAATGATAATAATAACAATATAATAATAATAATATACAAAGCAAGTGATGCACAATGCAACTGCTCACCACCTGCCGACCAATACCCAGACAGTTCCCGAGCAGCGATCGCTGCTTCCCAGCCAACCCCCTCTGCCCAGTTTATATACTGAGCATGACGCCATATGGTATGGAATAGCCCTTTGGTCCGTTTGGATCAATTATCCTGGCTGTGCCCCCTCCCAGTTTCTTGTGCCCCTGGCAGAGCATGGGAAGCTGAAAAGTCCTTGACAAGCATAAGCAGTACTCAGCAACAACTAAAAACACCAGTGTGTTATCAGCATTCTTCTCCTACTAAATCCAAACCACAGCACTATGCCTGCTACTAGGAAGAAAATTAACTCTATCCCAGCCGAAACCAGGACAGGGAGAAACAGCAGTTTGTTGCCATTTAGTAGGGGGAGCATGGGATCTGTGTAACAACCAGCTGTGGTGGGTTAGCCTTGGCTAACAGCCAAACCCCCACCCAGCTGCTCACTCACTTCTCCCCTCAGAGGGAGAAAATAGGAAATACAGGAATGAGAAAGCTTATGGGTTGAGATAAAGACAGGCAGGTTGATTACTAATCGTCATGGTTTAATCCTAGCCAGCACAAAGCACCACACAGCCGTTCATTTACTCCTCCTGCCCTGGTGGGATGGGGGAAGAGAATCGGAAGAGTAAAAGTGAGAAAACACATGGGTTGAGATAAGAACAGTTTAATAATTGAAATAAACTAAACTAAAATAGTAATAATAATAATATACAAAGCAAGTGATGCATGATGCAATTGCTCACCACCCACCGACTGATACCCACCCTGTCCCCGAGTACTGATCGCTGCCCCCCGGCCAATGCCCCCCAGCTTATATACTGAGCACGATGTCATATGGTATGGAATATAGCCTTTTGGACAGTATGGGCCAACTATCCTTGCTGTGCCCCCTCCCAGCTTCTCACTGGCAGGGCATGAGAAATAGAAAGTCCTTGACTTCCTGTAAGCACTACTTAGCAACAGCTAAAACACCAGTGTGTTATTAACATTATTCTCATGCTAAATCCAAAACACAGCACCACCCCAGCTACTAGGAAGAAAATTAACTCTATCCCAGCTGAAACCAGGACACTAATGACTATGATGGACAAAGCAGACTCAGGGAAACTTAACTCATAAAAATGTAATTACTAATCTGAATAGTGGGAAACAGAAACACAAACATTAAACAACACCCTTTCTCCCCCCTTTCCCAGGCTCAATTTCACTCCTTCACTCCACTCTCCAGCAGTTACGCTTGGCACATGGTGGTTCCTCTGGGCCCCTCTGTCCTCCTCACACTTTTTGCCTGCTCTGGCATGGGTCCTCCACAGCCTGCAGGCCAATCTCTGCTCTGGTGCGGAGCACCTCCTCCCCCTCCTCCTCCTCCTCCTCCTCTGCCCTTGGTGCTCCCTCTGCTGCTTCTCACTCTTTTTGCTCCCTCCTCCTCTCTCTCTGTGGCATTGTCTGCCCTTCCTCACGCACGCAATCCCCGAGGCGCCGCCATCTTGGCTGCGGGGCTCAGCCGTGCCCTGCCGTGGGTCCGCTGGAACCAGCTGGAACCGGCTGGAACCGGCTGGAACCGGCTGTGTCCGGCACGGGGCAGCCCCGGCCGCCCCGCACAGAGGCCGCCCTGCAGCCCCCCGCTGCCAGCCCCTGGGCACCTGCACCCGCTACAGCAGCACAGTTAATCACAAAAGCAGCTTCTTACGCAGGCTTTCCGACCTTCCCTCAGAATTTGTGTCAGCGACTGCAGCAATATAAAGGAGCCACTGAGAAAAGCTCACGTTTGCTGGAAGGTTTCAAACCAGACAAAATGGGACTGCAGCTGCAATGTGGGTAGGGGTGCGAAGCACCGAATGCGGAGCGAGGGCTGCGGACGGAGTCTTGAGGACTGTACGAGCGAGAGCAGGCAGCCCTGGGGCGGGCAACAAACTCGCCTGAGCAGTGCAAAACTCATCCCATTGGGCTCAGTCAAGTCTTGATTTTCAGAGTTTCAGGAAGTTTACTGTTCCTGTTGACTTCAGCAGGATTTTAGCATCTCAGAGAAAGGTGCGCATTTTTGAGAAGGGATTAGAAATGCCCATCCACCTGCACAACCAAACTGCCGAGTGTCAAACCTCCCACGTGGGAAGGCTCACCGAACTCCCCAGGGCAAAGGACTCGAACCCCAATGCAGAGCTACACAATCGCAGCTGTGCTGTCTTCAGGCTGCAGGCTGGTTCGTGCACCAGCTCACCTGTTTGAGCGATTGCTGATACAGGCAAGCCATAGTTCCTATGGAGGGGGTATGTAGAAATCTCGCCATGTTTACTCTCTCAGTTTCTTGGCAGTAGTTTTCCCAATTGTCTGGACTACAGACTAGGAAGATTGCAGGTTTGTCTGTATCCACTGTGCCGCTGTATTTTAAATGACCGTTTTGATGAACATACGTGATTTTGGTACAGATGAAGTTCTACCTTGAATGACTGCAGCGACCATTTAGCTTTTCGTATGTCAGAGTGTAATGCACAAAGTGTGTAAAAAGATTAGCTAAGTATTGCAAAAATCTCATTAGGAATAAATACAATGCTGAATGATTCATTTTTTCCAGCCTAATTGTAAGAAATGCCACATCTTTGTATTCAGAGGGTTTGTATATACTTAGGGCTAGAAAACATATATGTAAACCCTTGTCTTCAACTTTTGGATGCACAGGAAAACATAGCACAGCCACTGGAACCAGGTTTGTATTCTTTATTTTCCAAAATGGATAACAATCAGCATATGATTTTGCAGTATTTCAGGCTAATTTGAGTAAAACCATGCAATTCAAGTAATTTTTTTAAATTTTCCAGGTGAATTTAAAGAGAAAAATGCTTGCCACTTTGAGAGTGGACCTGTTTCTCCTGTTCTTCAAAGCAGTGACTGAGATTAGGAAATAACAATGAATGACTGATTTTATATCACTTATTCAGTGATATTAATTGTTTATACTTCCAAAGCTTTCAGATATCTAATTGAAACATTATCAAAATGGGATCTGGAACATATTCTTGTCATCTCCCAATTCAAATGGGAAGAAAGGATTCAGGCTAACTATAATGAACATTATTTTGCCAAAAGAAGCTGAAAAAAATAATGGCTTATTGTATCTTAAAATTTTGTTCTGATTATTAGAATTAGATAAAGTCTTGAATTAAATTAACTGATTTTCAGAAAGTTATATCATTTTAAGACAGCTTTCACAGTAAAAACCTGGGGCAATAACATCCATAGTAATATATACAAGATCACAAATTGGGAAGGAAAAAAAAGTCACTGGAAATATAAAAAGGCCCACTGAAAGATTAAAGATTGTCATTTTACCATGATATATTCTTTGTTGGCAGCTCTATCTCTAGAGCAGATTTCACAGGTGACAGTGGAGGCATTCTCCATGAACACTTTTATCTGGAGTGTGCTCCTATGTGGGAAGAGCTACTCCTATGGCAGGACGTGTTCCTACCTCTTTGCAGAAACCACTGTCTAGACTGCTTGTTGTGATGACAGTTTCTGCAGCACAGGATCTGTGCAACATGAGAGCGCATTAAGACCAGTTTTCATAAGGCCATGACCAGTAATCAGAGAGTACCAACCTGACCCAGCAGTGTAACAGCAAAGCTTTCTGAATTGCATTAACCTGTCAAAGACTCAGTTGTCCAAAACTCGTGTGAGTCAATTATTTGATTAAGGTAAGAATGGGTCAGCAGTGAGAGGGGATGGGGGAAGGGGTTGATGTTATCTTGAACTATGCTAAAAATAAAAAAGCAGCATATAGTTACTGTGATCAGACTCTACAAGTAGCTGGGTTGTACAAAGAGCATCATGCTGCTTCACCAGGTAACTATATAACTAAGATCACTGCTGTACATTTCACAGCTTAAATGCAAAAATATAGTAAGGAAATACAAACAAATAGCAGCTTGCAAAAACGCATTATTATTTACATTGCCAGATGTACAGACAGTTGAGATGCCAGTTTTCAGTCATGTGCCTTCACATGGATCAAATGCTATTCCATCTCTTTCTTAAGGCAATAAATCCATTATTTCTACAGACATGCACAAAAGAAGGTTGAAGATTGGCAGATCTACTTCCAGTTCTCATCTATAAGTTACCAATAGCAGTGTGCTGTGAGGAAGTCCTTTCATTTCATCTAGTAAAATCAGTTACCTGGCTTATTTCATATGCTCCTATTTGGGGTTTTGTTTGTTTGTTTGTTTTTCTTTTTTTTTTTTTTTTTTGGTCAGGGATCTGAGATTGCATCAAATTGGCATGTTTACCTATTGGAAATTTGGGTTGCTTTAGTTTCATGAGTGGCATCTCACATCATAGCTTTTCATATGACTTATGCTAATAGCAAATGGTTGGCTGGTATATTCTCCATTTACATGGTCTTTGCTGCAAGTTAATCTGATTTACCCACAGAAGAAAAGTAGAAGTACTAAAATTATTTCATTTGTTTCTTGGGACCTTCACGTTGGTAAAACACTGGTTTTCCTCAACTTTGCCATGTCGTTTCACTTCCTCTGCTCACTTTGGGCTTTAGAAGGTGAAGAGTTTGTATTTCACCAACAGGCAGGGCAAACAGACCATGCTTTTACTGCTTCAAGTTAAATAGAAATATCCATCGTTAACATGACTTGCGGAGTCAACATACTGACAGTATATTGAGCTGCTCAGAGCAAGTGTGAGCTTCAGGCTACACTGGTCAATGAGACATAAAATAGCACCAGTCACAGAGCACATTTTCATGACTTAGTGAGGCTTTTTTCTGTCAGCAATTTGATTGAACGTTAAGAAGAAATTATTTAGGATTGCGGGTAGTCTTGCAATCTTGCTGATATCAGTGCTACATTCAACATTCCACTCCCTAGATAAGATTAAATGGAAAACAGACTCACTTCAGTGATGAGCAGGTAGGTAAAGAAAAACAAGAAGAGCAAAAGAGGCAGGAAAACACACACACTCACACACACAATCAGGTCAATGCTTTTTAAACATTGCAGCCTTTCCACAAGAAACGGGGCACTTTTACATTTCTACCTTGTCAAACACAGCTCATTACTGCTTGTTTTGCCTCTGCCCCATGGAAGCTTTTTCGAGGTACATGTGTCCAAGTGGATCACATTCTTGCAATGACAAGTACCACTGTAACTACTGTGGACCTCAGCAGAAAGGATAAAGTGCAAAATCTGAGCGATCACAAGAATCAGTCTCTCTACTGCCCTGGTTTCCTTGTCTTTCTCTTGGAAGTCTTTGAGTGAATCTTTTCTTCCTTGTTTGAAGGGGGATTAGTGGGAAACTGCAGTCCAAATCCGTTAGGTCCATTTAGGAAGATGCATTGAAAGTAGCGGACAGGAGCTAGGAAAACAGGGAAGAGATGGTTAATGTTCTTGACTTCCAAACTGGGACTATGAGTCTATTCCATGTTCTTTCAGAAAACACCTGTAAAACTTCATTCCCATTAACTACGTTCTAACAGCACAAATCTCTATTATGATCACAAGCCAGGTTCCACATGTCAACAAGATTTTAGCTAAAAGGCTCAGTGAGACATCTTTGTAGCACAAGATTAGAAACTATTAAAATTTCACATTTAAATCCATTATTCCACTCAGTGTTATAGTCCTACTTCTCCCAGAATATTTGCATTTTGGGATAGCTGAATGGAAGCCCCCAAAACTCACACATACATCTTCTGATTTTATATTTCGTAGCCACTTTCAGATACATTGAGGAGTTCCAGAAGGATGACATCTAGTAGTGATACTGGTCTATTTTATTAGGTTACAAATAAATTATCTTTTAGCCTGAATAAGGGGATCATAAATGAGGGTACATCTTTCCTAGTTTTTCACAATCAGGGAGATTTTGTCCCTTCCAAATTTGGAGCATTAGCCTGTGTAGTCACATTGCTTTCCATTATGTTTTAAAGGATTTCAAGAACGCATACTTTCAGCATAGATGGAATTGACCTAATTTGTTACAAAAGCTATGTTTTACAGTCTGAGATTAATGTTGACAAGATTTTAAAAGATAACTATTAGTCAGTTACGTGTTTAGGAAAATGATTGGAGGAATGTTGGCATCTGAAACAAGTTAGTTTTCATGCAATTGATTTTCTGATTCCTTTTTCTTTCCTCTGCTGTTCATTCTGTATTAAAAAAAATTAGCTGTTCCCTGTGATAGTTCTAATCTGAGGTGGACTCCAGGGCTCCCTGTGTTATAAACTGAGGTTCAGGTTTTATCTATTGACTGCCAAGTCACAGTAAATGGTGGAACACAGAGTGGTGTGACAGAAATGTGGGTATATTCAAACCAGGTATATTCTACTCAGTGGCCTTTTTGCCTGACTCATGCAAAGGTTAAGTCTTTGTTATCTAAAAAGCACACTTGAAAATGGAGTAGGAAATCAGATCCTTCTGCAAAAGACTTACTGCTTTCCCGCTAAATCTAAGAATGGAAACAATTTTTTCCCCCAAATTTTCAGGGTTTCTTATGTTCCTCTGTGAGGTGAATCTGAGGTTTCTTCAGAAAACAGAGACAAAGGGACTCCCATGACTAGAGCTCACAGCCCAGATGTGACAAACTAAGGTTCCTCTGTGAGGCCTGACAAGCCATGGACTAGGTGCATGGTGTGGATGTGCTATGTCCTCTATCGTTGGTCATTTTACACTTGGGCAAGACCTGAAAGCTTCTGGGATATCTTATAGTTTCAACAAATAGACTTATTCCATTCTTGAACTAAGGTAACTTTTTTAAGTAAAACTAACTAAAAGCAGTATATTGGCACAAAACCTGCTATGATTAAAACCAGTATTTTCCTACCAAAGTACTCTGTTAGAGATTTCTCAATCAGATCGTCTTAAAAGAAAAAACAAACAAACAAACACACAACCCCCTAAAATTTAGACCCAGTGGATGCCTGTTTGATAAAGAGAAATACCTTACAGGAAGAAAGCTGCCAATTAAAAACTCACCTTTCTCTGTTTAAATGGAAATTATTCCTGCATGTTCCTCTTATGGATACAGAAATGAAAATAAAAAAGTCAGTAATCCGCTCTTCTTTATGAAGAAGGCAAGTAGGGCATCATGCACTTGCTAACCCCAATAAATACCAATAAATAGTTTACTTAAGGGTAATAAAAATTATTACCCCCCCTTCTATTTTACATACAGTCAGAAGGCAAAAAATAAGCTCTTTTTCTTTGCATACATTCACAGTGTCCTGATACATACTAACTTACATAGCTACATACTTATGAGCATTTTAAATATGGTTATATATTGTAATTATAGCATGCCTGACCACAGTGTTTTCCAGAGGTGTTATCTGATCATTCCAAAAATCACCAGTAGTACTGGCCACTGCAACAATTTCACTTGAAAATCTGACTTACAGTCTATTTTTAAAAGCTACTAAATTCATGGAGGGAAAGGGAAAGGGCAAACTTTCAGATTTTTGCCACTTGGCCAACAGCCACAAACTAATTACAGTGGGCCATAATACAAAATTTGAAAAATAGGTAAATAATTAAGTTTGTTTTTTAAAAAATCTAAAATTTATGTGTATTTGGAGTACGTAATGCTAAAGATCACCCTTGATTCTGTTATTTTTGAGATACCTGCAGTGTTTGTGAAGTAAGCCCTCTTGTTTGGGTAATATGTACTTGTGTTGAGTGCAACATTTTGAAGTGACATTCAAATGTTTATATAGCCTGTTACTTATCAGGAAAATCTAGGATAAAGAAGAAACTCAGGAGAGATAGGGGCATTAGTAATGACTTCTATTAAATTTGCCTGCTACTTCCTTTCATAAGACTCTAATTCCAGTAACTTAATTGTTACCATATTTAACTACCTGTGGTGAAACTTTCAGTGCTGAAATTAGCTGCAAGCTGAGCTTGTTTTTTGCAAAGAACCCCAAAAGAACAATGTAGGTATGTTAAAAAAAAAGAAAAGGGAAAAAAAAAAGCTAAGGGGAAAAAAAAAGTTTTTCTTTTCTTGGTATAAAAAAATCTTTTCTTTAAAAAGTGTCAGTATCTTAGGAAGCTAGAGGGGCAATGTTGAGGGAAGAAGACATCTGGCTTTTGTGTCAAGGGTGTTGAGACTGAGATGGGAAGCTGTGGTGGAGACTGAGACTGCTCAAGCAAAAAAGTGGTCTGCCATGGTAGACCAAGACTAATCTAGCAAAGTGCCTGAGCTGGGTGATTCTTGGGGTGACTGGAAGAAAAAGTAGGTGATGTACGACTTGACCAAAGAGCTTGAGGAGAAAAATGGACATAGCTGTGTCAAGAGATTGTGGACAAGTGGCTGGAAAGTTATAGGGGAACCTCATGGTAAGAAGGGAGACAAAGGCTGGAGATTATGACAGATAGGGAAAAAAAAAAAAAGAGTAAGAGTTACTTTGTGGACAGTCTGAGAGTGAGAAGGCCTGAAGAGTGGAAGCAAGATAGGATAAACACTGCAAATAGGATGAGAATAAGAACAAGGGGCCTAGAAAAGGCAGGATAGGTACAAGAATTTTTAAGATAAGGAGGAATAATCAATCACACTTTCTCCAGGAGAAGTGTGTAATGGGTATGAGGCTCAAACACCTATGAATATCGCAGCATACTATCTTCCAAAACCAGTGTTTTGGATAATCACTCTGCAGTCAGGCAGCAGTCAAAATCACCTTATCCCTCTTCAGCGCTCCCACATTTTGAGGACGACAACCTAATGCTATTGACAAATAGCATTGTGCAAATGGCAGGAGCCCTTGCTAAGCGTCCAGCCCTTAGGGTCTGTATGGGTTGAACTGGCATGTGTCAGTTTGCAGGGCCAAAGGCTCCTTCCTCACTGACACGGACAGAGGTCTCCTCTTCTCTATGGTATGAGGGAAGCAGTAAGAGCAATTAATCTGTAAGAGTTTCTTCTAGACTCTGAGGCATAGGCAGGGCTACAGCCAACGAGAAATTTAGCTGTAATAACTTTTCACTAGAGAAAAGCTTTCTGACAAAAGGGAAAGGTAGAGATTCTGCTTTAAAAAAATAATCAAAGTCCACAAAAGAATTAATTAAAATTCTTTGTTGACTGTTTCATCTTGAGGAAGGATAAACTAAAAAAAAAAGTGCTTTTTTTTCATCAATGCTAAACAGACTATAGTAGAGGATTTAAAATAGCGAAATATACAAAAGCAATATTATAAATAAAAAGTGATATCTGAAACAAAAATTTGGAAACTCTACCTGTGATTTTAAAAACTTTAAAATGAAACTTTTCTGAAATTCTTTGAAAAATCTGCAAATATTTCTGAAAGAAGTTTTTAATTTTTAACTCAAATGTCATTGGAATGAATCTGAAATGTTTCACTCTGGAATGAAAAGTCCACATTTTCTTCAGATTTTTTTTGGGGGGTTAGACAAACTAAGGCAGAATGCTTCATGGATTTACCCTAATATTAAGGCAATGTTTATACATGAGTAAATGAAACAGATTCCCTTGCAAAAAGACAGAACTGTTCTGTTACATTGTATTGTGTGTGAGATCTAGTAGATACTGTTATCAGAATACAAGATTTGGTAAACAAGGTGCTATGCTTCCAAATGCAAGTATAGGAAGAAGGCATTCATTTATAAACTCCTCATTTATAAAAGAAAATTTCATCAGTATACCTTGCTGGGATGGATCTTTTGTATTTTACCTAATCAAGCAACCAGAGCTTTAAAGTAGGCATATTGCAAATGTCTGTTGTATCTTTTATTTATTTATATATTTTCTGGTAAGTACCTCATATATTGTCTTTCTTTTCTATTACTGATGAGATTTACAATTTTTGTAAACTGAATGGTCTGTCTTTAGCATATTCTAACTTGTTAAGCAAAACAAAGTCAGCTGCCAGTCTAGGAGGTCTATGCAGGAAGAAAAGGTTTCAGAATGATGCTTTTTGCTATGTGCTCTTTTAGTATTTGCCTTTCACGTTGTCCTTCTTCTTAGGCTGATTTATCATGCAAACCTGAGCTGCAAAACATGCAGATGAAAACTTCGTTCAAACAAATACCAACGTCTTTAGGACTGTGTCTATAAGAATCTGCAACAGTCCTATGATACAAGGCATAGCCAGGAGAACAGTTTGAATTTTGGCATACAAATAAGACTACAAATGCATCCCATTCTGTCTCTGTAATTCCCACATTCAATGTGAATACAGAATGTGTCTTTTAAATTGAAGAGGCTTCTCACTTTCAATGTATTGTCTCATATCTTCAGGGCAAATGTTACCAAAAAAAAGATGAACAGTAGGAGAAAAATGTGGTTTAACACTAGCTGTCTTTTGTCAGCTTAGCTGAGACAAAAAAAAGCCTTATATCTGGCCTTATGCTTTTGTTTAGGATGTAGTGTATGAAAATGTATATAATTAAATTTCCGTATGAGTATTACTGAGGAAACAAAAAAGTCAATGCTGGAAAAGTGTAGAGATTTTTTTTTAACTATTTTAATTAACGCTGTTATATAAGGATGTCTGATAACTAAGACAAATTGGTTTCTGAAAGGCTGGAGGAGGGGGGTATTTGCTTCTTTGTTTTTCACTTTGTGAAAGGAAAGGCTACTTTTCTCCCTCACAAAAGAGAGAAATCTTTTAAACTATTTTTGATCTTTTAAAATGATTTCTGCCTGGATGGAAATCCATTTGGAGTGAGAACAGCCAAGAGGAGTTCCAGAAAGGAGAGAAACAAACAGTCCCTGGACTCAGGGTTTGTATGAAGCTGTTCAGGTCTGGGCAAGAGGAAATGCTGAGTACATTCCACAGATATCCAATAGATTATACAAGTATTCCATGGAGCTTATGTGTGCTCTTGATCTAAGTGACCTGCATCTCACACAGAGGGCTGGTTTCAAGTAATGTGAGGAATATTGCAAAATATTCAATTCTTCAGCAGAAAGGAGAAAACCAGCCTATTGAGGTCCCTTTGGATGGCAACATGACCATCTGGTCTATGAGCCATTCCTTCCAGTTTTGTGTCATCCGCAGACTTTCTGGGGGTACACTCTGCTGCATCATCCTGGTCATTAATGAAGATGTTAAATGGGAACAGACCCAATGTGGACCCCTGGGTTACCCCGCTAGTTAATGGCCTCCAGCTAGACTTCCTGCCACTGGTCACCACCCTCTGGGCCTGGCAGTTTAGCCAGTTTTCAGTCCTCCTCACTGTCTGCTCAACCAGCCCATACTTCATCAGCTTCTATGTGAGGATCCTGTGGGAGATGGTACCAAAAGCTTCACTGATGTCAAGGCAGACAATATCCACTGCTCTCCCCTGGCCTACCAAGCCAGTCATTTCATCACAGGTTATCAGGCTGGTCAAACATGATTTTCCCTTTGTGAATCCATGCTGACTATTCCTGATCAACTTTTTGTCCTTCATGTGCCTGGCAATGGTTTCCAGGCTCCATCACCTTTTCAGGGATCATGGTGAAGCTGACCAGCCTGTAGTTCCCTGGGTCCTACTTCTTGCCCTTTTTGAGGACAGGAGCAACATTTGCTTTCTGCTGGTCCTCAGGCACCTCTCCCAATTGCCACGTTTATTATTTTTGCTTTGAGGATCTAGTTTAACATTTAAAGAGCTAGGATGCAAATTGCATACTGTTTGTTGTTAATTGTTCTCTTTAAGCCTGTTGAATGGAAAAGGTAACAGGTAAAAGACAACTAGCTGACACAAGTTCTAGTAAGGCTCTAGACACTAGAGAACAAAGGTAATCACAAAGCCATAAGATTATTGGAAATAGTTAAACAGTGATTTTCCATACTGTTCCATTTCCACATATTCACATAAGGCAAAGATACCAACAGAAATGACTTGGCTGAAAAGCAGCAGACAGGCTCACAGAACTCCAATTACATCCCAGAATCAGATCTAACTTTCAAAGCATGCACATCTATCATATCCCCTAGAGATACTATTATGGTGTCATCCATAAATCCTTTACCATCCCAAATAGATTGATTACTCTGTGTCTCATCCCTGGCAAAGGCAGTAAAGAGTTAAATCCATCTGTATATGGCACAGATCATCAATTTACGTGCATCTGCATAGAATATTAGAATCAATGTATGAGAAAGCTTCACTCAGGTTTGAATATTGCTTAACAGGTGGTTACAGTTTTTGCCTTATGGTGGCTTATATTGGTTAACAGTCTTTATTTACTGTCTGGGCAGAAAGATTCACACTCAGCCATTTCCTTTTCCAAAGCATGAGAAAGCAGACACTGATGAAGTGACAATAAGGTCCGAAATCTCTTCTGGCTGAGAGAAAAATTAAGAAATTACTGGGAAAGACAGGAGTTTTAAATCTGAATAGATCACCAGAAGAACCTTCCATATAAAGGGGTCCTCAACCGGGGGTCCTCTTCTGTGGCAAATCTGGATGGGGAAAGATTTTCATGAGAAGCCCAGTCACCAGGACAAAGACTATTAAGCATCTGTCAGCTAATTAAATGAACCCTGTAGTGGAAGAGACACTATAAAAGATCAGTGCTACGTAAGCACTGACTTGTTAATTTACATCCTGCATATTTATGCCTTTAAAGATCCTTATATCCTAACCAGTCTGTTTTGGAATTGTTTCCATTTTGGAATTGTTTCTGTGCTCATTTAGCTGAAGTAGTTTTTTTAAGAAAACTGATGAATATGTGGGCGCTCCACTCTTAGAGACGTAATGGATCTTAAAAGTCAAGGTGTTGGGACACTGGAAGAGTTTGGCTTCCAATGCATTGATCCAGAATTTCCAAAGGATGATAGGCTCTTGCTCCACTTAAGCAACATGTCTGGTTTGGGAATTGGTAATTCAGGGGCTAAAGCAGAAAAACAATTTTCAGTTCCTCCTTTAGCTGTGTGCAGTCTAGTTGGGAACATATTTGAACTCCAAGGATGTCCAAAGACCTTGTGATAATTTTCATGAAAACTACTCCTGAGTTAATATAATTTGGTATCATTTTAAAGAAGGCTAATTAAGCATTCTACTATTCACAGTGCCAAACTACCACTCAAGTGCCTACTCAAGCAATTAATGGAAGTTTTGTGTAAGGAATTACGGTGATTCAAACAAACAAATGTATTTTTTCATGATAGCCTTTTTTAAAAAATTAATCTTATAAGGAAAAGGGGTAGAAAATTCAGAGAGGAATAAAATTTCCTAATCCTAAAGGATGTAAAATGTTCAGGTTTGTGTTACAACTGTTAAAGACCCCTTTCTACAAGGCTCAAATAGCTGTTTTTAGGGCAAGTCACCAAATAAAGTATTCACTAAAAAGCAATAGCTTTTACCAGTAACAGTTTGGTTATTAGGGAAGAATTACAGAGAATGTGTGAGGAAACAATTGTTATTACTGGTGTTTTGTAGTTTGAATCAAATTTCTTCACTTAGAGCCTTTCTGAATAGAATTAAACAGTTCAACAAAACACAACAATTCAGTCAGTCACAGCATTAGAAACAACTAATTAGTAAGCAATTATAAGTAAGAGAAAATAATAACAATGGCACTCATTCATTTCTGATTGCTTCTCAGGAATGTGCATACTGTGTTTTGGTTCAGCAGTCAAAACTGAACCACACAAGAACAAAGAAAACTTGTTCCAGTGTCTGGGGAGCTGAACTGTTTTTTCACTCAGTAAAGGGCAAGGAAGAGAAGCAAGTATTTCCCCCCTTGCTCTGCTGATTTCCCTGTCAAACAAGTTAGGCTCTTTCCCTTAACATTTCAGTAAAATTACAGTATGACAAACTGACCAGAGCAAGCACAGGGGCAGGTGGGGAAGGGAGGTGGAGTGGAATCCTTTCTAACTATCACAAATTTTTGCTTTCCCACTTTTTAACACAAATATAGAACTCTCTGTGCTTAGCTGCACTGGGTAACTGACATTTAATTAAATCCCATTTTTCTGAATAGCAAAGATGAATGTTGAGGCCCTACACAGAAGACCAAATACTGTTTTCTTAACTTCACATGTTTAGATTGTGGCTATTCAAAAAACCATGTTTTCCTTCAAAAACTAGATTTACTGTTTTTTGATAAATCCTTTTGAACTCCTTTCTTATTATCGAGCATGCTGTACAGCCACACTACTGCCATTCTCAGGAAGTACAATGCTTAATGGGAAGGAGGAGGGGGAAAAGAAGAGGAGAAAACTTCCATATGTTCATTGCACATAAGAAAGAGATATGACTACCACTTTAAATGAATTCTATATATCTAAACCCATCCCTTTAAAAGGACATTTTTCTAGCATTGTATAGACAATGTGTAGACAGTAAAGGGAAAAAAAAAAAAAAGAAATTGTCCCATGAGGATACTTCTTTTGCATCTTATTTTGTGTTTGAATAAGGAAAGAAAATGAAGAATGGTCAGAAAGTAGCTCTCAAAGCTACTTTCAAAGTGTCTGTGATATAATGTAATTAATTGCTCATCTTTGCAAACACCATGCAAGTTTTCATATCCATTTTAGCAGGGGACCTGTCAGATAATAAGTTATTTAATGAAAAAGTACTAAAGGTGTTTGAGTAGCAGAGTTAAATACTAGCAACAACATTGTTATTACAGCCATGAGAACTCAGATTGCATGTTCTCCTTAACAGCTCTTTTTCAAGCATCATGGGACTGCAAGGTCTGCAGAAGGTAAAATAGTTATACTTTAAAAGAATAAATACATCTCCTCTCAAAAAGAGTGCTCAACAGTGAGCAAAAACCACCCAGATGATTGGTCCATTTCTTGTGTATCTGTGATCCCAACACACTCAGGAAAATTGCTAAATGCACAAAAGAAAACAGCCATTGTCAGTGTTTCAAAAATAGTATCAGTACGAAGTCAGTAGTACATGTCTCAAATAACAATTTCTTGGGATAAAACATGTTGTAAATGTATCAATAGTGCTAGAAGGTCACCTTGGTCATATTTAATATCATTAGAGGGAAAAAAAAAAAACAAAACACCACAGTAAAAACATATGTAGGATCCCAAGACCAGAACTGGTTAAAAGCAGCTATGATTTGTTTTACTTATCAATGTCAGTGCTCTTTTTGAAACATAACTACAAAGCCCAATGAATGAGATCTTTATTCTAACAAAACCCATTTCTACAATAAAAGGTGAAACATTATTTCTATCTTTTAGCTTGAATGTGATAGATAACACCTAACAAATATTTAAGGGAGAAAAACATTCTGTATTTTGCTGACTGGCTCTTGCATTGTCTAGTAAAGAAGTCTTAATGGATAAGTAAGCTGTACGTTTAGAGAAAAGTGTTATATCCCATTTTATGGTCACTGCACACAAACCATGTAACTCTCACATAAATGTGTGAATATCCCCAGAGTGTGACATTTCCCCAAAACTCATTAAAAAATTCTTTTTGTTAGGCAGTAAAACCATGCAAGATGTAACAGTGCGACACATACATGGTAATACAGACACTTCCAACAAAGCATAGCAATGATTAGAGTACACGGCCTTTACAATTTGGCTAGCGTTGAGCTTTCAGAGGAGTCTGGTACTGGCTTTATGTGTTTTATTAGTGAAACATAGGAGCAAAGGAATGAATCATTCAAGGAATGATATTTAAGAGGGACCAAAAATTAATGCAGGCCTGATCCAAAGTCTATTAAAATCTGCTGGATTTTTTCACAGTCTGCAGTGGTAATTACACCAGACTACAGTGGTATTTGGTGGACAGTAATATAGAATTGCATTTTATTGCTATTGCTCAATAAATAATGACAATGTCTTGATGGGATGCACTGTGTGCTGATCATGTACCGTAGGCATGTTGGTGTGACATGGTCTCTGTCAACTCATTCCTGTGGTCAGCTTGTTCAACTAATGTAATTACAACATATTGCATTAAAATCATTGTTTCTAAAGAACTGTCAGTTACTAAAGGATTGGTTTAAACTTTACATACAAACACATTTATGCACACAAAAAACATATAAAACCAAAGAAGAAGGTAAAAACAATCAGGGATCTTATTATATTAACAAGAATGGATAATACATACTGGAAGTTAATACCAGATATTCATTCAGCCGTGAAGACATGGGATGGAGAGAGGAGGGGAAGAGAGGGGAGGACAGAGGAGAGGAACAGTGAAGGATAAGTCAGTTAAGCAACTAATGAAAGTGAAGCTGGTATTTGAATAATAAAAGTGTTTTCTTTGTTTCACTTATCATTCTGAAATCTTTATTAAAGGGTTTCTTTTGATGTGTGTAGTATTATGTGTGTGCATTTATCTTCCTCAGTGAGAACTTTTCTACTGGGAGCAGCAGCACTTCTTTATGACAGTAAAAAGTCAGGAAAGAGACAGTGCTTGAACCATGCTACTGACAAACCCTGATAGGCCCAAATTCATCCTGCTTAACATCAGACACTAGGGGCACTACCGTCTGGATTTAGCCCTAGCCACATGATGCAAAGCTAGGTGGCAATTCAGATTTCAAAGGGATGAGTAACCCATTGAAGAAGTTCCTCTCTCACTGACCATGGAACTTGTGCAAATATGCCCTTAAGTGCTTATGATTAGGAGGATCAAATCTGTGCCTGTGTGCTACTTACAATGAAAAAAGAAGCTAAATTAGAATGTCTTCCTCACCCTGAATTTGTACAGTTCTAGGAACAAGGAAAAACAGAAAAAAACCTGTAGGAGCCCAATAGGCAGCTGCTGTAAAATATTGCACAGCATCTGCTGTCTGTTCTGGTCTCCCTAATTAAGAATTGCATCACATAATTATGACTTGTCCACTGGATTTGACTATAC
Organism: Pelecanus crispus; assembly: GCF_030463565.1. Classification (NCBI taxonomy): domain Eukaryota; kingdom Metazoa; phylum Chordata; class Aves; order Pelecaniformes; family Pelecanidae; genus Pelecanus; species Pelecanus crispus. The sequence continues at coordinate 73,651,612 of NC_134645.1, read as the reverse complement.
TGATGATAACCTGGAAACATGAACTCATTCCAACATGAGCTTGCCTGTTTTTCAGCTGATAAATGTTTAAAAACAAAATCTATGCTGATAAAAAATAAGACAATTGCTCTGTCCTCTAAGCAATGTCCCCATTAGAAGAGAAGGAATATGACATTGGAGGAATTACTTTCCTAAAGTTCAAGAGGGATTTGAAGAAATGGCTATTTATCTGGAATAAAAATAAATAATCTCTGACTCAGAAAACTGTTGAAGACTTACATTTTGTATAGAACTTTGCTTCCATGAGGTATGTCATGGAAATACATAATATGTACTTTTCTTCTCTTTTCTTGCAGTGTAATTTAAGAAGATACAGCAGTCAAACTAAAGAGCAAAACCAACTTAGGAATAAGAAGCATTAAGGTACTAGTTATTGATATTTCATTTGTGGAAAAATAATTCAGAGATTTATACTGATATATATATTTTTTTCATTTGACTTGGCACAAATTTAGTACATATTTATAAATGCTTGGAGCCACTTAGTTTAATTTTAGCAAAATGTTTTGACCCAGTTAAGAGGAAGGGAATGAAATCATTGTCCAGCAGGCAGAAATAATATTACTAATTGGATTCATTTTGCAAAGTTAGGCAAATGAGATTCTCATTACTGGATCTAAACCAGCACGCTAAAAAATAATACCTTTTTTTTCATAGTCATTCTTTCCATAGGCTGCAACTCTCATAAGTTGTTTAGTTAGACCAATTTATCCCTATGTTTATAGTAAGTATACATGTGTCTCTAATAATTTGCTAGGCAAATGATTTTTAGGCTTAGCATGAGAAGTAATCAATTTTTGAACTAATTGTAAAAATTCTGATTTTTGACTATCTTGTCCATTATCAACTTCTGCTCATCTTCTGACTCATTTTTTCACCAAAAATCCCCCTTTATTTCTGGGATCTCTCCCTAGGCTCTGAGTTTTCCCTTAGTGTATTCCCTGTCAGAATTTTGCTCATTCCCTTTTGATGCAAACTGTAAGTGGAAGCTCAGAAGACATACTATCAAATGTAATGGGAGAGGTCCAATAATGTTTGTGGACCAAGATTTAAAGTGGACTTCGGACACCTTGAACATGATTTAGGTTGAATGACAGCACCTACATTTAAAGTCATGTTCACAAACCACGTCTCCAATGACAACAGAAAATATCCCTCCATTATGGACTGCAAAGCTGTCCAGGTATGAAACTTAGTGCTGTACGTGTGCATAAGACACAAGAGCTAGCTAAATACATTACTAGACGTGCCTGATAGTACAAGTATTAGTCCAGAATTATTTCTAAATTTTACCAAGTGACTATTTTGAAGTATTTTACCTAAAGAAGTCTCTGAAACAGAAACAGACCTTTATATCAAATAGATAAAAGTGGAAGATATAAAGTTGAATCTCTCCAGGTAAAGAAGGCTCTGAAAGAGTGTCAGCTAAATCCCTTGGAGAGTACACAATGATTATAGTAAATGAGGTTACATCAGGCTGGCGGCCAGTCACCAGTGGGGTTCCCCAGGGCTTAATTTTAGGGCCAGTTCTCTTCAATGTTTTTATAAATGATCTGGACACAGGAACTGAATATACATTAAGTTTGACAATGATACTAAATTAGGAGGAACTGTGGACTCCATTGAGGGTAGAGAGGACTCTCAGAGAGATCTGGATAGGCTAGAGAGCTGAGCAACCATTAACCGTATGAAATTTAACAAGAGCAAATGCTGGATTCTGCACCTAGGATGGGGTAATCCTGATTATACATACAAATTAGGGAATGAGAGGCTGCAGAGCAGCCCCACGGAAAGAGATCTGGGGGTTTGGCTTGATGGCAAGTTGAATATGAGCCAACAGTGTGCTCTGGCAGCCAAAAGGGCCAACCGTGTTCTGGGGTGCATCAAGCACAGCATAGCTAGCTGGTTGAAGTTGAACTTCCTAGTGAAGTTTTTGTAGCAACTGGGCACTAGGCCAGCAGTTTTACTTCTTCCAAAAACAGGGATATAGGGACCAAAAGATTCTGTGCTTGCATGGGAATGTGCTTTATGAATGTAAAAACCGTAGGCTTTATGGAAACTCTTTGACAAACTATTTGGGATGTTAAAATCCCCTAAAATCATGTCTTGAGTCTGACCTTATATTTTTAACAGCGGTTTTCATTGTTGATTGGCAAGGACTCTGTCTACTCGTTAATCTTCAGGATTTATCTCGTATGGATTTTAGACTAGAGTCTATCAATGTGGTCTATAAAGCACATTCACGGTTGTGGCACAGCTAAAGCTTGCATAAGAATAAGAAAGTGTTCTCAGTAATTTGAAGACTGAGCTAGTAAAGGTCAAGTGCTATTAACATGTAGCTAACATTTAGGTGCTACATAGAAATTGAACTGAATCGACCCTTCTTTTGTCACTGTGTTGATTACTGTGAAAACTTATGATTGTTTATTGGGGAGGTGGACTTTAAACTTAGTCTAAGTAACTGTCATCATAATGCAAAGCTGATTGAGAATCTCTCTCAGTAATTCCTGATTGTAAACAAATCTTGAAAACAAATGAACTCAAGGTAAGGTAATGAAATCGCCAAATATAGCCAAAGATAAAAAAAAGATTAGTTTAGAGCTAGGGATAGGTGTCCTCCTGTAGAAGACACAGGAGGAACCCAGAGATTCTCCCCATGAAGTTCTTTGTTTCAAAAGATAAAACTTACCCTTTGGGCATTTCAATAGAATGTCTGTAATTCATAATTTAGATTACAATGTCACTATGCTGACAGGCTATTTATAAGCTTATAATTAACATAAAAACTGATGTATTGTTCTCATTTGTGGTGTGTATTTACAGATTTTGAATTTCAAAACTTATTGCAAACTATGAGAAGTTTTCCAGTGACATTTAATCAGCTTCATACCAGACCATAAAGATTTTGTTTTACCTAGCTACAATATGTCTGACTTTTCCTCCTTATATGGCTTTTCTATATAGAAACAATCAGGAAGATTAATTCAAGTTAACTTTAAAAATAAATTATCTAGGCCATATAAAAGTGTTTTGCGGGCACTCATTCAGAATTAAAGCAGCCTCAGTGAAATTTTCATCAATCCCATTTCAAAATAGGTTCAACTAAATTAAATCAGGGTCACCTAAATAATAGTCCTTAATAAGTGACCACTCAAGCATTTAGCACTGTTTAACTGAGCTCTTTAAACTTACACCTCTTGTTAATGCACAGTATGCCTCTGGTTAGACAAGCCTGCCGAGATTTAGTCTCCAAGTATTTCTTAAAAAGTCAACTTCAGAATAGTGGAATGACTAACACCAAGTTGTTGGAAAGCCTGCATATGCAGCCTTGGTCCTCACAATTCTAACAGAAATGAAATGTTGAGGCATTCCGGTATATGCACAGAACAGAGGCTGTTCTACGCGGACTCTCTTGCAAGCAGCCTTAGTGCGCAGCTCATCCTGCTCTCACGCTGAGCGCTTGTACTGCAGAATGATGAACACCCTGGAAAATCTTACTGAATGTGAATATCCTGCATAGACACAGGTCTTGGAAATGAATGAACACACATCTTATACAAAAAAATCTGAAACTTCTTAGAGTGCCAGTTCCTTCTATTATTTTCCAGCCAATGGCACACTTTCTTATGTCTAGAAAATACAACATTAATATTAGTGATTTATTGCTGAATTCTGGTGAAAAAAAAATTATTAATCTCTAATATAAGTTATTTCAAGACTGCTGTTACTGTTTTCATTATTACTTTCAGACACAGCTGTTAGAGTTAATGGTCCCTTCCTTGATCTATATTTCTATTTTGAGAAAGGACATCGTATCTTTTCTCCTCAACATTTTTGTTCAGCTTCTTTGATCTAGTTGCATTCAAATGGTCAGCTTCAGGAGTATGAGTTTATGCAGCTGAAGTTCTGGAAGAAATTGCTGACAGAATACCAGAACCATCATACATCTGAGATACACAGACTGTCTGGGTGGCAAAGAGAATAGAAAATACGGTATTTGCAGTTCATCACCTATCTGTAGATGAGAGCTATCTGTCCTGCAGTGACGAAGTTCTTGCCTTCTCTTTTGAATATTGTGGATTATTTTTAAAGTAGTTCAATGCTTCCATTTTATTGAACAGTACCAGTATGTTTGTGTTTAATGAAATTGACAAAACTGCAACTTCAGAATAATGAAAAAGGTCGTATTTTCCTCCAAAGTCTTCAAATGCTTCAGAACCAAGTAAAAAATAAAGTGGTGTCAATCTTTTTCAGAATAATGATCCATGGAAAAAATCTTACACATTGCACTGCTGACAAAGTTTAAGTTCCCTCAGCATTGAGGAAACATCCTTGATGGTCTCTCAAATGGCTTTCATATCAAATCTCACATTAAATAGAACTTTCTGCTTTTGCAGATTTGGAAATTGTCTTTGCATTGGAAAATATATTACAGGAAGACAGAAAGTGCAAAGCAATAAAACAACCTTACAGTAATAAACCAATCACCGTGTGCTAATACAGACATGTAACGAATTCACCCACTGGAGTTGCTGAGGTTTTCATGTGGTGATCACTATGTGCCATTGAATATCTTTTGCTAATAATATGATGAAATGATTCCTCTTTATGCTAGAAAACATCTGAGAAACTGTATTGCTCTCTATCACTGCAGAAGCAGAGGAAAAATCTGGCTGAGAGATGCTTTTATATAAAAGTGCTAGCATAGTATGTTCATATAAGCAGTGTTCCAACTCTGCTTAATGATAATCTTAGTTTTCCCAGAGGTACAACTTCTTTGACTGGATGGTAAGTGTAGAAGTTCTCATGTCCAAGAAATTTTTAAACCTGTAATGATGTATGAGGGTAGATGCATGAATTATGTAAGTCTATTTATGACACATCTATTTACGTGGAAGCCAGCATGACTAGTTTGATTTCTCTTGACCTGAGGAATAATCTACACATTTCTCTAATTTAACAAAGAAATTTATACAGGCTTAGTATCAATCGCATTATTTCTGACTTTTCATACTCTTCCATCACAGCCTCTCTTTATTTCTGCCACATTTACACATCTGTGGGCTTAGATAACAGCACAGTAAAAACATCAACCTCTTCAACTAAATGTATGACAAATGCCACACACATTGTTTCCTAAGTTTTCAGCCATGAGGACAGTTACAAGGTAATTGCAATAAACATGATCAACTTCTGATTAATTTTGATTTTCATACTCTGGTATAAGCCTTGAAACAGACTAGGACTTATATAAAAGTATACAGCTGTTCGTATAAAGGGTATGGTAGGTAGACCGCACCACAGAGTTGAATTTGTACACTCCTCAAGTTTTACTCCAAGAGTCAAAAAATCTGCCTGCTTCTTGTGCTTGCAAAGACATTTGTTACAAGGTAGAAGAAAAAATGGAGTTCCAAGAATTCCCATTTTTTTTTTGTGTGGGTAAGTTTCAGTCTGGGTACAGTTGTCAATTTTGACATTTAGGATGGGAGAAAGAAATAGAAAGAATTCTAAGTAATTGTTTGCAGCTCTACAGGAGACTGAAATTTAGTGTCTACTGCACAAATCACCATTGTTTATGAAACATACAGTACTGCTTAAAATTCTGTTTAAATGTGGAGCATTCTAAAACTGAAGATATATACAGCTTTTCAAATTGCTTATTTGTCTTTATCTGATTGCTTTTTAATATCAGGGAAAGGTTGAAGGACTGATTAAAATCCAAGAACACATTAATATATTCAGCTTTTGAAAGTTGAAAGATTTATATTTAAACTTCTAGATTAACTCAGAATGTGCAAATCCTTTTCTACTTCTATTTATAAGCAAAAAGTATTACTATGCAGCACACTGGGGAACATGCACTGGCTTCATCTGCAAACAGAACAGGCAAAAGCTATCAAGTTCCAACTCAAGTGTACATGACCTAGGATTTGGTCTCGACTTTTAAATTCTCAGTGTGAGCAAATATGAAAGAACAACACTCATAAAGAGAAACCACTTTGATGTTTTTCTGCAAACCTTTCACCCATTGTCTGAAAACTAATTTATTCTTTTTAGTGGACAAAGAAGAGTTTGAAAATACTTACATAGTAAGTTCTGTTTGCAAAACCAGTTATGACAAACTATTTGCACAGAGCTGCTTATGATCTGGGAAACTTCCAGTCAAGAATAATTGTACAATGACAGTGTACAATTAAATTAACTAATCATAACAATTACTGTAAATGAAAGCCACAGTAACACAGTTTTTGAATGATGTAAATTTTGCAGGAGTGTGGTGTGCAGGAGAAAGTCCACTGGCAGACAAGTTTTAGTACATTCCTGTTTTACACTGAATTTGGAATTTTGCTCCATAAAATAATTATTTTTTCTCCCGGCAAAATCTTTTGTTTAACTTACTGGTTATTTATTATGATTAGCACTACTTGATCTATATGAATTTTATATTAATAAAATAGTAATAACTTTTTGATAGCGTAGATTGTACCTGCTGTACCTATCAGTTAACCTAACAGAACCACTAAGAGGAATTAAAGTCTGTATCTGACTCTATAACTCTGTATTCCTGCTTAAAAAAACCACCACCACCACCACCACCAACAAAAAGGCAAAACATCCTTATATGTAAATCTAGTTGTCCTTATACAACAAAGTCCTGTGAGCCATGTGTGCAAATACTTTCATACAAATACACATGTTAACATTTGGGTGTTTGATCTTAGCATTTCATTTGCATTTTCTCTTCCTAGATGTCAGATTGCTCTGTACTTGTTTTATACTTAGCTACCTTTTTTATTATTATTCAAATATTTTAAATTTATACATATAAATAGATATTTCTGAATACATAGATACATATAACTACACATATTACACATTTTATATCATGTATATAGGACTCTAAAACATTCTAGTTATAGTAAAAGAGGTAAGAAAATCATATACAACAAAACAGTCTGGACAATTAGAGGTAAAATTCTTTCCTCAGTAGTTTAAGACAATGAAGTTGCACTGGGAGGATCCATATTAATATTTAGTTCATATTTTCTGTGTAAACCAGTTACACCTCACAGGTGAGATTAAAGACTTCGATCTTTGTCTGTCATGAATCAGTGCAGTTCCGCTGAAGTCACAGGGATTAATTTATATGAGTCAAGAATGTGGCACATATTTTTATTTTTACTATAAACTAGGAAAAACATAGACCTAACCAATAACACAATGCAGAGATTTCCTCCTATTTAGCAGGGGGGTTGGGCAGAGGGCACATGGTGATGGGAGACAATATTTATTAATGTGAAAGAAAATAAATTGAATATGCTGCTTCTTATGTGGTTTTGTTATAGAACAGATTTTTCTATGAGAAACATGTATTTGTTTCAAATAATGCACAGCCAAATTAATTACAGGCTACTTGGTTTATAAAGTAATTAGCTGAATAGATGTTTAAAAGTTTAGGAAGGTGGTAAAGCAATACCATTTGAGCAAATCATTCTCCACAGGAACAATATTTATGGATTTGATGTACCTGGTTTACCTCATGTCTTGTCCCTTAGATTTGAATGAGTGATGTGAAAAGATTGCAAGAGTGATCTCCTTTACAAAAAAAAACAAAACAAAACAAAAAACCCACACAAACAAACCCCCCCCAAAACAAAAAGGAAAACTTTGGAAAGGAAAAGGAAGTTCCTTTACAATAAAGGAAAATCATATACCTGATGTCAGGTTGTGATGTCGTGGAGCTTCTTTTACTGGTGGGACTCCTAAAGAACAAAACAGATGACAAATTAATCTTCAGTTTCAGACCAAAATACTTAAATAAGTTTCAATAAGAAACATGCTAGTTTCTTGGAATCAGCTCACAGATAGGAATCTGTATAAAACAAATTGACTTTTTAAATGTGACTTTCCTAGTAAATTATTTAAACATAGAAATTTTATGTCTAGTAAAACCACAGAAGCAAACTGCTTCTAGATAACTAGTTTAGCAAACTTGTACCAGCACAACTAACTAACTGTTATCCTTTGATATAGGACTTCAATATACAACATTTATATGTAAGCCACTGTCTTTAACCAATGTAGAGAAAACATTCATGTCTTAGACCACTAACTTAATAAATTAGTGTAACTTATTACTATTAATATCTTCAGAAGTATAGCAGAAACAACTTCTCTGTCTGTTGCAGGGAAGCAATCAAGGCAGTGCTGTGTGCACCAGGTTAGTCGGTGTATAGGTGACCATGAAGTCTACCTTATGTGTAAAAAGCGCTTCTTGTTATCAATGTAGTTATGCTACAACATGAAGCTGGTGATCTAAAGCATCCCACAACCTATAGAGATGAACTTTGCAGTACCTCACCAGGGAGGATAACAGCAGACTAAGTAGGGACTACTAATCCACTCGTCTGTGGATACGGTGCTGGAGGACCCTGCAGACAGGCTAATGCTGTACCAGCCAGGGAGGGTCACAGGCAGGGCACTGCTGCAGCCACATTGGGTGTGCTGATGTAATCCTTGATAGGCGTGTGCAAAGGAGCCATCAAACACACTGGGGATTTATGCACAGTTTCATCATTTTGGCTTCCTTGCACATATTTAGAAAGCCTAGCAAAACTCCTCTTTCCAATCGCATGAAAAAACTCATGTTTGCATTTTCATTGCTATTTGCAGAGATTTTCATCCCTTTATTACCTTTGGCTTTTTCATCTTTCAGATGTTTCTTCTCAATAAGTTTTTCTAGGAAGGAAAAAGTAGCATAGTTCAAGGATGGTAAATTGACTGCTGAATAGGTTATTACCTAGAGTTTTCAAGTAAAATTCTTTGAAAATTAACACAGGTCTTTCAGGTTGTTTCAAATAGCAATACATGCAAAACTGTAATCTCATACTATTTTTATTGTGATCTTCTACATATATATGCACACACAGAGTAAATTCCTACCTTCTTTTTCTTTAGCTGTCTTTGTTTTTTTCATGGCTAGAAAGATTTGCAAGGAAACAACATGAAGTGACAGTCATCAGAAATATGGGGTTCTTAAAATAAGTACATTGCACAAAGTTGATCTCCCTAGTAATTTTCCTGGAATAATAACTGTGCTAAATGTGTCTCATGGCATGTATACAATGTATCTAATATTACAACAGTGGCTGCTACCCTTAGTGGCAGTGGCAGTTCTGGGCTTTCTGACAGTCATTGGAAATGGTTCGAATATTGCTGGTTGCAGAGTAGTTTGGAAACTCCTGATAAAGGCTTTAGGCACTAGAATTCTGTAATTTCCTAATTACTGCCAGAATTTACTAATTATTGGTTCCCAAAATGCACCAGGGCAAGATCCTTCTGCCTATTGCTTGCTTTTTACCCTCTTTCCCAGAGCAATCTCAGTCGTCTGAAACAAACACACACACACACACACACAGAGGATACAGAGCTAGATGGACCTTTAGAACCACCAAATGTGACCATTCTGAAGTCCTACAGCACTAGATTCTGATTTATTTTATTTAGTTTGCTTTTCTCTAATCGTACATTCACTTAAAAGATGTGCTTTTTTCTTTTCGGCATCCTTTTCCCCAGCCTGCAAACACAGACATTTGGTCTGTGATTCTATTCAACAAGGCAGACTGAAATTAAGAAAGGTGTATTGCTTCAGGCATCTGAGCCCATTTCAGTATTCCCTGTTGACTACAGCAGAAAACTGGCAGGCTGCTTTTGAATTGTTCATTTACACTTCATATCACCCAACCGGTTGTAATACTGGTTTGTTCAAAGTCTTCTGGTGCATGTGTTATCTGATTAACACCAGCTTGCTCAGTGCTGATCACCTTTGTCTAGCTCACCAAAACATGCTGCAGAAGATGAACAGTGAAAATAACGTAATCAGCCGATCAGAATAGTCTTTGGTAGAGAACTGCGTAGCTGCAATGCTGTCAGTTTACCAACACTGGTTTACATCAGCATTGTTCATTGTTGATGAACAATATGTATTAATCAACACTGCTATGTTCATTAATTCTTTCCATAAGACATACCAGAGAAATGTAATATTTACCTGCAGTTGGGATTTCACCTGTTGGTTCTCCAGGAAAATATCAGAAATGAAGAAGCAGGCGGGGAGGAAAACAATATGGTTCAGTACCATGTTTTTTCAAGGTAAGTAACCATTTAAATATATCTCTCTCATCTGCAACTTTTCTGCAGGACATTAATTTGCAAAGAAATGTGCCTTAACAATGGGCATGTACACAGAATTTCACACTGAATTCTAAGAGTCCCACTCTTTGAAGTACTATAATCCAGCATGCAGTGGTTCCTGCAAAGACAAACACTGTGCCAATCAAAGCTTTCTGGCAAGCAAATATTTAAAGAGTTCTTTTAAAATGTGCATTCAAGGTTATAGCTGACTATGCTATTTTCCAAAAAATGTATTCAGTTTAATTGTTATCTCTCTTTTCTTATCATCCACACATCCCAACCAAAGGCTGACACTGACCTTGAATACCTGGCATTCACCCCTGAATAACTGTTTCTCCTGCATTATCAGTTTGCCTTGCCTTATAAGAGTAAAAGCTCTTGAGAGCTGGAAAAATTTTGACTACATCTTTGCACAGCACCTAGCACAAAAGAAGCGTATATTCCCCTGCTATTATAATACCTATAATAATAGATGAAAATTGATCAACGTGATAGGATAGGAAACCCCTGGTATAAACCATCATTACTCTCTTTAAATCAAAGGAATGAATTAAATTGTGATTTGGAATTGAAAAATTTTTTACACATCACTACTTCATTAGTCCCTGTTTTATTTTAGAACCCCATTTTAAGGAAAGAGAATAACCTCAGCAGCCAGGCAAAACCTTCTGAACCTAGAGCTGGATAAAAAAAGGAATATGCTCACAAAACAGTTAAAACTCTCCCTTGATTGAATTATCTCTGTATTTTCTTCATGCTGAGTTTTGGCTTCAGATGAACATGAGGTTCTACAGCTCACACCAAGGTGAAAATGTTTCAGTCAATGTTTTTTCAACAGGAAGACTGAGCAATTAAGCATGGTTTTCACTAATACATCCCAGGAAACTTTAATTCAGGTCTTCATTCATAAGGAGACTCATAAATGTCAGTGCTCAATACTTAGGCACCACAGGCATTCAGCAAAGGCCAGTTTTGCTGCTATTAAATGTTCACATGCTTAAGTCTTTTAATATTTACATTTCTGCTTATGATTATGCTCATACTTGCTGAAAGCTGATACATTACTGCATCGTGACCTGTGGATAAATATGTCTTCCAGTTTCACAAGAAAAAAAAGATTTGTCTGAGGCACCAAATCTAGGAAAGGGGTTCATGCCCTCACTCCTTAACTGAGGAGTTCTTTCTCTTGATTGCAAAACACAGGTTGGTATTATTTCTTGCATGAGTAAGAAATGCCCTCTGTTCGAGGTAACCTCTCACAATCTGAAAGTCTTTAGTCAGTATGCAGGGAGTAAATTCTGAGTTTCATTACACATTCAAATTTGATATAGAATCAATTGCTGTCAAAGACCCTCCTGCACGATGAAATAGAAATAGTGAAAAATGAGATAGTTTACTAATTACTTTTACAATTACATGGTAATTCAATTAGCAGGTTACTATAAAAATATATTTATTGTTAATTTGGGGACTTTTCAAACTCAAACTTGTATTTCTGTTTATAACCTGTCATTCATTTGATGATATAATCTCTCTATGGATTTAAACTCCATTTACTTTTACCATAAGACTGCACAGGCTGTAATGTGTGAATAAATTTGGCCCAGGAAAAGTGTATGGATTTATTTTACATTCCTACTAGACCTGAACTCCAAAATCAGTGAGTATTTTGTGTCCATGGCTATGTCTCATGTTGAATTACATGTTAGCTACATCCATGTGATGGCAAGTATAACTGTACACCTGGCTGAGAAATATATGAAGCAAAGAGCTCTATATATAGAGCTCTAGAAATAAAGAAAGTGGTGATACAACTAAGTGTTCTTTGAGTGGAAAAAAGTAATTTAAAATAGATAGCTCTTGTGCTTAAAATCTTGAACTAGATATATTCAAGGATTGTTAGCTCAAAATAGGCACTGTAAACAGAATTATTTTGTATATGATCATAGGTCTGCTTGTTACTGTTTTTTCTTTTCTCTTTTTTATTTTTTATATATTTTCTTTTTCTAAAGGCACTGTTAACCTTTATAACGATTTCAAGCAGCAGGATATAAGCTCAAGAATGTGCCTCAAATATCCCTCTGCAAAGGTCAAGGGAAAATATCTTGGCTGTTGCTTATATTCACAATATACCAGGGTAATATAGCTCTTGATAAAAAGGCATTGTAGACAGTGATTTTGAACTAAAATTATCCTTATTGCAGAAAGCATGAGGAATTAGTCACTTAAATCTCTGATGGTTCTCTAATAGAAGAGAGTGCCATCAGTGGGTCTCTCAGATAAATCAGTGCAGAAGACATAAAATGTCAGTGAACCAGATCCAGTGAACATAAGGCTGAACAAATCTGAATGATGCAATCAAATAGAGGAAAATTTACTTAAAATACGGGCAAAAAAATGGAAATAAGCCCACCAATAGCTTCAGAGGAAGCAATAATTTTGCAGTGATGACTTGAAAACTGAACACTGCAATTCAGGATTACAGGAGATCCTTCAGTGATGGCACATTTCAGCTGTTTCATGTTCCCCCTCTCCCTTTGGAGCTGGGGTTCAGAATAGCACTGTGTCTTCTGACAGGTGTTTAAGACCGACTATTCATCTTGTCTAACTTCTAGCACCTAACATAGGAGACTAATTTAGGAAGCTTAATGGAATCAGTTTGCCTTGCCTTGTTGTCAGCTTCTGACCCGGAGCAGGAAGAGATCTGTGTGTCATGGGGTTTGGCTTTAGTTTTGGATACCCTTTATAGATTACTTTGCATCAGAATAACACATGGTTTGGTCTTGCTGTGTCAGGCCCAGTACAAAAAAAGAAAACAAAGATCCTGTGCTAAAAAAGCTACAACTAATTAATCTGTGAAGGTCCATACTTCAACATTTTCACAATTCAAAGCATGCAGTGTAAACACTGTCCTCCTGATTGTTGTCTGATCATGATTTGCAGCATGTAACATGCAATAACTTGCCCCCATAAGCATAGATCCCAGTCTTTATCTATTCAGAAGTCTTACTGACCTTAACCAGAACATTATCCAGTGACTTCAGTGGAAGTCTGAAATTCCCCTTGAATCCTCCTTAAAACTCATCTAAAATGAAAATATTCCTTTCTCTTCTTTAATTTAATTTAGTTTTTCATTAAAGTGGGAGAAAAAAAAAGTATTGAAACAAAGCCAAGAACGTGCTTAGTGATTTCATGAAATAAGTCATTTCCAAATGGTAAAAGAAGTAATGAAAAGGTTGTCTAATTCAGTTATGCTACATGCCATTTTGTTGCATTTAATAAACAATGTATTTCCATAAAGATAAATCATTTGTCTACACTCATCTAAAATCACCAGAGCATCAGTTATGCCACTAGTATAATTTACTTTGCTTTTATAGAAAGTAAAAATTGCAAGCAGTTTGAGTGTTGCAGCTTCACAATACTAAATTATAAATTTACTTAATTTTGGAGTGTTCAGCTGCTACTAAGCAGACTGAGTACAAGAGTATCTGTAGTATTAGCAAGCAAATAGCATTACCTAACACAACAAAATTGCAAGAATGCAAACTGAGACAACATGCATCTGAAAAGAAGGTTTATATTCTGTAGAAAACAACACATGACACGTACTTGCAGTGTTTTTCAGTTTGACTGGGAAGTAAAAAGAGGAAAGAGAAATGGTCAGAACAGTCAGGTGCAGCATAATATTGTAATGGTGGAGAATGGCTTTATTTGTCCTATGTATTTACTGTACATCAATTTTTATGTAATTTTTACTAATCTCACAGTAATTAATAACAATCTAATGATGGATAATAAAAATAGGGATGTTCTCATCTACACGTGATAATTGCTGTGCTAGAGTTAAGGATGAATAATGCTAACAATAAGAATTTTAATTCTTCACTAATGTCCTTTCACTGAGAAGCATGGAGAAGACATTTTTAAACCCATGGTGATTGCTTCACAGTGAAACTGAATAGTGCTGCTTCCTATACCTGCAGTAATTTTGCTCTATCTTGTACAAGTGAGGCTGCATAGGAGTTATGATGTACAGAGACATTTATCATAGACGATGGATAGTGCCAGGTCATGATCTGAATAGTGGATCATATAATACTTGCTATGGAGGAATATTAAACTGTTGCTAGTCCTGAGAAGTTGACTCATACAGGAAGGTTGTGAAGTCCAAATAAATGGCAGATACCCACAAATAATTAACAAAGTGAAGCTATTTAAAGGAAGCACATTCAGAAAATGGTTGAAATTCTTTGCTGGCATAACTTCTTCGACATTGGTGGAATTACAGAAGCAGAAATTTGACCTTTGAGATATATATCTCCAGAAAATGACAACAGGCTTTGTAAATAAGTACTGTGCTACCTTAGCTATGGTATGACATGTCAAGACCATTCTATACAGCAAAATAGATCAAAGGGACATGATTTTGACATTCATCACATGCAATTGCATTTTGTAATTTCATTAAATAACAGTTTCAAAAGTAATGAATGCATAAAAGGCAGGAGTGCCTACCTGGTTTTGCAGGTGGAACATCTTTTTCATGTCTGACTGCTTCATGCTCTAGATAAAAGAAACAGCATAACAAAATTGCTTCTAAGTTACGTTTTGTATGTCTTTTTTTTTTTTTAACTAAGAAGGATTGCATGTATATTTTTCAGGAATAAGCATTCATTTTCTCCTGCTTCATGCTGTTATTTTGGAAAAAAGCCACATGACTAGTTACTAACAGATTATCCACTGAGGCATCTGCCACAAAATAGCGAAGTTCAGTAGTACTGCACATAGCTCCACACTTACAGCTACTATTAATGTTACTAAGAGTTAGGCATGTATCTTAAGGACGAAGTCAGTTAATAGGGGCTCCCCTCCATTTCTGAAATGTAATTTTTATCTACTTTTCATTTTTAGTATTTGAAAGAAGAGTACAGAGCAAACTCAGCAACCATTCACTCGATATTTATGTTGTTGAGTCAGACATACTTGAGCTGAATTCCCAAAGTTTCGAACACATCCTGTTCCATATGAATAAATTGTATCTAACTGTGGAAAATTAGAGAACTGCTTGGCAGGCAGTGCAATTTTTTTTCCTGCCCTCCTTTCTATTTAATAATTATTACTGGAAAAAAATGAGAATTTATGTTAGCTTGCTAGAAATGGAAAAGATGAAGAAGCTTTGTTTTAAAAACAAGGTCTAGCACTACAAAATTTTTACAAAAGTCACACCTGTTTAAAAGGAATTGAAAAAACCCCACACCACAGATCTCATAGCATAGTAGCAGCTATGCCAAATGCATGCAAATAGGGGCCACAGTACGTTTTAGAGCTGAGGAATCAATGGACAGCTATGCTGGCCTTGTTTACAGGTGATGTCTCTCACAGCTAAAAATCTGTGCATCAGGTTCTTTTTGAGCAAGAAGAAGGACACAAAGGTGGGCTAGGAAGTGGAAAATGCTCAAAATATGAGTAGCCCCTGAAAAAAAGAGCAATATGCCTCAGCCCTTCTGCTACTTAGATGAATAATTGAACTCCTAGCAACTGTGATTTCAGGTGAAGATATGTGCTGGGAAATGCCGAGATGAAGACGTGATGGGGAATTTCAAATGGGAGGCAGTTTTATGAGGTGTGAATTAAAATTATGTCAGTGAAGAGTGATATTTTTCCTACATCTGGCCTTTTTTTGAGCATGGCAGTATTTGTGGACTTAACTGTTTGGGTTTTTTTTAAATTTTTGCAGTTTATCCTGTGTGCTGAAGGCATGAAAGATATTGAAAGTTAACAAGCAGGCTGAGTGGTAAGTAAAGGTATGGACTCCCTTCAGTTCTTTTTCACTGAGAAAAATTATAGATGCAGTTATACTAAAATAATAAATGATTTGGAGAAAATGTGATGATGTCTTTCTTTTTCTCTTTTTAATTTGACAGGAGTATTTATTTAACACAACTAATTGTTAATAGTGATTTTTAAAAAGCTTGCCACTCCTGCATTAATTTTCTTTGTTGAGGTTTGTGATATGGGAAGCATAGAATGAGTTGACTCCTGTAGTGAAGCAATTGGTTATGGCAAATGGACTTTTAGATAGCAATGACAAGACAATATGTTAAAAGAAAGTAATGGAAGGCATGGTGATAAAGAGACTATAGTTTTAAGCAAAACTAGGAATTGCTAAGGGGTAGTTTCCATATGTTAAAGTCAAAAAAGCCACACATATCCAGCTGTATTACAGGATTTTTTCTGATCAAGGTAGGTACCACGTACTTGCTGCCTTTGCCTGGACTACAGAAGACAAAAGAAGGTAAATTGTGATATTTAGGTATAAAGAGAAAAGAGATTCTACTTCTTTTTCTTTTAATATTCAAATATTTTTATGGCAGTCAGTGCTCACTTGTTCTTAGCTTCCTCTACTTGTGTAAAGATGTACAGCATTCAGGCCCCTAAAATGTAGGTAGGCTCTAACATGTTTAGACCTTTGTAAGTCCCACTAGCAATCAACTCCTGCTGAAATAATGCAGTACCCTGTCATTCAGCACAGTAATATTTATGTATTCCAGGACCACTTCTCCCTGTGTAACAGTGTAAACCAGAAGTAACTCCAGACCAGTCAACAGATGATTGGAAATTTTGGGTGGGATTCAACTGATTTGCAACATCAAGAAAACATTTGTCTACACTTTTAGTCAAGAGAGCATTAGTCATCTCCAGAGGGTAATCAGTATCATTGTAAAATATTTGTTAAAGAAAGACGGGATGACTTACCCACTGTTTGAAGTTACCTGTTTCAAGCTCAACAGGTATTTATCTGAAAACTTAGAAGTTATTTTTGTAGTGGCTAATGTTAAGATGGCCAGCCTGAAATACTGCATTTTCAGTTTGGTTCCAACAAGCAGGAAAAGGACTTGGCAAACAGCTGACTCAAAAAAATATTACAAAAAGTAGTCAAGTCATGATATTTCTAGCAGTTTTGTTTCTAAACACTGCTAAACCACAGTTTGAGCCTTCTGATTTTGCTCACGAACTAAGAGCGAAGCTTAGCTGACCCTAAAAAAAAATTGTGAATTTAGGTGTGAAAATCCTGTAAATTCAAAGATGTAATTTCCTCCTTCTCCAGACTTGTTTGCCTATCAGTAATTGCTAGCTCATTAAAAGTTCAGGTTATAAATATTGAAATATTTTCCAGTAATTTCTCCAATTCTGTTAACAGAATCATAACTTATATGGTTTTGAACAGGCAGTTTATGATCAGATAAAAGCTATCAAAACAATATTTTTATTGGATAAACAGATGGAGTGCTGTAAAACAACACTTCATAGTAAAATGATAGATTATCATGAGAGTTCTTACAGAAAGCAATATAAACTCACAGATTATATGAATGTTCACAATTAGAGACTGAACCATACTATTCTGTACAAGATCTATTCTGCTACTGAAGACAAGAAAAAACATATATGAAATAAGAATAGAAATGAGGTGGTAAACAACACCATTCAGCTTAAACCAGCATTTTATTTTATTGAAAATATTCTTCATCATCATCATCACCATCATCATCATATCAAATGAAAATCCATTGTTGGCATCATTGTCTAAGATTTCACAAACTTCCATTTTATCTTTGGATCAAGGCTACCCCCCGTAGAAATCAAGGTTGATATCTAGAAAAAGCCTTCAAAACAACTTTGTGTAGACTGTCAGTGATGATGAGAATGTTCTAATTCCTTGGATGACCCTTCAGGGCTTCTATAAGAGTTGATATTACTTGAATCTTTTCTGTAAGCATTATTATTACAAGGTATAAATCATAGAAAAGACCCAAAGACTTAGAGGTCAGTTCCAAAAACATTTTCCCCATGAGAAAGCCAGTTTAAGACCCATCCAAGTCCCTAATCCAACCGGTGATTCACCCTCCTGCATCACTACCTACCTGTAAATTCACTTGCTTGAAAGATCCGAGTTAAAAAAACCCCAAACCCAGCAATGCCTTACAAGGATATTTGGGATCATTTCAGAGACCTGATTTGCAGCTCCGCCCCATTTCACGAGCCCGGCTCTGTCAGAGAGGCTGGAACAAGCAGCCCAAGAGCTGAAATGTCTTGACCTGGCTTTGTCATTGGAAAGACTGTTCTTAGAATGGTATCTGCAGTTGTCACTCTTCTGGATTTGCACTAAGAAAGTTTTAGCAGTCACATGTTTCAAAATACCATAAAAAATTATTGCACTGCAAATGTACTACATTAGAAGAGTCCTGAATAGTGTTTAACACCCCTTGTACCCGCACCCTCCCCCCCCCCCCCCCCCATAAATCAGGAGAGAATTACTTGTTCCTACCTGACTTCTCAGTGGGAGTTGTCTTTTGTTGTTTAATTTTCTCCTCTGTATTGTGAAAGCAGCATTAAAGTTAGAAATTCACACTGTGTTAGCAAAGGTGCATATAACTGGAAAAATATTTCTGTTTGTGGTGTTATACATATGGCTCACAATCACAAAATAAATGTGAGTCTTTAGCATCCCTATCCCATTGTGGCCCTGTAAAACAGCATGTATGCATCATGAGTTCTGTCTGCATGATGAGATCATACTTCATGGAGAAAGTAAATTACTGGGCCTAATGTCTCAGCCACCAGAAAACAGCCACATACCTGGTAGTGTCTTTCAGATAGGCACTCAGGTGGAAACTGTATTCTAATAATACAACTATTATAACTTTGTGGACGTTACCTTGCTAAGTGTCTAATTTCAAAAGTTTGGTATTATACAACACTGAGAACTTCTGCTCAGATACTGCCCAACCACCATTATGTATGGATGTATCCATATGTGTCTACACTCTGAAGATGAGAAAGGTGGGGAGACCCCCAAGCACATGCTAACTCTCAGAGCCATAGCCACATGGGACAGTGCCAGTCTGAATGCCAGTTCATATCACTTGCTCCTGGACAAGCTTACCTAGGTGCAGCTGGATATCTCTCACAAAAACTTAGAGCAGCCCTGAGCTTCTGCTAATCTCATGGGAAAAGCTGCCCAAGTTCACATGCTCTTGAGCTGCCTGTGGCTTTGTTCAGCACAGCTCTCAGATGACATGGACCCATGTCAACATCAGCCACCAGACCTGAGCTGCCTCTCCTCTGAGCAGGCTGGTGGATGAAGCTTCAGGCAGAAGTGCAGGCAGGACTACACTTTCTGATCAAGTGGGTTTCGTCTTAACTGCCCAATGGCCCAGTCAGGTGGGAATGGGGATGTTTGGTTTTGGATCTCTACTCAGAGCAGTTTGGTTGACTTGAACTTTCCCCTCCTGATCCTTTTATAGCTCTGCTCCCATTTTCTTTCTTTTCCCATACCTGAATTCAAACCCGTCTCCTAACCCTTACCTTTCAACATTCACATACATCACTAATTTTCTTTTTAAATATGTTTAAGACACATTCAGAACGTATTTCCCCTTCCTCTCCCTGATGGGAGAAGTTTACAGTCACATGCCTCTGGCCACTTCCTTTTCTCCAAGACCTCTGAGAGGCATCAGATTCAAGCTGACAATGGCTGGGTGGAGGTCAGGTCGTGCAGGGATATCTTGTCCCCTGAAGCCATTCAACTCATCCGAATACTAGTTGGCTAGAAACCCTCCTGGGTAGTCTGTCTGTGCATGCACAAAGCTGCTTGGCTCCTGAATAGGAGCAATGTTTCCAGCCTGGCAGTCAAACTTGTTCTTCAACAAGATGATGGAGGGAGGTACTGGGAAGGCGATGAGTGGCTAGAACCACCTGTGAATTATCAGGTCCCTGGTTTACCCGTCACTGTACCTATGTATCCTCAGTCAGCCTCAAGCACTGCTGCTTTTTTTGTGGGGGCTATTTCTCTGGAACCCAAATGATCAAGTTTGGATGCTACATCCTAATCTGCACTCTGACTAAATATGTGGATAGTACAGTATTTAGAAGAGCAGACTTGAGTGGTCTCAACACACATGACATTTCATTTGACTTTAGCATGTAACTTCCAGAGGATTTTTTTTTTTTTCTGAGGGCAAAGAGCAGGTTTATCTTCTCTGTGCTGATTTCTTTTTAACTTAGCTCTCTGAGATTCCCAGAGGTACACACTTTCCAAAGAGGCCTGAAAAGACATTTATCATATGTCAACAGATGGAGAAACAGCCTCATTGCTGTACAGACCATGTTTCTCATCCTTAACACAGCAGCATCGAGCAAAGCTACAGTGCAAGTATGGACATGAAACATACAGCAATTGTGGTTTGGGTTTTTTTTGTTTGGTTTGGGTTTTTTTTGTTGATTTGTTTCTGGAAGGATATCAGTACAGATGAGGGAAAATACAGGGAGGGATAAAGCTCCATGGTTACTGATCTCTTCTGTTCTTTGGAAATAAAATATAGCCCTGCATTGCTATGTTTTTCAGTTGTCATCTGGTAGGTGGCGATTTAATTTCTCTTCACTTGTATTAAGTTAAGGGCTTTTTCCCCCCCTTACTCAGCTATTGTTATTGTCAGGCTCTTATGAAAGCAGTGAATTAAAAAATCTCATCTCCATTTCATGGCTGTCTGTGAAGCTAGTAATGTTTTTATAGCACACCCAGCAGCTTGAAGATGCAACTTGTTGAGATAAAGTATCTTCTTGCTGCTCTTAGATGATCTTTAGCATATAACAGTGCATTTCACTAATTTAGATTGGGGTATTAAGTTTTCCATGTACCGGTACACAAAAAACCCAGCATGCTGACTTTAAACACAGGCCCTGTACTATCTGCTGGATTAATGGGAAGTAAAGCTCAAAAGGTTTGGAGCTTCTCTTTCTTTGGTTATTATCCCTGCTCTTTTGAACACTAAATAGGATATTTTTGCTTTTTCTAATTCCAGTGAGAATTTACAACAATGTTTGCTCTGTAACTCTAGGAGTCAATCAGATAAGTCTGTGAGTGGATAGCATGTCTGATCCATTTAAAAGTAGGGGGGGGATTTTCTTTTCAAAATTAATTCATTCCTGAAAACAGTGTGTCTTGGACAGGCCTGTGGACTTGCATCTGTCTGGGAATAAATACAGTAACTCTTTGGCCTTCATTCACCTACCTGTTCTGCAGCCTAACCATAGAGCAACTACTGGTCTGCTGATTCCACTGGAGAACACCCTGATCCATTTCCTGGCAGATCTCCAGGAGGTGACTGTATGGCTTTTTTCTCTGAGTTTCTAGGCATTGGTTGTAACCAGAAGGAAAACTGAAGGAGCAGATTATCAAAACTTAAGGAGAACACTCTCTATGAGGTAACACACTTCAAGACATCAGGAAGCTTCACAAAATCATTTCCGCTCACCAGAATTCAATATGAAGAAAAGCAGTGAAAAAAAATCTGATAAGGATAATATGTAGTATTTTGGCAAGAACAGAAGAAATATTTCCAATTTCTCATGCACTTTTTGTTTACTGTATCATGAGGAGTCTGGGAAAAAAAAGTAAATTTTGATGACCTCATAAAGCTACAAAAAGTCCAGAATAATTTTTTGTGAATATTTCAGGAAAAATCAGATTTTGTTCTGATTTTGAATAAGCATGAAGTTTAAAGTTCTGAAATCTTTCATTGGAGAGATTTCTCTCCTCTGCAGAGCTCTAGTTTTGCAGCACAACAAGCATTAGTATTAATTTTTTTCCCTGATGTATCTAATTTAAATGGGAAAATATAAAGCTGTAAACATTTCTCTGTGTATTTCAGGCAGTTTCAGAAGAATTACATCAGGAATGAATCTCTTGCTTTACTTCCTATCACACACACATACACAAAACATTCTTTAATTTAAACTTTTCCCTACAGGATCAATATATTTTCTGAAATTCTCTAGTTTCTCAGTCATGTGATACTTCTGATGGCAGGAGGCATAGGAATAATAGCTTGAAGCTGCTCTGAATCAAGGTGAAAAAGGAGGCCACCTCTTTGTACAGAATGAGGCTTTTATAATTCAGTCTGCTAACTCAAGAGCACTCATTGGCACACAGCAGGCAGAAGCGCTATTACCACCAGTGCTTGCAGATTAATACTTCCAGTCATCAACTGAAACTCAAAACAGCCACTGCTCTCCAAAGCAACCATTAATCACCTGGAAAGAGATCTTTTATGCTAAAGGAAATTTAGCAAGTCCTTTTTTTTTTTTTTTTTATCCTTCAAGCATTTAAATTCTAAGGGCTTTAGTCTGGAATATACTGTACTACACTAGAGTAAGCTCCTAATCAGTTCAATGACTGATGCTGGGACGTGATGCATGATGCTCCGATGTTTGCAAATGTCTCACCAGGGAAATTTATTTTTATGTTGCTATCTGGATCAGATCAGGCTGATTGTGCAGCAGGACTGATGATTTTGCAGGAAAGATGGGTGGTTGTGCTGCCTGCCAGGGCAACCCACTGTTTGGCCACCTCTGACCCCTTTCAGGGTGCACAGAGCTGGACAGGGTGGCTTCCTCGCTAGGACGTTCCTGCCTTTGCTGAGCCCATCCACACCCACCTGCTGGCTGTAGCACTCTGCTAGCTGTTAATACACAAAAAGTGGTCAACAAGAAAATAAAAAAACACTTGGCCTCTGTGTCTTTGAAGGTGGAGTGAGAAACACTGCTTTTTTTTCCCCTGCTGACTCAAACCCAGCAATACAATTTCACTAAATCAGCTACTCAAGGCTTGCAGGAAACCCCAGAATATCTATGAAAATACTTAACTTACAAGTAGACTACTGTATTATAAAAACAAATGAGAAAAATAGTAAATGCATAGGAGAAATTGTTTTCTTTAAAAAAAAAAAAAGCAGGAAAAGAAGCATAATTAAAAAAAGGCTGCCTGCTTATCATTGAATACATAAGGTTTTAAGTGGTTTATCCACTTCATGAGCACTTCATTTTTATGTGAAATTCAAACAACAGCACTGCCAGCAAAGGTCGATGGGGTGCTGATACTTGCTTTTCAGTGCCCGCTGCATCTGGTAAGGCCACTAAGGAGCGATGTAAACAAAGCATCGATAGCTGAGTTTTCTATGAGGATATCCTCTTAGTCTTGTTTCTTCACAGCAGACCCAACTGTGGATCCTTGAATGTCTTCCTCCTCAAAAGGCATGATGAGGTGCAAAGCCCTGGGTTGAAAGGGGGATCCCTGTCCTGCTTACCACTGTCAGTGGCCACTGGTTATTACTTACAGTTTACCTGAATGTATAGTCAGCCCAA
Source organism: Pelecanus crispus (assembly GCF_030463565.1). Taxonomy (NCBI): domain Eukaryota; kingdom Metazoa; phylum Chordata; class Aves; order Pelecaniformes; family Pelecanidae; genus Pelecanus; species Pelecanus crispus. Next base: position 73,628,170 of record NC_134645.1, on the reverse strand, counting down.
GATTTTTTTTTTTTTTAAATTGTTCAGTTTCTGTTCTTTTGAGATTCAGAAACTAGAGGCTGCATCTGTGCAGGCTATCAGGTACCCGGTGAGATTGTAGCTCCTCCTTTTTGGGGACCAGACTCGCTTCATGTTAGGAAGACTCCATAAACAACTGGTTTACAGGAAAGGCTGAGACGCTGTAACTCCCAATATTCCTCTTTGATATACTGAAGCGCAGTAAAGAACTCCTTCCCCAAACTCTGGAAAATGGGTTTTGCTAATGTTCTATAAGCTGTACTGCACCAATGAGAGTCATGGGAACTTTGAGAAACTGTGAAAGCTGAATCCTTTTAGCTAAATTTCACCCTCATTTTCAAGAAATTCTCCCAGTTTGGCAAACCACACAAATCCTTATTGAATGGAGCCTTGAGTAACTGGAAATTAAATTACCAAACCTACCTGGCTTAGCCTGAAACATAGCTTTTTCATGTTTAACATATTCATGCTCTGCAAATAAGAGAACCTGTACGTTAGAGGGCTTTTTAATTTTTAAGAGATTTCAAAAAGAAAAGATTCTCTTTATCACTTTAAAAGATGACTTTTCATTACATATTCACACTAGACTTAGGAAGAATTTTTTGATAAATATCTTTCTTTAGAATGGTATTTTTTTTTTCATAAAAAATAAAAATAATGCCAAAGAAAAATAAATTTTTACTTCTTAATGTGGTTTAAGAAATCACAAAATTTCATTCTCTGTTTTTTAGAAATACCGTAGAATTTCTAAACTTGTGAAATGCTTCCACCACTAATTTTGATTGCTAGCACCTATCTTCTATATAGAAAATTTCTCTTTGATGTTTAATATAGAAAACATGAAAGTATTTTATTGCAACAGAAGTAGTGTTGTCTCATATCGAATGGTAAATAAAAGTTCAGTATATTGCGTAAAGAAAAAACAGCTTGCCATATTTCCCTGTTAGCCTGGATGCAACGGATATATTGTGAAGCAGTAACAATAATAAATATTATACTGTATTAAAATATAAGATATATGCAATTTTGTGCTACTTAAAAGCCCAACATTATGAGACAGAAAAAAGCAAGCTATGGAATTTCCGAGGAATGTTAAAAATATGTTTCATTCTGATTTATAGCAGCTATGTCTAAATTGTGCAGCAGGTGAGAGCTACAGCATACCAAGAAGTAAATCTCTCTATTGCCTGGATCAAGCCCTAGCCAGAGAATTGCAATGATCTGTGTCTCCCTTGATTTCTTCCAGTGAGAAGCTGCCATGGAGGCAGAGGGCACAGGCAGGTCTTACCCCAGCCTGAACTGGAAAACAGTTTCCACGCACACTGGGACCTGTGAAACACACCTGGTCCTGCATTACGGAGTCACTGAAAACCATTTTGATAAGTGAAAATTTCCTGTGAGCTTGTGTTGATGAATCTTATCTTAAGCTGCTAAAACTTTGGCAACTTAAAGGAACACCTTCCTCCTAAAAGCTGAAGTAACAATATTCTTTATCAACTTAATACTTACTGTGTTCATGAGGTTTCTCTGAGGTAGCTAGAAGTAAACAAAAAAAGGTGTATTTTAGTATTTTTGTGACTAATACAGGATATAATGCATTTATTCATGACATCTGTAGACAGGTAAAATAAATGTTCAGTGAAATCTATACTAAAATGTACAACAGTTAGCATTGCTTTACTTATACTATCCAGCCCAACTGGGATGCTTAGTTAAGGAACACAGGCACCCTAAATTCCCCATTTACCAATGTGTGATACAAATGCCCCTGGAAGGCTTTGTGCCCCCTTGGTGGGCTGAGTCGCTCTCACTAAGGTCCCTTCCAACCTAAAGCATTCTATGATTCTGTGATTCTACATGGTGACGATGTAGCAAACCTAGGGCAACTACCTTGCTAAATGAGGTGCTCAGTTCACTGCCCACTAAGAGACAGGGCAGGTTCAGACCATGAGGTGTCCAATACCGGACAAAGCCAGACAAATAATTTTAGGTCAAGTGAGGAAATGATACCTAGGACAGGCTAAATGTAAGAGTAAGGGTCCCTGACAATTGCACCTGCTCTAGCGTGGTCAGACAGATTTCAGATGGATTCAGTGACACTCCAAGGAGCAGAAGGATGTATTTGAGAATGTAATTAATGTAATTAGGGTACATCTAAACAAAAGGACTCAGCATTTCAGTGCCGCAGCTCCTCAACTTTGTGCTATTTAATTTTCCCCTTTTTTCCCAGAAAAAATAGATGAGTTAGAACTGAAAACCGGGCTACTACTTTCCATGGACCTTAAAAGAACATTTCTCAGGTAAAGCAAGAGCTCAGGGAGCTGTACCCAATGCCACTATTGGTGCTACAGAAGGAAATGAAATGCCAAGGCCTAGCCCACCAGCTGGATTTTTCTTCTTGACTTTTGCAAGGCAGCTGTTGTTTTTAAGAGAATAAAGGCTTTACCACCTGCATGTAGCAGTCTGCTGTTTGTGAAGGAGCGTAATCCCACAGAGAGATGCAGCAGTGCTGGGAATGAGCTGCCTTTGCAGGCCCAGAACCACAAGCAATAACTCTGCTACAGTGAGCTCCTGGGCTGTGATTCACTGAGCTCCCAAGCTCCCACTCAGGGCAAAAAGTAAGTAACTGCTGTGCAAGTGGGTTTTTGTTTTGCTTGTTTTCCCTGCAGTATAAAAGCGCTCCCATTTTATATCCAGTCTCTATTTAATCCAAGTTGTTGCTGTGCATTTAAGGAGACAGCAACTGGAGACGGTGCGCAGAGCAAAGCAAAAATAACAGAACATTTTGCGGCGTTAATAGATAGTAAAGACCAAGTGTATATACTTGCTCTTAAGTGAGGAATCAGAAATAAGAAACAGCAGAAAAAACAGGGATCCGATGACAAAGCCATATTTGTTATCTATATGTCCATAAGAAAACCTTCATGTAAATTTAGGCTCAATTGTTTTGCCCAAACACACTGAAACCCAAGCTGTTTTATTTGTGTGCTCTTCCCTAGGCACTGGATGGTTTGGCCATTGGTGGAGAGACGGTGTTGGGTTAGATGAACTCTTGGTCTCACTTCAAACAGCTGTTCTGATGTTATTAACTAACAGAGCTACCTGTTGGGTAAATAACTGCTTGTTGTTCACAATGTTAGAAAATTCTGTCCTAAGTAAGTACTTTATCTTCGTTTGCTTAACACTTAAACTATATTAGTGGAGGAAAAGGGTCAGATTGGGATCTAACGAAACCACATAGATCTTTGATGAAATACTTGAAGCTACATAAGATCTGAACTGGATCAATTATCTGCTTCTACCCTCAGCAAAAATGTTTTTGAAATTTCTTTTGTGTCATTCTAAATTAAACTTGGTAACCGGGCTTGGTAGTTATCTTGCTGTTTTTCACATTCACTCCAAATTTTCTTTGACTCTTGCCTGCTATTCTGAATGCCAGAAGGGTATTAATTATATACGGCATATTTTTGTAAATTAGCTTCTGATATGGGTTCAGAAAAGAAATCCTCTGGTTTATTGAACCATAAATTGGTGAGGCTGAAAGCAGAACGTGCTTTTTTATTATAACATGTCTATTTTCCATCTGGATAACAGTCATTTGCCGTTCAGACAGCAAATATATTTGTGAGTGTGCACAGTCTGTAAGAAAAGAATATGTCATGCAGGAAATGAAAGCAATGCCAGAACTATTTTAGTGAAGAATAACAAAATAATAATACATGTTGTAGCTGAGAAAATTATTTCTAATTGGATAGTTACATGTGTATTACAAATAAGAAAGTTACTTTCCATCAGGCTAAGAGCCTGGTTCATCTCTCATTAAAGAGAGCACAAGGACTCTTTAACAAGATTTGGACTGGGCATTAGACGAACACACCCATGATGTTAATCTGTAACAGCGTTACAGGCCAAAAGAGGAATCAGGATCAACAAGATCTTTTAATGGAATTCTCAAGATTTGTGCCTTAACCTTCCAGTTTATACATCATGACAAAGGATAAATCTTTGATTTCCTTATTCAGGCTAAGTCCATTCTCCCTGAAAATGAACTCTAGACACACTAACAATCTGGCCCTTAGACAAACTAATGGACATTCCTCCTTCAAAATTCAGTGGGAATACTGTAGTCTGCAAGAACTTAAGATGCCGCATCATTTTGCCTAATCATCAATGTGCTTTTAATTTAAGGTTCAACAAAACACTTTTGGTCTTGTCAGTGCAAGGTTTTTCAGACTGTGCAGAAACTGTGTTATCAGAAAGTCAACCAGAATAAAATATATTCCTTACATTGGGCCAGTTCAGAATGTCTCAGATAATAACAACTTCGGGAAAAAAAGGGATTATTAGGATTTATCACTCTGTTCAAGAGCAGGTCCCCGCCTTTGTGAAGTTATTGTCTGTACTCCTTGTCATTCAAAAGAGAAGTCAAATATTCCCACAAGTTTTCTAGATCAGCAGACCTGATCCCTCATATCTGCCTGTGTCCTCCTCAAGTCCTGCTGGCTGGCTGAGCAGCTGGCAGACTGATTGTGCACAAAAAACAGCCTAATGAGCATATGTCTAAAAAATGATTCCTTACAAAACAGATTAGCTGCGGCAAGCTTTCTATAAAGAGAATGGCTTGTGCTCACCCTGACCCCTGCTCTATGTTAGAAAATTGCCTTGACAGTGTGTGGCCAATAGTTACCCTACGGATGGGTCAAAGTAAAGAAAGCAAGAGTGTGGTGGTGGTGCTGGTGGCACAAATAGAGGCAGCTGGTGTATGATTATTTTAATGTGCATGCTGTGCAAGCCTTGTCCTTACAGAATCACTTAATTCCCTACAGCATCCATTTTACATTTCTGGTTTACTTTAAACCTAACATTTTCCAGGATATTTGTCCAGGTTTCTACACGTTAAGGAAGTATTATCCCACATTAACATGACAGGTATGAAATACTAAATGATTTATCTAAGGCTATCTGGAAGGTTTGCAGGGAAACAGGGAACTTGAGCTTCCAGCTAGCATTCTCACTCATTATCAGGGAGTGCTTGTCTGGGTCTGTGCAGCACCACACTCTTCCTTGGACCACAGTTTCAGTAGGACTCTTGTGACTAATGGTGACAACAGGGTAAATGGTTAATGCAAACCCTCCTAAAATTATTTGCCATTATAATTAATAATTAACAATTAACCACTGATATTAGAGCCTGTAGGGTATTCACTTGCAGCAGACTGATCTTTCTATTGCTGCTTTCCACCAAAAAAGCTGGCAGGCTGCTCTCACAATTCCTTCTGCTTTATTTCCGTTACCAGAGCAGCCTGGTCCGAGATATCTGCCTTCATACAATTAGCATGTTTGTGTCCTTGCTGTTTGGTTTGCCTTATACCTTGGGGCTGCATAGCAAAGAATGAGCTGACTCTTGGTTTTGGGGGATTTTGCTGTTGTCATCTAGAACAACTTGTTTTTAAGACTTATTTTTAACTGGCAATTCAAGAGTACTTTATATAACTTGGAAAAACAAAAAGTAGTTCAGAAAGAGGAGGGAAGGGAGAAACTTCTGCATGGAGAAACTTTAGCATGGGGTAAGTATAGTAGCAAAGAAGTACAGACGTTTCCAACATTTTTTAATGATTTTTAATGAGAGGAATTGCTTCAGCTTGAATGTGAGATGCATGCCTGTAGGGAACATCAGTAATGATCCCAATCTTTCTCTGTTTCCCAGTTTATCAGTTAAACAATAGAAATGCACTGGGAAAAGTAAGTCTTGTTGAAACAGCAATCTTGTATGATAGCACTGAAAGCTAATGTCTTTAAAGTACTATAAGTCTTAAAATCCCAGGAGGACAAATCTTCTATCGACGGAGCTGGAAAGAATAAAATTTCAGTCAAATGTAGATGAAGTACATGTGCTGCATTAATGCATTTCATCTTTAGGCACGTGTGGTGAAAGACCTGAAGAGCTTCCTCTCAATATCATCCTCAGCTTCTGACGTTTTCATGTGCTCTTCCCTGAAATTATGGGATGGGAACATACAGATGAGGGAGAATATACTTAACAAGCTTTCATTTTTAGTAATATCAGTTTTACATTTGCATATAGATAAGGCAAAACATAGCCAAGCTCAGGCCATGCTTTACTGCAACGCAAATTATTGACTCATTAAAGGGTAACTGAGTGAAACTGGGCAGACTGAAGTATGCAGGATGTTAGAGTGATGACATTTTTTTCTGAATATTGACTTTAGTTTATGCAAAAATAGCGTTCACCATTCTGTATAAACAACTGGAACCAAAAGGAGCACCTCTTGCAGATGTTAATATTCATTAATATATGAATCTTCACTCTATTTCATAATGCCTGTTATTTGTGAAAGGTGCCGAACTAACATCCTGGGTCTGATTCCATGCTAATACTTTGAATATGAACTTCTTTGTTGAGCTCCTTCTTAACTGACTGGATTTACAAAAGTCTAATCATGTCTGAATATATATTTACTTATGCTATTAAATAAATGTAAAATAATCATCATTAAGACAAGAATAAGATGACCTCATGAAAATCTAGAAAAGAATAATATTGGAGCAGTAGTTAGTTGATATTAGGAGTGGAGAACAATAAAAAATAATTAGTTTTTGAAAAGATGGACTTTTCCCAGTGTGTTACCCAAATTAATATGATGATTAAAGCAGAGAGCTAATGACTAGCTTCTAGAGGCAGAACATCCTGAGCCATCCTCATTCGTCATGAAATGCTGCTGATCACTGTTTTTGCTTTAATTACAAGTTTGTAAGAGCACATTTCTGAAAATGATGTCTGCATAGATAAAAAAGCAAATGAAGATTACCACTAGAAGAACTGTTAATTCTGGAATTGCATCTGAATAGAATACCTCTGAGCATTCATTCGCAGACATCTTTGCGCAGAGCAATAAAGTAATACTTTATCCCATAGGGAAATTTTTAGCCAATTAAGCATGTGTTATATGGATATCCAGGTGTTTAAGCATATTATGCTGATTGACAGGTGAGAGTGTTGCTGACATGATACCAATATACATGTATTACACCTAACTTATAGTAATAACACAGGCCACCAATTACACAGATCAGGCTTTCTTCAGAAATCACAGCTGTTTCATAATCATTAAAATACTAGTTTAACTGCCTCCATTTACTGGTAGCAGGGGCTGAATAAATTACTGTTGTACTTTAAGGCAAGTAAGAATGATTAACACAAGTTGTAATCGTAACTGCAATTGAAAAGCTATGCCAGAGCTATCAATATGAGTTGTTTTGCAGGTTTGTTGTTACATAAGACAGAAAAAAGTATAATCTCAATTTTACCTTGAATGGTTTACAAAGGTGTAACCAATGACAAGGTTTAGATTAAATCCTGTTGAGAATAAAATTGTGGGTATTTTTTAAAAAACATTGATGCAAGTTAGCATCATTAGTTTTGTGTGTTCTAACTATAAGTACACTGAAAATGAGACACTAGGGAGCTAAAAATAGAGTTTGCAGCTTAATGTTAAGAATTCTAGATTAAATATATGCATTAGCCCCTCCACCTAAGTACAGTGAGAGTGGATATTCAATCAACTATTAAGATCTGTAAATGTATTCCTGCTTTTTCTCACCTTTCTTCTCTTTTGATGTCAGATTCTTAAAAGAGAAATATTAATTAAAGGTTTAGGGAGGGTTGTTAAAATATTTAACAACAAACTATCCTGATGCTCATTGCAGTTTGTTTTCTATTTTTGTTACTAAACCTAAACTATGTTCCTTGTTACAGTCAAGTCAGAAGTATAGGTATCTCCAGGGGACAATTCTTCGCATTCTGACAGATATAAGAGGTGAACAGATGAAAACCTCTCTGAAGAGGCTTATTTCTCTCCATAACTCTGTAGTGAGACTAGGGTGAATAGCTTCAACGTAGATGACTAACTTTAGACATCTAAATTTGTATGAGTTAAAGTTTCTTAATGATTAAGTTCATCTGAGGATCTAAAAAAAAAGTCAGAATTTATGAATTCAGTGAAAGGTGTTGAGCTTGCTGCACTCACCATTCCTCTGCCTACTTTCTACTTAGATTGAACGGGTACTCTGGAGGGTTTTTTCTGGTCACGTCTTATCCTAGCTAAAATATCTGCAACATGGAAAGTACATGAGCCTGATCCGTCAAGATCTGGCCATCACTTAACAGAGATTGTACAGATCATTAAGTCTCACGTAACCTGCAAAATGGACATATATTATTTATACCCCCCAAGATAGTTGAGACAAGGTAAACAGAGGTCAAAGAAATTTCAGGTAACTGATATAGACTTTTCAAAGCATTTTCCGTATTTCATTCAAATTCTCCATACATCAATATTCCTTGAACATGCCAGGGTTTTGTTGCTTCAGCACAGGAAGTCAAAGTTCACCAATGTATGGCCAGACATCTATTAAATGAAAAATATCTTTAGGCAGGAGTGGATTTACATTGGAGAATACCTTGTCTTCAGCTTAAGACTCCCGTAAAATGTTCTTCGGTAAAACTGCGTTATTTAGTTCTTATCCTGTTTCAGGAAGGCAGTGTTAACTATCGGCTCGAAGATCCTTTGGGCTCCATCTTGTGGCTAATTCAATGACTGTTACCTCTTGAGGGAGATGCCTACCTTCAGCAACAGTCAAAAGAGCACTGCTAGTTTAAACTGCATAGTAGCACGTGACTGTTTTTATTATTTTCCCATACATAATACTATATTTTTGACATTATTTTAAGAAATACTTTTAAAAATATTTCTACTTCTTTTTTTCTGTTTGGGAACACACATTCTGTTAGGGGGCTGGGTAATACATTTTGCAGCTATAGAATTAGGTAGTCCACTTTCTTATCCTTTGAGGCATGCTAGAAAACTGCATAATGAAGGTGTGGTTCATGTTGCACCAGCGGCATTTGCAGCTGAGCAGAAATCCCACGCTGCTGTGACCATTTACTTTATGAATAAGACAACTACCTTCCAGTTTTTCTGGTCAATTCCAAAGCTAAGCAATTCTGAAATACACTACTGCCCAGTTCTTTTTCAATTTGGAAACTGATTTTTATATACATTGAAAAGGGACACTGCTGTGCCTTGGCCAGTTTATACCACACTCTGTATGCGAAGCAGCAGTTTCCAAGTGATGGATAGGGTACCATTACCAGGAGTAATTAAAAGAAATTGTCCTTTACTGAATTGGCAAAAATATGTATTCTGGAGCTGGAATGTACATGCCTTGCCCATTTTCTGCATTTGTTTGACGTTAGCTGCACTCAGACTACAGGCAGTTTTTTACACCATGATGCATTTATTGGGAAAAGGTCAAAATGTGATCCTTCATACTCTCCTGTCAATTTATTATTGATGAAACTTGTCAGATGAATGAGGTTTTGGCTTTCTAAAAACAATTAAATGAATTTAAGAGCAAACTGCCAGAATGATAATGCTGAGAATGAGAACAGGAGTCATGTTATTGACGGAGAACTAGCTTCTGCATCTCACTAGCTTACAAGTACTCATAACATTTAATTGTAGGCAGTCTATATAGGAGATGAGACTCCCAGAAGACAACTACCCTGACACTCTAGCTTGCTCTCAGAAGCAAGACGGAGCACTCTTAATCTCTCTCTCTCTCTCTCTTGTTCATTAGCTGTAGGGAGCCTGGAGAAACCAGCTTCCTGGCAACTCAGGTTCGTGGTTCACTTCAAACAATGAGGCAGTTCTTCTTACACGTACGCATGTGGATGCATAACCCACAGGGATTATGTGATGGTTAAATCCCGTTTGCATTCACTAGAATCACAGAAGTAATGAATCTTCAGGCAAGCTTTCCTGAGACTGGCCTGGAGAGAGAACTTACTGAGCTTGCTAAGGTTGCTTGCTTGACATCCCTGCCTCAGTCCATGCCCTCTTTAGTCAGAAATCAATAAGGTATGGGAGCTTTGAATTGAAACGAGAAACTCCATTTTATGCAGAACTAGGAAACCTTGAAATTGGCTTTAATCTGGCTCCATTTCACACAAAGCATTTTTGGAACTCTCTGTAATTATGAAATAGTTTTGAAATATAAAAATACTGTTTTGGTTTAAAAATATTAACATCTCTTTCCTTCAAAAAGGGCACTTAAAACTGAAAAAAAGCTGAACTGTTTTGGTGTTGCAGCTTTGTTTATTGTTTTCTGGAGGTGCCCTGAAGCTGATGGGCTTTATCTCACATCACCAATACCTGGGTCTATTGTAATTCACTTGAATCCCTGCTTGTAGTGCTTTGAATTATGAGCAGGAGTTTAAAATTTTCATGTACTGGCAGCCACATTTGCTTTTGGGGATTTTAGGAAGTGCCTTCCTCATGCAAAGGGTTGCTACCTCTTGCCCTTTAGGAACTGACAATTTTTTCCACATTTCTATGACAGCTCCTCTATCCCACACACATTAAAAGAAGGCATAACATGCTGCTGGAAGCTGAAGCTGACTATTTTCTAGGACTTCGGTCACAAAGTCTTAGAGAGCTAACCTTTCAAATAGAAATGGTTAATGCATAAATTTCATGCACAAATTGTGCCTTAAGGTTCCTGTTAGTATCATCATATTAGGAGAAATCAGCGAAATACATAAAATTTCACCATCTTAATTTTTTTCTTTTCTGCCTCTTTCAAACTCCTTCCTGTCTGATTTATGCTATGCACAGAATGTACTGTCGATCGAAAGTGTCACTCCATCTTCTTCTTTTCTCTTTTTATGATGGCTTGTCACTCTGCACTGCTCATTATTCTTGTTTTTCTAGATGAGGGGTGTGTATTTGAATAAGACAGAATAATTGGAAAAAGCTTTGTATACAGTGCGTATGTGTTGCATGATTCACATGAGAAATGATAAAGTGGTATTTGAACTGTGCATGTTACCACCACAATATATTTTGGATAATGAGCCAGTCAATTTAGAGCACTGCCTGGCTACTTCTATTATTTTTGCAGCTGGGCAAAAAATACTGTCTCCTTAAGCAAAACCAGCAAACATTGTCCCTTTTTATTGCGAGTCAGACGAATACACATGCAGCCTGGAGTAATTTTTGATAACAGAATAAGCAGAAATAAATAAAACCTGACAATTTTGGGAGTTAGCTAGCTAACATGCAATATTTTCTGTGTGGGGCCTGCAGAGACCGTGAAGCTATATGAGAAAGCTAAAGCATGGTATGTTCATTTTTGGGAAGAGGCCTTGTTAATTCTCTCCAGTTGTCCAGTTTAGTGCCTATCTACTGAAGACAGTAACATTGCTGAAACAGTTTTTCTTAGTTACTGGAAAATGTTATTGGACTAGCATGTTTTCACTACAATCACTACCTTCCTTACTGCCAATGTTGGTTATGATCTCAGAAAACCAGAGGGAGGTTTAATCCAAAAATAAATAAAATTATGATATCAGAATAATGACCAAAGATGACTTTCAGTTTGCACCTCTATGTTTCTGTGAAGTAGGTTGGTGGTAATCAGCAGGATGAGGTATACCCTGCCCTGAGCCAGGTGCTTGAAAGTATCCTACCTATACCTGTTGGCAAAATCCTTTCAACAAATTGAGAGATCAGAGGAAATTATTTTTTAGCAGAAAATATATAGAAAAGAAAATGAAATTGAAAAATTGATCCAACTTCAAAGAGTGTTCATTAAAAATGCATTTTAAGTCAGTTTTGTTGGAGAAGATTATGGTTAAGGAGGAAAAAAAATCCTACCCATGAAAAATGAACCAGGGGCAAGTGGTAAGTATTTCAAACAAATTCCCTTGATGTTCTTCTGTAAATGAATGGACCCATAACCTGTGGCAAGGCTGACAGAAGTAGCACCCGTAGCAATTACCTCCATACTTTCTTTCCATTAAGGTTGTAACAGCCCATATGATAAATTCAAGGCTGTGAATACAACAGGCATTTTGATGTCTGAAAACCAATGGCTGTAAGTGTAGCTGCCAGTTTTCTGATTCTCCCTGCTTTGGGTGCTACCTTTCATGCCTCAGTTGTTGCAAATTAATCTTTGGACAAAATATCCTGCTTGATACCTATTGAGCATGGTTGGTTTTGATAACCAAAATGAATTTTATTATTCTGTTAAACACATGAGGTGAAATTTTGGCTCCAATGGAGTGAATGGGAATTTTGCCACTGACATGAACACAGCCAAGATTTTACTCATGAGCTGTTAAAACAGTTGAGACTATAATTTTTTTTCCAGTTCAGTTAACAACTCTGTGTAGGGATAACAGAAAAAAATAATAAATTAGCAGGATTGAAAATGTCTTCATGTATAGACAGCAAAGGTTGGCTCCATTGTCCAACTGTGTGAATCACAGAATTTTCAAACCTTTTTGAAATTACGAAAGGCACTACCCCCTAAAAAAATTAACCCCCCCACCAGTAAACTTCAGAAATAAAGAGCCAATTTTTTTCTCACATACTCAATACTAAATCTCAAATAATCCTCTGAAATCTATGGAAAAGTTCTGGAAAAGTTCCCAGTATAGTGAGCAAGATACGGCTTATAAACAAAATAATCAATAATGTTGAATAGATTAAAGAAAAATATCACCTTAGTGCTAATAATTCATTATTTTTACAGTTGAAATAAAATTGTCAAATTACAAGAAAATGTTTCAACTCAGCAAATCTTATTCCAAAAGACAACACTATAAATAGATATTTAGGATCTGATAAATACAGTATATTTATATCTTTAAACATTTTAAGTAATGGTTTAGGTTCTGATTCAGGGAAAATTTTTCTACTAATCTGTTAAAATACCAAAGAGTGACTTCAGCAAAGCTTATGTTCATGCTACATACATATCTGAAAAGAGGAAATTAATGTCCCTAGGAAAGTGCCTTCCGCAAAGAACAAACAGCCATGTCAGCATGCACGGTGCACTGCAAGTTTTGTTCTCTTTGACAAATCCTAACATGGTAACAAAAGCCTTTCATTTTCTTCCCAGTCACAACGATGAAGTGTCTGATACTGGGTTGTGTTGGCCTGTGGTAAAAAGGAGCTAACAATACTGGAAATGACAACTGTGTTATCACAGTAGGAGTAGATAAAGCCGGCTGATGGTAGCACATGAGGTGGTTTATGTCATCACAATTGTATCACTGAATGAAAGAAACATTTCTCACAGTGGTCACAGCCTGAAAGACACTCCAGTCAAGCGAAAATAATTGATTTACCTTTCTTTTCCCCCTCCTTTTTCACTGGAGCTGAAATGGAAACAAAAATACTGTATTTTCACAAGCAAAGTTAGTAACGTAGTATCAGTAAAAATAATTCAAACACCTATATATAAGCCTTTTGTGTACATATCTCAAACCATACATACATTATGCAATTTAGGAATAGATTTCTTTGCCAGATGAAGAAACTGATAATCAGAAGGATAAAGTGTTTCCTCACAGAAACCCAGCTCTGCTATTGATGAGAACAAATTCCAGCTTTCTAGATTCTCACACTTAACTTCAGACACAAAGTCATCATTCCTCCCAGACAGGAGTACTGAGAGATAGAGGCACAGAGTGAATATTTCAAAATCAACAATGAAGAAGGAGGATAGATTGGAATGGGAAGGCATGAAGGGGTAAGGGGAGGCTAGAGGAAGGATGTGGTGAAGCAACATCTGCTTTAGAGAAATATGTGGGGTTTTTTGCTATTAAACTTGTAGTGGTAAACAAATGCATAAAATAAGAAGCAAAAAACCGCCTGAAGTCATGTTCAGGTTTCTAAGCCTCTGCCCCCTAACATGGGGAATTACAAGACCTGATCATGCAACAATCCCACCTCCAAATCCCACAGCATGAGTTTTGTGGAAAGGAAGATTGGACAGAGACTGGAAGGAAACTGCTGTGTATTCCCCAGTTTAAACAACCTGGAATCAGTTCCCCAGAGCAAGCTGTGCTGTGTGAATAGTATTCAAACTCTGAAGACAGAATAAAAGTCGCCCAAAAGCTCAGCCTGGGATGCCAATAAAACATGGTGTATATCTGCAATGGATGCTGTGAAAACATATCAAAATTTTATTAAAAGGACTGAGATGTCTTTTGCATATGACTGCTGCAAACCTGATGGAGCTGAGTCAAGATCATACCTAAGTCCACTTGAAATCCATGCACTACCCATTCCCCAGCCTACATTTATAGGACTGAACCTTCTAAACTGTAGTTACACGTCACTTTATTTTGAAATATGTCTGCTATAAGTGGTGGTAGTAAGCCTTTGCCTTAGGCTAGCATTTGCAGGCAAAAGAAGACGGAGGAGTTCAAATTCAGAGCTCTTACTCCCCAGAAAAGAGCAATTGGCACCAGGCTGGCAGTATGAAGGGACCTGATGCGGCACTGGAACTGGAAAGGAAACAAGCAGAAGCAGACATCTGCCCTTCCTTTGGAGAACATGCCCTGGTGCAGGACAGAAATCAAGGGTCATGAGGCCAAAGGAGGGAGCAGGCACAGTCTCAGGTGTTTGCATTTGGGTGCTGATCTCTGCCTCTTCAGTTTCTTAAAATGAAAAGTCCTTTTATTTCAAACTGTTAGTACATTTGGATAAAAAAGATCAAAACTGAAAAAGTTAAACCTGAAATTACTGAAATGCTATTGATCAATGGCCTGTGGCAAAAAAAGATTCTGATTTCTAAGATTTTCCAAGGTTTCTACCACTTACTCTCCTTTGAGAATGAAATAAATTTTTAGTATCTCGAGAATGTGCCCGGCAATGGAAAAATGATTTCATGCCTAAAATTAGCAAAAATTAGGCACAAGGTTTCCAGGATCTGGTTCTCTTTGCAATCATTTTGCTTTCATAGGTGATGTGCATATCAGATGTGAAGTGTGCTTTTCACAAATTTTCATTACATATTTTTTCTGATGGAATGTATTGTAAATACTCAATGAATCTTAAGAGACAGAAGAGCCCTCATTCTGCTGCTGTTGCCAATAGCATTGCTCTGATCAAATCCTGTTATTCAAACTTAAAATGACAAAGAATAAATGAAAGAGAGCACAAACACCATAATTTACATTTCCCTTTCAGAAGCTGAGAAATGTGTTTGTATCTGAAATGCAGCAAAAAGATGATAGATTAGCCAAGGAATTTGTTCTACAACTGATAAAAAGCCAGATTACCTGCTGAGAACAAATGTGAGTAATATATTGTAGATGGGCAGGGAAGGACATGAAATAACGTAGAATGATGAACTAGAAACTGTGATGCTCAGATATGAGAGATGCTTTTGGCTGTGTTCTTTTTTTACCTTGATTATTTAGAGAAAGAACAAATTCTTAAGCTGACTTTTTTTGGCACTGTGCTGATGAGAGGTATCTAGTTCTTGAATTAGGAAGAATTTGTGCATACAAACCTGTTCAAATAGGACTATATTAATAGCTTTAAATCACGGTGACTTTAGTTAGCCACCTGTCTTCTTTTCCTAAACCTATCCAAATACAATCATACATTTCCAGTTAATATAGATATGATATAAATTGTTTATCAAGGATACATATCCCATTTTCAGGGGTCATGAATGCAGATTGACAACAAGTCCAGAAACCTGAAGTGAGCACCATCATCTTTTGTGGTTTGGGAATGGGGGGAAAAAAAAAAAAACATTATGAACCAGACTCATGACAGACCTTGTTCAAAATTTTTTCAGTGGGGTGGGAAAATAAAGACAAATTTCCAGTGGTGAAAAGGTCGCAAATGTGTGTCAATGTAGTAAGTATTTTCATGGAGAATAAAATAAAAAAAACCATTCAGATTCAGTATGGTTTTATCATTTTTAACTTGTATCAGAAACTTGAATGTAGATCATCATCAGTCCTTTAATCCTATAGACAGTGATGGTTCTGAGGGACTATTTTTCTGAGCTATTCAGCAAACAGAAACATTTCTAAAATCTTGAAAATGTCTTGACAGCACCAAAAATCTTGAAAACACCATTTCCTACTCACCAATAGTCCATTCCATGTAGCTATATAACCCAGCAGTAGCCAGGAACAGATAATTAGTTGAATACTGTCAAAGAAGTGATTTCTTCCACAAATTCTCCTGTTATTTTCTTGTAACAAACAACTGGTTTCCATCCTGAGGCATGAAATTTAACTTCCTTTCTAAATTTACAGTAATTAATTATGAAAATTTGGGTTGTGAAAACTGCATTTCCATATAGATATCCAGTTCCTCTGTGGTGTTTTTGAAGAGCCCTTGACTTAGATTTGTGATTTTCAATCTTATCATGATCATACTCAAAAGTAATCTATCCTTTCCTGTTTCTCCTTCGATGAGACTTTTGTTGCTCTTTTCTAGCCCACTCCAGTGCCACATTATCATGCAAGAGTTTTGTACACAACACTCCAGACAAGATGCATCTTTGATTTACACAATAGCCTTAAAGCAATATATGCATTTTTCCTAATGCATATGCATATGGAAGAAAGTTCTTCACTGATTTGTCTGCAGTAATACTTAGGCCCTTTCCTGAATTTATGTAGTAAATTCAGAGATAAATTCTTCTTTAATATTTTCCCTCCAATATATATTACTTTCTATTTAGTGACACTAAACTTTCTTTGCCATCATGCTGTCCATTCATCTTGTAACTTCAGTGTGTCATAGCCCCTTCTGATCCTGAATTGTTTAACTAGTTTTATTTAATCTGAAAATTTCACTACATTGCTATTTCTATCTTTTCCTGTTAACTAAGGAATATAACATGAGTCCAGACGTGGAATCATAAACAATTACTCTGTAAACAGGCTGCAAGATGAAAATGAATCAATTGCTCTCTGCTTCCTAATCAGGTATTTATTTCCTTCAATACTGTGCCTCTTAGGCAGCAGCTATTTAGTTTCTGCAGTAATTCCTAAACTGGAACTTTCCAAAGGCCTATGTAAACCATCCCATAAAGGCTGTGCTTATTACTTTATTAAGATGTTCAAAACACTTATTACTAAGACATAATGTCCTTTTGGAGAAACCATGCAGGCTAGATCTCTGTCACATGATTTTCCAGACATTTGTTTTTGTTCTGATTATAATTATGATTCCATCAATTTTCTGAGTGATTTTTAAAACCGAGTAACCCTGGTCTAATTTAAAATACTGTATTTAACCTGACACACTTTGAGACAGACAGTAACTGTTTTGGCTGAAGTTGGTGGAAGTTTAGCTATGTTCTTATATTTATTTTAGCTATAGACATGTAAGTTATGGTAAAACAAGATCAAACGCAAGTTCATTCCCTGTGTCAGGTACTCTGAGATAACTTTTCATATGCATGCTGTTATGCTGAAGTGAAAA
The DNA here is from genome assembly GCF_030463565.1 of Pelecanus crispus. NCBI lineage: Eukaryota > Metazoa > Chordata > Aves > Pelecaniformes > Pelecanidae > Pelecanus > Pelecanus crispus. The sequence continues at coordinate 73,610,822 of NC_134645.1, read as the reverse complement.
CCACCTCATGTAGGCAGCTACAGCAGAGCAGCTGGCATTCACTAAGTTGATACTGTCCTTGCCCACCTCACCATAAATTGTCCATCTGTTCATAGCTTGAGAAGAATGCACTATTTTAAAATATTTAAAAACTGTATAAAGTGATCTGTCTCTCTCAGGTCTTCCTAACAGATATTTTATCTCTCTCTTCCAGTCTTTCTGAGCTCAGAATTTCTCTTACTGATGTCAAGAGAAATTTTAAACATGTTAAGAAACCTCAGTTAAAAAACAGTAAAGTGAGCAACGGAGAGGAGAATTTGGCCTTTGAATTGGCTGGAGCATCTATGTTTAGAATGACTTTCATTCAGTAGTAGGAAACACCTTTCCTGCCCTTTTCCTCCTCTGGTCCAGGTTTTAATGAACAGGTTTGGAGAAATAACTAACTTCTTATTCAATTATTGTCATATATTTTATTATTAATGGGTAAGGAAGATGTTGCAGTTGAACTCCCCTGCATAAACCTGACTATCCCTTTTCTCCTAATTTGTAAGACATAGCTGCCAGACCTACTATGAAAAATTTAATTCACTAGACAACCCCCCAAAAAGTTTACAGTGTTTTTTTCTTCATTACCGGCAATGCCTTAATGAGAATACACAAGCACATTGTCTAGAATGAAAGCAACACAAGTGTGCGAGTTCTGCTTCAGACTGTCAGGATTCTCACTATATGGATTATCAGGCCCCCTGTAAAGTCACTGGGTAGAGGCAGTAGGAGAGTGGTTATATTCCTGAGCAAGTCCCCTTTGACTGCGTGTGGAGTCTGGTCCAGCCCCTCATCGACAACTAAGGAACGGGAAATACTGACTACTGGCAGAAGCCTGACTTCTCTCATCCCTGTCTGAATCCTTAAAACTTGATACCTAAAATGTATGAGGATTAATTCAAACACACTCCCAAAGATAGGCACAAATCTCTGTTTGAAAATACCGCAAAAGGCCAAGGAGCAGGGCAGAGCTACGCAGGGATCTGATTTCTCTGCCACATCAGAGAGCGCAAATCTCTCTCTGCACTGGCGTTTCAGATGGAGTGCCCAAAGTACAAGAGGGACAGTTTTTCACTGGATCTGTGCAGAAAAGAGTGCAACTGGGCCATAAAATGGCAATAAACCAGAGGGAGCCTGATTCTGTGAGCTGCTGAGAAGCGCATTGTCCCAGTCAGAGAGAATCCTTGTTTCTGATCTCAAATATTATGTGAAATAATAATATTATGCAACAAGAATTTTGTTTTATTGCATAAACATGTTTAAATAAAAAGTTATAGATATGCATTCGGAGGATTTTTCAGAGTGCTATTATGGAGATCTGGGAGTCCCAGCATGTAGCAGTCCCTACCTCCAAGAATTACCTTGAGTATCAGTAGACTTACTTTCATTTACAAGCCTGTTTTGACTACTGAATGTATATTTCTACATACATATGCAGATGCTACTTATTCAGCTTGAATATTTTCCTTAAAAAAAAAAAAAAATCAAGTATCAAGCCATAAGGACAATGTTACACTTCACAGTTTGCCATAAAACATGCCCCATCTTTAATTTATATAAACTGCTTTTTGGAATTAAGATTTCATCTCTTTCCTTTTATAAAATAGTATTCATTCATATTATGTATGATATTTCTGTTCTTTTTCCTCTTATTTTCTAATGTCTATTGAAGGTTTTTTTTCAGAGAAGTGCTGACTCACAATGGGAATTTTATATCTCCCACTATGACTCAGCCTTGGTATTTATATACCTGTCATTATCTTATATCTGACTTTTAAAGCTCTCATATTTTCTTGAAGTATTTCTCATTGGCAATGTTCAGCAATGAGGTTCTGTAATGGATGGACATTTGAACAGGCTGATATTGCAATTTTTATACACCTAATATATCTACCTTACATTTAAGTTATCTATTATTCAGGATTTTCTGTTGCAATTCTATATGCAGCTTGTGTGAGTTCGACTTTCACGTTTCAAAAATGTATTTATCTTAACAAAGGGGTTACACTGTTATTACACTGTTAATGCAGTTTACACTGTATTTGACAGATCTCTGTAAAGTGGCAAGTGCTAATCAAACCACAGCTGTTTCTCAAGGCATTTGTTGGTTGACTAGTTTAAACTGAGATGTCCACTGAAGAAGCTCCCTGTGTACTCTCAGTTGGCTAAAACAAAGTACCAGTGCTCATAAAGGTGACCTCCTGTTTGCCCTTCTTCACAGGGCAACAGCCGCAAAATTTCTGGAACACTTTTCCCTACAGAGGCTTTTCTCAAACTGTCTGCCTGATCTATGCAACATGTCACTTATCATTGTTAAGAAACAGAGGTTTAGTGAAGCACAGCATCTCACATGGATGCTTAAAGCCACTTTATGCATCGGGGTTACAGTTGTCTGACAAAATGTCAATGTCTTGTCATACATATTCAGTGTCACTGAATTAGTTGTATTTGCTTTTAGAAGTGCTGCATTCGTATGAACCCCAGCAGCTAAGAAATTGCTTATGAAGATCTGTCACATGGAACAGAAAAGACAGAAACAGCTTTTAAAAACCTGCAGCCACTGAGCTGAACCGCCTTCAAAGTGAGCTTGTATGATATTTGCTGTGTCATGAACGTCGGTGACTAGAACATGATGGAATCCTATCGTAGGCACTAAGGTGGCTTCACTATACACATGTATACAACCTGAGATCTTCCCACTCAAGAAGTCTGCACTTTCCTGTTGCAGTCTTGCTCCAGGGGCCTTGAGGCATCTGCAGTCCTGCTCACACCAGCCACTTTAACAGACCTAAGATGCACAAGACTTAGAAGGCAGTTGGCCTGATCATGTGTCTGACAGCATCTAATCCAAATATTTTAAGTTCTTATGGAGCCAGTTACTGCCAAAGAGAAAGGCTGTCACTGCTGTGAGATATCAGTTGCTCTCAGTGAACTGTGCAAGGCGTCAAGTACATTCACAGGTGGCATGCAAGGTTCTGTGCTAGCCACTACGAAAAACTGAAGTGAGTAGCACTCATCTCACATGGGAAGCTGGTAAAGGCCGTGCACACTCAGCACTTTTAGCCCCCCCCGAAAGTACAGCATTGGTCATCCAAATATCTTGCTGTTACTATAAAAACCAATCAGTTCTAGTTCAGACTTCATCCAAGCCGTTGTTCTTTGACAGAACAATCACAGGTGTCTCTAATGTGACCTTGTACTGCAGTGGAGTTAAACTCTGCATACTCTGCACTAAACGTTCAGGTCTTGGTTCTTGTGTCTTGACAAGTAGGAAACTATAAAACTGTAAGATGACACAACAACACAGAAACTTTTAGATCTCTTACGGTGTTTTAATCTATAGGTTAAAAAGTTAGCCCATGTGGAAAAATTCTGTGTGATATGAAAGTTCACTGGGAACATAGCTCAACATTTCTACTGCTATAGTATAAGGAAAATCTTGCATGTGTCCTGTCAGCTACAATAGGAAGAAGACTTAATCTGATAAAAAAAAAAAGAGATAGTGAAGTTAATCATTTCAGGGTAATGAGTTTCGTTCTCAAATATACTGAGCATAAACAACTTAATGTGCAGTCAGTAGAATTCTACAATATTTAATTAAACTTGTCCTTTCTTGTAAGAACTCAGTTTTGGAACTTGAAAGGAGCTGTTATTCACCAGTTGTTCCACTGGCTGATCAAACTGAGTTAATTAAGTCCTCTCGAAATACTTAATTTTTTGCATAGTTGGGTGGGTGTTTGACACATCACTGAAGCAAATGCATTAGCAGTGCAGCTAAAAATCTCTTGCAGACATGTATTATTTCTTTATAATATTTTATCTTTTGTAATAAGTAATATTTTTCTTTTATTACCACTTAAATATATAAATCAGTCTTCAAACCGGAAATATTTATGGAGAGCTGAGGACAAAAATTAGATAAGAAACTTAATGGGAAGCTCAATAGTCAAATACTTAAGGGTCTAACCAATGTTTAACTCTTCATTAACCTACCTATGTTTCACAGATATGTTTGCAAGAAACTAGCAGGAAGCCCATAGGCCTTGCTTGCCTGAAGCTCAAAATATAAAAGCCAAGTTGTATTAAACCGATAATCAATAGACAAGAAACCCCCTGCAGTTCAGTACGACCTGCTGACTAAAGTAAATGAAAAGAAATGGTACAATAATGCATCCCTATTTTTCTAATGTCCTTGACCTCGGACTGACAATCCAGGTTCATCTACTTTGAGTACTTCAAAGAGTTTCAGACTATTTAAACCCTAGTTCCTTTTGTAACACTTAAGCCTTCACTTTGCTTCAGAATGATGCAACTGTACAAATCGTTGATTTCTACTATTCTACCACATACTACCTACATACACTATGTGAAATAGCTGCACTTAAAAACTTGCAAATGTTATTTATCATAACTTGTCAGAGAAAGTATTGCCTCATTATTTCTAGCGATCTGTCCTGGTTTCTGCTGGGATAGAGTTAATTTTCTTCCTAGTAGCTGGTATAATGGTGTGTTGTTTTGGATTTAGGATGAGAATAATGCTGATGACACACTGATGTTTTAGTTGTTGCTAAGTACTGCTTATGCTAGTCAAGGACTTTTCAGCTTCCCATGCTCTGCCAGGTGCACAAGAAGCTGGGAGGGGGCACGGCCAGGACAGCTGACCCAAACTGCCCAAAGGGCTCTTCCATACCATATGATATCATGCTCAGTATGTAAACTGGGGGGAGCTGGCCGGGGGGCAGCAATCGCTGCTCAGGGACTGGCTGGGCGTTGGTTGGTGGGTGGTGAGCAATTGCATTGTGCATCACTTGTTTTGTATATTCTTTTATCATTATTTCCTCTGCTGTCCTATTAAACTGTTGTTATCTGAACCCACGGGTTTTATTTTTTTTTCTGATTCTCTCCTCCATCCCACTGTGGCTGTGGGTGCTTAGTTGCCAACTGGGGTTAAACCACGACATGATCCTTAGGGAAAATCTAAAGATAGGAAGTAATATTATTCAATTATCTGAAGGAGTTTTCAAAACTGACTGGAAGTTTTTAAGATTGACTGCTATATTCCCATGGCTCAAATGACTGTTTTTAGTTAGCAAGTTATTACGTATTCTTATCCATATTAAATTATTTACACATTTAACCTGAGAGACTGCTTTCTAATGAGCAAGTGGTATTTAATCAATATGCAAATACTGTCAAAGTAAAACTAAGTTTTGTTTGAATTTAGTTGATATGAATAAATAAACCTGAAAGTATTTTGTTAATTATAATTACAGTTTTATCACTGCCTAAAAATGCCTAGTATTTAAGAAGTCATTTATTATAAAGTGTAATTGATCTTTATTTGATGGCTAGTGCTGGTATTTCAATGTAAGAAGACAGAGCAAAGCACAATCAGTGTGTTATAGAAGAAAAGTAAAACGCAATCTGAAATGACAAATTTGAATAGAAAGAATGAGACAAAATTAAGAAAGAAGAAAGCAAGTCCTCACAACTTTGGGGGCTATAAAGTACTACTGCTACAACTTGCTTGTATAGCCCCATAAGTATCTCTCATTTATTACCTAGGTAAAAGAATGTCTAGCAGCAAAGTATGTCAGTCAAGGATATTTATGGATGGCTAAGTGAAGAAACTAGGATTTCTTTTGGGAATACTTGCACAAGGGATTTATTTTCTCAACTGAATCTTATGCTAAGGCTCAGCTCCACTTGGGATTGTTACCTTTTTCCTTAATTGTGGTTGAAGCCTTAATTTCTTTTCCTTTTGAAGAGTCTGGAAAAGATATCAAACACAAAAATGGAAGGAGGAAGTTAGTAATATAAGTGTACACTGTGTCCATCAGTACTATAGCAAACGTGCATAACTTCAGATCAAGCAAAATGTGCAAAAGAGGTAAATGCTAAGAATTAGAATTTCTGTTTACTTCAGTAAAAGGCTCAACTTACTTTCGGTTTGCTTTCAAATCTTTATTCCCACTAAATTAGCTGGCAAAGTTTCTGCAGTTCAAACCATGCACTCCTTCCTGTGCAGCCTATCATTTCAGCCTGTCATGTGAATTCAAGTAAAAGCTCTGTTACTAATTCACTCATACCACTGCAATATTGGCTGTGCAGGTCAGACAGCAGTTAAAGACCACCACAATAAGGGATATGATTTTATTATTTCTGAATCATGTCAGACACTGCTCCTTTCAATATATCAGATCTGTTGAGTGGGAAGAAGCTAGGTTTAGTTCCTTTTCACCAAAAGCCTGTAATTCAAAATATATCAGAACTGCACTGAAATACCAGCAGACTCTTTCATGAGGATGACTGCTTATTTCCCAACCACATAATGATAAGACATTACCCTTTTCCTTTAAGGCTGCTGGAGGCTTCACATCTTTTCCTTTACCAGTCTCTAGAAAGAAACATTTAACATTTATCAGAAGTCAAGTTAGAGAAGTAAGATGACACTTGAAAAGAAAGCGAGTCAAACAATTTGATATGTAGAGAGCACAAAAGATGCGGTAATTAAATGGATTCAACAGCACGGAAATAAAGAACAGGACAAAACAATGAGGTCATTCATTCATCCTTTTAGACTTGGATATGCAAAATAATAAGCCTTCAATATGTCATTAGTTTCTTCACATTTTGAGGAAATTGTTAAGCTGTCTCTCAAGTAGGCAGTGAAGAATAACAACTTACAAAGAGGAAAGCAATTCCATAGAGCAGTTAGCTTCAATGCATTTTTCTTTTGCTGAACCCAAATAAAAAATAAATCTACATTGATACAATTAATATATTAGGGATACTGGTCTTGAAAGCCAGAGGCTGCTGATAAAGGTAAGTGGGAGTTTTCTCTATTCAGGAATGACAAAAGGACCAGTTACTCATTCAGGACTCCATTATTCTTTTAATATCAAAGAGGCCATATGGGTATTGCATGTGAACAGGATTTTACTTCCTGCGTATATATAGCTTTTTAGAATGACAGGCAAGCTGGGTATAAAATAAGAGCAATACTCATCCTTTAAATGTACATTCACATATTTTATGTCACAATGAATAGTCCAAGAACATAGTTGTATCTTTAATTTTTCTGCAGCATATGACAAAGTATTAAAGAAGATGAGGAAAAACCAGTAAAATTCTAGATCTCTCTTTCTTGTACCTGACAAGGCAGAACCCAAGGACAAAAGAAAATCCAGAAGTTGCCTAAGCACAAATAAAGGAAAACTATGATCTTGTGGTGCCCAGGTGAGATGCATGGACTGACAACAGTGATGAAGTGGAGAATCCTGAGCCCCAAGTGGTGCCCTGGCTTCATTCCTCAGAGTTTTCACAAGGAATAATACATTCCTCCCAGAAGTGCATCACTTTGTTGTATATCTATTCAGTACTCTGCACCATGCCAGCCGTTATCTGGACTGTATTGAATACCTCCAGCTTCCAAAAAGAGGGACTTCATTACAATTTGGCTCAGGAACCATGCACAGTTCTGCTAGCCTTTGCTGTTTCCCTGAAATTTTTGAGCTGTTTCAGTACTCTCCAGAAAGTCATCAGTGTCCATGAATCCTATAATTATTTGTATTATTGTTCAATACATGTCACATTGCAACAAATAGGGTTTTCTCCAAATAGACACTATCAAATAATCCTTCACCTCTGTGTGCACAGCTAGCAGTCATAGAATCATAGAATCATAGAATGCTTTGGGTTGGAAGGGACCTTGACAGATCATCGAGCTCAACCCCCCTGCAGTCCAATCTCCTGCAACCGAAAAGATTAGAGATGTACGTATCCATGTTGCCAACAAATTAGGAAAAAACCCTGACTTCTATCAGTCATCCTCAAACACCTGGATCTGTCAGTAGCCTCAGCCAGTCTCATTCTCAGTTAACCACATTCTTGAGCCATAGCTGCATGGACCAGATTTAATCTAGTTCCCTGCAGGAATGTCCCCAATATGGGAATTAAACAACTTGGTTTGACAGACCAACATCCAAAGGTGGTATAAAAATACATTTTAGTACTTCCCCCAGGATGCAAATTAAAATCTCTGCATTTAAAAGAACCCCAGGTAGTTACTAGGGACCCTACTGGGGATCTGTACAGCACAAATGTTAAAAACAATATCATGGATAAAGTAATCTAAACATGAACCAGGTTGGGTTTGGTTTTCCATCCTCGAATATTGCTACTCAAGACCTGTTTCTAGCATTGAATAGCTGTTTTGATATTCAGTTCTGAATTTCTTAACTTCTTCACTTACCTTTTTCTTTTGACACCATTGGATTCTTGGGATTTTTTCCTTTCAGAGGATCTGTAGGGAGATAATTAGGTTTTTGAGACTTAGAAGACAGAACTGCCCTTCTACACTTAAAAGAAAAAGTAAAAAATATTTAAAAATTAAGACTAAAATTGGGAACATAAATGGATGCAGCCTTGACCTGTCTTTACATCCTCTTTAGTGACCACCTTATATTTTTTAAGGTATAGTAATGTTAGTAGCAAATGCAAGAGTAGAAGTTGCTATAGATCACTCTGTCCGTAGAGACCTCACAGAAGGAAGAAATCAGAAAGTAGAAGGGGAAAATACAAGTAATGACACGAGCTTAGAAATTCTTAGGGCCTTATCCAAGACTGCATGAAGACAGAAAGTATTCTGTTTTCTTTTATGGGCTGAAGCCTAGCTTTTTGCCTCAGTCCTCAGGGAGCACGTGTTCAGGGTCAGCAAACACAGGAAAATCATACATTACGTTATATAAAGAACTAAAATTTAATTTCTTTTTTTTTTTTTCTTTTAAGCAATAGTCTCTTGACCTCTTAAGTGTATGTATCAGGAATATTAGGAGGAATTTTTTTTTTCCAAAGCGAGGAAGTAATTTCATAGGTTTATGAATGTATGTGGTTTAGGAGAGAGAATATCACAGCTTGCAGGATGCTGAGTAGACCCAATTGCAATCCATCTGACAGGATATAGCACCTAAGCATCTAGAAAAAACATGCCATTTATTCCAAATGAAAGTTAACCAAATCTTCAGTAAAACAGATAAAGCTAAAAGAAGATCCTTTCCAAAATAAGTTTAACTCTGATCATTCTCCTGGCTGCCATGGTACCAGGAAGCAATCCCACTTATCCATCTGTCTTTAAGTGTGAGTTGTAGCAGAAAAAGTTTACTTCCAAGGTGGCTGAAGCTGTTGGAGAAATCACACCGTTCACAGATAGGTACTTAAATTAGGAGCCTGGTCTTCACAGCAGCAGGTGGACTCCCTTGGGTGATTGAGAGAAAACTTCCAGGGTGAAGATTGAAACCCTTTGAAGGAGCCACTGTGCTGACTATATAGGAAGCCTTGAGACAACAGCTACCCAACTTGACCATTTTACTGTGTGCACATTTGTGATCTCAAAGATCAGCGACCACTCTTACAGCCACTGGCACAAACCATTGCCTTTGGCCTTGTGGGTTTGGTGGCATATGCCCATGAGGGTTTTTTTGTCATCCATGTAGCAGGTGTCCCTGAGATTTCCTACAATTTGTAGCTGCTAAAGGAGGTTCAGCACTTTTGATTCTTACAACTTTTGGATGCAGCTATCAATGCAGTACACTTCCCATGGTGCACCAACTTCCCCACTGTCTGAGCCAAGGCCACTGAGATCACCAGTCATGCTTCCCTTCCAGGGAGCAGGTTTTCATCTTCAGGGGTTTAAACAGGGACTCACTGAAGACTTTTCCAAGTTCTGCTCTTGATTGACTACTTTCCTGCTGGTCCCAGAAGGGGAAAACTATAAAGTTGGCTTAAAGCTAACATTCGCCTTGCTAGCTACTTTCCTCCTACATCCTACTCCGGGGTGAAGCTGGGTCAGGTTAGGAAGATGATACAGAAAGATGCAGCAGCAGCAGTATGTGAAGTCTTCAGGACAAAGATCTAGTTCTCATGTAAATTACAACAACAAGTAAGTAGATGGAAATAGGAGGAAACATTAACTGAACAGACACTGCTTTTCTGTAGGTGAGTCCCAGAACATAACTTTCTACTTTTAAAGAAAAAAAATGTGTGTTATAAGTCAAGATAAAAAATGCTATAGGCAAGATGTTATTTCATTTTACTTTTACTTTAAAGGAAGCACAAGCATTGCATAACAAGTGCAAATCAGCACATTTGTTTCTTTAGTGACAATGTGCTATTATGTATATGGCAAGAAAGAAATACACACTACTGACTGATTTCCCCTACCAATCTGTGCATAAAAATAAATAGGCTTATTATGCATACATAACTGACATAAGAAAAGATGCAAAGATATCCCACAACATGGCAAAAGCAAACAAGTGGAAAAAAAGGAACATTTGTTTGGAAAACAAATCATGGGACACAGGGTAAGAGTGAATTTGCATTATCTATACAGCACAAATGCTGTCACTTTAATAACTCAGCATAGAGCTATTCTAGCAAATTTCTTAGAAAAAAACAGTGAGAAGTTATATATGATATATCATGAGCTTTTAGTGCCACTGTTAGAGACTCTGGATGAATGAGCTTCTACTCTGATTAGCTGGGTAAGACATCTATCAAAATAACACATGGCAAATTATACCTTAGAGTTTCATTGGCCTCACATTATTTGAATATGCTTATGTCAACAGAAAATAAGCTTTTATATTCATTATTGTAAGTAAGTGGGCTTCTTTACTTCAGGAAAAAGCTGAAAAGCTAGTTATAAATTCAGAAGGAGTCTTGAGTTGTCCTTTATCACAAGACAGTGGAAAGTATATTCTTTCAGTGTTCTGCTTAATTACTGACAATAAAATTAGACTCTAAGATTGAAGACATTTTATTCACCTCATAAAAAAGATAAGGTAACATTGTGAGGTTGTGATCTATAGACTCACCCAGCAATAACTCTAAATTCAAGGATTTGTTTTTCCTGTCTCTGCTTTAAGTAAAAACACCGTGCATCAGTTTATGAAAAATAGCCTGCTTTATGATAAGGTTTTTGATCTGGACATCATCCTTGTTCATCCAAACTTAGCCCATCTTTCAAACAGAATGAGGTATGATGATGCCTCTTTTATTGCATAAGGTGCCAGGCAAACAATAATCATCACAAGTCTTTAACACCTCATCTAAAAATGTTCCTTTATTTGGTTTTACATGAGTAGTAAAAAACTCCCAAAATATATAATTAGCATGTGTATGCAGTCTTAAAAATCCTTACTTTCCTGTGTCCTTCAATATATTTTTATTTGCCAGAAACATCCACTTTAAGGAACATTGTAAGACACCAAGTTACGAAGAGTGAAAAGAAGGCCCCAATAACCTGCTCAACCTTTAGAGAGGCCCACTGAGGAGGCTTGAAGAGGTGATGGAGAGGGGAAAGAGTGGCTTACAAATAAGGCTTTGATTAATTTATGAGCTGCAGTTTGGGCAAATATGGTAACTGAAATGGGGGATTTATAGTGCTAGATGTATGTTTATGCAGCAGAGCAATCCAGAATGCAATAAGGAAAGCACATAGACCAGAAAGGCACCAAGACTTCTAAGGGTTGCTCCCACACAGCTTTGTAAGTTCTTCCTACAAAGTCTTTGCTGCCACTCAGCTCGCTAATCAGCATCCACATTTTTAGACACAGACAGTGCACTGTGCGAGTTTGATGCCTGTTATGGGAAAGAGCTATGGCTGCATCAGCAAGTGCTCTCAGGATCTGGGGGGCCAGGCCCGGCTGGGCTGGACATCGGCGCTGCTGCAGGGGTTCAGGAGCCTGAGGTGCGTTTGCAGCTCTATTCAGTATCGAGTAGCAGGTCAAGATCTTGCTGTTAGCAGCAGTAATGCATTGGGCTTAAGTGACTCTATTACATGGGGTAAAGAAAGTGGTGTGAGTTGGTAACCTTTGAGTAATATGTTGGAATTTTTACAGAGATTGTTTTGCCTTGTTTTCCTAAAATGTAGGAAGTCTGACATAACATGGCCTGCACTTGATGTTTAAAACACATTCCTGCCTGCTCCTTTCTGAGGGCCGGGTGGAGAAGGTCTAACCTCCTCTGTCATGACATGGACCTGTTAGTGATTGAAGTCGCTGACCTACTGCTTGTGAGCCTAGGAGATTAGATGCAGCACTGTGGGAGCACTCAGAGAAGGACACACTACAGAAGCTTGTTCAGGGCTGGTAAACCCTTTCCATTGGTTCTAAAGAAACTCTTGCCAAAGAGGAAAAAAATATTTTGCGTCCCCTCTCTCTTTCTTTTTCTCCCCTCCCCTCTCCCCGCCCCATAATCCTTTGAAAGGAGCAGCAGGCTGAGCGTACCTGCTCCATGCAGAAGAGGAGGGGGCAGAGCTGTCACTCAAGTGCCTCTTCTGATTTTCCACTACAACCCATCAGGGAACAACAGGTTATAGTCGGTCTGTGGAGAGGGCCATGGGACTCCAGGAGAGTTTGGATACACAGTTCTGGTCCAGATAACTAAGCTCATGTAAATGGGGCATGTGTACATTAGGAGCAGAATACACATGGAAGAACAACACATGAACCACAGGATTTGCAGATTCTTACAATTTAATTTTAATTTGTGTATAAAGAAGTGATTAATTAGTGATTGCCCAATTATACAAGGGTGAGTGAATGAACACAGCTTCCAGGAATTTGAAAATATATCTAGCAATATGATTATTCCTCCTTTTGTTTTAGGGTTTTTTTTCATCTTTCCACAGTGCTTGAACTAAACTCTTCATTTTGTTCTTTGTTTGAAGTAATATATAATGACTATAATTTAGAATAATCATTAATATGTCTTTCTATATGGTAGATCTTTTTATCCTGAAGAACCTAAAGAACACGTCAAATGAGACTTATCCATAAATCACTTGCCCTTTCAAATACAGCTATCTCTAGAAAGGAGGAAAGCAACAAGATGGGTAAAAAACACACAGCAAAATAATGGATGAAAAGAAATTCAGCTGAGCTAACTGTCTACTCTGACCAAATTAAAAAAAACTATGGAAACTGTTTGATAAAAAATAAGGAATAAAAGACAGATTCAGACAAACTCTCATGTTGCAGGTGGTTGATGGGATGAAGCTATGGGTTTTTAACTATAGCTTTTACAAAGCCCAGAAAGCACATTACTTACTCATATGCTCATAAACTTCACTGTCTTCCTGTTATGTCCACAGATTTATGCAAGCATTCAGTTCAGACTTTGTTAACTGGCTCCTATTAAACACTTGCATTCTTCAGAAGGGAAAGTTCTTGGAAAAGTTCTTAAGAAAGTTCTCAACCATTACTCAGAGTGGTTTTGTGGTACTTATTTAATTAATTTTGAGACTTCTGAATGTCCTTTTTCCCCCCTTTCTTTCATGCTATATATCCTGTATAATACTTTAACCAATTAAATATTGATTGGTTAAGGCTTATAATGGGAAAGGTGCATAACGATTATTTTAAAATTAATATCTTAATTCTACTTTGTGTGGTTTTCAACAAGTTTTATATTCTATTGTGTATACTTACCTTTATCTTTTAAAGCTGTAGGATTCTTTCCTTCCTTTTCTTTAGTATGTTCTGTAAAAAATAATTTATTAATCTTCAAGCTAGAGTGATAAAAGGTTAACATCTAATACCTCTGGCATAATGATTGAATAATTGGCAGTTTCTAACTGAGCCATGATACCAATTAAATGTGTAGTACAAAACTGGTTTTCATCAGTTTTAGCGTGCTCACAAAGTGAAACCATGAACTTTTCTTAAGTGTGATGAAAGAACAAAGGTCACTCAAAATACATTTCACTTTGCAGCTTGTAATAGCAAACGTTAACAAGTGTTCCTAAATTCTGAGTTTGGACTTCTAAGTTTTCATACAGATGCTTCGTGTTACCAAGGCTTTATTTGCACATCTGATCCAGGTAATGCCAATTAAGTTTTTTCATAAATTTACTGAAATAGTATTATGCTTATAAATTCCTAACTAAGCTATTGCATAAAAACAAAAAGGCCAATGCATTGCAAGATTTTTTTACTGATGCACATAGATCTTAGCGTTTTATACAATTTTGTTCTGCTGTGTTACCTTTATCTTTTGTAGCAGCTGGAGCTTTCAATTCTTTCTCTTTTCCAGGATCTGTAAAAGAAGTATTCACACCGACAAAGTCACAGTCAGAAGCCGTAACTGAGTGAAACTATGAGATTTAATCATACAAGAGAATGAAGCATCTAGATCATATGAGAGACTATAACAGTATATTGGAAGAAATAGTGAAAAACTGAGTGATAGGAAGAGCTGTACTAAATTCACCTGTTTCTGTTCGGAGAGTTCAGTCCACAAAATGTGTTTTATTAATTTAGCTATGAAACCTATCATATTTGCAAGCTTCAACTTAACTATGGAACCTATAAAATTTGCAAGCTTCAACTTAACTATGGAACCTATAAAATTTGCAAGCTTCAACTTAATATGGCATAAGGATAGGTTTTCAACTTTCTTAACCAGAAAAGACAAAACTGACCCTTTGCCATTTTTGTCTCAGAGCTGTCTGTGGCCTACTTCCCTCATCTGGGATTGTCCATTCTTGCTGAGCAAGTCCAAGAGTCTCCTTATTGAAACTATTTTTTTCTGAGGGTCAGATGTGTATCAAAATGAGAAAGCAACACAATAGTGACAAATAGGAGGATGAAGAGTTCTTTTTATTCTGCCTACAGACAAGTAGTGAGGATGGCTAGGCCACACCATCCTTGATGGATACTGTACAAGGAAGGGAAGTCCCCTGTAAAAGGCATAAGCAATAATTTGAACCAGACAGAAAATAAGAATTGTGTTTCAGACAAAATGTGAGACCATCATTCTGGGCTGATGAAACCAAGGTTTCCAAAGGTTTTCCCACCAAAATTAAAAAGACAAATGAGACTGTCCCAAAACAGGTTAGTCAGAAAGAAGACAAACTTGGATTTTGCATTCTTGCATGTTAAGTGAGTGTTTTAACCATGTGACTATTGGTTACACTGGTTTATTCATGTTATCTGAGAAACACTATTTAACAGGTATTTTCTGGAAAAAGAAAATAATACAATGTTCTCCATCAGCTATGAAGCAAAAAATTCTTTCCATTGAGAAACTTGGCAGCAATTCAGTGCCAGCAGATCTTAAAGAACTTTGTTAGAAGACCCTCTTGATTACTACACATAAGATAAGAGGTCAGGACTCCTAATAAGGAGGAGGTTGTGTTTAGCAGATAGATATGATACTTGCAGTAGCTACAGTGGGTAGCCGGAGTGATAATTGCTTACTGCCTTAAGCATACACAATTTAAAAATTGTCACTTTTGTTACAAAAGCATGGAATGTGTCCAACAGTAATTTATCACGGTATCAATAAAGCTTCTTGTTCACGATTTAGTATTCGGCTTTGTGTAAGACAAACTAAGCTCATGGGGAATCTGAATTGAAGGAATCCAGAAATAATAAATTTTTATTTATGATAGAAGTAACCATCAAGTAGAAAAACTTAATTTACTGTTGACGTTGAAACTCCTGTTCTGTTGGGGCTGACATCAAAGGATAAATGTTTCATTATTTTTCTCCTTTTACACTGTTGTTCTAAAAAGGCAGTATTTCCAGATGATATACCTTTTAAAAGGAGAAGACTTGGGAAAGGAATTTGTTGAACAAGGTCAAAAGTGTAATTTTATTGTAACAAATAGGTTTTTCATGCTGGCATTGCACGAGTCTCTTCCTTTTGTCAAGGAAAAATATACAGCATTGGGATGAAACTTATTTGGCTTAAACAGTCTAAAATTTCTCAACATATCCATTATTACTGTTATTAGCTTTGTTGTATCAGTTCTAGTCTGTCTAATCAACCATAATCTACAATTCTGAGTAGCAGCAGAAGCTTTTATACATTTTTTTTCTCATTTATAGATCTGACATTGCTTTATCGGTTATAGAGAGAAGCAATATGTAAAACTATAGCTTACTTCCTTGTTTCGTCTTTGGTTTATCTGAGGAAAGAGAAGAGAAGGGAAGCAAAAGTGAAAAGAGAAAACAAAAAGGAAATATTAGAATACATGTTCACATAGGATATTATTTTTAATACAATCAGCTAATGAAAATGTATTTAAAAATATGTTGTTCCTAAGTGCTTAAATATATCTTGAAAGTGATTTCTACTCCATTAATGCTTGACAGTGTATGTGAAAGAAGTTTATGGTTCCTACCTAGTACCTTGCAGATGTGCAACAAGAGCATAAAAAACCCCCAGTCTCATGTGACCTGCTTTAACCGATGGTAATTAACTCCTTTGTTAGTACTATTGGATATCACAAGAAAAAAATCTTTGCCTTTTCTTCTTTTTTTTTTAAGTATTAATTGTCAGTTACGTTAATAACAGGCAGTAATTCCTTGGCAACTGTCTGATGCTTGTGTCATTTTTCAAAATAGGGCAAAGAGTTAAAGCATTGTCTTTTTCCAGACACTTCTGGCAGTTCTCTGCCTTCTTGCTCTCCTTTTAATGGTTGAAAATGTTTGAGCAACTTTGCTTTACTACTAGGAAAAGATTAGTGAACTGAAATGTTGTTACAACCTTTTAGCCCATTTCCAGACTGTAGGGATTTGAGGTCAAAGCTGCAATAGCATGTTTGATCCCTAAAACCTTCAGGTCTGAAACAATGAAGCTCTGTCCTGATTGCTAAACGAACAGAGCTGCCAACACTCACTGGTTTTCTGCAAGTCTCCTTATATTTAGTGCTTTTTTTAAATCACAAATCCTAGTTTTGACCGGGTCAGTCTGTCTGCTTTTCGACAGTTATCCTGGTGGACAATAGCTAGCAGAACTAATTATTTCATTTCTCCGTCTAAAAGGCTCAAAAATCCCTTTCAGCTTAAAAACTATTTCCTGGTGCATTCATACTTTCCTGATTAAGAGAGTCGTCACTTTTCCTCGGAGCATCCAGATACTTGGGAACAGTGAATTAGGTACAGTTTTCTCTTCACTCAAAACATAACTCAGAGCTGCTTCCTTCATCTTATTTTTTTACTCTTCAATGAGAAATGTAAGTTCATGCTAATATTCAAAAAATTTCCTGAAAGTTATTTTGGCTCATTTGTCTTTGAGCGATCAGTGTGTTGTCAGTAGCTCTGTACATATAGGGTGCAGAAATGAGAAGCAGAGGCAACTGCTGCCTGGAAGTATTTATGTTCGTTTCTGTACAGCAGAGGAACTGAGCTGCTGCCACCGCTTGGAAGAATCTGCAGAAATAGTTGTGATAGGCATTACATGTTGCTCTTATTCTTCTGAGTTGCAGAAACTAGATGGCTGCTGGCATGGCAAGATAGTGCTGCTGCTGCTGCCTGCTGGCATGGGAAGTAGTTTGTCCCCCTTTTGAGCTCCCTGGGGATCACGACCAATGGTTTAGAAATCCCTGCTCAGTGCCAACCATATGAAACTATGGTTTGTACTGCTCGGTCTGTGCTCTTTATAGCACAGTTAAAATATTTTGCAGATAAAGTCCCATCTAATGGTGGCACATTGTAGAAGGGACAAATCTTACAGCAAACACCACCTCATTGATGCATGAGGTATCCAAACAGGGGGGAGGCAGTGCAGATAGCTGGGGAAGCACTTGTACAGCAATGGAAAATAATATGGAGATACCCAGACTAACAATGACTGAAATCTAGGCCCAGGCCCACCTCATTATAACATTTTCTATGACAACTAAAAGCAGCTGACAGCTGCAGCAGGGTGCCTGCGCTGGCTTGAGTAATGCTGAGTAATGCTGAGTAAAGCTGAGAAACTGGAGAAACGAAAGGGATAATAGCTCAACTGGCCAAAGCTACATTAGTAAATATGGCTTATACCTTATTCTAAGCATTACTGGCAAGTTTGGAAAAACTGATATGATAAGACTGAAAATGTCAAATTCATCATCAGCACTCTAATTGCCAATTTGAGCATGAGTAATTACAAAAATCACCTTGGTAGACAGTTAGTAACAAACCACAATAGATTAGCATGTGTATCATATGAAGGAAGCCAGGGATGATAAGCTTTGGGTATTTACAGCAGTGCTTTACTACTTTGCTTTTTACCATACAACCTAAAAAGTATGGATTGCTTTTAAGAAGTGTATAAGAAGCAAGTATGCAGGATATAATGCTGAAGTAACAAAAATAATAAATATAAGTGTATATAATGGGAAAAGGCCCATCTTTATCTAGATGCTTTAAGGCTCCATTGCTTTTCTTTTTTTTGTTCACCATCATCACTCAGTGGCTTGAGTTTTGCTTTAGCCTGGGTATAGACTGTCCCTTGGTGTTCCTGCTCTGGTTGGCTTGGGAAACTGTATGTAGACTTTGTGGCCTTCTGAACTATGTGCCATCAACATGTGCGGTTCTTGTATCCTTTCTTCTTCTGGTGTTCCTATTCCCAGACATTCCAATTCATGCCTCATCCATACCAATCCTAAGTTTTTCGCTGCAAAGATCTACAAGTTCTGCTCTCAAATCCTTTGAGTTTCTCTGCAGTGGACCTTTGTGGCTCTTCATGGGGTAATGTTTCATTTGGGATAAGAAAAGCCGCTCAGCTGACTTTAGGGGGCCTCTGCCCCTTCACCTCACCGCAAGTCACTCTCTAGGACTGAATAGTAAAGGCTGATACCTGCCCAGGCTGCAGCCTGCCTCTGTAGGGGCAGGAAGCCTCTCGCAGGATCTGTGGGGGACAAAGTCCCAGCACAGGACCTTTAAGCTGAAGCGGGTGGTCTGTTCAGCTGAAGCTTTTGTGGGGGTTGCGGTTTTGTGGAAGTTGGACAAAGCCAGTTCCCGGGTGGAAATTCCCTGTTGGTCTGATAAACACAGCAGAGCCCTAGCAAATACTAGCAGAGCAATGGATTTAAAGGTTGCTGTCACCCAGCTTTCTGAATCTGAGGTTTTTGTTTCTGTGCCATTGTCTTTTAAGAGAGATAATGCCAACATGCTTTGTTTTCTTTTTACCTTGCTCTGCTGC
This sequence comes from Pelecanus crispus, assembly GCF_030463565.1. Classification (NCBI taxonomy): domain Eukaryota; kingdom Metazoa; phylum Chordata; class Aves; order Pelecaniformes; family Pelecanidae; genus Pelecanus; species Pelecanus crispus. Next base: position 73,591,820 of record NC_134645.1, on the reverse strand, counting down.
CTTCATTGCTTTTTCATCCTTCTTTTCAGGTACTGCTGCAAAACAAAGATAAGGTTTAAGTAAGATTTCTAGTCAGAAGTTTTGCTCCAACAGACAAAGCTTTTCTTCAATGCTTACTGATTACTTTGAGGCAAATGGTTTAAAAGATTTGCAACCATGAGATACCATTTGCCCCCCCAATATATGGCTACATAGTAAGTATTTTTTACCTATCTTAAAAAGAAAAGTGGAAAAGCAAACAGGGAACTTTTCTTTCAGAAAATAAATAGCAGCATTGTCTTGAGATCTCAGGTGCAACAGAGGCTATACTGCCGTGCATATCACATAATGGAGGAGAGAGCAAAGCAAGCAGGTCTCTACTTCGCCAGCCATGTGAGGGTTCCCCACGCAAGTGTGGTTCTCTGCACCAGCAGAAACCTTCACTGCATCCCTGACGCAACAAAGTACTTCCACATAGCCTTAATTTTAAGCATGCAGTTAGTCTCAGTGAGGATAGTGGGCCACAGTCAGACTGTATATTACAGACACCTAACTTAGTCCTTGTGAATACAGTGATTTCTGCATGCAAGAGAGAAGAGTGAACCAAACCAGTTGTGCAGCAGGGCTGCTAGACCTTTACTGATGCCAGGGGAAGCAGTTGTAACAGTCCAGGTCAGGATGTCTGGACATATCCAACTGATTAATTGCGAGCTTTATCTTGCACCATTCCTAAATTGATTTGCACAGCCTGAGAGACAAGGGACAGGGAGTATTTGTTCATGGCTCCACACTAAGGATTAAATGAGGAGATGCAGAAAGGAATCCTTTCAGACTTTGCTCTCTTAGGAAACTTGCATAAATATGTGCATCTTTTATAGTTTCTGACAATTTACATGGCAGGTTTGGCAATGTACAAGATTTCCTGTAGATTGCTGGGTACATTTAGGACAACATATATATTTTCTCATTGAATTGAATTATTCAGGGTTAAGTCTTGCAAATATGTAAACATATTTTTTTAGCTGTAAATGGCACTGCCAACACTTCGTTCTTGTAAAACCAAGCTTTTGTAGCCATAATTTATAACTATTATCCTGACTGAGAAATGTTGTTTTAATTTTAAATGGTATACTCTTAACAGTGTTTGAGACAAAAAATGTGGCATTAAGTAAAAAAGCTTCACTGTCATTGCCTTATTTAAAACTAGTGCAAAGAATAGACAATCAGTATAAATGGCAGGATGTAAAGTGGACAGTGAAAATTAATTTACATCAAATGACTAATAAGTATAGAAATGTCTTTGCAGCTACAGAGTTATCAGCACATAATATTCCCTCAACTTGTTATTTCAACCTGCCAAGAACAGTAGTATTTTCAACACAATGTTTTATTACAGCAAATCACAGTTGTAAATTAATAGTTTGGCTTTTAGAACCAAGGTGAATACCGAGGGTCATGTTCTGTTCTTATTATTTATGCTGAGAAATTCAGGGAATTCAAAGGGCCGACGAAGTGCCTCCAGGCATGTTCCCTGCCCTTGTAGGGATGTCCTGGTAGTCCCGATGGGGCTGGGCTTGCCGCCCAGGCAGCAGGAAAGCATGCTGAAGCTGCTGGGCATGATGGCCCAAGCAGGCCAGCTCAGTCAGTAAGCTATGGCCTGTCTGCAAGTGGGCTGGAGGCCAAAAGCAGGAAACTTTTCCTGAGATTCAGTGGAATGTCAGGTGTGGACAGATGAACTGCTTCATGTTGAGTGGGATGGACCAACTCACACACATCAATCACCCCCTTGCCGCTTGCTCTTTATCCCAGGACGCTGTGGAGTGAGCAGGTGTTTGTGAGCAAGCTCCATGACAATGGTGAAATATTGCACCTCTGCACCTCAGTTACCTCAGATAACTTATTTTATTGAAGATAATCTTCACTTTGCCTGAAAATAAAATCTAGGCTCAAAGGATGACTGACTGAACCTGCAGAACAAAAATGTGAGTGCTCCATTTCTGTCCAAGTACCTAAATTTGTATTGGTGTTACTGGACATAGAGAAAGCCGAAGAGGAGCAAAGCCCCTTCACATTTATTGTAGATCTATGCTATTAGCATCCATGTTCCTTAGGCCCAGATCAGCAGGGCTACTTAAATCAGCAATAAACTAGACACTTACAGGCCTAGATGAACCTGGGCATTGAACCCTGCCACTGAGCACACCAGTATCACAGTGCTTCTAAAAATCTTGCTGAAGTGGTCAACATCTTGAAGAATAAGCTTATTTTAATATGGAAAAAAGGATTTGAGAAAGGGAACCAGAAACCAGTCCCATTTGCATTCCAAAATGTATTTTTAGCATCTAAAGCTGCAAAAAGCGGCTATGATAAGAGTAAAATGAATTACTGAGAACTGCTGTTTTCTCTAAAGGATGTTTATCCTTTTTAGCTAAAACTAAAGCAGTTTTGGTTTGTTCAACTTCTGAAAACCAGAATACTGATGGAATAAAAAAAAAAAAGTATTTTCTGGATACTAAACTGCAGGCTAGAAGAGCAATACAGCTTTCTGAGAAGATCAGGTATTTAGAGTCAAGAAATTCATGTAGCAGTGGTAGACCATGAGTGCAATTACGGTGAAGGAACCAGCTATCCTTGAGAAGCATTGAGACTGCTATTTAAAAATAGCGACTAGTACTATTAATAGTATTCTGTATATCAGTGTGTTCAGTAATGCCACCACGCTTCTGTGAGTGAGTGTTTGTAAAGAAGAACCTGCTGAGACAGATCAGAGCTTTAGTAACTTTTGGGAACTGCCAAGTAACATCATCTGGACATGGCAAGTAGTGTCTGGAAGGACAAACAGGACAGTGCATTATTTCCTTTGCTTGAAGGGAGGTGTGAGCTATTTTGGTAATGCTGAGAAGTGTTTTATCATCAAGGTAATAGGTGTCACTTTAACGGCCTATATAAACAGAAAGCCTGCACACAGTGTCACTGTCTGGAATAAGACTCCAAAGAAGTTTTTGGTTTGTTTCTATTAGAACAGGGACAAGTTTTCAGAGTAGCTCAATATTTCATCCCTTCTGCTGAGCATTTTCAAACTTCTTGCCACTTCTGAGTGGCAGCCTGAAAGACGATCTCTTTGTAAAAAATGGTCCCATTGCAGGTGTTTGCAATTTGAAAAGCTGATCCTTTAGCCATATGACTTGAGCAACACAGAAGTATTATAATGTATTATAATTTTCTCCTCAGCAGAACATCAAGCATTAAAAAAAAAAAAAAATTACAAAACAAAACACAAAAAAATCCCAGAAAACCAAACCAAAACCACCAAAAAACCCTACCTGAAATAATACAGAATAAAATGAATGCACATAAATGTAGAAGTAGAAATTTGTCAGGGATCCATATTTTCAGTAAGTTATAGTTAAGAAGAATAGGTGAAGTAAATTGAGCCTTGACTTCCATTTATATTTTGTAATTTCTCAGCAAAATTCTTGGCAACTTGGAATAATGTAGATCAAATGGATGATTTCAATGATAATTGTTTCTCTGATTTCATCATAAGCTCTTTGGAATCAAATGAGAGAGAGCTTAGCAGATATTGTTTTGTGCTGCAAGTAGCCAGGAGAGCCATTCATCAATCAAATATTTCTGCAGTCTCAATAGTTGTAGGCTACAATCAAATTTGTCAGAATATTTTTATCCCAAAAGAGTCAAGTTGCATAACTAGCATCCACATCAGAAATATGCATTCCAAAATGTCACTGAGTTTAAAGCTATTTTGAGGTGTTTGCTTGGTGTGAAGGAAAGCTAAAAGAAATCACTCTGACTGGAGACAACAAACACTTCAATTACTGAACCCTGAGGTCAGAGGCAGGAGCTCCTCATCGTGACATCACTAATATCAGGAAATCATGAACCTAGGAAGTGTCTATTTTGATTTAGGAACCGTTCTGTTACATGGAGAAATGAAAAAATTCCCTGCCATAGTGGCATTCCAGAACCTTTTATGAGAAAATGCAACAAAACTTTATATGAGCTTGATAGTTCATCGGAAGTACAGGCTAGTGGGAATGGCCCAGACCTCCTTCTATGAGAGCAGATCAATTTTTTTAATTACCAAAGAAGAGAATTTCATCAAAAGCCTCACTTGTTTTCAGAACAGGACTGTTTGCCTTCCATGAATATGCTCAAAAATTTTAAAATTTGCTGGCAGCTACCGAATATTGGAAATCACGTTGCACCCAGAGAGCTACTAAGTCTAAAGGGATTAATAGAAGAAAAATCGTAAATAAGTAAAGAGCAACAATAAAGAACTAACAAATACAGATTGAAAAGCAATGGTTTTGTTCAGTCTTAGTGAAAGGTATAGCTATTAAAGACTACTAGAATTTGTCTGTCGTCATAAAAATTTGTATTTAGAAGAAAATAACTGCATTCCTTTGTGATTCTTACTAAGAGGTAAAAGGAACAATGGTAACATTTTAATATAAATATAATTTTTCCCTTGGAGTACAGGCTATATTTGCATTTCAAAATTAGCAATATAAAGTTAAATTTAGATCACTTGTTAACAAGTAATTTTTCAGAAATTAAAAATTACTCCAGAGCTAACAACAGCTATTTCTTTTTAATGGAGATAGGTGACTGATTAAAACAAAATTGTTACTTACTTAAATACTGGAGAATAATTTTGGGTTCAACATTAGGCTGATCCTATGGTAAACTAAGGTTTACATTTTCAGTTGTTAGATTGCTCTTTTGACAACAGAAATAACAGAATTATTCTTGATTTATGTAATAGAAACCTATAATTTCTATTCATCCTTAAAGAATGGTGAACTTCCTATAAATTTTTTTCAAGTGCCCCTTAATTCAGTAACTCATAAGGAAGGGTTGGCTTATGAGTACCTTTATGGCTACTCACATAGAGGTAAAAGCTCTGTTTTTTTCAAAAACCCTGCTAATTCTGTTTGTAAACTTTACAAGTGACCTAAACAAAATAACTTTTAATAAAAGAGTAAATATAATCAGTGTGAATAACAATTTCAAAAGGCATATGACAACATTTTCCAGTAGTGGCCAAACAAAAGTTAAAGTTTGCAGAAAGGGACTTAATTCTACAAGAAATAATTGCTTCATTTCTTTTTAGACCCTGATATACACAGGCTTGGCAGAAATGGGTTCACAGATGTTGAAATGTTGACTTCATATGCATAGTACAGCATTACAGAAGAAATAATAATGTATCAAAAAGATTTGCTTAGAGATTTCAAGCAATAGGGGAAAGCTTTATTCAGTCACCCATAACAGTAAGACTACCTTTATTTTCAACTTTGGCTGTCTAAAATTTGCTAAAAATGCAAAAGCTTAACTTAACATACTTTTTTTTTTCCCTTTAGTTTCTCTGTTTTGTCTGGTGGGAGTATAAAGAGAACAAATGCCTAAATTATTCTGGTTTCTGTTTTGCTCAATACAATTAGCTGCAGAGCAATGACAGCATTATGAATCTAGCCCATGAAGCAGGGAACTTAAGAGCATCCAATAAAGGCAATAATGTATCAGCTTTGATTTCCTTACATTAATCTCCACAGCTGTGATTCTGCAACCCTTCCTCATGCTCCAGAAGAGCACTCTACTGCCTTGCAATTCAGCCTGACCACTTGTGTCAGTATTTACTGGTTAATGTGAATGAGGCTTCAGAGATGAACTCTAAAGTTAAAGAAGACGCTTGAATGATAGTAGGGTGTTAAAAACTGGAAATTCTCCTTTCGCTGCCTTTGACTTGTGGTGGACAGCTTGGAGACCACAACTCACAAGTCTGAGCGGTTGATACATGCAGTCCCATTTGTTTGAAAGGGAATATTTGTAAAACAAGGTGGTCATTGATATGAATAAACATGGACTGAGAGTGAAGTGCAGTTTATAACATGCCATCCCATTTTCCATTTGTGTCTAGGATACAACTGGCATCTGTAACGTTCTTGAAGGCAATTCAGAACTAGTATCTTGCATCGTGTATCTGTAAAAAGTCAGACACTGACATGAACAATTAAATATTCGCTCAGCTTGAGCTTAAGCCCTTGAGGTTTCTCACCAGTCCCAGTTCCCTGTGCCTTCCGGACAGGAGCATCCTTTGAAGCAAGCACTGATGCTCCCACACCTCCTACCTTCTCCCATCAGCAGTTATTGTATGAAAGGAAGGCAAAAACTGTTTCACTGAAACTCCCTGTAAAACTTCCTGGCTTCAACAAAGAAAAAAACTGTTCAGTCACTGGGTTTGTGCTGCAGCTGGACTGGCAAAAAGAAAAATACTTCTCTTTGTGCTGTGTCTCTATAGAAGATTGATTACTTCTTTCTGCCTTTCACAAAAATCCTATGGTTTGAGATAGGGTTAGAAACTGAATTTGATATAGTTGGAGAATTACAGTTTGTTAGTCTATGGACAACTCAGGGAGAAGACACCTGTTTTCTAGAGGTGCTTTGAGGTGCTGCGAGGAAGGAGCCATTATAGTTTAAAAGGTCCACTTTATTTTATGTCACACCCATTAGCAGTTTTGCCACAAGAAACTTTTCCATTAATAGAGTCAACAACAGCATTCTTCCATTTCAATTTTAAAACCAAATAAAGTTACCCACCTTTCGACTTCAGAGTTTCCACAGATGCTGTAAAATAAAAGAAAACAATCCAGGAAACAAATTTTGCAAATGCATGAAGAAATTAAAATCGTTCCTAACACTTCTTCCCTTGGTCAATATGCCACCTATCTATGCAAAGCAGGCATTCCTTTTTTAATGCAGAGGAAAACTGACACACACATATGTTGCTTGTTTGGATAGTCTCATGGCAGATGACTAATTAACCTGTGGATTAAAAGCAATGGTAAACAAGGTCAATAGGTAAGTTATATGTGGAGCTTCAATAGCTCCACTATTTTTAAGTAATGAGGATGAGAGGAGTAACAACAGCTTTCAGGATAGCACATCTCAAACACAGGCAGAGGGTATGCAATAAAAATCTCCTTTTAACAGTTTCAGTAATTTGGGGGAGTTATGGATTTTTTTTTTAAGTTTTGTTGAAAACTCAAAGCACAGAACTCAGAAGAGTTCTGATGCAGAAGTATTGATACAGAGTATTGATACAGGGGAAGATCCACTTTAAAAAGTCTTCCTTGAACGTATTTTTTTTTTTCAGTTTAATTTGTTTATTATTCTTCATAATTGGATTAACTAAATCCAAATGAATCAAGCTACCACATTTCTCTTTCTCCATTATTCACACCTCCATTCTGAAGCACTGTAACAGGCTTTTATGCTGTAGAAAAGGACAGATTCATTTTTCTATAAATTGTCAGTCTACTTTAGGTATTTTTTGCTCAGAATCTATATCTGAGAAAATAGTCATCTGATGAATGAGTCATCAACCTTGGCTGTAAAAGGAGTTGAAAATCTTTATGTTCTCCTAAATTTGGATAAACTGGAGAAATAGATTCCAGTCAGGAATAAGAAGAGCACCTACAACAATAAAATACATGGGCATGGGTGATTGGAATAAAACCAGAATAAAACAACCCACATTTTTCCTCCCCTTCATACTCCAAAGCTCCTATTTTGTGTTTTGTTCTCCATCCATTTACTGTAACCTCTAAGCAGGCCCCCTTCCTCCTTGAAAAGACAAACCTTTTCAAGGCTGAAAAAAAATTATCACTCTCATCGTTCTTCTCAGCAACATTTGATCAGATCCCAGTTCCAGAAGACCAAATGGCTGCATGTCTGCTCCACAGCCACTGATTTGCTCAAGTAACTTTGATTAAACCAGCAAATCTTTATCTCTGGCTTCACTTTTTTTGTCCCTTTGCCTGATCCTGTCTTAACTTAAAATCAAACCAGACAAATGAGACTCTGAAACTTACTGTCTTTCACAGGTCTTACCATGTACTTTTACTTCTTTCTTTGTTGTTTTGGCTGTAAAAACAAACAAACAAAAAGCAAATATTGACTTCTGACATGAATTAATTTAAAACATTGGGATAGTTGAAAAGTAATATAAAAAGGGAGAATATTCACCAGTTTCCATCATTTTCTCTTTCATGTGTGGTTCTGAAAAAGAAAAAAATTAAGTATACTTTTCTCTTCTTGTAATGTTTTGTTTCGTTTCCCCTGGACAACCATTTTCATGTTACTAGTGGTTGTTGGATGTGGCACATTGATCTGGACTCCCAGTTCAGGTGAACCCTTCCCTACTTCCCTGCATGTCAAAATAAAACCTTTATCATTGTCATCAGTCTCTTCAGTGGTTTTCACGCTGTGCAAACAGGGTCAGATTAGCTGTTAATAATGGACACCAAAGGATGTAACTCTTATAATAAGATGCTAAAAGGAAACTCTAGAAACTGTGTAGGTTAAAATATCTGCATTTTTACTTCAGGGTGGTCTAAATGGAGGCCTGTGAACCAGCTGTATGTCCCTCAGGACATCTGTGATATGGTCCTTGCCTTTCTTCCCACATACTGGAGAATAAGCAGAGCACCTGGTCCAGCCACTGCTGCTCTACAGCCACGGGAGAAGAGGAGGAGGTCCTGGCCTCTTTTACATGAATACACAGCATGGGGGGAGCCATGGCTTACAGGAGCTAATCACCAAAACAGGATCTGGGACATGAAGCTGAAAAGCTTCATCCGCCTAAACCCTGTAGCCTCTGGCAAACTGTCACTGGGATTTACAAATTTTTAATGGTAGTTTCTGTAACACCTCTTTCCATCTTGCCACGACATGTTTCAAAACTCCCTCAGAGAAGGAGTAGGAGGCCTACCAGGGGGAAGAGCGAGAGACTGAACGTGTCTCAGAAAGTGAGCGTGATATACCAGCCAGGGCTGATGTTCACAGTAGCAAAAATATAGATAAGCTTTTGCTGTCTGCAGAAGATGCCTGCAGATGCTTTTAAACAGCATATGTAAAGGTTGTGGTGTGCAGGTTTGGATCCACACAGGCACAGAACCTAAATTCAAGAGTATCTAAGTTGACTGATTACAAGATAAATACACACATTTGCCCATGCTCGTTGCTTACCGCTATCTGGTTATTATATTTTCTCCATGTTTATTAAGGATATGTTTGTATCAATACTGTGGTATACAGTTGAGGATTAGTAATGTTTAATGAGTTTCCACTCTAGAATCAAGATATAAAGTTCCATGTTCAAAGTGATTCTGAATGTTGTGCTCTCACTAAAAGCAGACTTATCCTTAAATTTGAGCTATCCTTGAACTGAATAAGCAAAAAGGAACAAGAACTGCCAATAGAAAAGGAAATATGTTGATCAATAACATTAACACAAGTAACATTCACATTAAATATGAATTCATAATCAATATTGAATGCACAGTGGACATGTAAAAGAGGTATACTACACGCAGAGTGAGGAAAATAATTGATATTAGAAAGGGCAGACTGATCTGAAATATGAAACCCCCCACACAATTGCTAAGTTTTAAACAAAATATGTCATTGCTCCATACTCCCACCCCCAGTAAGTTTGTCTCAGGCAACACATGTAGTTCTATCTGAAATTAAATATTCATTTTTGTCTGAGTTTTTAAATCTGAGGAGCCAGCTTATATATATTTAAAAGCAATAAGTAGTTTCTAAAATAAAGTTTTGCTCTGAGTTTTTTTTTTTTTAAAAGTATTCTGATTTTTCTGTTTTTACCAAAATTATTGATAGAATTTCTTCACAATTTCATAATCAATATCTTTCAGCCAAAATGTTCACTTTAAAGTGTCAAGACTAGTTGACTGAAATCAGGCACCCAGCTTTAATACGGTTATGTAAAGCTGTAAAGCACATCTTAATGGATTTATTATATAACATATATGTATTTAAAATCTCATAGGTGCTTTATAGTCACATTGTATGAGAGTCATGAGATTCAGTAGAAATGGTCATGAAGTTGATGTGGTCAAAGCAATGAGCCAGGAATAAGATTTTCCCAGCAATATGGAAAAGTGATGGAGCTAGAGAGTGAGTTGGCATTTAGTAGTGTTGTGGTTTAACCCGGCAGGCAACTAAACACCACAAAGCCAATTGCTCACTCTCCCCCTCCCCAGTGGAGTGGGGGAGAGAATCGGAGAAAAAAAAATGTAAAATTTGTGGGTTGAGATAAAGACAGTTTAATAGGACAGAAAAGGAAGGGAAAAAAAAAGATAATAATAATAATAATAATATGCAAAATAAGTGATGCACAATGCAATTGCTCACCACCCGCTGACAGATAGCCAGCCACTTCCCAAGCAGCGATTGCTGTCCCCCTGCCAACCCCCCCCCAGTTTATATACTGAGCATGATGTCATATGGTATGGAATAGCCCTTTGGTCAGTTTGGATCAACTATTCTGGCTGTGCCCCCTCCCAGTTTCTTGTGCGCCTGGCAGAGCATGGGAAGCTGAAAAGTCCTTGACTAGTGTAAGCATTACTTAGCAACAACTAAAACATCAGCGTGTTATCAGCATTCTTCTCCTACTAAATCCAAAACACAGCACTGTGCCTGCTACTAGGAAGAAAATTAACTCTATCCCAGCCGAAACCAAGACAAATAGTTTGTTGCCTGAATAAATGTTATATTTACTTGATGGCATGCTGCCTTGGGTGGCAATCCTAGTATAGGTCAAGGAGGAGAAATGTAGCGAAAAGTGAGAGGACAGAAGTTTGGGACACAGTAGTTTGGCTGACTCAATGAGCTTAATCATAACAGCTGCAGCTTTGGTTTTGTGTAGCCCAAGTGCTCTTCAGAGTATCCAATTTCATATAGATATTTTAGGAGTCATTCCGTGAAATTAGAATTTTGATTGGTTTCGTGGGGTTTTCTGTTTTGCTATTGCTCAGGACTGCTTCCTGGAAACTGAAGGAAATGTAATTATGACTTTAGTCGTTCTGAGGCAATTATTTTTCCCTCTCATTTTAAGATCTGTCAGCTCTCATGAGATCAGGGAACAGTATGACATTAACAGCACTCAGCAAGTGTTTTTGCAAAGTATAAAATTTTCCATTTATTTAGCTTTATCTCCTGTTTTTCAAAACTGCAAACATTAAGGAATTTCTATAGAGCTTCTTTTATAATAGTTTTACTTCCAGAAGCATATGAAATAAAACCCTTTCCTATGGGGAAAAAGAAAACAAATTAACAACATAGAATTTAACTTCAAGTATTTCTGGTTAAATCTGACATGATATGAAATTTCAGGTGATTCCTGATCTGATATTTTAATGGAATGAACTGAAACCTTTCATTACATGAGCCATAAACTTCAGGAAAGTTCAGACCTAGATCTTTCCTTTTTGCTACAGGTTATTATTGCTTGATTTCAATGCATTTTTTCTTTCTTTTTTTCTTTTTTGTTACTAATGAGTAGTTAATATGACACATGAAAGGATATTGCCAGCTGTAGACACATTAGGCATTTGCCATGACATTTGTAATTCTTTTATCTTTAACCATTTTTGTATGTATATGAAACTATATAACATGATTTTATTCAGGAAACTTTTGCTGGTAATATATTATTTTTCTACCATGCATGGAACTGAGATTTGATTTACTTTGACATTTCACCATCTTTATAAGCGCTGATGCTTTGAACAAATAGCTTTTCTTTTTTATGAAAATTGGCAAATTTATGTATGACATGCCCATAAAACCATATAATTATATTTTTTGTTTCATTACTAGTGACATACTCCTAGACACCCCTGGAGCAAATGGGAGACAGTGGAGAACCTGAAACTGCCTCTGCAGCTCTTCCCTAAGCCACACTCTTCCCTAAAGTGCAAACAGTGTTGAAAAGCATCTAGGCTGGCACATTTTCTGTGGTCCACTTTAATCTCTACTACCAGGGTGGATAGTCACAAACTGTGACCCTCTGTTATCTGCCAGGAAAGAACAATTGATATCCCATCCTAATCTGTATAGCTATGTGTGCACATGTATGTGTGTGTGTGTGTGCATGTGTGTTATCTCCTAGTTCAGATAAAGCATTCATGTCCAAGAAGTGTTCAGAAAAATAAAAATTTTATATGGAATCACACAGATTGAGAAAAAGTTTAAATAAATGGCATTTCAAGTGGATCTGCTGTTCTGTGGTACGCACCACATGTTAAATACCCAACACCATTCTGTTTGTACTAAGTTACTGCATAAAAACGGTGTTTTCTGAGCTGTTGTTTCATTTTTGCCACAAGTATTTCAATGAATCAAGTTTTTTATTCATTAAAGCCTACTGTTGTCATATTCCATCCAGGGTCTTGAATACTTCTACCTTTAGAGAGGAGAAAGTTAGCCTGGTCTTACAGTCTTGTAATCTTGGTTTTATAGGTTATATGTCTGTCATTTCCCTTCTCAGACCTTCATATCATGTTAGTTAATTAAAACCAAATGAGACAGGGTGGTAAAGCTCTCCAAGATATCCTTTCATTAAAAATCTTGTGAACATAAGCAGCTAGATACAGAAAAGGTCCCTTTAGTCCCTCCTGTTGAAGCGAAAGGTTGCAATATGAGCTCAGTCACGTTATTAAACCTGAGATAATCCACATGAGAAAGTTTTGCATCAAACTAGATTTTTCCAGTTCTCCTGCTCCTGAGAAGTATTTGTTCTGCTATATTTGACTACTGTTCTACTTACTGGATCTATGTAAAACTCACTGCCACCATACGCTTTGATTTATAAAGATAATGGACTGGACAAATATGTTTCTTTCTGTAATAAGAACACACCAAGGAAACCCCTTGGTGAGATCACGCCATGCATATACCTACTCCTCTATAAATGAACATCTTTTGAGGGGGGTAACAAACAGTTTTTGTGATGGATTTTTGTGAAGAAAAGGAAAGCATGAGACAGTTCTCTGTATCAGTATCTTTGTATTAAAATCTGCTACTATGTTGGGAAATATTTGGGAAAAACATTATGCAAAGAAAAAAAAGAAAAGAGGCCTTGATGAAACGCAAATGTTTTCAGTCCAATCTATTGGGTCTGTAGCTTTTCTTCAGAGGCAGAAAGCAATGGCATCAAAACTGAGGATAGAATTCTTTACCACTGAGAAAAGTCTCAGGATCCATGAATAAAGTAGAAGCCACCAAAAGTATTTAAAGACTTTTCTGCAGACAATGATGCTTTTATTCAAGCTTATGATACTGGAGGGTTATACTTTGGTGATTTTGCTTAACAAAATAAATAAATAAATAAATGGGAGGCAGAAGATGAACATGCTGCCTCATATCCAAACTCTTGTTTTCACTAGTTGCCTTAGCCTCATTTTAATACAGCTCAGTTCTTGTTTAATACAGCTCATGCATCATTCTGGATGAATGACTGAAACTGAGAGAGAAAGCTAGTATTAGGATAGACACCGTGAAGTTCACCAAGATCCTAATTTTGGGTGAATATGGTCAGTCCTCAGCAAAGGCAAACTAGACACTTGTGTTTTCAAACTCCTTCCACATCACCATATAGAAGTTTTGCTGTAAAAGTCCTTATGAGAAAGAGACTGAACTGGTCATACCTTGGTGAACCCCTCTGTATGTTTTAAAGGTGTCAACAGGTTCTGCCTTTTCCTCCGAAAGTGTACACAACCAAAAAATCCACTTTTAAGCTAGAATAACTGTTACAGTACATGGTCTTCCATGTTATGTGGACATACTTGAATACAGATTGCTAGAAAACTTCATTCAAGGTCTAGTACACCTTTTCTTACTGATCAGCAAGCTAGATGAAAAAAAAAAAAAAGAAGAAAAGAAGAGAGGTGATCAAAATGCATTGAGCACTGTCCCTAGGATATGAGACTTAGAAGCTGGGGTCATTCTTAGATTTCAGATCCTTCTTTGAAGCTGATGGGATCTATCTTCCCATACTTGAGTAGGCAGAAAGTCTATCTTCTTTTTTTAGAACATCAGGTTGCATTAACACCGTGGGAAAGCAAACACCTTTTCTTTCCACAAGGTTCCAGTATAATGACACTGAAGCCTAAAGACAATGCTGTCTCTCAGAAAACAGACAGGTACTTTCCTCTCCAGAGTCTGAAATGCTCTGTTAGTTTCTGCAAAAGTTGTGATAATCAAGAGAAAAGGAACCATCATAAAGAGAAAATGGAAAGAATGCACATTTCTGATGTCTGTCCTGCCAGCCTGGCAAAGCTCCTCTCAGAGGAAAAACATTCCCAAAGGACTCAAATCACAGGCAAATCAGTTGCTCAAGTCAAAACTCTTGAAGCGCATACTTATGTGAATGTAGAGTATGTTTGATCACTCCTAGGAAAATAATACACTTTCATCACTTTTGCCATATGAGAAGGGGAAGGTGTGGGTCTTATGGTTTCCCATCAGAAGGAGCAGAACCAATACACAGTGCAGATTTATTCATAGACCACAGATGCCTAATTTCCCATTGAAATAAAAATCTTTTTGATATAGAAACTTTAAAAAGAAAATCAGGTTAATCCTACAATTCTGACTAGGGAACTGCCTGTGTTCAAAACTGATGTACCACCTGTAAGAGCACTCTGAAATCCTTACATGTTATGAACAGAGCCCTTGCGAAAAGATCAGCTCTTAATCCTTATCACTAGCACTAGTTCGTTTTACGAACAAATTAGCTTCTCTAGTCTCAGGATTTCTGGCATGGCCGTTCAGGCTAAGGTTCATTTGGCAAAAAAAAAGTAATTTAAAAAAATGTTGTGATTCTTTAATGCAGAGAGCTAGTGTCTGCCAGTAGGTTTTCACCTCTGAAAAAGCTTAAACTGTATTTCCTTTTAAATAGGCATCTGAGGAGCACTTCCAGCCTTTTAAGGACTAAGATGGCTAAGTTGCTCAGATACAGAGTATTTCCAGTCAATCCTCAATGAGCAGAGAGACACTCTAGTTGGTTTAGAAAAATCCTGTGTTTGAACAAGGAGCAGCTCTAGGGAGGCATATCTATGTCACTCCAGGTGGAACTTCTCAAAGGAGGGCAACAAGCAACACGGCAAATTACTGAGCATGAGATCAGGTGCAGTAGTTGTACACATGCTCATAGAACACAGCAGGGTGAAAGTATTTCCATTTTCTTAATGGTCTCTCATTCTGGGGTAAAATGAGTCATATTACTTTGTAATTGATTTATGACAAGAGCATACCCGCTGAGTGTGATCATAGCTCAGATGGCACTCAGCCATTACTACTTGCTCATGCTTTAACTTGTTCGTACTCCACCTTCTTTTGACAAGGGAAGGACTTCTGCCTCAAGCTCTGTAACCCATTGAGAATATGAGTCTAGAACAGACATTTCAGAAGACAAAGAAAACTTTGAAATAAATACCAGTTCTAGGTTTTGCCTGTCATTAGGTAAACATGATGTGCAGATTGAATTAGCTAATTCAGTAACAAAGCCAATAGACCCTAAAAATTAATGCAATGAGATCCTAAAGGAATAAATTTAATTTGAAGTTAATGAACTTAGTACAGGAGCTTTAACTGTAGCTCCTGACTTAGAGCTGGGTACTGATGTTGTTTAGCCCAAAGGAGTAGGGTAGAATGAGACAGTGAGCAAAAGTTTTGGTATAGTTGTTCTCAGCACAAGTCAAAGGATGCACATGTGGTTAAGTATTTCAAAAGGCTTCTTTGACTGCCTTAACCAGGGCAAGCGACTTCTTCAGAGGGTGTTTGCAGAGGCAGCATCATGAAGGAGGACATTGACAGAAGCCACTAGGAGAAGTATGCAGCTCAGACAGTCAATAAAATGCTGTGAGGAATCTACTGTATGCATGAAATAAACCCAGCAACCACTATTTCTGAAATATGTAAACCTCCAAACTTGGGCACTCCAAGCAGCTGTTATAGAAGAGAAAAAATTCTTCAGATTATTTGTGGCACTCTGCAAACTAAAGGGGTACTGTGCATTGTTAATGACTTGTTTTGTACTTATGATACTGGACTGCAACTTCTTAATACAGAAACTTCAAAATCTGTAGTTAATGTAGACCTTTATGATGATGTGAGATAATTCATATTTAAGAAACATCACAGCGAAGCATACTGTGTTTCCACTTGCTCTCTCTCTAAAACATAGTACTGCCATATCCAAGAACATCATAAATTGTAGATGTAATATAATCATATACGGTTTAGAAAACTGTAGTCCGCACCACTGCTCCCCTGAAAATCAAGTGCTATTTTCATAATGGTCTCACTGATCAAGATGAGGCCCATTTATTCTCTTTCTAGCAAAGCAAAGGTGGTACCACTTCCAAAAGACTGATGCCTGGGAAGGTAATCATATACATAGTGTATATGATAATCTGGATTCAACAAAGCTTAAACATGCGCTTAAATGCTTTGCTGACTCAAGACAGAGTTAAAGGTATGTTAAGTGCTTTGCTGAAATAGGGCCCAATTCTTGCCAAAAGTGCACTTAAATCATGACACAACTTCAGGGCTATCAAAGTTTGCCAACCTCAGAACAAAACACTTCAAAATGCCTTTTCCATAAAGAGTGGACACTTGAATAAGCCCTTTAGCTCTGATTTGTATTTAAATAGCATTTAATTTTGACCCTGTTTTATTCTCATTATTGTTACTTTCATGTATTAAATAATTTCTTTTTTGTAGTTAACTTGCTCCCCCTGCCTTGCTCTTAAAGTAATGCCATTTTTGTGATAGTAATACAACAGCACTTTGCTGCATTGCATAGACTGGACTGTGGCATTTAATAATATCTGGTAATAACAAAGGAAACAAGGCTGCATTTTTAGTACAAGTGTCTTCACAGTTCACTATAATGTGAAAGGAATTATAGGAAATTATTTTAACTCTATATGATCCTGAAACAAAGGATATTGTAAGGAAGGTATAAATGCAACAGTAGCGTGCCAGGCTATGAGACTGGGCATTTCAACATCCTGGCAAAAATAGCAAAAATATCCTGAATTCTAGGTCATTTACTCAAAAAGATTTTAAAAATTGGTGAATAAAAACTGGATTTCATATTAGAAAGCTTAGTGTAAAATAAGCTTTTTCATGCTCCATTTAAATAAATCCTGTATGTAAAGAATTCAAGGTTGTAAAGTAAAATCTTCTAACATTAGAAAATTCTTCCCCTTGAGGGTGTATATTGTGACATAAGTCAAGAATTCATTTTTCCCTTCCCATTCAGAGTTAGATAATGATCCAGTTTATATAATCCTGTGGACAATTTAAGACCTCCTAGTCTGCAACAGTTTCTCAGACTTGAGCTGGGATGAAAATGTCAGTGCGTTGGAATGATTTGTGGAATTCATCTCCATCCACATAATAGATTCCTGCAGAGATTAAGAAGCAGCTGAGTGATGGACTACTGCAATAGCAGCAGGGCTTTAGCTGCTGAGGGTATAGTGCATTCCTGGCAGACCAGGAGCAGAGATAGCTGCGAGGCTTCACTAAGCCTAGTGGAAGCTCTCTGGGACAAACAGGTGAGGACCAAGACCCAGTTTCTCCTATCCTTCTACAGGTTGCTGGGGACTGAGATCAGATAATTTCCACCTACCGTGCAAAGACAGCCAAGCCTGTATCTCTCCCTTTAAAACCAGAAACAAACTGAATAAGTCAGAGGAGGTATGATATTTACCTATGCAAAGAGTTAAGGTGGGAGAAAGGAAGAATTATGCTCAACTGGACCAAAAAGAAGGCCTCTGTGATTCAAAAGGACTATAGAATGATCCTGAACCTAAACCCAAGGACCCTGAGCAGCAGGATTTACACAGGTAGGGTTTAATTATTTTGTTTACCACTGCATATTCACCTGCTCCCTGAGTGAAGATTTATTTTGTCCAGAAATAAACTGCAAAGTCTATCCTTATGCATGCAATAAGCTACTGCTATCATTTGTGCCTGAAGAGTTGAACTGTAAACCCAGAAAATAAACCCTGAGAATGGCTGTGCTTACCTTATGAAAAACTCTGAGAAGGTTAACATCAGGGACTGAAAAACTGAACAGAGTATGCCAGCTACAAGAATAATTTGCTGGGTAGCACCAGTACCACAGAAGTACATGCAGAGATGCAAACCAGGGACAGTGGCTGCTTATAAACAGAAATTTCAGGGCACATAGAGGCACTCAGACATAAGGTCCTGAAGAGACTGCAGGATGGCAAACTCTACTAGGACCATGTTCACGTATGGTGAGAGAGAAAGAGAAAGAAACACTGTTCCTCTCCTTTTCCTCTTTTCAAAAGTACTTACATGAGGGTGTGTAACATACAATTTACACTGGTTTTTGATGTCTCTTCTCTTGGGTGATATATCTACACAAGAAGAGGATAAGTAGGTGGATGGATGATGGAGGGGGTGTAGTGTTGTGACTAAAATACATCCCTGACTTGTGACTTGAGAGAGGTACCTGACTCTGAGAAACTTGAAAAAGAATCCATGATAATTTTGCCGGTTCCACTGTGTTGGTAAATCATTCAATAGATGTGCCGAATTTTATCAATCTTTTGTAACATTTGCATGGTTTTAGCACCCTTTCTACCTAATTCTGTCCTATAGGTGATCATTAAAAGACAACTAATGAGCCCAGCTCCTTAACAAACCTTTCCTCCATTTTAAAGCATGCTGTCCCATAAACTTTGTGTTATTTCTTTCTTTTTAAGTAGAATAGCACTGGTTATACCATATGTCAAGTACAAAGATCCTTCCCTGCTGCTATTTCAGTTGCCTTCAACCAAGAATTAAAGTCATTTCAGTAAACACTTCACATCACCAGTAGAACAGTTCTTCCTGCATTAGGCAGAGTGATCTAAACCTTGTAAACTAATCCTCTGACCAGGTTTTTCAGTATATCCTGTGTTCTAATATTCTGTACTTACCTCATGAACTCATTTCCTATATAATGTCCTTTTTTTTTTTTTTTTCTTTCTGCTTCTTCCCAACAGTGGAAAAATCAGAGGCTCAATAAAATATTAATAATTCTAGCACAACTGACAGAGACAGTCTGAGAGATTGGAGGCAGCTGATGTCATAGAATCATAGAATGGTTTGGGCTGGAAGGGACCTCAAAGATCATCTAGTTCCAAACCCCCTGCCATGGGCAGGGACAACATCCACTAGACCAGGCTGCTCAAAGCCCCATCCAATCCGGCCTTGAACACATCTAGGGATGGGGCAACTTCTTTGGGCAACCTGATCCAGTGCCTCAGCACCCTCATAGTGAAGAATTTCTTCCTTATATCTAATCTAAATACACCCTCTTTCACTTTAAAGCCATTAGCCCTTGTAATGAGCGCTTAAAATTGGTTATTTCTCTGTCATACTTATTTTATTATTTTTGGTTCCAAAATAAACTTCACTGATTTTCAAAGGGGAAATGGTGCTCAAAAAAAGTTTCTATTATGAACCCAAAGGGAGTAATGAATAAGATTTTTTTTTTTTTTTTGGCATGTGTGTGGAGAGGAAGATGGGAAAAATTAGGCATTAAAAATCAGTAATTAGGCAGTTAAGTGACAGTACAAAATCTGTTAAACATACTGTAAAATTAAATTAAAAATTGCAAGACCATTCCAGGGAAATTCTAAGCTGCAATTAGGATTTAATTTTTACAGTGTTGAAGAGTTAGATCTGATTTTTAAATCAGGCAACTCATCAGGGGAAAGCACTATCACTGGTGTTTAAAGAAGGTGCAGGAGTGTTGTGTATAATGTGAGGTTATCCCATGAGAGGACTCGCAGACCTCATCTGCAGTTCCCCCCCCGACCCTAGCTAAGGGACTGTGCGGGGCTCAGTGGCACTGAGGTTCTTTGCTGCCTGTGTGGGAACCCAGTCACCCTCCTGTTAATCCAGTTGCAAACACTCTCTGAGTGGTTTGAGCCTCCGCTCCCTTCCCTGCCCTGCACAGCCGTGTGCTTGCTTTCATAGAATCATAGAATAGAATCGTTTAGGTTGGAAAAGACCTTTAAGATCATCCAGTCCAACCATTAACCTACACTACCAAGTCTACTCTAAACCAATCAAGGGTAGACTAGACTAAACCATGTCCCAAAGTGCCACATCTACCCAATTTTTTAATACTTCCAGGGATGGTGACTCCACCACCTCTCTGGGCAGCCTGTTCCAATTCTTGACCACCCTTTCCATGAAGAAATTTTTCCTCATTTCCAACCTAAACCTCCCCTGGCGCAGCTTGAGCCCATTTCCTCTCGTCCTATCGCTAACTACATGGGAGAAGAGACCAACACCCACCTCACTACAACCTCCTTTCCTCACGGTGCCAAAACAGACCCTGAAAACTTACCAAGCTGAGGTGTGATGTGTCAGTGCCCCACCACTGACACCTGGACCTTTGACCCGGCAGAGAGTTTGAGATAGCTGCGGGGTGCAATACGCAGCATGGTGTGGGAGCTCTTCCCAGGGATGGGGTCAAGGGCGGTGGTTTCCCTCTCAGCTGCCTGTCCTGCCAGAGGATGGCAGGATAAGGCAGGTGCTCAGCACCTACCCCTCCGGCTCCAAGAAACCCTCCAGAGAACACGCTGGGCCCAGCGTACACGGAGTACCTGAGGAAATCCTATGAAAGCAAGCTGTGCCCCTCCTCAGGGCAAAGCGATAGGCAGATATTTTGTAAGGTTAGGACACTCTCAGACCTGCCCTGCTGGCACAGCTGGGGAAGCGATGCACTGTGGTGAACGAGGAAATGGCAGCGGGGTTTGGGATGGGGACATAGTAAGACAATATAACTGAAGTCTAGTGTCATGAAATCTCTTCAGCTCTGGTTTCTCCCTTCAGAACAGCATCACTTGCATATATCTATGAAACTGCTTTAAAGCCAAATACTATGCTCTCCAGCACAGCTTCAGATGGGTGCCAGAGAGGTAATTTTTTCCAGTTAGAGAAAACACTACATTTGAAAATACCCACTTTGAAAATCAAGTAACAGATATTCATTGAGGCTGGTTTCCTAGAGCAGCCATCAGTTTCCAGACGCAGAAACTCTCACAGACTTCCAAATTGCACATTCGCTTTCTTTACTTTCTCTGTATAAATATATGGAGATAAAAATAGAGCACAGTGTATTAGGCAGGGTTTTCTTCACCAGTGACATTAAGACCAGGAACATATGTGATGTAGAAACACTGGAAGATGACCAGCTGTGCTCTCAGTCTGTTCAGTCTGTTAATAGGACTAAACCTTCAGCTTTGGGCATTCTGAGGTACAGGTTGCAATGCAATAAGATATATAGAAGAAAAAGAAATAAGAAATTGGATAATGTATTTAATTTACTGTACTAATAGGCAGAAGTCTAGTTATGATGTTGCCAAACAAGCATATTTACTATTTTGCTATGGTGAGTTATTCTGGGTGTAAATTAATTTTCAGAGAACAGTGTCATTTGAGGAGGGAAAACAAAAATGTCAAGTCAAAACCTACTGCTCTTTATCACTTTTAAAGCAAACTAGATATTTAGAAATGTGTCAGAACAGACAAACTAATTTTATTTTTCCATAAGAAGCCATGCCAGTTTTTCCCCTTTTCTTTATCTTAAGCAGATTACTGTTATCACCACTCTTGCCAACAAGCAGACTCATTGGAATATTTTTCAAAAATGAGCACAAATATTGGATGCAAGCAGGTGGAATGAATTAATTATAAGCATATGGTTCTAACATAATGATTTCTGCAGTGTACTGTCGAGACATCTAAGGGTCTAGCTATACAACACACTTTGGCAACAAAGCTGCTTTAAGAAATTATCAGTTACACGGATAATGTTTGTGGAGCCAGATTTACTGAAATGATCCAGACTGAACATCCTGCCACACATACACATTTCTAGGACAGTTTTTATCTCTAAGCCATGGCAGTGGTGTGGTTTACACTGTTCTCCCAGTTACATTAGCACAACAGAACACAGCGTCAAACAAACACGGCAGGCTGAGACTGGGAGCATCAGTGGGGAGATGGCTTCTTAGGCCATCTTCACGCAGTACATTGTACAGCTGTACAATATGCCCTGTGCTAGCCTATATCAACTGCGCTTCCAGGCTGCAAGTCCTTTTGTGGCAGAGGCAACTCAAGATGTTCCTGGCTTGCACTGATCCTTGACCAATTCCCAATCTCCCCTGCTGATGCAAGTTATTACTCCCTTATTCAGTGGAGATGATCTCTGAGACAGACCACCGAAAAGGTCTGAATTAGAGAAAGAAAACTAGAGAACAATCTTAAAGGAAAAAAAAAAAAAGAAAATAAAAAGATCCCAGATCCACATAGCCACATATATTGGGGTCAGCTGGAAGTAAGAAGCAGCAGAGGGAGTGGGCTAGCCACTACTGTGATGACAGCACCAGGTACAGCTCAGCAGCACAGACCCTGGTGCAGCATCAGCCACCCTACTTTAGAGTAGAATAATATTACGGTTTTATATTGATCACATTTTCACATACAAATTCCCATTTTTTTGTTAGTTAATTTAAAATGTAGTAAAATTACAAATATCCTGAATATTTAATTGTTATTCATTATATTGGGTATTAAATTAAGCAGAAATGTGATGTGGCATCTTTGAAGATAGCTGTGAAGCAGAACAGATCAGAAACCAATAAATGTTTGTAGATTTTTTACAATGCAATCTGAATTCAGATATGAATTTGTGCCATTATTTTGTTTAAAAAAGTTTGCTTGTCTTCTCAGAGCATATTTATGATTATCTGAGAGCTCCATCTTTGTAAAATCTACTGTGAGACCAGCACTTAAAAAAATCAGATCCCCTTCTTGAAGAGCTTGAATACAGCTTCACATGGAAACTCATTTCTGTAAATATTGCTTTCTAAATCGGTCTTTAGATTCAGATTCATTTTTTGGTCTCAAGCCCTGCAGAATGGCCCAATATGGCACCTTACAGCTGCCATGAAAGGACAAGCAACCATAACGTTAGAGATGAATGCAAATGCTGTTGTTCTTAACAAAGCTTTCACAGACGAATTATCACAATACTTTAAAGCAAACAGACAAAAAACCCCAAACGACTGGCTTTTGTATAATCCAGTAGATGGTGCTATGATGCAATGAACTGGTTCAAAAGTACAAGAAATACAATGGATGTGAACATTTTATTCCTTTACCTGGTGCTGCTGCCTTTTTGGTAGCTGGTTTGGCTGCAGGAGCTTTTGCTGGCTCTAAAAAAAAGAGAACAAATTAAACTAATTACTACAAAGCGTTACATCTTAAAACCCCAGAAATCTGAGGAAAGGCTTCCAATGAGGTACAGCCTGTAGCATTTTTTTCACTGAAGAGTTAGACAAAGAGATTACCCAAAAAGAGAAGAGCTGAGTTGCCTTCAATAAACTCAAAGGCATCAACAAAATAGCCAGCTGAAGGGCTAGTAAACTCTTGCCGTCAGGCACTGAAGCACTTCTTTTAGTTTTTCTGTCTAGTAATTCAGTATCTATTGGCAAAGCAGACCAAAGCATGTACCTTGGGGTTCAGGCATGGCCTTGCCACTGAGGCAACAGCTATGGTCTGGGAGCCTCCACATTCGATCTTGCAGCTATGAGAGCAGAAGGTCCTGAACCCGCACATGACAGCGGGTGAGGATTCACTGCTGTAATTCAGCAGTGGTGCATCTTGGGTTCCCACAGCTATTCAGGGTGGCATCCTTTCTCCTAATCTGAATCTCTCCCTGATGAGAAAAGATGAAATTGGGCTACCTCTGCAAAGTACATTCATAGACGCAGCCACACCAGGAATCTCTGTCCGTCTTGAGGGACGGAGGAGCATTGGGAGAACCAACTGCATGTTTGATCCTGCACTTGAAAGAGCAACTGCTGGGTTCTTCTAGCAGAGAACCAGGCTCTCTCAGACTGCTTAACTGTAGTCCTCTTCTTGGTCTTTTCATGAAACATTTGCACTGTCCTCTCCTTGCTAAGGTAGAACATTTCCTTGCAGAATGAAGGTCCAAATGATGAAAGGTATGTGCATCCCCAAGCAGACTTGGAGAATCTCAGTCCTGGATAGAAGAACCTAACTAACTTACTGGATTTATTTACTCTTTACTAGTGTTTAGTTAATCATTTTTATCCTCAGGAACTATTAA
The DNA here is from genome assembly GCF_030463565.1 of Pelecanus crispus. Taxonomy (NCBI): domain Eukaryota; kingdom Metazoa; phylum Chordata; class Aves; order Pelecaniformes; family Pelecanidae; genus Pelecanus; species Pelecanus crispus. The sequence goes on along the minus strand of NC_134645.1, from coordinate 73,567,780 downwards.
AACAGACTGTTCTTAAAACCACGATAATTTGACAAATATCCGTAAGCTGAATTCCACCCACTTTCATAATGTTTTTTTTTAATCAACTAGAAAATCCTCTAATTTAAAACTCACATTTCCATATTTTGAGAGGAAATAATTAATCATTTTAATCACAATCTGAATTATGGAATGCCAAAAAAATGTTAGTTAATCCTTCACATCTGTCACTGTGTTATTGCAAAGAATATGGCTAAATAAGGAACGTAATTTTGAGTTCTCCCCCTCCAGTCTTTTGAGAAGTTCATAAAAGATGCATCAGATAGTCTTGTGAAACAGAATGAAAACAAAATATAGTTTGCATGTGTGGGATTGTTTTGTTTCCATCCATTTAAAAGTCTGCAGCAGATAATTATATCCTAACTTAGTTATTATCACAGCATTGTAATTACTTGGGGTGCTCACCCCTCCTTCAGGGAAATATGTAGAAGATGTTGAAGAAGAGTGTACTCAGTATTACTTTCCTGAGTGCCTGTTCTTGCAGAAAAAGCAGGAGATGCAACACACATTCTACAAGTGACAAGATGGACTTAAAAAACTGCAGGACTCCTGCGTTTATCCCCTTCTGAGCTCTCAGCTAGAGCTTGTTGGCCAGGGAGACTTTTTTTTACTTTTTGTTTGTAATATCTGTGAAAGAAAATTAAGCTAGGATTCTGTTTGTTCTACCAAGATTTTTATTTTCATTTGAAATATTTAAGTTCTGAGCAACTAAAATATTTTTGAGGAAAAAATTTAAAATTAAGGATATTTTTGACCAAAACCTTCTGTAATTTCATTTTTTATTTAACTTCTCAGTAGCATTGAAACAAAAGTGCCAAATGTTTTAACTTTCTTTTGTAAGTATATGCTTTTTAGTTTGTAATTCACAAATTATTTCAGTGTTAATGACTGCATCTTTATATAAATAAGTTTCAGCTGAACATTTCACCCTGCAAAATTCACTCATGTTATAAAGCTGGGAAGTTTTGCCATGACAGCTGCTGGGAAGTTATCCCATGAGGGCAATCACATGCCTAAATCAATAGATCCTTTAAGACCTGCTTGCAAACAGGCAGTTATTTCACTAACAGGACATTACTTGTAGAGTAAGTCCATTGAATCTGTTGTTCAATGTTTCTGCAAAAAAAAAGGAAACTAATATATAAGCTTTTCTTGATTGCTAAAAAAAAATCTTTTAATAAATTCTTGGAAAACTGAGAATGGCAGGGGATTCTTCTGCCATACAGGTCTGGAAAGATCACATATGGAGATGGGAGTCAGTGCATTCTTTAATTATGAATTTGAATAAGATTTCAAAGCCCCATAGCTTCCCTAATTTTTCTTGTATACTGTACTTTCAGAATGGAGATCTGAGCAGATGAAGTCTTGCCAGTGAGACTGTCTTATTGTCCTTACTGCATTGAGGCATTGATGCTTGCAAATTTGTAGAAAAGGAAGGTGTAAGAGTTCCCTTGTTAACAATACTATGTTCTCAGAGCATTTTTTGGTTATTTATGCAGAAGAGCCCAGCCCCTACCTCTCTTCTGCTTCAGAAGTCTATGTCTGAATCTGAGGTAACTAGATAGGCAGGGCCCCTGTTTTGCATTTGTGAAGATAAATTTGGTGATCCTCAGCATGTTGGACTCTCAGTCTTCTCAGCCCATTTACCAAAATTGTTGCCACTGAGAGCACGTTCAGCTGAGACCTCTTTTGACATTTCCTTCCCTATGAAACCTTTGTTTTCAAAGACAGTGATAGAAAAGATGGGAAGACACAACTGTCAGTCACAAAGAGGAGTGTGGAATTAGAAGCAGGATAAGAATGGATTTAGAAAGTAGGAGGCAGCTGAAGTCTAAACATGTCATTTTTCAATTATAAATGGTGTAGCTACTTTCTTCTTCGTATTTTCAACAATTCGATAACTATTATTTTGGATTATTGAAACATGCTGTTTGAAACTACATGACATATAAAAGAGATCATAACCTATGGCACAGAAGTTTCTTACTTTTGAGTTCTCTGGACACAGCAGCTTCTTTTTTATCTATAAGATAAAAAAACACATATGCATAAAAAATAGTTAGGAAGGATATAGGTAGATAGAAAACAGCAGTGTGTGCTTTAGAGGTGAAATAACTTGTTTGCTGCAAAGTACCTTTGAATAGTACAGTGAATCAGTTCACTTCTGTTTCATGGTACAGTTGCACTAATTTAACCTTAAGTGTAAATACAACAAAACCTGTGTGAACGTGAACATTTTTGTTTAAATTCAATATTGTAATATGTGAGATTCGACGTGTGATTGAGTTACCATGGCTTACATGTACTGGCTGAGCAATGGTTGCTCACCATGTGCACATTGTCAGGTTGCAGAAATGCAAGGGAAGATGTGATAGGAGCCTAAGAATACAGACATGTAATGAAAGGCATTATCTTCCTACAACTGTTGACAACCATACAATTGAGGCCTAGTTTGGAAGGCTCCACGTTAACACCTAGCCAAGATTCCAGCTGCCACATATTTCCCACATGCCAAAACAAATGGAAGATTTACAGCTAAAGAGAAGAGAGAAAGACTCTGAGCCATCATCCCTCCAGTCCAGCCTGGAGGCAAGGTCCCTGGTTCTCCAGACTTTTCCCAGTGTTCAATTAAAGTTCGAGCTAATGCACTTCCTTCATGTTTGTGAAAAAGAGCACGCATATGATTCTTACCGAAACTGAGCCAGCATGGGGTAGCTTATGAACCTGAAGAAACTCAGTCAGTCCTGCATATAGACCATGTAAGTGTAGGCAAAATCTGTCCCTGGTTGATTTAAATAAAGTTAAAGTAACTCGGCTATATCAAAATACAGCATGGCCAGGCAGCCTACCAGGGAGACTTAATTAGGCTGTTCAGTCTCATCTTCAGTTAAAGTGGCATTTTTGTGCCACATTTTTGTAGGGCTTTTTTCTGACGGCTGAGAGAAGATTTGGAATCTTTACCAAGTAGATGTAAGTGGGCAGAAATACTCAGCGATAGCTTCTCTCTCCATTATAATTCTTGGTACTATTCTACCTCAGGGCTTTTATCTGGATACAAAAATCGGCCGTTTTTATAACCCTGCTTGGGGCCTTACATACCTTTTTCACTAGTCTCACCTGTACAACTAAGAAATGATTCATGGAGGTCCTGTGAGACAGGAAGCAAAGAGATACATAGAGTAGTGGTAGAAGTTATTCCCCTGGCTGCTCATGAGGAAATGGAACATCCTCTCTAATAATCTATAGTGTGCCCAGAATATAGGCAGGATAAAGCTTTTGTCCACAACATATATGAATGATAAATTAGTTGTGCTCTTAAACACTAATACAAGAAATACTTCAGCTCAGAAGCTGCCAAAATAAGTAGCTTGCAAAACCAAGACTATCCCATTACTGATAATAATACAAAGTTGCTTCAGTTTCTGTTGCTCTCTAAATTGGTGTGAAGAAGTTGATATGAGATAAGGTAATGCAAATGACTGCCAAGTAGTCTAATAAGAAATCTTGAAAAATTCAGAGGAAGATACATTTCTATTTGGGTGATATGCTGCTCTGAACTGAAATTTTTCTAGGTTAATCCTCTGCTTCCACTAACTCTCTGTGAAAGCATGTTTTGCAGGCGTTACTTCAAAGTATAATAATTACCACATTTAGATGAAATTAATCATGAGGCAGCTGTTGGCCATGTTATCTGGCTAAGGAGCCTATTGAAGCCTTCAAGAAGTGCCTATTAGTTGCCAGATATGGAAATTTTAAAAGGTGTATATTGCAGCGATATGAATCATTTATCACAATAATCTTCTATTGCTGGAGGTTATAAAAAAATAAAAAAACTGGCAGCATCATTTACAATAACAGACTGGATCTAAATAAAGTCCTCAAGTTCTTTCTTTCCTTTTTTTATATGTCATCATTTATTAGGACAACATACTTTAATATATTTTAGAGCCATAATTTTTCTTAAAACAATCAATGTGTTTTTCCATCATCTGAAATACATAACATACAGTAAATTCTGACTAAATATCTGGACAACTTTTCCAGTAAGAAAAATCTTATTCTGGGGGGGGTGTGGTGTATATTTTTGTTTTGTTTTTTAATAGCAGAAGAATTACCAAAAGCTGATTCCAATAACACAGGTCGATATGAAAACAGACATATTTTTATTTTTAGGCTATTCTTTTCAAGACAAGGTGCCTAAAGTTTTATGTCTAAAGCCATACATCTGCAACTAGGCTGGAATGATTTACAAAAAATTGTCCAGAGGAGGTTTTGTAGGACCTTGAACCATGAGTGTTCCTTTGAAGGTATATAACATTTACATCTAGGCACTTCACACTTGAATTAAATAAATGACCTAATTGCAAAGAACTGAACAATTGGTAGATGTCACAGAAGGAGGGAAAACTGATCACAATTCCTGAAGTCCCTAAATGTAGTTATCTGCTGTAAAGCACAAATAGCATGTAATTAAACAACTCAAAGGAAAATAATACAAAAAAATGAATTGAACAATGAGTTACATTAGTGTAATTTAAGTCAATAAGCATTTTGCCTCTTTCATTTTTGTTTTGCACAGGTCTAGGGTTTAACTTTTAAACTATGGGAGTGTGGTTGGGGAACACAGTTTATGTTACATCAGCTTTTTATAGTCATTATGTCCTTCTTAAAAATGGCAACAACAAGCTCTCTGGTCTCTCAGTGGGTCTGGTTTTTTTAGGTTAATTAAGAGGAATTTCCAGAAGAAATTAACCTTTTTTTCAAACACCAGTGTTAGGTAACATATGAACATTATCCTAAATACATCTTTGCCAATCAACCTAACAAGTATAATCTCCAAAGATTTAGGCTATTTTCTTTAAAACTTTACATCTGAAGTCTGGCAACAGGAAAGGTAAGTGTATGACATGAGAATGATGCCTACACTTGGAAGCCATGTAACTTCATTAGGACCCATATAACACATGAACACCAGTCTGGGCGCTCTAGCAGCCTTGACCAGTACCAAAAGCACTGTGACTGTCCTTGGTATTGGTGACGGAACTATTTGATATCCAGCAACAGGGAATGCATTTTATTTTCAAGAAAAGTCCCACTTCTACAACAATGTAAAGCAATTAAAAAAAAAAAAACCCTTTAGTAGACTTACTATAGGAGGTAAGACTTCAGAATCTGATGCTTTTGGTAATTTGGTGCCCAATCTGATGCAGTCAGTTTTTCAGAAGTTGTTGAGGACACGTTTGATATTCAGGTCTTCTTAAAGGGCTTGTGTAAACTACCCAAATACTGAGCAATCAAAAAATCTTGGTTACCGCTAACAGCCCTAGCCATAGGCTTTTTTGAAAGCACCTGCAACAGGCTATAACAGGCTAAGCACGATAGCTAACAAAACCATTTGTCAGCTGTGGAGGACTGTGAAGCACCCTTTTCATTTTACAATTATTCTCAGGACATATTTGAGGACAGTTGTATTCTGGTCTTTACTCTGAAAAAGCAAGCATGGTTGTACAAGCTCCCTTCTTCCCAGGTGAATGAATAGTTTTTTCTTTTACTGACTCTTGAAAAAGATTAAAGTACAGAAAAACTTTTAAAAAATTATTTTATTAAAACCCCCAAATATTTAAACAAACATGATCTGACTTTGTTGTTATCTGTACAGGCTAAAAGGATTAATTTTGAATTTAAACTAAGAATGAGCATTTGACAGCCAGCACAGGTGTATCTCAGTAGAACAGCAAAGCAGTACTTTATTCTTTCGCCTCTTTTTAGCACGTAGCTCAATCTTTTCCTCAGGCCTCGATCAGCATTCTTTTGAAGTAAACTAGCAGTACACAGTAACTGCAAATGACATCTAAACTACACATGGGGCAAGAAAAAAAAAACCCTCTAAGCTTATATAGTGCCTTTCATGCTAGTGAGTCCCTAGGAGGTTGGTAATAAGCCATTAGACAAGGATGCCCCAGCGCTCTAGTACAGAGTGTGGTTGTTTGAGTTTAAACAAACTTCCAAAATGGAATATTTCAAACATTGCTCTGAAGTGAATTCTGGATCTGGGGTTCACAAAACTTTTAGACCTTTTTTAGCAATGGATTTATAATACAGCGTACATTGTACATTTGAGAACAGCAGATCTTCAGCAGCTCCATACAACCTATAATTTTTATATATAAAAAGAAGTTCTGGGAAGTAAATGGGTCTCAAATTGTACTCTCTTGAAAGGCTTCTCTGTGCTTTTTCTTCCTAGCAATCTCTCACTCAAATATATATGAGTATAAAAAAATCTTAAATTAAAACTGTTATTCAAATAAATGAATATTTCAGAGACAATATATTGATAACTCAGCTAATGATGCAACTGTTTAAAATAGCTGCTTAAACCCACTTTTACCATTGGAAGCAATATCTTATATGTTGTATCTAAACCGACCTTTCTTTTTGGAAGCTTACCAACGAACATGATGGTAATATCAAATTTACAAACAGAAACTAATTTCAGCATCAGTTGGCAACCACAGTGTCTTTTAGCTGATGATCACATACTAGAATGGATTTAATCAAACCCCACTGATTGGCTAATGATCTACATAGGTCCACAGAAAATAAGTTGTGTGATGAAGATGCCTCACACAACATGACCATAGCTCTACCAGCTGACTCCTTAAAGAAGAATGCTTCTAATAAGACTTGCACAAAGCTTGTGTCATTGCCTGGCTCTTACCATTTTTTTTTTTATTTAGGTATTCAATTCATTTTGTACTTAAAAGCAGGAGATGAAAAAGAGAAGAGGGCAGAAAAATTAACAGAAACTTCAAGAATCAAAGAGAATTGTGTTGAAAACTGAAATTATATATTCCAATGTGTTGAAGTCAAAATTCTGTTGGTTGTCCAGAAAAAATAGGCTTCTGGTTGTTATTACTGACCAAAGTACAATCAAGAGCATGCTTTGGGAGCTTGGTTCTGGCTTTGCAAATGCAATACAATAGCAGAGCTTTTAAGACAATGCACCTTACAAGTATGACAGCTAATGCTGCCTTGAGCAAGACTTCACAAGAGTGGAAATAAAATGACAGCAGGTGGCATCTGATGGCTGAGAATTTCCATCATATGAACGAAAAACATAATTAAAGTCGCCTAGAGACCAGTCTCAGTACAGTCTGCAGATGTACCAGAATTTAAAAACAATTTATTAAGTAGCAAGATTTGCAGTTAATGTGATTTACAGTGGTAAAAGAGCAAGACACCCCAGATAGCTGAGCATTATGAAAAATGAGCTGCTGTTGAACATATAGTAATTAAACAAGTATTTTCAAACCTCCTATTGAAATATACTGTGGTCTAGCATTTCTTTTTTCATTTACCTGGAGTTCTTAAAACTTATTTCTGCAAAATAATATTGATTTCAACTAATATTCCAACATTCTAAGAAGTGTTCAATTCTGAACAGTCTTTAAGAATTTGTTACTCAGTTTCTTTTTAATTTATACTATTTTTGAAATTTTTACACTAATTGTATGGTATTAATGAAGTAATTGTCATCTTACCACATCTCAAACCTTTTGGGAGTTTTTTTAATTTTGATTTCAGTCATGTCTGAAACAGCTGATGCCCACATATAAGGGCATTTTATCAGAGTGCCTACACTTTCTATTGTGATGTCTCCATTTTACAATTAAGATTTTAAAAATTTCATATTGCAGGGAATTAAAACAATATTGTTTCTTCTTTTCAGTGGGCTTAAAATCTAGGAAGGCTCTATCAAAACTGCTCATACTAATGTAAGATTCACTTTTTAACACACTTTTCCAAAACCCTAGAATTTGACATTGGCATAAAAGAGCTGTTCAGAAATACCAACATTTCTCCCACATGGAAAATTCTGTGTTTGAACCAACACTTGATTTTTTTCTCCCCATCTTAAACACTGAGCATGATATCGCCATATGCTCTGTGACAACTACTGACAAAAACTTCTCTTGCCTTTCCAAAGTATCATTTCTTGGTGAGCATAAGAAAGCATTCTCACTGCACCAGCGAGGCTGAAGATTAAAAAAAAAAAGAGAGAGAAAGAAAAAAGAAGGAAAAGCAAGGTACTTCACCACTGCTGCTTCAGAGCTGTTTCCTGCCCCATTTGGTGACAGCAATAAACTCCCCAACCAGAGTTTAACTAGCTTCCTTTGAGAATAACTTCAGAATAACAGGGAAATTTATTGGCAGAGGCCAGTAAGCCTTGAATCCCAGATTGCAGGTTTTGCATTTAAAACTCTCCAGGCTGTAGGACATGAAGTGAGGGGAAACTGCAGATGATGTTACTATTGCTGGGTGAAAATAGGAGGAAGGGTTGCTTCTGTAAGGTAAAATCAAGTTTCCTCAAGCAACGTGAGACTGGACTGTAAGAAACTATTCTCAAAAGGTATTGATAACCAATGTGGGATATGAAGGGGTTTGAAGAATTTAGGACTATGAAAAACTTGCTTACTAACTAACATTCTTCTGTTGTTGATTACAACAGAAAATAGGTGATAGTACTCTAAAATCTTAACAGATCATTTTGCATTGAAGCAGGAAAAATATTCAAGCCTGCCCTTCCACCCTCTTGAAAGGTGCTCTCTCTCCTCACCATCATCTCTATTTCCTCCCTACTCACAGTAGCAGGCTTTTTGGTCATTTCTTAATTTCTTTGGTGTCTCCAAGGCCCTTCTGATCACCAGCCCTTGTGTGTGTTGCTTCCCCACTGCACCATCTCACTGTACCACTATGTCCATCATCATTTACAAAGGAGCTCTATATTCTGTGCAGCCACTGCGTGCCTGCAAGCCCTGAGCAGCAGCACAGCATCAGAGGCAGGTAGTAGCCTAAAGCCCACAGATCTTTCTAGAAAGTTTTGTGGCAATGCACGGGGCTGAAATACTAAATGTTACCTCAAACAGATTTCCCAAGATCATTAAAAAAGTTCACTCAATAGAGTGAAAAATAAAGCAAGTAGAGAGGGATGTGAGCAAACAAGTGATCCAGCTACTCTTTCAGTAAGAAACAGCCTGCACTTTGGGAATGGCCAATTTCAACTGTACCCGTGATTCATGGTTCCACTAATTAGTGATTTCTCCTTTCTGCTTTGTAATTGCTGAAATGGATTCAGTCTCCCCCACTGCAGAGCAGGTGGAAACATGTTCCATTGCTTTCTGCATTCATCAGGAGCAGTTTAAAAAAGCAAAACTCTGGAGCACAATGTGAGATCACAGTCATCCACACACAGGAAACTGTAAGTGCAGTTAATTACACAAGCTGCAGTCATTTAGGGAAAAGGTAATGCTTTTTGTGTAGCAAATGCAGGTAATAACTTTAATTCCTAAAATATAAGAATCAGATCTTTTCCTGGAATAAACTGTCATTTGAATTAGTGTAAATACTGTAACAGCTGAAAATTTTGTTCAGCATTTTTTACCTTTTCTTGAAACAGCATGGGGGATATACTCTCTACATTTTTCTTAAGAAAGTTCAGCACCAATACTTTTTGAATGATTCACAAAAGGATTTTTTTTACAGTCAGAATAGGCTTTGTTAAGTGTATGTATGCTATGCGCCCTTGTGATATCTCTTTCTGTGCTTCTCAACACATTTCAATTTCTTTCTTTCTGTTGGATAAATGGATGTACAGATGGCATCTGTAGATATTACCACTAGGATGAAGATATTTTTCGTACTTCTGAACATAGATGTAGTCAGCATTCTCACTCTGTGAAAGGGGAGATCTTGAATAATGCTATGTCCATCCCTTCATCTTTATAGGTGACATGCTACCTAATTACACTCTCCTAAGTGAAGCAAAATCTATGGAAAAGGAACCTCATGCAGAACCTACTGCAATCAAGATAAAAATCAATACTTTTATAACCACATCTATGTATGGCTCTTCCACTTAGAACATCTGCCCATTCTATTATCCTAATCATTCAATAATACTTCATCCGACTTATTCTCTTAGAGTTACATAGAGCAAAGCCACCAAGTTGGCTCTGCTTCTTGAAAAACAGATCAAGAGAACAAGCATGGCCACTGGGAACATTTACTGAAACATTAAACAATTGTAACTAAGACTGAAATGTAAAGGATGCCCTATTATAAGTCAGGAATACCTCTGGTCTATGAACCTTTCTACGGGAAAGGCATCTAAGAGACTGAAGTATACTTTCAAATAAGTGACATGAAAGTCAAATATGTGTTCATTAAAACATCATAAAAGCTTTTAAAACTTCATTTCAAGGTCAAGGGAAAATTTACTCTTTCTTTATAAGTGTAAAGCAAAAGAAAAGAAAGAAAATCAACCTGACCCCAAACTCGGAGGATTCCTACAGACTTTGTTTAGCTGTGGGTCAAGCCTTCAACTTGTGTATTGAGTGACAGCAGGAAATAGATAGCACTGCGTAGGTATGTCATTGCAACCTGGCTGATGTGTCTGTGCATGGATTTTTCACATAGAATAATTATCCTAAATATCAGGCCTGCTGACTCAGATGTACATCTTATTTTGAAGGCACAGAACTGTTTTCCTTCATTAAAAGGATTAACTTTGTGTTGTTTGAGGCATAGGCATATTCTAATCCTGTTATTTCTGGATGTGACTGGAAAAATAAACATTACATTAATCCTCAGACCAACATAAAACAGGGCTGATGCAATAAATTAGATTCTTCAATTAAAGCTATGCCACCCAGCTGCTTGCACAGCACAGGTACTTCATTCTACGTATCTGAAAGTCCAAAGGCAAAGTGATTATTTGGTTACCTGTGTGGACTTTAGATTGAATATGTATCACCTTCAAGCTTGATTATTTCTAGTATCACATTTCCCCAAAAAGTTCTTTACAAGACTGACAATGCAGCGTCAGAAGAGATTGCCTGTCAGACAATAAAATGACTCCTATGCTTTGCTCAAGGAAGATTCTCTTGCCAACTCATCAAAGTGAGTTTGTAGTACAAGCCCAAGCCTCCTCCCTTTTCTCTGTATTTATTAAAAGCTTGACATTTCTAATTCTTTGCCAGCCAGATCTTACCAGCATCATTCATTATTTTCCTTTCTCCTGTCACTCCCTTCTTTGTGCAGTCAAAGATGGGGAAAGAACAAACACAAAGAAACAGGTCTGGTCTGAGCAATACTCGGCATAGCCTTGAAAGTGCTCAACTCACAATAGTTAGCAAAGGGGACACTGAAAGGTGCTTAAAGCTTATTCATCTGCTGCTAACATTTCATGGAGAGAGCAGGCACCTCAGACTGTGGATATTCACCTTCTTCTCTTCTAGAGCTTTCTTTGCACAACACATAGAATCATAGAATCGTTTAGGTTGGAAAAGACCTTTAAGATCATCCAGTCCAACTATTAACCTAACATTACGAAGTCCATGGAGGTGGGCAAGGATGGGAAGAGAGACAGTTTCCTCTAAAGCCAACTCATAGTAAATGAAAGAGGAGGTCAGTCTTCCACCTCAGAGACACCACATCAATCGCAATGGAGAGTCAGTCTTATGCTGAGCCACTTGCTACTGTGAGGTGAGGTGAGAGACAAGGGGAAGGGAGGAAAAACTTGTTTCTAACTCTTTACCTCTTTGCATTTCACCTCATTTCTAGCTCTTGAACACTAAACCCTAACCATGTCCTGGAAGGGCATAAGTGTTTGGTTTGGTCTTGGTATAAATAACGTTACCATTCCCAGCTGAAAAACTTTTTTAACGGGCAATAAGGGACAATATTCAATATTTGCAGAAACACCACAGTGACCTTGCAGCTTCTGTACTTTTTTTCAAAAGTGGTAGAGGTGCTTAGGAGCTCAGTTGTCACAGAAAATCAATGGGAGTTATGTGTCTGGCCTACTTTGACGCGTTTGTAAATCCCACCAGGTGCTATGCTACATCTGTAGGCACCTAAATGTCTTTGAAATCATGTTGTCAAACACTGCTGACGATGGACCATAGAATTCAAGGTTCACTGAGTGCTTTGAAACTTTCAGTGTAGGACACATTTGAGCTGCTTTTTGTCTTCTTTCAGGAGCAGACTCCCTTAACAGCCAGTCACATGAAGACCATGGGAATTGCTTTTCTGCTGTGTTTGCATCTCTACTCTGCTGGATTTTTTGCCTTGTCCCTCACTGTGAACCCATTTTTATTCTGTTTTTATCTGTTTGGGGAGATACAATTTGATTTTTACTAAATAGCCATATCTCTCTCTTCATGATTTCTGGAAATATCAATTAGAAAAGTGGGCTTTCCTATTTTCCATGGAAGACTGAATACTTAGCGAGGTTGACTACCAGTCAAGTGTTCAGCTTACAAAGGATTATAAAAATAATGTAGAAAGGAATTTCCATTTTTCCAATGAACCTGCAAGACAGTTGCCTCCAGCTGCATTCCTGCACTGACTCTCCACTCCATTCTCTTTTAGCTTATCATGTGTATCTCTGAGGATATACCTCTATAATGTTCAAGGCTAGAACACACCATCAGGTTATCTAGTCTGACACTTTGTTGTCAGAGACTCCTATATTTCAACTAGGCACCTTTTCAGCTGATGTGTATCTTCCATTAGGTAAACAATCATCTTCTGCAGCCATCAGAGAAAGCAATATCCACCCTATGCTGTGGTACTTTATCACTCTTAGTGTTAAGAGCATGTACCTCATTTTCAGTCTGGATTCAGTTAGCTTCAGCTCCCAGTCATTCATTCTTATTAAACTCTTCCTACTAGATTAAAGGGATCTATAGTAGCCAGAATCTTTTTTTTCTGCAAAGGTACTTAGTATCCGCAATAACAAAGTGACCTCTTTCTGAAGAGATGAATAGAATAGTTTATTCCTCTCTGTGAAGAATATCCTTAATTTGTAAATAACTGGAGTGACATTTTTCTGTTCCTTCTCCAATTTGGACACAATATCGACAACTTCCAGTCTCTCTAATACCTTGTGCACAGGTGATGCGTCGCCATGGTCTGTGTTCCCTGTTGTTTATAATTTCATGACTATATGAAAAAATATCAACCTCAACTTGCCATTCACCTTGCCGGTTTCAAAGCTACTTTCCAGATGTAAATGTAAGTGGCAATATAACACATGAGGCAGTAGGGAATTGGGCCCTGAGGTTAGAAAGACTATATTTGGGTGTCACAAGAGAATATAACTCTGAGTAATGGGATAAAATTAAGCAAGAGAAAATTTAGGCAGACTGGAATGAAATACTTCTTAAGTGTGAGATCTATTAGGTTGTAGAATAATCTTCTGTGGGAATTGATGGAGGCCTAGTTACTTCAGACATTTAAAACTAAACTGGATAAAGCACTTGAAGACATTCTGTAAGGAATTATCCTGCATTGCCAGAGGGAAGGATTAGATGACCTAGTAGGTCATTTCCATCTCCATTTTCTGTGATTTTGTTGTACAAAGCCCCCAAAACAGGAAATTGTTATCAAAGTCAAGAGATGCCACTAAACCCTGACTGTGTCGGAGGAAGAAGAGTCAATAACATCACCTGCTGGAAACTCTGCAGGAATCCTAATGCAACATTTCTGTGGGTTACTAAATACAACCAGCGCTAAGGGCTGGGTGCATAGCTTGTGTCTAAAAGCAGAAATCTCTACTACTGCAAAAATTTCAGAAAACAGCACATGAGTTATGAATAGGATCCAGGAGAGGAGGAGTAAGAAAGAAAAAATCAGGATGGGCCTGACATGCATAATAGTGTCAAGAGCGAGGAATTAGTCAGGAATGAATCAGCCTGTAGTACAGGAGATGAAACCTGAAGCTCCAATCAGCCAGCTGGGAAAACTAGATGTTTTTTTATATGCTTTGCTGTATGGGCATTGATTCATATAATGATATTACCAATTGAAATCATAGTTTCGATGAGACCAGAGCCAGGGTCTTTGCTAAGGGTTCTAGAAACACATAGCAAGCCAAGCCATGACCCCTGCAGAAACATACAAGTGGATGAACAGTCTAGCAGAGCAAGTTGTCAAAAGAATGTTCAGAAGTAATACCCTAGAGAAGGATCACATGGTTGTAAGGTCCATAACTTGATCTTTCTTTTGTGTGTGTGTGTGCTTTAACATGATTTGTTCCTAAATTTGCTCTCAACTCATAACACACTGTGCTCCCTTAATTATTGCTCTTATACATTCATTTGTCTGCATGAAGAATCACTAGGCAACTCACTGCTTATTATTTCTGTTACTTAATTTTTACATTTGTCTCTCCTCCTAATCTCTCTAAACCTCACTGCAAATAAACATGAATTATAGGTTTTGTACTGGGTCTGGCTGCAATGGAGTTAATTTTCTTCATAGCAGTCTGTGTGGTGCCGTGTTTTGGATTTGTGGCTCAAACATTGTTAACACACCAGTGGTTTGGCTATTGCTGAACAGTGCTTGCACAGCATCAAGGCTTCCTTTTTCTCCTACTCTGCCTACCCCCACCAAGCTGCGAAAAGGTCGGGAGTGGACACAGCTGGGACAGCTGACCCAAATTCACCAAAGGGATATTCCCTACCATATAATGTCATGCTCAGCAATAAAAACTGAAGGTAGATGAAGAACAGGGGGAAGGCTGGCTGTTGCTCAGACTGGCTGGGCATTGGTCTGCTTGTGGGAGGTGGTGAGTGATTGCCATTGCATCGCTTGTTTTTTCCTCTTTCTTTCATTTATTAAGCTGTCTTTGTCTAGACCCACAAGTTTTCTTCCTTTTCCTCTTCCTATTCTCTCCCATGTCCCATTAGTGGGTGGGGAGTGAGCGAATGGCTGTCTAGGTGTTTAGATGCTGGCCAAGGTCAACCCACTACAGTGTCTTTTTTTCATTAAAAAAAAAAAAATAAGCAAAGGAACAGTCAGACAGGGTTCTACCCCTCAGAACTCCTACCTTCTACATGTTGTAGCAGCCACTCTGAAAACAGGCCTGGACAATCCAAAATGCACAATAACATGTATACATGCACCTCAGTTCCTCACCACTGCAGTTTTTATCTTTTCCTCATAGTTTGTCTAATAAGGCACAAGAAAATTAATGAATAAACATGTTTTGTTTTCTGTACGTAACCAGCCACTTTCAAAGTACTTTGGGCTCTCTTGGTCTGGCTTCACAACTCCATTTTGCCCTCGTAAGCAGCCTAAATCAAGACAGCCTCTACACCTCACTGGCCCTTGCAGATCTGACATCAGGGTTCTTCTGAAAGCACCCATCACCCTCCCATCTGCTGACATCTATTGTGTGACATCTATCACATTAGGGAACATGAGACACATGGCAGTGCCCAAGCTGGGCTGATGAAAGCTGTCAGCACTTCAGTTATTTCCTAGCTGGAAATACACTCCTGGGAGTGGGCAGGGCAGAGTGAGGAGTTTCAAATCCTGCTCTTGAGAGACAACAGAGATGTCTTCCTACAAATGTGTGCAAGCACAACCCATTTGCTCATGAGAAAAAATCTGGGATCAACATTTGGATCCCAGATGAAGTGTTCAATCCATTGCAGATGGATCAACCCTCAGCATTTCAGGCAGTGTGGTGTGCATCTACTCCTCTAGATCAGTGGGTATGCCAAGCAGCATGGTTTTTTTTCTAAGTATAAACTTATGTCATAAGGTATATTTTAATTCATTTTACTTTTCTGGCAGTGCTGAAAGCACTGTCATTCCAAAATGTTTCTTCTGAGAATGGTGTCACATTTGGATAACATTCTAACATCTTTCTAGCCATGAAAGCAATAGGATAAGGAGTCTAAGGAAATAAGTAATAGGTTCATCATTTCATCAGCAAACTCTTTAAATAGCCACATTTGAAAGCAAACAACAAAAGACCCAGGCATATAAAAGGAAAGAAAAAGATAATTTGCCACCAGGTGTCAGTAGTTGTTCTCTTAATGTAACGGAAGGATTAATATCAAGACTGCAAGGGTAATGGTTGAGCCAAGGAAGTCACAAAATTAAATTGATTTTTTGTTGTTGTTCAGACCAGGAATTTAAAGATGATCAGAGGAATTTGTCTTCTTGTCTGTATAGAGCACAATAACAAAGAACACACTGTTGGTGTATAAAATGGTCTTTTCCCTCCATTTCCTATTAAATCATTGCTTTTTTTTTTTTTCAAATTACATAGACTGGCCTTTAAAGCAAAGAAACTACAGTTGATGACAATGCATCTGTGGTCAACCCATGCAAAAAATCACTGGGAGCTCGTAGGCCTTGTTTGCTTTTGCCTGATCACCTCCGCTCTTCTCTGCCTACATAATACTATAATATCCCTCCTCCAAAGTGTGATTAAACATAGATTTTCCTCCCAGCTACATGATCTCACTGGATGACAGTGCAGCAAGAATAACCTGGTTAACCTGGTTCTGTGGCAGTCATGAAGTAATGTTTTCAATTTTTACATGTAAGATTAACTTTTAGTTTATTTTTTCATGACTTCAGAGTGAGTTTGCTTGATTTGCAATGATATCATTAAAGTGTACCTCAGCATTTGTAACTTTAAACCCTCAGAGATTTTTCTTATTCAGGGGGCAAAGATTTACTTTGGTAGCTGGAGAGGCATCACCACTCCCCTTCTCCGCTAACACTGCCTGATGTGAAACATATGACATGGTATCATGCATCATAGTTACATCTTTGTCAGAGCCATATCTTTATCAGTGATCTGGATGAGGGGATCGACTGCAACCTCAGTGAGTTTGCAGATGACACCAAGTTGGGTGGGACTGTTGATCTGCTTGAGGGTAGAAAGGCTCTACAGAGGGATCTGGACAAGCTGGATAGATGGGTTGAGGCCAACAGTATGAGATTCAAC
The DNA here is from genome assembly GCF_030463565.1 of Pelecanus crispus. Taxonomy (NCBI): domain Eukaryota; kingdom Metazoa; phylum Chordata; class Aves; order Pelecaniformes; family Pelecanidae; genus Pelecanus; species Pelecanus crispus. The sequence continues at coordinate 73,550,928 of NC_134645.1, read as the reverse complement.
AAGGCCAAGTGCTGGGTCTGGCACTTGGGTCACAACAACCCCATGCAGCGCTACAGGCTTGGGGAAGAGTGGCTGGAAAGCTGCGTGGCCGAAAAGGACCTGGGGGTGCTGCTTGACAGCCGGCTGAACATGAGCCAGCAGTGTGCCCAGGTGGCCAAGAAGGCCAATAACATCCTGGCCTGTATCAGAAACAGTGTGGCCAGCAGGAGCAGGGAAGTGATTGTCCCCCTGTACTTGGCACTTGGTGAGGCTGGACCTCGAATACTGTGTTCAGTTCTGGGCCCCTTACTGCGAGACAGACATTGAGTTGCTGGAGCACATCCAAAGAAGGGCAACGAAGCTGGTGAAGAGTCTAGAGCACAGGTCTTATGAGGAGTGGCTGAGGGAACTGGGATTGTTTAGCCTGGAGAAAATGAGGTTCAGGGGAGACTTTATCGCTCTCTACAAGTACCTGAAAGGAGGTTGTAGCAAGGTGGGTGTCGGTCTCTTCCCCCAAGTAATGGCCTCAGGTTGCACCAGAGGAGGTTTAGATTGGATATTAGGAAAAATTTCTTCACAGAAAGGGTTACGAAACATTGGAACAGGCTGCCAGGGAAGTGGTTGAGCCACCATCCCTGGAGGTGTTTAAAAGACATGTAGATGTGGCACTTAGGGAAATAGTTTAGTGGGACTTGGTAGTGTTAGGTTTATGGTTGGATTCGATGATCTTAGAGGTCTTTTCCAACATAAATAAGTCTATGAATCTATGATAGATGCATCCACAACACTGGATGTGCAACCATTGCAGCCTAGCTCCCTGACTTAGATAGGGGCTGTAATGGTCTTTAGTAAGGGCTCGAATGCTCTGTTGCAAGCATACGTGTACCAACACAACAAAATACAAGTTAGATCATGCTCCCTGATCCGGGGTGAGTGGATCTACATGTCAAGCCCTTGACTTGTTTTATCTCTGCTAAGCAGAACTGCTCAGGCAGGTACTTGGGTTTGACACCCTTAAAATGTTTTGTCACTGAGGGTCAGAGCCTAGAGATTCCTGAACACCTGTCCAGCTGATCAGGCCTTATGTTTTTAAGCAAAAACATTTTATTCCTAAACATCATTTGCATTGTTTCGTGTCCCTGGTTTTTCATTAGGGAAATAATGAAAGTGGATGAAAGTTGGGGATCTTTAATCCAGCTAGCATTGGTTTGGTGTTCAGAAGATACATGTTATAAGCCCCATGGACAACTGGCCTGGGTGACATGTCTATACCTGAATTTCCTTGTGTGGAAAGTGGAGGAAAAAGCACTGACTATCCTTCTAAAGTGGTTTAAGATTTACTATCAAAAAATGCTGCACAAGACCTAGGAATTTTTATTACCGTTATTATTGGAAATTATGCAGCAATAACAGGAAGGTAAGATCATCAATGACAGCTGAGCAGAGCTTTAGTTAGGAAATGGTGTGATGATCCAGGCTGACATTTTCATTGCTTTATAAGCTCATTTATTACCTATTTTATTTGTTGTGAGAACCAAAACAAAGTGGGAAAGGAGTTTGCAGCAATCAAACTTAAAGAGAAAGGCTGTGTGCGAACACCATGATTTCTTAGGAAAGCTGATACAAGAAGGAGCAGAGAAGCTCCAGACTGTTGAGACTCTGAGAAAGGGACCGTCAGGAAACACTCTGCAAGCAAACTATGAGTACCTGAAAACACCAATCTCTGCATATTCATTTTCATGTAGGGTTGGGCACCAAAGCTTTAATGGAGAGGGTCCCCTTTCTCAGTCAGATTGCAGGCTGCACCCCTCCGAGCCGATGCGTCTCAACCACCAGGAGCTTTGGGAGATCCTGGCAAAGGCTCGTCTCTGCTGACGCTCACCAAGCCCCTTCATGGGGACTTGGAGATGAAGCTCCTTCTTTATCCAGAGTAGTGCTGGATAGATTTTTGTAAAACGTTTTGAAGTGTGACTGTGCCAGATCCTTGTGTCTGACAATTATGTTTGTTTAAGCAAGACCTCTGAGTTTATAACAATGGAATTATCTATTTTTCAGGACAATTAACACAATGTTTTTGTACGAGCTGAAGGTCAGAGGATTAATGTGGTTTTATCTACAGTGCATTTTTAAAAGCTAATTAAGAATCATTCAGTTCACTCTGTACTAAAGACTGAGAACATTTCACATTAGATGACTCTTGCTCCTCTGCAGCAGCAGCAGAGAGAGAGAGAGAGAGAGACAGGAATGGAGGAAGAGAGGAACGGAGAAAAAGTGAGCTGGCATGCAAATAAACAAATACATCTCAAGGATGCAGTTAATGGAGAGCAATAAAAAAATCCATTCTGGTAACACTAGAGATAAAATTGTCTCCTGGACAAAAGGGCTAATCTAAAATATTAATCAGCAAAAATATTCAGTATTTGCAATCACAGGTATTCCTTGCTAGAGGAAGAGAGATGGAGAGAAATAGAGGGAAGTGCTGCTCTCAGAGCACTATTTTAGAGATGTTTTTTCTCACCTAGTGCTTATGGAGCATCTCCTCTCTCTCTCTCGCACCTGACAGCCTGTACGCACCACCGTTCCTCCGTGGGGAAAGCCTGGTTAACGGGCCTCCTGTCAAAGGTGAGTCTTCTGGGAGGAGGCACGCGAGGGTGAGGAGCAGAGGTGGGACCAGGGTGCAAGGCAGAAGGAGCTGCCTGCTGCCACGGGGACGGGTGCGGGTGGCGGTGAGGAGGCAGCATGCCCTGCACATACCTCGGCTTCAGGGATTGCAAAGGTTGGGGGAAGCAAAATGAGACACAAAGTCAGAGGCATCCAGAGGTAATGCGAGGATTTGAAAACCAGGGCGAGGAGTGTATTTTTAATGCAGTGGCCTCTGCCTAGTCTTTTAATGGGAAAAGGTAAGAAAATTGGAAGCTGTTCCTACACTCTTGCTTTTGGATGCTTATCTACGCTGCTGATTCAAGCGCTCTGAGGTTCATTTGCTGTGTCTGCCCAAAGCATGTAAATACTACCAGACACTGAGGTGCCTCATTTCAAAACTGGGCTATGCACTACTATTCTGTTGATCAAATGTGGCAATTATTTCAGGCTTAAAACCTTTTAGCAATAACAATAGGTGCTGCCAATCAAAGCTTAAAAGTACACACGCATTCAAAGAGCAAGCTGAATGAGGAATAACAGCAACATGTGTAGCTAGAATATATTATGGATTACCAGCCTTTTACACAAAGGCTAGTAAACTCTTCAAAATGCAGCAACCTACGGAGCTAATAAAAGGGACAGAAATGTGCGGATGTCTCAGTTTGTCTAATTTGTGTCTTTCTAGCATTGGTAGGATGACTCACTGGATTTAGCAACAGCTTGTGAAGATGAACGTATTAATAACTTTATGCAGCAGCTCTGCCATAAAATGCAATCTTTTACAATGCTGTATTCTCAAGTGAAATACAAGCTTAGAACCAGAATAAAATTAGAAAAGATATTTGAATTGTCAGCTTATTTTATTTTTAAATCTGTGTTTATACATTTAAATATGCAACTTGGGAAAGACTATTCCTTTTCATCCCCATCCTTTACCTGTGTGCCACTCCCTGCTATAAAAGACTGAAGCACATTTAAATACGGGGCTACCAGGATGGTACTCCAAGGTATTCTGTGTCATTCTGTGTAATTTTGTATTGTACCAAACATGAGTTAACATTTTTCTTCCCATCCATAAACATTTGAATAGGAAAGCTTATCTAGACCATGTACGACTAAGTGGCAAAACAGCCAGTTGCATGTTGAAATTTGCATATGTAATCCACAATGTTAGTAAACAATGGGATGTATACCTTTTCAGCTTTTGAGAAAATTCAACAAATTTGAATAATAAGATCACAGAGCACAAGGCTTGCCTTGAGGACATAGAAACTATAGCCCTGAATCTTTCAATCCTATTTTAAACCTTTCTCCATGGTTTTAGGCATCACTCTAGTCTACAGAAATGTTCATCTGACTACTTGATGGCTTGTAGAAGGTTATATAGAAAGTGTCTGACAAAGCAGCAAGTAGAACCAGTGTTTCTAGGTATTAAGATGATGAACAAAGCACTAGGCTGACCATTTTGTTTCTCCTTGATTTTCATGAGACTTGATTTTAATGAGGCAGTTTTACAGACTGTGTCACTTACTGGAAATGTGTTTCCATTTGTGCATTAAACACACTTGCAAATTTACTGAAATAACAGGAAAGAAAAGTTACAACAAGTTTAGTCTAGACAAGACCTAAATGTTAATTTCTAATTTTATTTAAAAATTTATCTTTTTATGCTAAATAGCATGAAACAATTCATTAGGTTCAGGACATTCACTAACTTCATTTTTAACTTTTTAAAAAAAATATTTTCTGGGTGTGGATAAAGCCTCAGAAAGATAACTATCTATTTTCTACTGCTTTAAGTGGTTTGATATGTTGATGTTTCTATTTATTATGTAAAATGAGCTGAATTTGTGAAATTAATGCAAAAATCTATGCACTCCATTCAGTCTTTCCATGCCATGCACCCTTTGAAAAAACTTGTGCTCTTGATTGATTTAGTGTATAAGAGAAAGCAGTGTTTATAATGCTTTTGTAAAAATCCCAAGCTCACAGAATTGAAAATTGCATGTATTACATATACACATACTTATATACATATTTATAATATGCATAAAATGCTATATATAAAAATATAATAGAAATGCATCGCACATATATATATATATAAATAAAATATACTGTGATATGTGTGTGTGTGTATTTTAGTATATATATCTCCATCTTGGATTCTTAAGTGATAATGAATTACATATGTCCCTATCTCAAATGGTTAAAACCTGAAAGTGCTTACACTAACTAGTCAGATATCTACTGCAGAGAAAGACAGACTTCAATTTCTTACCTGCTTTTTTAATTTCAGGGACAGCTGTCTTCTCATGAGCTTTCTCTTTTTTTCCTTCTTTTTCTAAGATTTAATTAAAGAAAGTAATTTTATATGCTAGAACTCTGAATCATACACTCAGATATGCAGTCAGCCAAGTCCTGGTGGGCACATGCTGAAAAAAATGTGACTTGGGAGCTTAGTTCAGATTATTCCCTTATAGTACTTGCATCCAACTAGCCACAGAGCAATCAGCTGAAAAAGAAAATTAATCAGTATGCATCAGCTATGGATGATTTGGACCCTTAATAATTCATCAAAGGCTGGGCAAAAATCATCAGTGCATGAATGTGGTACCTTTTAGCTTAAGCTCCAGTAGCAATGAGATCATTAAAAAATAATGAATGACATAAATATTTTCCTATGAAAGCAAGACCTTAGTGGATTTTAGATGTTTCCTGGGAATGAATGATCCAAAATGGATTAGACAGATATCAAGGCTTTGCAATTTGGTCACGGCACGTTTTTGGTTGTGATTCTATAAAATAAATAAATAAATCTACCCCACCTTCAAAAAGTGGTGTACCACGAACTGAGTGATATCTCCCATGAGTTTTCTGTATGGCAGTATCACTATGTCCTGCTATATATAGGAACTCCATTAAATTGTTTAACAAGCCCACAGATAGCACCAAATAGGACATTTTATTTGTCAGAAAAAAAGTTTAGAAAATAGCAGGCACTGAACACGTTAGACATTAGATACTGAAGAAGCAGTAACATGCAAATAGTGACTAAGCAACTAAGAGAAGGACACTACAGCGCCAGAAGCACAGGATTAACCTAACAAAAAACAATGGGATTTGAGCCAGGAGTGGGAGTAAAAGCTGAATGAGGCCAATAAGAAACATTCCCAAACCATACCTTTCTTCTTAGTTTCAGCTGTAGCCCTCTTTAAATCAGTCTTTTTCTTTTCCTCTTTTTTCTCTAAAAAAGGAAATAGAAGTTCAGCTGACTACTTTTACGTACGTATATATATATATAAAAATACTGACACATATGTATGTATATATTTTCGGGATGGGAATCCTTGACTAACTGCAGTAGGTTCTAGATTTGATAAGCTGATCTCTTATTCAGGAGTTTAGTATCAGCAGCTCAGAAATACAACTTAATTCTCAGAGAGTGAATGTAGCGCTAAAGATAGAACTGGAACCAGTATGTACATCAGATAATTACTTAAGTAAGTACTAATTCAGGAAATTATGCCCATTAAACTAGTGTAACTAGGAGTTTATTGTGGTGATTCAGTGGCCATGCCCCTGTTCTGCTTCTTTTATAAAATCTGACTGGGCATAAAAGTTGCAAATGGTACTTGGGAATAAGTGCAGAATGCCATGAAAACCCTGCATACATAATATATCTTTAAAACAATTTTTATGAATTCAACCTTTGAAACTGTCGTTACAGGACTTCTGTTGTTCATGGAGAATTGCAGTTAAAGCATCATCTACAAAAGAACATGACTTGTTCTTTTAAGACCATCTGCCTCTACTTTGTCAACTAACTGGGCAACAGTAGAAATAAGGATAATGTTTTTGCTTATTTTACAAAAAGCTACAGCAATTTAATTACTTATTCCATTAATGTTATTAATTAGAAAATTGAGAGTTCAGTAGAGGAAATGAGGAAGCTATAATTCTTATTTTCCTTTTGGGAAATGAAACCCCATTTTGATGGGGAAGAATACAAGAGTACAAGAATAGCTAATCTAAATGTTTTTTTAAACTGTTTATCCACCAAAGGCCAAATTTGTTACCTTCAGTTTGTGCTGCATGGCTTTGGGTGTTGATGTAGTTAGTGGAATTATAGCTTTCTTTTTGCGATGTTTTACTGTTATGAATGTGGATAAGAAACCAAGTTTTACTGCCATACAAAACAGCACAAACACATGACCATAAGCCTTTAAATGATTCTTTTCTTTACTTGAAAAAATATGTAAGGTATAGGAATATTTTCTGAAGCCAGCAGATCCAAGAAGCAAATATGCTATTATCCCTTGCATAAATTAACATGAAGATAAAGGAAAAATGAAGAAACTTACTTTTCACTTCCCTAGCTACCACAATAGACTTTTCTTCTGCATGAAAAAACATATACAGATGGGGCATGAAAAAAAAATAATTGAAATACTGCACAGCAGGCTTCCCAAACCAAAACAAAATTCGTGTATGTTTGATAGAAAAATTGCTATTTTCATAGAGTACAGGAATTCCAGTCTGTCAATGGTGGCTTCATAAATAAAGTTATTTTGTATATTGTGGAGGCAATGTATTTACCAATATTCAGGTTCTCCCCAAACCATACTTCAGCTGATTTTCTGACGATAGCGTTTAACGTTAAGCATCATCTTGACGTGTTCCAGTTCTTTCTTGTTTTAAAAAGGTTTGTTCAATGCATTTCCCTTGTTATTGTCTCGACAAAATGAAGCAGAAAATCCTTGCATGTGTTTTACAGAATGTTTCTCCCAGTGTTTTGTGTGCTTAATTCTCCCTGCTGAAACCCTGAGTGTACTGGACTTCAAGCTACAAATGCCTTTGTGTCGTGAGCATGCTTTATGATACTCAGGTTTCTTAAGCACATATAGAGCATCAGAGTAGTGCTCATCCTCCACAAGCTTGTTTGGAGCTTCATTTTCTTTTGTATTTTGATATTCTTGTTATTGTCCATCGCCAGGATTCCCAGGAATCTCCCTCTTTGACATGCTGTTCCAGAGACTCATGCTAGGGACTGTGGCTGCCTCCTCAAAATGGAAGACGACTCAGCCTCACATTACACACAAGCTGTTCCACAGCCCCACTTTCCTGTGCCACCTGTGACTTTTCAGTGTTTCATTTCCACATGCAATGTACAGCTCTTCTAATTTCTAAAATGTGGTTTGATCGTTTGCTTACTCTGCCTGATTTAACCGAAACTGTTAGACATATCAAGTCTATCAGTTACTGTCAGAAAAAACCTTCCTTCTAACTGTCTTCCTTCCACTAGCCTTTACTCCTAGTAACTAGAGACTGAAGTGCTGCCGGTACTTCTGTCTTTTCCATATTTTTCTGAGTGCCTCAGTTCTGGTGGAGCTGTTAACAGCTCCACTCTTCCAGTCAGAATATTTTTTTTTTGCTTCCTTACACTTCTGGTGCTAGGGGATCCACAGGAATAATTCGTAAGCCCAAGGTCCTTAGAACTAACAAGACTGCCTTTAGAGACCATTTCTGCCTTTGAATTTGTAGCATTTTGCATGCTTCTGGGGCTCAGCTAAGCCACATGAAATCTGCTCCAAGTTTCATAGAAAGGTTCAGAGCCATATGTGTCTTGAGACCCATGAGCTGAGACACAGAGCTTTGAGAAGTGGAGCTTTGTATGGAGGATGTACAGGAAGTAGCAGGAACTTTTTCTGTAAATAACCTAAAGCAGAAAGAGACTACATCCCTGGCTGCAGAGTTTTTATTGCTAAGTCATTCCACCAATTAATTCCACTGACATAATTTTCTTCGATCAAGCTCTCAAGTTGCAATATTCAGAGTGTCCAGGGAGCCTAGAGACATCTATATTCATTATGAATTTTCTAGGATGTGATTACATAGAGGTATTAAAGGACTGTGGCCCCTATTTCCCATTAGCGCTTCCCAATACAAGATATGCACTCTTGGTCAAGTCTGAGAAAAACAGTCACAGGGCTTCCATTCACATCTCAGCTGCATCTAACCCCATTGATGTCCCTCACAGCTACTACTGACAAAAGTTTATGTAAATGAGAACGATGGACTTGGTAAATGGATATTATGGAAAGAGCTATTTCTGATTTAAGGAAGCAATCCCATTTCTTGAATAAATTTATTTCCTCTCAATTTGAGTAGCTCACATTTAGATTGTTGCATATTAAATGTATATTTAACAGCAGCAAAAATTGTCATTTCTGAAGCAGTAAATGCAGTGGGTTTTCTCCAGATATGTACACAGCTAAATTAAGAGGCAGAGCAAATAATTAAATAGGAACTTATGCAGTTCTTCTGCACTGCAAAATATGAACCCCATCTGTTAATTGAAAGTACTTATTTTTTTTAGCTAGGAACAGTAACAGGACTACGAATGCCCATGGATCAGCTGCATAAAGAGGGATCATAATATGTGCGAACAGTGGGTTACACAAGGAAACATAAGGTGTTTTTGATGATTCAGGGTTGACTACAATAAGGAATTGAAGTGCAATTGACTATTGAAAGATCTATTGTTATTGTTACTGTTTCTTGATAATGTAACTAATGCTATTTTTTCACCAGAAGCACTAGTCCTGAACCACATTTTATGTACATGGTGTAAGACATATGTGTACAAAAAGACCTCACCTTCAAAATCCTGCAATGCCTTTACAAGAATGAAATAGGGATGTATGCAGATGACAGAGTACAAGATGACAGAATCAGCCAGCAAGACAAGCAATGGACCTTGCATTTAGTCAAGTTTTTTCTGTAGACTCTACACAGGAGTGGAGCTTTATGTAGCACAAGGAGGAACTGAGTGAGCATGAGCAGTGTGATTTAAAGCAGTGATGTGCTACTGAATAGGAAATTCAGGTAAATTTTTTTCTTAGGGGAAAAAAAAGAAGCAGCATAGAATAGTTTCCTTGGGAAGTGACTGGAGCAATGAGAACAGCCCTAAAGCAAGGAAACATCTGCAATGGAATTATTTATTTCTGAATAAGGGGTGGGGGACTGAGGACACCAGTGGAAATCCAAGTAAGATTCAACAGAGACCAAGAAACCAAGTGTTTCAATCTGAATTGTCTTTACCAGCTTTGACAATGTCTTTGTGTTATTCTCATGGGACATCAACTAATTCTTGGACAACAAGGGGAGGGGAGATAACAGAAACATGATAACAATGCAGCACTTGAAAACAGGTCTGGTAAGACCAGTGTTCTACTGTGCCAGTGCTAAGTGGAATCTAAATTTAGGGAAGCACGTGAGTTACTGGGCATAGTGTCATGGGAAAGCCACTCGGGAACTGGAAGAGGAAGGTGCTTTAAGAGTTTCTTCTCTGTATTGCTCCAGATGCTCCATGTGCTTATGGAAACACTGACTCTGGAATGAATTGTCAGCTTATCCCATCCCTTCTGAGAAACTGAGGTAAGGAGGGCAGCAAAATACAGTCGCCAGTACCTTCTTGTGGAGAGGCATGCGTATACCAAACACTATCTAGTGGGACTGAATGCTAGAAGTTTGGAGATGTTTTGGTTCAGATAAGCCTTCTAAAGTTCAGATACTTATACAAGGCTTATCTGCATTTATCTAAAACCCTGTTGTTAGGGAATATCAGGAGAAAAGCTCTTATGGAGACTTTGGATATTGCCTGGCTTTGTGAAATACAACAGCTTTTCTTGCCTACTGATTCTGGTCCTGGCAGAAATGAGGAACAGTAGAGATACGTGTATACTCACTTACATACAAAACAGAACAAAACAAATATTAATTTAGCTTTTCCTGAGAAACAATAATTCAGACAGAATGCAATAACTTCATTCCAGGTAAAACTTCATTCCGTTTTTCTGCAAACATCTCTGTACACCTTAAGCTGTCACTGGCATAATTTTAAAAGACCATTCCAAAAAAACCCCAAGTTGTATTTTTAACATTTTATTTCCTTATTAATTCTGAAGAGAATATGGTTGCTCGTCCTTTGCTTTAATTGGTGACTGAAATCCTTTCCCTGCTGAACTCAATGAAAATTTTGCTGTTGATTTTAGTGGGACCTGGATATCCTTTTAAATGTTAAAAGTACTCATTACCTTTCAGTTTTTGATGACATTTCTTTCCTCTTTGCATGTTGCTTAGGGTGGAGAATGACAATGACTGGTCAGCTGCACTTTTGATTCTAAACATTTTCACACACATTCACACAAATAAAGCTCCTTTAGGGTTACAAACATTTTGGAGGAATTAAAAAAAATACAAGGAAATATTTCTGCTTGGTTTAGGATGCCATGAAAACTCATACTTTTAAAATTAAATCTAAATGTCAAGTAAAAATTGACCTCAGCTGTTTCTTTGGAAAAAATCCCTTTCTGCGGTAAGAGTGTCCTTGTCAGTACAGTTATTTTCTCTGTGAGAAATAATTCTGTCTTGTCTCAGCCAAACTACTGAAAAGTCAAGAAAGATCAAAGAAACCTAAATAGTATTGATATAAAATTCTTTGAATTGCTTCTTTTCACACACAAACACATATATGCACGTGTGTGCGTGCACACACACACACACTCACGTACTCTGTCTAACTTACAGGTGAGTGCTTAGGCCAGAACTGAGTGCATTTTTTGCAAAGCTCTGTTTAAACTGCACCATTTCATTTCAGCAGAGAAATGCAATACAATTTGTTCTCATATTGAGCAAGTGAAAGACTAATGGGGCACACAGGTTGTTGGAGATATAGTACACCCTGAAGTCCTAGGCAATCTCTCCAGCCTGATTTTGCTTTTTGAAACCGCTTCACTGTTTTTAAATCCCAATCTGAAACATGGTTTGGCAGCTTTGAAGATTGCTTATGGAGATATTTTTGAGGTCTGCAGAAAGTATGTAATAGCAATACCATGCCTGAAATTCCTAGTACGTTCAGGTGACCTACATAAGTGTTCCTCATTTCTTCCTGTAGTGATTATAGGCTCTTTTTTCACGGCTCTAGTGAATTAAGCAAAAAACTGTTCATTAATAGCATGGGGCCATATGTTGCCCTCACTAAACAACACAGTGGGGAGCAAAGGAGTATAAATACCAGTGTAATGAACCAGAGTATGCATGCCAAGGGAAAAAAAAGAGGGCATGCCATGACAAGACCAGCAATAGAAACTCCATTGGACAATGGTTAATGGCAAATATGATGCAAATATCATTATGATGAAGAATTAAATTCCCAGGGGAACACCGACGTCTTATGGTACAATCTTCCCTAGCAAGAGCCAAACCAACACAGCTAAGGCAGCAGGGCTAGCGTTCTCCCTCCCTGTGACTGACATTCCTATGAGGCAACATGAATCAACAGCAGCACCAATTGTGTTACCCATGCTGGGAAGGGTTTTGATGATGGTTTTTTTGGGGCATGTTTTTGAGCAAGAATGCCTGAGGTTTAGGAAAACGGGATGACCAGGTTATGCAGGACTTTTTCTGCAAGGGTTTCCCTTTTCTCTCCAAAGAAACATGGAATTTCTACCTTTGAAGGCCCAGAGAATCTTAATCCAAGTAAGTATTTTCCATTTGCAGGTACGCAAATGGTGCAGATTTGCAGTAATGCAAAAGATTATTGCTTTTCTGTAACAGTTAAACACATTTTAAAAAGTTAAAATAATCTTCAGAGTTATTTCATTTTGTTTTATCGGGTAGATTTTGGGGAATATTTATTTTTAAATGCATAATCTAATATTGTAAATTGGATTATTATTATTGATAATAATAATAAAACATAGTAATATTTCTAATCAAAATAATATGTCTTTGTACATATTTTTTCTACATTCTAGTAAGCTTTTTTCCCAATGTCTGTTTAATTTTTTCTGTCTTATGCTGGAATAAAAGTACTACAGAAGAGCCTCATGTCATTAAGCAAAATGTCAAGGGCTTTCTGAAAGAGTGAAGATTTAGGCTTTTTTCATCATAGCTAAATCGTTAGAGTTTACTGCTTAAATGTCTAATCTAAATCATTAAATAACTGTCTTTGAAACCTTGTGCATATTATTTCAAAGGTTTTACTGTCTTCAGTACAGACTCATGGAGATGTGGGGACCATATTTCTCAAAAAACTTGTTTTTATACTGTATATACAGTACCGTGTTAAAGTTACCTAAACTGTTTCTTCTAACAAACTAGATTAAAACCTAGCCCATTGTATTATGATATTTCTGACAGAAACATTTTTCTTATTTCTTTTTATTCTCCCTTGGATTAATATTTATCAGAAAATGAATTTTCATCCACAAATCATGTCAGTATTATTAAAAATGTTCTAAATTCGGAGAAAACTTCAAAATTCTACATTTTTGAAATGTTTCTATTGTATCTTGAATCAGTGTCTTTCACTAGAAGGATTTTTTTTAAGGGTAATTGATTTTATAGGTCAAAAGAAAAAAAAGTTTTTTATAGAACAATCTGTGTATAGAAGAGAAGGTGGCCATTGACAGACTGTACAGAGGCAGATTGATTTGTGCAAGATTGATACACTTCTATACATCAAGGGAGCTTTGTCAAAATTTGTATTGGCTTTAGTAATTTAGATACTCTTGGTTATATCCCCTAATGTTATATACATGAACTGAAGTATAGACTAGAAATTTTTCTTAAGACAGTCAGACAGTGTACATTCTATACAGCAACAAAGATAGATGCAGATTTCTATTTCCATGCCAATTTAACCTCCGCAGGAGTTTTGGAGGCAGTTAATCATATTTCACAGCAACTCACTTTACTGTATTCTGCAAAATCTGTAATTAGATGATTCAAACGGTGATCTAGAGAAAATATTTTTTTTCCTCAGAGATCCTCTGAAGACATTACAGAGATTTTAAATTTTTCTTTTTTACCTCATTTAATATCACAAATACCAGCGAGATGGCAAAGAACAGCCAGTATACTTCAGTTAAAGGAGAGTGATATTTCAGAGCCCATCATGATCCATTAACAGATCAGAATGGTTATGTTGATGACTCTTCTGTGATAAATGCTCTCCCACTCAAAGATATAAGCACAGATTTCTAGGACAATATAACCTGGAAAATCATACTTAGATACAATTCTGTTTAAAGATTTTTTGTGATACAATGCTCTTCAAAGTATAGTAAAAAATATACTGTCTGAGATCATATGTAATATGCATTGAGATGCCTTCCACTGAAAGAAGGATTTTGATACAGACTTCTCACAAGGGTGCTGTGATCTTGTGAGAAAGCAAAGACACGCTATTCTGGAACAATTAATAGGAAGCCTTACTAATAAGTAACTAAGCCTCTGAGCTTAGTTTCGACATTTCTTGTTTAACTGCAGTGTCTTCCTGAGGGCTTACCCTGCCATGTCAGAGAGCATGACATGGGAGGACTATCAGAAAGGAGAGTCCTTCTCAAGTGAATGGGGGAGGAAGCTAAAAGCTATGTGAGCTGAGCAAAAAAGTCAAGACCTGAGAGAGAGATTCACAGAGAATCAATCTACACTGCAGAGCAGTTTTAGGATGTCAGTGGATAACAAAATACAAGAAAGCTAGAGATAAAAGAGGTGAGGACTGCAGTCAAGGAAGAAACATATTAAAGTCAAAGTTCAGATAGCCACGGAGAAGTGATCTGTTCAAATTACAGCCAGCATCATCATCCTCCCTAGATGGCAGCATCAGAATGTCAGCCAAGCTGAGTGCTGCTTCCAAGCCCTTGTGAAAGCTCCAGAAAAAGATAAGATAAAGAATTTAAAGAATTTAAAATGAGTTATTTTACTTCATGGTTTGCCAAACAAGGTTTCTAAGCTTGGAACACAAGTAGAAGTTATGTATCAATGTCTTTCTGTTCACAAATTCCCTTTCACTCTTTCTCTTGTTTATTGTTACAGGATCTTTTGTTTAGTTTTGTTTTGTTATTCTCTTCTGTTGGTGACCTGAAACTTCCAACTCTACATTGAACTTTGAGTGTAAGATCTAAAGACAGCAGTGCTTTTTGAAAAGAGCCAAACCACCATGAAATAGGAGAGCAATGATCTGTTCTTTTCCCTTCTGACCACATCAATACAAAGCATTTTGCTTTCTGACCAGGAGATATCGGAAAAGTTCAATTCACATGCACACGCTTCAGTGCAATTTATTGTATAGTACTAGAATATAGTGTACAAACTGGGATTGTCTTACATAATCACCACTTTTCAAAAAAATTTACTGTGGAGGTAAAGGAAGAGAAAATGGCAATGACAAGGAGAGAAAGGTTGAGATTTAATACATAATAACAATATGCTGTTTTTCTAAGACCTCACAAATTCAGCAGAGCATAGTTTCTGCTGGACTTTGGATACTAGCCAGCAAAAGCTTTCTATTTGAAAGTATCAAATCATCTAAAAATGTTAGAGACATCTGGCATGTATACTGCCACTATTTTCACCTTAACAGAAATCAAGAATGGTCCAAGATTACCTAAGGTGGCAGTGGTAAAACAGGACAATAGTGAAAACATCTCAATCTAGAAAAATAATAAAATCTTTTCAGCCTTTACCAGCTGCATGGTTTTGTACCTAGTGTCTGAATATCACTAAGTTGGAAAGCCTAGGGTATAAATAGACTGGTTTCATACATTTTTGTTGTGACAATTGTTCTGTTAGTTCTTACGGTTTCACCTTTTTTCAGAGCTGGCTGTTTCTGTCAAAGGCATATCCTTCCATGTTTTATAAAGTACAGTTCTCAATTAAATGCTTGTACTTGTTCCCTATTCTGAGAACTTAGTATACTATCTTCAACTATATTTATAAGAAGAATCTTTTGTTTCAATCTGTCCCTTCATCTGATCTGTAATATTTAATGATGTCATAAAGGTATGTAAGTGTTAAGAAGTCACAGACAGGTGTCTCTTCAACTATTTCAGAGATTTAAATTTCTCTGCTACTCCTTTTTTTGCCTTTTGACATTGTTCCAAATATTCCCATAATTTACTTAATTATTTTCCCCAGGGCTGAAATAAAGCTTCAAGATTTAGGTTTCCTAAAGGCACTGTGCCATATTTTCTCATATATGGAAACCACACAATAGCAAAATATAACAGCTTTTCACAGCTGCATTTTGCAAGTAATTCTTCTTTCTTCATTTCCTCCAAAACTCTTGCATGAACAGTATTGTATCCCAGTGACTGGCCTTGAGCCTTAGAAGGAATTTAGTTGTATGATTCTGAGCAGATAATCTGCCCCCCGATTTGTTTGCCAAATGGGTATCTAATTTACATTCACAATTACCTCAATGGCATGCATAAATGAGCTAATGAAACACACAAATGTGTAACTGGTCATAAATAGTCATTTCCATGTACAATTGCAGTAATTGCATGCTCCTCATGATTTTGAAAATCAAGAACTTAATGTTAATTTGATGCTAGTTCATGTTGTATAACAGTTATATTTAAAGATTAAGTTTATCACTCAGCAAATGCAGCAGTCTTTTTCTATTACGTCTTTTTTCCATTACGGTTAATTGGTGGATAACAGTGTTTAACATTGCAGGGACTTCTTTTTGCTGATAAGCAGGGTTCAAACATTTCCCTAAAATAAGTAGGACTGCAAATCTATTTACATACTATATTGTGTCACAATAATGACAGTTTTATACTCTTTTAAACAGTGTATTTATAAAGAAATATTCATTTGAGGTAAAAGAGATTTTGAGGAAAGGGATAATAAGTCACGTAACTTTTTATACAAATGTTCTGATTCACAGTAATAACATTACAGAAATATCTAATTAATTTAACTCTTTGTTTTAGTCATAGGCTCTGCCAAAATCTAACTCTTGTTTTCCATTTCTAAATGCAGGCAAATCCTGTAGCCCTTGTTACTTATTCTGCTACCATCCCATCTGTTTTTCTCTTAGATTGCAATTGCTTTCTGGATAACACAGAACTAAGACCTCCACGAGACAGATTAGCAAGTGCCATGGTGTGACTGAATGACTCCGAAGTACTATATGAAAACTGCTATATAATTAAATGAAAAGACTTGTGTTTAGTACTATTAAACTGTATGGTGGAGAGACCACCAAGAAAGTATTGCAGTAGTAGTTTTAAGTCATCGGGCATAGTCCATTTTAAAATTAAAATGCATATTTCAATGATTTTGCCAATATGATTAGATTGTAAACAACATAATTCAATTGCAGGGGTTATGTTTTCATCTTCTGAAGGTATGATCTGACTTTGTATTTTTCTTTCAGTGGTTTTAACAATAGGAATGGGGTTGATAAATGCAGAGCCAGAAATATTGTGTTCATTTTTGCAGATAACACACAGAAACATTACTGGATAACAGTAGCTGAAAGAGTAATCCAAAGTATATTTAGAGGATAATGTTGATTATGTTTACACTTAGATGGCAACTTAGATGGCTGAACATCATCCAAAGCATTTTACAGATTGGGCCTCGATCCTGTAATCTGTTTCATTGAGGAAATCCCCTGAGCCATCTGTGGGACTACTGTAAGGAATATTTAGGTCTTGTCATGCAAATATGGTTGTGCCATTCATGTCCCAGGCCTAATTGTTTGATCAGTTTTGTAATATAGGTTGTATCTATAAACAAAATTCTTTAGAACAGAGTCAAGTTAATGAGTATGAGCCAATAAAGGAGGAAAAAACTCAAACTTGCCTTCAATAGCTGCTGGTTTCTTTCTTGGACTGTGTTCTAGAAGAAGACGAGGTGGTACCATTTCCTTATGTCCTGCACATGAGTACACAGGTTAAGAAGCATAGAAAATGTATTCACTAACAAGATGAGCAGATTCACTGGGAGGCTGAGCTCCCTTCAGAATTGTTCATGTTTAAAATATTGCACTGTGCATAAAAGCTATTATCTTCCAAACACCATAGGAAGAAAATGTATTTCTCAACAAATAAAATAATTTATTTTGAAGAGACACATTTTAAATCAATGAAGTCCAAGTGACTCAAGCATATGCTGAAATGCTTACAGTTCTATTTTTCTTCATTAGACTAAAAAACTCTGAAGTATAACACTGTGATAATAAGGTTACATATTCATGGTGCCCCTTCTATAGTAAAAGCTTATTTTCTTCTGTCAAACAAATGATCTTCAGTTGTTCCCTCAAGTCCACTTATTAGGAACTTCTTGAAAAACCAGTAAAAATTATTATGTTTCTTATCCTTAAGGATTATTCTTCATTAGCCAATACCAACCAGGTCATGCACTGTAAACACTGACGAAGTTCTGATTCCAGCTGCTGACTGAAACACCTCTACTCTCTCAGAGTGTTGAACTGTACTCTCTCATAGTATAGAACTGGGACTTTCTGTGCTGTCTTAGCCTATGTGCAGATACCGTGCTTTATCCAAAATATTTTTCACTTCATTTCCCTAAAGGTTCAAAACCAGATCTATTGCACTCTTGTATTACTTATGTTTCTTTTCTGGTTTATAACAACTGTTTGCAGTCTCCTTATTTCCTTTTAATTTCTTTCTCTGACATTTATACTCAGTAACTATCATGTCATTGTTATTTGGAAAGCACAATTTGTTGTGACCTGTGAAATAAAATTAAGTAGTTAAATAGAATACCAATTCAGTCATATGAACCAGCATACATTCACTGCACCAGAGTCCACATGCAATCAGGCTGTTAAATCTCACCCCCAGCTCCACATCAGAACCTCAAAGCCATGCCTCATGCTTGGTGATAGAGTCAGAAGAGAAATTAAGATCTTAATGAGCCTTGGAAACTGCAGTATCATACTTACCCCTCTCATTTTACAAAGGTACATATACTCATCGGGAATGATGAGAAAAACATAATCTTGAAGACAGCAGTAGGATTTGAGCACTGTGGTCTTAATGTTATTGCATCTCATCAACATATGTACGATTGCAGGCAAATAATTTGCAAGCATGTAGTTTAGTTCATCCAGTAGTTTGTATAAAATATCACACACAGAGCCACTCAAACTTGACTCACATGCCTGAGCCACTGGCAAAATGTTGACACATTGACAAAATCAATGCATTGAAGGCGCTGTGCAACAAATTATAAAAATCTTAGGATTTACATGTACTTCCTGTCTTGGCAATAATCACAAGTGGATATTTACCAAGCTCATCACAGAATGACTCTAGCCTTAAAATGAACAGTAGGCAAATTTCAGGAATCCAGATGTCTAGCCATGACTTTCCAAATACTTTATATCTTTAAAAAAATCATCTTGAAATTGCAAACTGAGCTAACAAGATGCTGAATACTATTTGTTGCCAACCAGAATAAAAAAGTTATATCCATAACCTCTGTCAACACATAGAAATGTCATTACTTGAATTCCTAGTTCAGATTGAAAGCAAAAACAACATGAAAATTAGTGATGAATGGGTAAATAATCTTATTCTTTCTGCTAATTTTGATTAAAGTCTTAGACTAAAGTTTAGTTCTTTTTTTTCTTGTCTTTGCTTTTGCCTAAACTGGATCACCAATCCCTAGATGGAAAAAGTGACAAATTTTATAACTTGAACTAATTGTTTTGTGTGAAAGATGATAAAGGGCAGTGGCTCAGAATGTTGAGTAGATCAGTAATGAAGAAGGATAGTCAATAATTTGGTCTGCTGTGTGGAATCTACTGTGTGGAGCAATGATCTAACACCTCTAGGTCAAAGTATAGGCTGGCCCCATTATCTTCCTGTTCTTTGCTGTAGCAGCAGTTTTCTAATGATTGCACCAGCGTTAGCTAGTATAATGCCAGTGCGATACCACTTATTGCTAATGACTTGTCAAGTTCTATTTTATAGTTTTAGAAGTTTTAAGCAAATCATTTATTTCATGCAAATTGACCACATGATCCAATATGAGAGTGTTTTAAGCACCAAAAGCTTAAGCTTCACAGATCAAAAAGTTTCCCTTAGGCCAGAATGTTTGTTCTGAGCAGGTTCCCATCCACTCTGATAAAAAGCTTCTTTATTGTTTCCATGTGTTATTAAATGTCTCTCTATTCACTTTGAAGGGAATGCAAAGGACAGTAGCTGAATAAATATTTTATCCATTCTTTTGATGAAACATGTTAAAGGGGATATCCCAAGTCAAATTTCTTTTCTCTTCATTTTTGTCTCTGTAAGTTATAAAGGACAAGTGGTTTTCTGCAGCACAGAGAACTCATAAACAGAAATGAGGAATTGGCTTCAGCAGACCAGACCATTAGAATTAATGGTGTCTACTACCTTGACTCCAGCAGTGGCCAGTTGGACACATATCCATGATGTAAATGAGAGGCAGGCAAGATGTTTTTAATGATCTGGGCAATCAGATTAGTCCATGTATCATGAGAAGTCATTATCCAGAGTACCACTACTATTATTGGACATCAAGTTATCTTTCTGCTTTAAAAATGCAGCCACAGAGAAGCATTGAAATTTAGTGTCTGCATATTTATTTGCTTCTCATTTTGAATGTAGACTTTATTTTTCTACTATGAGATAAACAGAAAAGGTTCATTTGACAATTTTTTTTGTTAAGGTTTGACTGCTTCAAAAGACGTAATTGCAAACACAAAAATGTGCATACATTTCTATGCCTAATCTGTCCATGCAGTTGTGCTACAACATTTCTATGCCTAATCTGCCCATGCAGTTGTGCTACAGGTATCTCCTTTGTATATGATACTGTAAAAATCTATCTGACAACAAATTACAGCTGATGGAAACCAAAATAGTGAAATGTTTTGACTTTAACTTCATGGGAATGTGCTCACCAGGAGAAAAAGTGTCATGTTAAGATATAACTAGCTTCCTCCACTGCCTGAAAGGAAAGAAATACACTGCAAAGATGAGCAGAAGGTTTAAGAAACTAGATGGTAACATGAATACTTCATTGAAAATAAGCTACAGTCCTCAAGCTCTGTGAAACTTTTGTCACTGGTGTTTATTAAATCACTTGAGATGTCATGAGGAAATTAATTCTGACTTGGTTAATGGATATTTTAGATTTTATATTATATGATAAGGAATACAAGACAAACTTTAATTACCTTTCTTCTCTCAATCTAGGAAGTGTCTTTCTATATGTGTCAAAAATGTCATGTCCGAGCACTGAGGATAAATTGATTTCTTATGATAACAGCAAATCATGTGGGTTTTCTTTCTTCCCTGGTCTGCCCAATTCAATTTGTCTGCAGCGACCTTAATTGACATAGATAAAATCTCTAAATTTATCTTTCTAAATCAAAAATGGTGGGATAAAAGAACATACTTCTAAAATTTTTCTAAAATGGTTGTTATTATTAAACAACTAAAGGCATTGTAGATGGCTGAATATTCCAATTAGATATGGGGAGAAATAATACCACACAGAAAGCACTATGTGGAAACACTGTTCCTATGACTGTGCACTTCCTCATACCCATATACCAGTTATCTGAACAGCAGGAATCCTACAATCTAACAGCACCAAGCACTTTGTTACAGGCTCTCTCAAATAACGCAGCAAAATGTCTTCAGATAAATCTCATGCTGCCCAGATGTGACATCTTTCCCTAATGACAGTAGAAATAATTGAAATAAAGTAAGCGTGCTCTTTGCAGAGTCATTTGTTGCAAAAAGTAAATTCAAATCAAATGTTTCATGAAGCTTGGAACAAGACATGGATCAGCAGAATGAGGTAAGACTGCCAATTATGCTTTTAGAGGATTGAAATCTTAATGGAGTCCCACTGTTCTGTCCAGGCTTCCAGTTTTGACATGTAAGTTGATTGAAGTTAAAGATGAGCCTCTCCCTTGTTATCAGCTGTTACTCTTCAGACATTAGACTGTCACTCTTCTAAGGCATGGTTTCTCTGCTTAGTATGTGTGCATGAAAAACTATGAGCAAACTGTTTTTCATTAAGAAAGAATAGCTGAGGATCAAGAGGTGAGATTGTGTAACTGTTTTGAACAATGCAAATTCTCATTTTGGAGAAGGAATGAACTGAAATACAGGTGCCCCAAGCAGGCAATCTTTCAAAGGAACACATCATAACACAATGGTTTTGTGTACACTAGTAAATTAAATGGTGTCTGCGAATGTTACTGGGGTCTGGAATTTAGACAGACATATCCTGCAACATTTTTTGCATAGCCTCTGACAATTTTGACTTGTACCATTTAGCAATGTCTCAAACTCATTGGCTCAGTTCAGGAGTTAGCAAGGGCCAGGGACCACTCCCAATAGACAGTGGGATGCAGCTGGCCCACTTTGACCTTAAGGAAGTGACCTTAAGGAGAGATTACATGGATAATGCCCAATCTATCTATATGTTCCACTTGGGTTTGAAATACATTAAAAATATCACAGATAATATCGGAGCACTACATAGTGTCTAACTTATGTGTAAAACACATTATTGAAAGACACTCCTCCCTCAACGCACAGACAACAAAACCAAGCCTATTGTAAATAACCTAACAGCCCTGGGAGGCCATCCATCTATTAAGCTAAAAGCAGGGACCAGTAGGTTAATGGTGAAGGTGTAGGAAGGATAGATGAAGACTGGTAATCTAAATGCTCTTTCGAATGGAGTAGGGGAAAGGATTAAATTTCCCTTCTCAAGGCACCAAGCAAAATGTAGCAGCAACCTGATACTCTTCTATTTTTAATATGTAGTGATTTGAGTTCATCCTTTGTTTTTGATGAAGCATTCCTACATATATTTATATACTTTTATACCTAAATAAAATATGCTATATATATGTGCACACACAAGGGTGTGTATAAATATGGATGCCCATATACACACAAATGCATATAGATATTTATTTAGTGATGTTTCTGAACAGAAAATGCTTTTTCTAGCCCTACTTGATTTGGTAGCTGAACAGGTGTGAGATTCCATTGGCGCAGATTCCTGGAGGTTGTGTGAACATCAGTTAGTCAGTACATTTTCACTCAGCCACCAAATCCTATTAAAATCACAGCTGGGAATTTGTTTGATATTTTTTGCTTTTTCTGTGGGTTTGTATCTCACACAATGCAAGTGTGCATAACAAGTATACAAATTAGGCAGGCAGGAGAGGCATGGATAGAGCTATGAATAGGTTTTTTTTTTCTGTTTTAACCTACATCTGATGTTTTTGGTCCCAACCAGAAATGTATGCAATGTATCTTAGCTGCATGACAAAGCTGTGCAGTTAAATCCATTTACAACAATATATCTGCTGAGAATTCTTTTCCTGAGATTTTTATCATATTGAGGCTCCCAAATCCCTCTTTTGCTCAATCCATATCTTGTGAAAGCTGTTCTAATTTTTGTGTTCAGAAGATTGAAGTCTTTAAGGAGTTAAAAGTTAAGTTTTAACAGTTTTGTTATTACACATTCAGTAAGAAGTCACACAGCCTTTTCTGGCATTAGAAGAAAATTGAATTGAAAAAATTGAAAATTGAATTGAATTGTCTCCACTTCCTCCCATTATTTATCATGTGCATTTAGCAGGTAAAAATAATCCTACATGTTATGTTTAGAAATGTTGAAAGACAGATCTCAAAGAACTAAGTCCTAGGACAGTGAAAATGATGGGTTATTGTGTGGAAATGATGGGTTATTATAGTTATTGCTACGTACTGGAGTGCAAAAGGACTGTAAAAGCAGTTTATAAAATGAAAAGACATATTCAGCCTTCCTCTCTCTCCCCAAATAGCCTTTAATAAGTTGGTATCATATACAGTGATCCCTAGCATAATTAACATAAATATCAGGAGTTGGTATATAAGCACACTTTTCACCATATGAAATATCCACAGGAAAATAATTAAAAGAGAGAAAAGAAAACACGGCAATTAAATACTTGCTGCTAACAATTAAACAGAATGGAGGGAACTGATAAGCTGTTATGATGGAAGGCGATAGACACTGACTATGCCATGGGATCACTGCTCAGTAATTTGTGAGTTATTTGTATTTGGTTTATCTGTACATAGCATCATTTCAACTGTCATTAGTCCAACTGCATCTCAGAAACATTCAGTGCTAAAGTCAGAAAAGCTATCTAGACATCACTTCAAGAATGCTAAGACTTTATGTTGTCTTCAAGAAAGAGTGCATATGCCAGGTCTTGCTAAACAAAACCAGCTTAGTATTGATAAAATAAAATTACAGATATATAATCCCTCACAATTGGAGATATTTGCAGATAATGAATATGTTTAATATAGACATCACTGGAAGTCCAACTGTATCCAAGTAGCTGTCACCACAAGCCAAGTTTTTCACCTCTCTGAATCTTTTAGCCAGAATGAGAGAAACAAGAAGTTAATGATTATGTTACCTGTCTTGTCTATACTTGACAATCACCTAAGAGGGTGAATCTATAACCATTTTTTCTGAAGTTAGAATTTCAATAATGCAGTTTGAAGTTAGAGGGAAAAGAACTGAGAGATTTTATTGGATCAAGTATCAGGATTAGGGCTCAAAAGTGCAGAGGTGTTGGCTACTAACTCCTGTTCCTCACTCTCACTGAAATCAATGAGAGCTAAGTATTAGGCAGGCGTTAAGTATCTAATACCTTTGAAGGTTAGGCTCTGTGTAATTAAACTCAGTGAGCTTTCTCTTTCATCTAAAAGTACCACGGCTGTAATATTTTTGGAAATTACAAGATTATGACATAGTGAAAGTAAAAAAAAAAAGATAATTGAATTTTGAGGCTAAAATTTACACCCTTTAAAACATATACTGATAGGTTTGATGCGTACTCCTCAGCAGCTGTGGTTTCTACAGCAAGACAGGATTCATGGCCTGAACTGTTTCAGGCTTAAACAATTTCAAATAAAACCACTGGTTTTGCATAAAGGGTAGGAATAATTATGAGAAATACTGGAACAAAAAACCTGTAATACTGGAGATAATGATTTCTTTAAAGCAACCATATTTTGGTAACTTCTGATTCTTCCTTCCCTTTCCTTTTCCGAGGAAAGATCCTCTTTCCTATAAAGACGTTATTTTTAGGACAGAATCCTGGGATTCACTGTCATGAGTTCCAACCCTTGTGCTCAAGGCCTCCTCTATGATTTTTGGGAAACTGACTTAACTTACCATGCCTTTCTATTCCACCTATAAATGGATATAAGAGAAATTGTCTAAAAAAAAAAAGAAATTTAATGTCATAAGCATACAGCAACTAAAAATTCCAAAGCTTAACTTCTGTGAAAGTGCAAGCTGTAAAGACTGGCATTTTGTTCTGATGCTAAAAATCTTTAGGCTTCTTTTGTTTGGCACATTTGGACAGGGAATATCCTCGATATTGTATTCAAGAAAATATTTCCCTCCACATTTCTTCCTTTCCCCTTCTCTCATTCCCACAATGTTATAGCAATACTATTATTGCTATTCATACTTTTCAGAGTGGCATTGCTGGTTTCTTGACTGAGCCAACAGCTGTTCCTGATAATACCATTTGAAATCTTATAGAAAACTTGTCATTTCAAGTCTTCATTTGAGCAAAATCCTTGCTTGCACATTTTTAGCATACTTCTTGAATGTATGTAGGCTCTTTCTCAACCAGACATTTAAAAGTTAACTTTTAGACAGTTAAATCTAGACAGGTCACCCAAGGGATCCATTTATAGTCAATGGAGAGAAATTGGTACCTTCAAAGGGTGATTCATCTTTTCTATCTTAGGCATCTCTTTTAGAATGAAATTGTCCTCTGGAGGCCTCCATTTCATACCATTGGCTATAAAGACAGCTAAAGGTTAAAGTTTGGCAATTAACTTTTGGGTATGTAAGCAAGGTGCAATGAATTGCAAACATCTCATTTTGCAGTTCTACATAAAGATGACACTACATGCCACCAAAATATTCCAGGACTAAAATCAAGAGCCGTGCATGATTTTTCACACTGTAACTACTGCCTAGTAACACAGTGCTCTCCAAACCCCCAGCAATTATATGAATGAATATCACATAGAGAGAAAGGATTTTGTTGTCAAGCTTAACTAAAAAAAAAAAAAAAAAAAAGCATTGTTTAGGTTTAATGTGTGTGGGCATAGAATGCTTTTTGAACTCTATGTGTGGTTTACTCTGTCAGATAATACTGAGTGTATTGAAGGACAAAGTGAAACAAGAGGAAGGAAAATGAAGTACCAGAGGGAAGAATAGTGTTTCCTGATGAAGAAAAAAATAAATTAGTCTTGCCTCATTTTAGGTATATGTCAGTAAGTTGCATGTCTTTTTTGACAAAGCAGATACATGCAGAAAGAAAGTGGATGGCAAAAGAAAGAAGTGCCAGAACAGAGAATGGCGAAAGAAATGGATCTGCCACGGCTGTCACAGTGGCTGCAGACTAGATGCAGAAGGAAGTGGACATAAGCAAGGCACAGACAGCACGTGCTGCTTAGGCCACAGCTGAACACTCTTCTGCCCTCTGCACTGCATGTTCTCACAGCAGAAGAGGAGAGGAACTATCGCTAAGCTCGAAATGCTTCATGATGGAATGTGTCTTGTCAAAGCATTTGTAGATCCTGTCTACGCTCTTTTTATCAGTGTGGTATGGTGACTGGGTACCGTTTCTGTTGTTAAAACTGAGCTTCATAATTTGTCAGCAGAGACAACAGAGAATCTATATTTGGATGAGGAAAGTAACTTCTCTCAGTCCCACAGGGAGCTATAGGCTTTGCCTTGTTAATGAAAAATTCAGAAGAAAACCAGGAGCCCTTCAGTACACATTTTTCCTTCTTCATAATGTTTCAGTGTATTCAGTGTCAGGAGGTGTTTAAAGGCACATTTGCATAGATCTCCACTATTTTACTTTCTATTAAAGTTGCGAGAGACTCATTGTATGGTGGTTAACTTCCCTGAGACAGTTCCAGGAGTATTTTCTGAAGGTAATGCATTTATTAGCTCACTTACAATTATAGAAATATATATATTTTAGAGATATGTAACCTGGGCTTATACAATTAACTGAAGGAGAAGACTGTGGTTTGTCATGTCTTGTCAAAGACAGATGTTCGCTTGCAACCCCTGTAAGGTTCCTAGTTTCCTGAAATGATTGGCATTTAAGATGCAGTTCCCTGGCTTGGTTGACTTAAGCAGCTCCATGATGGCCTTTATGGTTTCCCAGGCATTGTGTAAGGAGATTAAACTATTGGTTAAGGTCTTCAGAGACTATTAGGTTGGTAAGTGTTTAAAATATAGATTCTGTAGTGCTCAGTGTTACAACACCAAAATCTTTCTACAGGTCAAGCTTGCTCTGCAACATTAGAAAATGGCAAAACAAAGAAGTACATATACGTGGGTCCACGTAGATAATCCTGAACTCCTTCTGACTATACTATTTGCTAACAGGATGTTACTGAGCAGGTGTTCCAACCTGTGAAACAAATAAATCAAACCTTTTAGCAAGTCCTGCTTTTAGCTAGTCCAGGAACACTTAGAACATTTGAAAGGGAAGGACAGAAGGAGACAAATTTTAAATGTTCAACATAAAATATCTTTCTAAGTCTTGGAAATGGCTGAAACATTTTGCCTAAACTAATCATCTTTACTAGAGGAACAATCTGTCATGGCAAGTTTTGAACCCTACCAGCTGAGGTTTGGCAGCGCTATATGCAGCTGACTTCAGTGATAGTCTTTTCTACCAACATTGCTTATAATGCTCAGCTTTATCAACTATTGTATCCCATCCCTTTAAATAACTAATCCTATGTGTGTTCCAAATAGAAATACTGTCAGCAAAAACTGCAATATACATAATCATTGTCTGGGTTCTTTTGCAATATATTGATTTTTAAAAGCTAATAAATCTAGGCTTGAAAAGGAGGCTCTTTTTTTTGAGAATTGTGTTTTTCCCCATACTTGAAGCCATCCAAGCTCTAAGAAAGAAACATATGCTTTTATAGGCTGACATTTGGAACTTATGGTTTTCAGGTTTCTGAGTTGTTTCCTTGCCAACTATGCCGCAAAAAATATGGATAAAACTACTTTTGGCTTAAATAATTTTCTGCAAATATTTTTCACACTGAGTTCACTTCTGACAATGATATTGAGTATTGAATAAGGATTGTGTAGCTCTATAATGTTTAAATTTTTAACTGCTTGTTGGTATATCAGTATTTGTTGTAATAATTCTAGCTGGAAATCAATGATGACAATGAGTTATTAGATGTAATAACTATTTTACAAGGTCACTGCTTAAATTTATTTTTACCTTTTTAATATGAAACTAAATTTATTTATTATTAGCTCTCTTTTTGGCATTTAACTTTTTCCTTCACTTCCTAAATAGCTTACTTTTCAAAACTAAAGTCTTTTGTTGATCTTCCACAACATAAATAGCTTTTTTTCAGACATTGTTAATGAATCTTTTGAAATGACCCTTGATTTTGAAACTTGATTATTGAACTGTTTGAAATGGTTATAATGTGAATTAGTAGTAATAAAATATACTACAAGTGTGAGAATACTTTTTTAGTCTAGTCTCTCTGCCTTCACAGATTAAATTGGTTTATTTCCATTAAAATGAAGGCTTTAGACTCATTTACACCAGCAAAGGTTTTGGTTTTCTTTTGTATCTCGTAAGTCTGACTCCTCAGAGTGGCTTACAGTGAACTATCAAAGAAAGAGATCCGTTCCTCTCTACAGAAACAGAATACCACACATTCCCTGGGTAGCTGCTTCTGAGAGAGTAAAAGTTGTTTGAAATCTTTTTGGCAAAGTTACAATAAAGTGCCATAAGAGTGTTGACAGATGCAGCTTTGTGTGCCAGCATCTGGCTCTGATTCACGGTGGGATGATATAAACAGGGAATAATGGATAGCTGGTTTGCCTCTGTGGGATGGTGTCAGGATTGTGTGCTGATAACGTCCCTATTAGGAGATCAATGTCATTTCAGAGTTTGACCAAATAGACACAGCTTTTGGGGTGAGAGGGGAGTAATAGACAAGAACCTTGTTAAAATTACATCAGTGGATATCTTATCATAGTTTTATATAACTGAACAGAAATGTAAAGAAGCAGTAATTAGACTCCAAATGACAGCTGAAACTATTGTGAGAATTGCATATTAATAAATTAGTTAGAATTTTTTCAGTAATTAAACCTTAATTTTCAGTTCTCATACATATATTTAAAATTACTCTTCATTACTTCTTTTCTTTCAGACTGTTTGAAAAGTATTCAGAACTCTCCCAGGAGATTACTAGAAGAATAAATGCTTGTGTTGTTCAATCATCTCCATTTATGTCATCAGCAGAAACAAATGTGTTGACAAATGTTTTGTTATATGAACAACTTTTTTATAAACTGATGGACAATTAGCTGTCAACTTCAGTTGACAGCTGAAGATGAACCCAGATAAGTCTCTGCAAATTTTGGGGTACAGTACTGCCCTCAGAGGGAGAAGACATGTTAGTTCTTAGGTACCTTTCCTCTTTAAAAAGTAAAACTGGGGAAGTTTCACAGGTCCCAAACTCTTCCTTTAGCATTTCACTAAAACAAATATCTGGTTTGCTTGTTTTCTACTGTAGGTGAGAAGGCTGTTGAGCAGGTAGCATCAGAAAGCATCTCTCCATAGAAAAAAATAATATTCTCTAGCGTTCTCTCTCGAATGTGAAAACCTCTAACTCAGTCCACAGTTTTTCATGCTGAATTTCTCCAAACAAGAAGCAAATAACATGTTACTTTCTTATTTTAATGACTGATTTTTTAATTGCACTGCATCAAATATGTCCCCAGAGAAACTACACTGGTATCAAAGTTGTCCCCATGTAAATGTAATGTAACAGGGTGGAAAGTTACACCCTGTCATTGACATATCCACAACACATCCTAGTCTTTAATCAAGTAGGAGTGACACTTAAAAATAGTTCAAGAGCCTAAAGCGTTTTGCTATCTGAACAGCAGAGGGCAAGTATTTAACTCCAGTGCTACAGCCCACCCACAGCAAACACAGGCATTTTTACTTTCAAAATTAGGCACTTAATGCTCTCAGGTTTTTTGCAGTAATATACTCCATGATCTTGCAATATTGATATACTTTTATACCAGTACCTCCATAAATCTTTTTGGATGTTAAATGGCAAGTATCATACTGACAATGTCTTGGAATTCTCTTACCACATTGTGTAATAACAATAATCCTGGTTCTTTGACTGAATACTTCTTGAGAATGGAAGAGAAGAGACAAGCCTTGGAAGAACATTGTAGATTTGAAGGACATTCAGTCTGCCACTTCTTTCTGGGACCAAACAGACTGTAGGGTTCCCCTTCGGACTCTTACTACAATTTGCCTGAATTTCTTAACTGTCTATGGGTTTTTTTTTTTTTTCTTTCTTTCTTTTTTCATGAGCATATGTGCAAAGGGTGAGACTCCGATCATTTTTTAATAAGGTGGGATGACTGTTTTACCCTATAGGATACAGTATTGCCATGTAAATGTGCCAGAAATCCTGATGAATTTCTCCAAGGCAAATATTTTTCCAAGAGTATAAGATTAGCAAAATCGTCTACGTCACTTTGGCTTTTAGACCCTGGCATGGAAATACACAACAAACATATGAGGGTAAATTGATGAAAGGAAATGGTATGGTCACGTTCCTTTGCAGTCTAGCTATTATTAGAAACAGTCATGTAGTGGTATAAGCTCCATAGGGTAAATGGGTGCTTCAGTGCAAAGATTTTAGATAGGCTAAATTGAAAATAATATCACATCTGTGCTCCCACTACCTTTGTTGTCAATTAGGTAACTGTAAAGATCAGCCAGTAGTGAGTCCAGTGTACTGTGAAATGTAAGTTTTTTTAACCAAAATTAGAACATAGTAAAACTGTGCACGTAAAATAAACTTCCAAATGATTAAAATGAAAACAAAATCTGACCATAAATATACAGTATGCCTGCGGGAAACAAGGGTGCCACGTTATGACCAAATACCCAAGAGATGATTAGCACTCTTAATTCAGCAGTATACAGCATGCACAACCACGTGCTGAGGTGGGCATGCAAGAAACAGACACACAAGAATCCACTTCAGGTAGCTGCAAAATAAAAAAGGCATTTCATTGGAACAACTCCTTGATCTGCCAGAGTAGTTCAGGAAATGTAAATGTAAAGCAAGCTGGCAAACATTACAGGGAAAGCAGGAGAGGAGTGGTAAAACAGGAGTATGGCACAGGGGGAATAAAATAGAGCAGATCCAGTTAACTTAGAGAAGCATGTGCTACATGCTAATAGAGTGACCAACTAGTGTCCCTGAAATCCATCCACATGGGTCAGGATTTCAAACTCTCTAAGGGTAAAAAAATAGTTATGAAAATCAAGTTAAAGGTTTCTACTAAAATAGAACCTTTTCTCCTACCAATAAAATATAGATATATGAATAAGAACACTAGAAATATTACTCAAAACAAAATTCAGGAATACCAGATAAATTATCAAATACATGGAATAGACTATATTCATGAAACGAGACAAAAGAAAGTCAGTGGCCTTCTGTATCAGAAAAGGCCTCAGAAATACCACTGCCAGTAGAAGAACTGAGGTGCCAGTAAGAACCAATGTGTCTCAGCATCTCTTAAAAAATCAGATTTCCTCTTCAGGTTTTAAAGTTTTGGAAGTAAAACTTGGAAAATTAACCCTGGAAGAAATGCATATTAATTTTTCATTTACAGGCAGCCAAAAGGAGTACAAAGCAATTTGGACAGAGTGATTTGTTAACGCTGAGACAGTACTGCTTGTACTTGGCTGAGAAACTGTAGTCCAGGGATAAATAAGATCAGAAAATCCATCCTTTGGAAGAAAGGTGGTTCAGCAGTCCCTATGAGAAATTGTCACTTATCACACACATGTTAGACAGAAAGTAAAAAATATTCTCAAGCTGCATAGTTCATCAGATAAAATCAGAAAGCAATTTTTTATACTGTATACAGCAGAGCTCAGGAGGGCTATCTATAAATGTCTCAGTAGAATCCAGGGTAGGTCACTGTTGCAGTCATGATATTAATGAGATGGACTTCCGGTACAGCAAAACCTATCTGAGTTTATGACTAAAACTCCACTGATATCTACTGTAAAGGTCTGAGAACCTCAGACACTTTTCTTTTATAAAAAGTAAAATAGAAGTCTCGCAAGTTAATTGATATTGATATCATGATTGTGATTTGCAGGAGGATCTGCATGAAACTAGTCAGTACCAGGGACAAACGCTGGCCAGAGACACAAGAAAACCAGCTAATGCTTCATGAAGCAGCTTAGCAAGTATTCTCCCTTCTATGGCTTCCTATGAATTCACTGTGTAGTTTACATACATTTCATTCATTTTTTAAAGCCAAGACTGCAGTAACTTTGAGTAACAAAACTTTGAGTAAATGAACAACATTCTAGCCTCATTTGTTAAAATCAACACAAAAGCATTAACTGACCTCCAATAGATTGTTCAGGCGACTTGTCAAAATGTAGTAATTGATATATTTTGAAAAGTGTATCTAATTAATGAAACCCAAGGATCTCAGTTTTACTTTTAATTATTTGATCATTATAAAATGCCATCTTAAATGGTCTACTTTGCTATAAATTCTTGCATAAAATTTATATGAACCTAAAAAAAATCTAATGTTACCAGTAATAAATAAGAATTTTTCAATACTACAAATATTCCCAAAATATTATCAAAGAATACATATTGAATGGTATTATTATTAGTGACATTAATCCATGTATGGTGCTTAAGGAATCTAATGAATGCGACACTGCTTTTGTAAACTCAAGAAGATAGAAATCCATATTTGGTGTAAACAATCCTAAAAAAACCCAACACACCTATGTGAAGGAATTTTCTGTGAGAAAAACGTGTTTTTCCTCCTTTACAAATGGCAATATTGGGGTTGACAGAAATGATTCCTGGTTTGAAAGTATTGCGGTGTCACAGTGACTGTAATTAAATTCCTTAGCTGAATTGCATTCAGATCTCTTTGTTTGGACAATATAATTTACCATAAAATATATAAACTGATAAAAGGATAAAATATAGCAGATTTTAAAGGTAATTGGATATTAAGGTTATTAAAGGGACTTAGTGTGCTGGTGTTTTCCCCACATTTATCTATTCCAGAAAATGAGTTACAGTAATATTTCAGTTCATAAAGGCCAGTGTGAAATGAGCACGTTGCCTGAGAAAGGCAGTAACAAACACTAACTGAGCAGTGTTTGGTGGCGCTCTCCTTGATGATTTCTATAAAGAGCACAGAACTGGGTACACCTGGCCTTTGTCTTGCTTCTCAGAGACACAGTCTGGATGTTTCTGCGTTGCCTTTCACAGCTTGTGGGTTGACCAAACTTTGTTTTGAAGGCAATGCTTTATTTTGCCTCCCACAAAAATGTATCAGGCTCCATCACAACAATGACTCACAGCATTTAACTTCAGATGTCAACAAATGACTTAGCAGGTTAAAAAGCAGTTGCTTTACAGGTGGAGCCATGGTTGGACTTTTGGGGACCCTAAGTAAAGGGGGCTGTCCTCTTCCTTTCACCTATAAATCAGATGATGTAAGCTGCTTTATGACTTATTTCCACTTTCTGGAGCCTCAAGCTGTCACCCCAGCTGTTCACCTGTAAGGCCAACTGACCACCCAATGGCTATTGAATATTTTTCAGCTGTTTAACCTGTGGTTTCTTAGCACAAATCTGTCATAGCACACTGAAATGACACAAGGAAAACACTGGGAGGTAAGAGCAAACAGTCATGTCTTTTATCTTCTGAAATTCGAGTCACTACAGACTTCCCTCTCTATCTTCCTGCTCTCCTTCATGGTCTTCCCAGTTCCCTTGTAGCTGGAAAGGTCAAAACTGAAAAGCAATCTTCTCCAAAACTCCCTTCCCACAGCGTGTCTGCTCTGCCTTAGGAGAGTGCCAAACAGCCTAGGGAGCCATCTGGAAAAAAGGGCTCTGACATGTGTCAAAGCTGCTTGCAAATGTCAGGAGAACTATAAGAGAGATCTTGAAGATCTCCATGCAGGTCTTTGTGTTGTGATTTATTAATGGCACAGCTGTGTAAAGCCAGAAACTGGGTGAATCACATCTGGTACAGGAGGTTATTTTTTAAATCAAAGCATAACTGAAGGTCTCTGGAAGGTTTTGCTAACCTTTCTCCCACTCTGAGCCTAGACCAGTCCCTCTGTTTATAACTGGCTGTCTTTAAAAGTCCTAGAGGCGATATAACACTTTGCTCTCTTTTAATGGAACCCCTTATCTCTCCATGTCACTCTGAGAACAGGCCATAAACCCCCTCTCCCTCCAAAATCCTAAGCTTGTTCATTTCCCCTCCACAAAAATCTGTGTCCACCCTCTCCCCATTTTGAGAGTCTGTATTTCTCAGCTACATCCTTAGGATCTTCCCAGGTCTGACTGGACCTGGGCATGTCAAGAGAAGACCTAAGCCACAAGGTAGATATAAGAAAACACATCCAATTCAGAGAAGTACCCATGGAGAACTTCTTGAGCAAATAACCGACTAAACAAAGCTAGTAAGGCTTAGTGTGTCCTTAAATATTGTCCTTGATTCTTTTCATAAATATTGTTGCTTATCATTCCTAGGATTATGCCCTCTCTATAGTATGCCCTCTTACACTGGATTTCAGAAGGAAGAGTGTCCATTAAATAAGGTCAGGGTAGATTGACTTATTATGAGATGATGCTCAGTCATCATCAGTAGCTCTAGCCTCTTTTTTTGGCTAAGAATTAAGTGTCTGTGTTAGAACAGATGACAGTGGAGATGTGGGAAGAGAGAAGGTAAAGCACAGAAGTGATGGATCAGCTAAGATATTTTATATACTAAGAACAACAATGGCAGTTCTATTTTTGAAGCATTCTGGGGTTAAGGCTTGCTATTTGTGGGGGAAAAAAACAATAAGCTATTAATAATAAGGTCCTTCCTCTTGCATCTCAGCCAAAAAAGCATGGAAAATTTTAGCAATTTCTATAGCCTTCCATTGATTATACTTTTAACATAACCTTAATTTTAATTCATGCATTGTAGACAGAAAATTAAAAGCTTTAATAATACAGCCATTAGCTCTTATGCTTTATTAAAACTATTTGCACACTCTTTGTTGCACTTGTGAGACCTTTCAACAATACAAAACACACTTTTAATACATAAAGGAGCAGAAGCTCTCAGGGAAACAGAAGAATATTAGAACAGAGTTTAATGATGTAGGAAAGTACCTGGATAAAAATCCCCTTGCGCAAACATGTCAATCACATAGCGACAGAATGCATATTGATCTAACAGAGCAAAAAGGAAAAAAAGAGTAATGAAGAAAGTAAATTTAAAATGTTGTTTCTATTTAACAGTGAAGATAAAGCTTGGCAGTGCAAAGACACATTTCAGGGATAGTCTTATATGTTTGGTTTTTTCCTGGCCTTCAATAATTCACATGGTCAGAAAGAGACAATTCATTGTCCAGATTTAATTCAAGCCTCCCAGCCAAGAACTTCAGAGCTACCAGTGCCCCAGAGCTACCAGCTCTTCTTCTGGGCCGGCAGGGTGCAGTGCGCGCCCCAGCTCAGCAGCGCGCAGCCTCGGTTTTGGCATACGTCCTGACCCCATGCACGAGTACTGTGCAAACTGCTGCCTGGCAACAGGTCCCAAAGAATTTTTCTTACCCTTGAAGATCCATTTCAAATAGTCACAGCCAGGTGATAGAAAAAATCAGTAAAGATTTATAACACAGTATTTTGTTAATATTGTTTTAACAGTATAATCAATATCTACATTTAGTGAATGGGAATATAAAGACAACTCCATGTACTTACACTCCTGTAGCAATGAGATTTTCTACAGAATGTTATCATTTCACTACAGAATTATTTCCAAACACTAATATTTACAAATATATATATATGTATATATTAAATCTGGATATATGTACATATCAAAACTATGCTATTCAGAAATTAAGGCTTCTGAATCTAAATGAAACTCTGATTTCAGAAATGTTGATTGTCTATTGATTTCTCCTATACATAAGCAGAGTTGAAGGCCTTAATAAAAGTTTCTAACATTAAGAATGGTGAAGCAAAGTTACCAGTTGTAACTGAGTGCAAAAGAATTGCAATATTATTGCTGGATTCTCCAGTTGGCCAGAAAAAAGCACGTTACCCCCGCTGGACTCTAAGGGACATTAGATTTGAAAGTTAACGTTGATGACTAAATGCCAACTCTGGTTAGCTAAGTTAGTTCCCAGCTGTCCTTGAGTTGAGCATATTCATCCATCTGTCCTAGACTGTTCCAGCACAGTTCCTAGGCTACAGAAGTTACATCTTGCTCTCTCCACCTCCTGTTGCATCTCTCTCCTACTCACCTACAAAGCCACTTACTTTCTCTTTGCCAAATTCAAAACAAAATTATGCAGACTTTGGAATACTTAAAATTTTTACAATGGCTTAACTGTTATATTTAAATGCAAAATGACGTTCCCAAGTATGTAACACTCATTGTATTGTTGGCTTTCTTACATAGTTCACTGGAGCATCAGTATTGATTGTTGATGCTGAAGGTTTTATGTGATTGCTGCTCTGTTATGTTCACTGCCACAGAAGTCCTTGGGTGGAGAACTGCAGCTTTCAAATCATGATTTCCTATGCAGTTGTAGAAATTAGGAAAGGGTTTACAAGCTCAGCAAATATCTAATTGTTTCTACTAGTTGACAGGAGCCCATGCAGCTATTTCCTGTTACTGAGATGGCGAGGCTAATACTAGTCAGTATGGTAGAACCTGGGGAAAACCTTTCAGGATGTACACAAGGCTGTGGCTATAAACACTGCTTTTAAAACCTTTAATGACTATTCATAACAGTTTCTACTTTCATATTTAGGAACTCAAATTTATCATTCCGGCTGGCCTCAGCTTTGGATTCCATTGTTAAGGAATCTAAAGAATTTGGCTGCAATATCTGCCCTAAGACTAGGTGCCAATTTTCTGAAAAAAGTAGCAGTGTATGTGTGAGAAAACAAGTATGTACAAATCTGTACTCTCAGTAAGCCCATCTAAAGCCACTGAAATCAGCAAAGTGTTTGTACTGATTTCAATGCACTTGCAAATAGGGCCTCAGTGAGTATTAATAAATAAAATGGATCAATGCTAATTCTTTAACCCAGAAAGCAAATGGCAGGGCACAGCTCCTGCCTACAAAGCTGAGTTTTCCTTACCCCTCTTTTGCCAAAACAAGCTGCCTTCACCCATGCTGCCCATTGGGAAAAGCCCCTGGACCATTTTGGTGCATTGTACAAAAGACTGCTAGATGGCACGGGACAAAACTATGTCAGGGGCATAGGCCGTATGGACAATCACAGGACAGAGCACAAGCCTGTGTTGGTTCTATTTAGGTTAGGACATAGACATACCCTGAGGGCCTAGCAGCTCACACCACTTCACTGATATTAAAATAACCAATTTTTTAAACATAGTAATATAGACCAGGATTAAAATAGACTGTGGGTGTTTGGGTTGGGGCTTTTTTTGGTTGGTTTGTTTTTTGTGTTTCTGTTTGGGTTTTGGGGTTTTTTTTTGGTGGAAATATAATTTGAATAAACTTTAAAAAAAGTGTCTTAATCTTGATTGTACCTGAGAAGAAAGATTTTGTATTAATCTTCTCCTCATAGGATTTCTTTAGTAACTCAACCCCTGAAAACTGGGATTTATGAAAAAGAATTGAAGATGGAATATTAAACTCTGAATAAAAAAAAATAGCATTTTTCTATTGGATATGAAATAATAAGGTGCACTGTAACATCCTATTGAAGTTCATGGGAATTCTGCCAATCAGCAAAGATTGAAACCTAAGGAATTGTAAATGAATATGATTTTCCAAATGTGTCTTCATGGCTAAAAATTCATTTTAATTTAAAATTTCTTGTTAAAAAGAGAATTTCACACCATAGTTTTCACCCTATAACTCTGTAATAGTGGCACAAATATTCATCTGAGTACTAATAAATCACCTTAAAATTTGGGACTAGATTCTTATTGATAAAAATGGTCATAGATATTTCTGTCATTGGACCTCATGTGATTTACCTCAGGAGATGACCTATCATTTTTAATTTTCATTTGAGTAAGGAATGATGCAACAGCAGGGAAGTCATAACAAATCTTCTGTGACTACTGTTATATTTTTTACATTGTTGCAGAAAAGCTACTCCCTTGAGCAAGGAAAAGTAAGGATTGCAGGATCAGGAAATCTTGGCAAAACCACATTATGTTCACCTTGGTTCCCAGTGGGACTGAAATATAGAATTGAATTTTCTGAGAGCATCCAGCTGGGCAGAAGTGGCTTGTGGTGGAAAAAGGAAGGACGAAAGTAGAAAAGGCAGTTTTCAGGGAATGTGTGTAGCCCTATCTCCAGTGACAAGAGCAGTTGAAAAGGCTCCTTCCTTCCTTCACTCCAGCTGCTCATTCCCACTTTCACCTGCCACAGCTCAGTGCACAGTCACTGGGGTCACACTCTAAAGCAGACTTACAAAGTGATCTGTTAATGTTTGATGTTAAGATGGATCATTTTGCTAATATTTATCAGTTAAAGGGGGGGGGGGAGGGGAGGAAATCCCACAAAAAACAAACCAACATACAAAAAACCACCACCACTCTCTATTGCTCTCTGTAATGTTTGACCCCTACTTACTTAAAATATTTTGCTGTCAGGGAGTAAAGTGCCTCATCTGCACATCATTGCTTTTTCAGACCCTTATCCTGAGCAGTATGGAGTGGATCCCACTGTGCACTGAAACTCTGTCAGAGCAAACAAAAACTGAAAGAGATTTGCACCTCCCAAGAGGAGCTCAACAATTTGCTGAACTTTCCCCTGGTGACAGCAATCAGCATGAAAGATCCTGCTTTGATTTATGCCTCAAAGGCTCCAGTATTTCAAGTAAAATCCCAAATTAACTAGAATACAAATAAATGCTAAAAAATACTGGTTCTGCACAATATGCATGTCAGAAAGGGGGCTATGTCTCAAAATCTCTCCTTTCAGATTTCTAGAAACGTATAATTTAGGCAACTCCTAAGGGGTCCAGAGCTGATGGCTATGAAGTTCTGAGAAAATCTGCCCAGGCCGATTCAGATATCCAGGCAGGGATGGCTGCTTTGACGCCTAGGCATAACGATTTATCTGTGGTTATCAGCTGAAAGGATCAGATAGGTGCACCACGCAATGCTGAGCTGCCTCTATTAATGTCAGAATAATCCTGTGCCTTCAGTGTGGCAATGTGTACAGAGAGCCAGGCCCTGCTGCCTTCATTCGTACAAAATTGTACCTAGTGCCATGGAAGAGCTACAGGGAAATCAGGGGACCGGTCAGTGCAACCTGGCAGTGGATGAACCCAGGCTGACTCTGACAAAGAGGAGCATATGGTTGGCACCTGTGTTTGGCATTGATGCATGTTGAATCTTTGTTTTATCACTTACTTTCTTCCTTTCACCAGGGTAATGGCATTTCTTTCCTTTTTCAGAGAAATTTGGAAGCTGATGCCATCAAATTACATCAGGCAGGTATATCACTCTGTCATACAATACCTGACAGCATGACAATGCCTCATATAATCTGATGTAATACAAATTATTACATTCTCTTTCCTCTGCTGCTACTTTCCTTATTGTTATGGAGGACATATGCAGACGTAGAAAGAAAACATAATTCCCAACAGGTCATTGGACAGTCTGTATTTTCCAAAATAACTTTACTAGGAATACACTACGTAAGATGCTACTGAGCAAATCCATGAAGACTCCAGCCCATCTTAAGAGAAATTGGTCCTTGTTAAAGAAGCATTTAAACTAAAATGAATCTTTAGCCATGACAAACAGTTAAAACATTCTGGTTTCTTAGATCAAACTTATTTTATTTTTGTTAGTCTCCTTCTAGTGGTCTGAGATTCATCTGGAATTTATTTGTACTGCACTTTTGTTTTTCATGGGTGGAATTTGGTCCTTGCCAGCTTTAACTTCATTCTCTCTGCTTCTTCCCTACTACCTTTTTAAGATCTTCATCCGTTTCCTCCTGGTTTTGTTTACCTTTCTTTTCCGATTTAGTTACAGTCTGAAGAGCTTTCTCCTCCTTAACTTTCGGTTTGGCCTTTATTAGCCCAACTTCGGTTGGTTTAGTCTCTGCTTGCTTGACCTTCTCAGTCGTCTTTGTTTCTCCTTTTCCATCCTTCGCTTCCTTTTTAACTTTTGCTTCCACTTTAGTGCTCTTTACTTTCTTCTCCTCTGTAGGTAATAAAGAACAAGCTTTCAGTGTCATTCTTTCCCCCCAGAATAATACTCAGTACCATTTATTTTGTCTTGTGAGTTTTTCTTCATCATTAACACCTTGCTCAGATTTTATGAAAGCTATAATTCCTGTACCAAGTATTTGACTGATACTGAGCATAGTAGGCTATGGCAAATAATATTCAATGTTTCTGATGAAAATATGCTAGCTTTTATAGTATAAAGTAGGGAGACAAATGTTGGTCATGAAGCAAACAAATATGGAAGGTATTTCCAGGCTAAATCTGAGTAACTTTAGACTTCAGAGATCAGAGCTAAACTCTGTTGTAAGCTGTAGAACTAGTTGATTTAAAGTGTGCCTATTTGTAAACATTGCTTTTACGCATTGAATCTGGGTCTCTGCCCAAGAAGTCTTGAGTTCTTGAGTCTCTCTCTACACCAATTCCATAAGCTGATGGACTAGTCTGAGACAGGCCAATTCATGATGCACCCTGCAGCAGAGTGAGAAGGTTTCCAAGCAGAATTACTGAATTGCAAATATCAGTGGCTGAAGCTACACGAAGGTTGGTGAGACCAGGATTATTCCTTCTGCTCAGATATATCAGCAGCTTTTTCTCATCTGAGACATGGATGCTGACAATATGTGTGTTTCCAGTTCACTTCAGTGGAAAACTTAACAGTAGTTTAAAATGCTACTGAATATGGTTTAAACTAATCTGTTTAGTGTGATGTTCACACTTCTGTTTTCTTCATAGCTCTAAAGGTGTCCATCCTTGAAGGAAAACCTTGAGTGCTCCAAAATCCATGTCTTCTGTAAGGTTCTGGACTTCTATTTCTATTAGGCCACTGGGCTGACTAGACTGATTTTATCAATATGTAAACTGAATAATTCTACCTATTCTAAAACAGAATACAGATATTTATATTTATATATATATTTTTATATATAATTTATATTGCCTACTTATGTAAGTAAGCAATTCTTACTTGCAAACAAAGCTACGGCATGACCAAATATTGCTGGCTAGTGAAGAAAGAATATCCTTAACTAATTATAATAAAAATGTATATGTGAGATCACCTACAGATAGGCCTACTTCTTTTTCAGGGAAATGGTGGTTCATAGCTTTAATTCTCATCTTTGCAATTTCAACAGGTTTTAAAATGGAACATGCATAGAACTAACCCCTGGATGTTCTAGAGACATTTTAATTTGAATTATATTTTAATTTCATTATATTGTCATGTAGCTGATTTTTCATATACATTATAATCTCTGCTCCAATAAAATAAAGTTTATGAATTTTAATGTAAATTCTAGTTAAAAAATGTAGTATAAATAAATAAATACCTTTGGGAGGAGGTTTCTTTTCAGCTTTTTCATGTCTTTCAGGTTTGTCTTTTTGAATTACTAGAAATGAGTACAATAGTATATTAGGAAAAAAATCCTCACAAAGAATGAGAAAATATCACAACAAAATAACATCCCTGGAAGTTTCACATTTCTTCAAGATTCCTGTTTTTCAGTTTGCAAAATTCTTGCTTCTTTTTATGAGGTTGACACACTGGGGTAAAAAGCTTCAAAATATCTGTTGAGACTCACCTAACCGGAAGACAAGGCAGTCACACAGACCTGAAGCTTTGTAGGGAATGTTTATACTGCATATTCCAGATGACACAAACTTGCTGTGCTCAGGTTCCGACCAGACACGGGCTTGATCTTCTTGTGCTCCAGCCAACAAGAAGCAGTGTGACTACATTTGTCTTACAGAAGGGTTTTTTTCTTAGTCTGGGCTCACTGTCATACAAACACAGTCACAAGCCTGGTGCTCACTTCAGAGCCCAGCTCGAGTGAGTTCATGTCTGTACAGGATACACTGTGTAAACACACACTGCTATGTCCCAGAAAGGCTGTCAAAATTTTGTGTGGAGACTTCTATCTTTCCCTCTCTTGGTTGCCATCCAGACGTATTGGCAGAACAAAACAGCCTTGAGAGTTAATTACTCTTCTTTCAAGTGATAACTACATAATAACAAGAACCTCTCTAACTGAATTCCAGCCTGGAATTGCTGCCTATATGAGCCATGATTGATATTTAGACTTGTTTTTCTTTTTTTAATATCGCTGTTTCCTTGATGACGTGTTTAAATAGCATTCATATCACTGAAGCTTTCTGGAGCCCTTAACAGGGGCTGAAGACATACCCTAGGTCTTTTTATTGAGCGTAGAGAAAACCTCCTGATGGTGGGGGAAGTAGCCACCTGATTTTCAGTATGCCTGTTCCTGAAGTTGGCCTGGACCTGAGCATCCTCACTTCCTAGGGACTGCAAGTGGTTGAAATGGCCCCTCAGCACTGCTGGTAGCTGATCCAGTTTAGAGCAGACCCCAGCCAAAAGGAAGGTGAGCCTGGCAATGGACAGCTCAGCACACTGCTGGTGTAAATATGCCCGAGGAAGCGCTGAAGGCAGCCAGTGCCCTAGTGCACTGAGTCTACCCGTAGGGACTTGCATGGCATGGAAACTACTCAAGAGACGGTAGCACGTCTATATGTCACGCTGCAGGAACAAATCTCCCTAGCTACAAAGTGGCCAAATTCTTCATAAGATTTTCTAGCCAGTGACTGGAGTCATGGCTGCTATTAAACACATTAAAGCTCTAAGTGATTACTTGGTTAGCTAGCAGAAGATAAATGGGTAAACAGGCTGGCTGCTCATTAGGAATATTTCAGTGATTCTTGGAAGTTATTTGCTTTTCAAATCTACACAGGGCATTTATTTTCTCTGGATTACTTCAGTGTGATTTCACTTTATAAAAAAATTCTACTCTTTCAAGTTATACACTGAAAGTAGAAACAATGACCAAATATCCTTTTAAAGAGCAACTGGACAATGGCTACCTATCAGTCTTTTAAGGCTTTAAGTCTTCATTCCACTTTTTCTCTTTCTTTACTCCCACTTTCTGTTTTAACATTTCTCCTTAGAGTAAGGTCAAGTCCAATAAAGATTGGTTTGTACATTTGAATCTATATTGTCTGAACAGATTCAAATTAAGCCTAATTAATTCATGAGTCCCATCATCATGAGATTAATCTGAATGCCATACCAGACATATTAATATACATTGCATATTATTTTTTCCAAGAGTTAACAGAGTAAAAGTAAGAACAGACAAAGACTGAAACCTAACATCATTATAGAAATATCTGGCTTCCAAAAAGTGATGAATGTTTAAAAAAAAGAAAAAGAAAGAAAACTTCAGAGCAAAAACATTCAAATGCTAAGCAATAATAAATGTTAGTCTTT
The DNA here is from genome assembly GCF_030463565.1 of Pelecanus crispus. Classification (NCBI taxonomy): domain Eukaryota; kingdom Metazoa; phylum Chordata; class Aves; order Pelecaniformes; family Pelecanidae; genus Pelecanus; species Pelecanus crispus. The sequence goes on along the minus strand of NC_134645.1, from coordinate 73,507,765 downwards.
AAAAATGGCATAAAAGGGCAAGCTGATTGGATTTTTAAATCCCCCTGTCCAAGTCATGGCTAAAGATGGAATTATCAGTCAAAAGAATACTGAAAATCACCTCTCATACACAATATTGCTTCAGAATATATATATGATAATTAGTAGATATGCAAATCTTAACCAAAGCCACTTCTGCCATGGAGGACAGTACAAATCATGTACTGAAATGAAAATGTTACTGCAAAAAAATAAAGGCAAGAAAATGAAAATCTCTTTTTGGATATGATGGAAGACCCAGACGGAGAGTTAGTAAACACTCTTGCATCAGGTCTGCACCAGATTGAAAACTGATACACAAAAGAAAGCCTTCTTTGCAAGCAAATTACTGAATCCCATTGTGGAGGAAAAGACATCAAGGAATGCAAATACGATAGTCATAGGCTTATTTCTTCAGCTGCACAAGAATGATTCATAATTACCTCTGTGCATCAAAACAAGGAAACTGAGCAAGAAATATATGCTGAGCAAGACTTCACTCAGAGGTTGATCAAGACCTGCTCAAGCAAAAGTGGGAGCACCCAAGAAATGTAAAGCATGGACTAGAAGAGCTTTATACTTTAAATATTCATCTCCACACTCTCCCAAACTATATAAGCACTAAAAAATCTAAATTTACACATCTAATAATAATCCACATTACCTTTAGAAGGTGCTTTCTTTTCATGTTTTTCTGGCTTTTCAGGTTTCTCTTTGTGAATAGCTATAAATAAATAACAACATTATTAATGGCTATTAAAAACAGAAATGTTACATTTTGAGTGAGAAAAAGGAGAAAAAAGATCAGGAAACACAAGTAGGCTCCACGGGAGTAAGAAAGATTGATTCAGATGTTGCTGTCTGCTGCTGATGCCAAAACATGTGACCTGAACTTTCAAAAAACTCATCTACCATCCCTGAGGTCTCTGCCATCAGCTAGGGGAGGGATGGCCCTTCTGGCATAACCGTAATTCCATGAAAAAAGCTAGTCAACAAGAGTCATGCTTATTTATGTTGTTTACTGGTTCATTTTGTTTGTTTTGTTTATACTGTCATTTACTGGTTTATTTTGGTTTATTTTTATTTTTGAGCTTTCTTGTTTATTACTTTGGTTCATTTCTGAAGGATTTTCTGAACTCCACATAACAACTAACAGTTTTTCCAGCTATGAATGATTAAACACTATAATTAATTACAAATCTAATTGCAATGGCATTATAACTAATGCTCTTTGGGGCTTTTTGTTTGCTTTTAATTTCCACTTTACAAATTGAAATAAAGTACATTGTAGTGACTAGATTTCTGGCTCAGGTTTCAGAATACACCTGAGTTGTGCAATAGTCACTGAGTGGTGGGTAGTCTGGAATATTCTCCTATGTGGCCTCTGATTTGCTAATTTTTTTGTGATTAATGTTTACGCAGTAACTTGTCCACGCATGTGCAGAACTGATACTTGTATGTGTTCATATCCCCTGAGGTACTTTACAGGGACCAGACATGTGAAAACACTCAGCTGCCTATTTGACTCTGGCATATGAGTTTATACTAAGAACACAAAAATGTATGCATGAGCATTGCTATGTGCTCTCCAGCCTTGTGTTGGAGTTTCAAAAGAAAGTAAGAATTGTGAAAGATAAAGCAGTGCTAGATACTTATTTATTGCAAGTAACTACTTAATTATTTCTGCCCTATTCGATGCCTATGCAACAGCCCTATTCAGTATTGTATTTAAAACCTTTTTTTTTTCACATGGCCTGCCTCATTACCTTTGTTTACAGGTTGTCAGGTGTTTTTCCTGGATGACCATATTCTCTTAGCAACCATACTTACCGTGAGTGTTGGAAATACTCAGAGATTACTGGGAGATTATGCTAATCCAGAATATAAAATATATGATCTCCCTTCCTCAGAAAAAAACCCAATAAACACGCAGAAGGAATACAAAACGCCACTCAGTCTGTATGTCTGCAAACCTTTATATGGTCTCATGATTTTTATTCATAAAGTTCTATAACATTTTTTCCAATCAAGGGGACACATAAATGGAAATTGCATAGACGATTTGTTCTGGGGTACCTCAAAATGTAAAATAAGTTCTGACATTAAATCATTACCTGCATGCCTTTCCTTTTTTTCAGGTTTTTCTTGTCTTTCCAGTTTGTTATGTGTCACTAGGAAAGAAGAAATGTGTTCATATATATTAAAATAAAAACCTGTGGAAAAACTTAAGAGTCAGAAATAATTGTACCAAGATAAGCCTTAGGAGACAAAATGGCGAACCGTGCTACCCCTGAGCTATCCCGTGCATATCTGCCCAGCGTACATCACACTACATGGGTGTGAGCAGACAACTCTGCCTAGCAAGTTACTGCTTACAATCCAAGCCGTGGTCACATCTCGGCTGTTTACTACAGTAACATCATCGCTTGCGCTTGTCTGTCCATTCCTGAAGAGAGATTTTCAGAAAACTGTCAAGGACTAAGGCAGAGCTCGCAGTAAATGCTGCTTCCTGCACTAGAAAGAGGACATCACCTGGGCCACCCTGTACTCTGTCAGGCAGAGGCTTGTAAAAACCCTGGAATCAATCCTGGACCATAAGAGCATCACATGCACAAATGACACATCTGTCACTTGCCAGCTGGCTTGAAATGGATAACCAGTAATGGATATGGATAGCTAGTAATGGACACTAGCTGAGATCTGTCCCTGGCAATGATGATCTCAGAGCCAAAATTAGATGCCCAGTATGTGCAAAGTAAAAACTAACATTATGACAGTGGAAAATGTATTATGCTATCCACTCATGCACGCAATATTTTCCACTCACTTTTCTTAGGATTTGACAAAATAATTTTCCAGACAATGGGAAATAAGCATGTGGATTTTAGAGCACTTCAGAAAAATCAGCTGTGAAACTGCAAGCTAGCTTTAACTCCTGTAGAGTTTTCATCCCAGTTTAGTAAAACTCCCTTTGTCAAACATGAGGAAATAAGGAAGTTCTTTTACAGTACCATGAGTTCCATATCTAACTGGAAGCAAAAGAAGAAGGGTAGGGAATATTCAGGCTCTGACTTTTTTTTTTAGCAATATAGTGATGAAATACATGAGACTGAGTCCCTGACATAGCTGACTGATTCACTTCTAAGTGACTGAGACACTTCTAATTATTCTCTGTGTCATTAGATAACTTTCTTAAACTTCACCACAGAAGGTGATTAGAAATTAGAACAGGATGTCATTTAGTCTCTCTGTTATCTAAACCTTGAAAAGGGAATGTATTTAAAGCAGAAAATAGTTAAAATACAGGAATGCAGTGAAACTTTGGAGTCTCCAAGTCACACTAGAATGAAATGGGCCTTAGAAAGACACGTATCCATAATCATATTTTAAAATATAATGTACAGTCTGAAAGCAATGTTTCTTAGTACTGTGAATACAGAGAATCTCTATACACAATAGTGTTTTAGTAGCAATTGTAGCAATAGTTCACTAAACAAAACTAAGTAATACATTCACTTTAAGATAAAATACAGTTAGGTAGACAGAATATGAGTAGGAGTTATGACAAGTTAAGGCAGTATAACAACTCTTATTCTTCATTGGCTATCTGAGATTGGCTGGGATCATTTTTTCCTGTTCTAAGAAACTTTTAAAAACATTAAATATTGTTCTCATATCAAAAAAAATTGAAGAGTTTCCCAAGTTTTCCACAAAATAACAGAAGAAATCTTCATGACACATTCATGTTTTAATATGGGATATTATAGTCTTTGCTCTGTCATTTTTCCAAATTTCAGAAAAAATTTATCATTACCACCATTTCATAAATATTCATTCTAACAGAAACCTGAACTTATGTGCCTGCCATTAACCTCTAGAGTCAGTCTTGCTAACCCAATGTCTTTTGAATTATTTATGTAAAATGGAAAAGCTCCAATCAGGGACCATTAGAAAGGCCTAGTCAAGCACAGATTTAAGGAAGGTACATGTTCACTTGGGTTGTGAGACTCGTGTTCTTGGTCTGAAATAAAACAGCTGTGGCTAGTTATTGGGTTTTCCCTTTTTTGAATGATTTATTACAACCATTGGCCTATTTGCTGTTCCAGAACGGGTTTCTTCCTCCAGCCTGAGCCTTCATTAATCACATTTTTATGTAAAGGATGTGTTCTCAGAAAGCTTAGTGTTTTGACAAGTAGGTATGTTCCAACAAAATTCCTTTTTGCCAAAAAATCTTTCACAAGAAGCAAAATAGATGGTGGCTCTTGGAGCCCAGAGATAACTCATGAATCGTGGGTGGAAAGGAAGCAGTACCCTGATTCCGACTCCTACAACAGGTGGATCTGTAATTTGTTGTTGGCATACACCAACAGCAAATTAGTAAATCCTCTCTAACACTCTCTCCCCAACATCTCTGAAATGAGTCTGGGGAAATTTTTTTTCTAATGCAGGTCTCTGAAGCAAAATGCATCCAGGGACTGTGCCCTGTATATTATAATTTACTCATTATGTTTTGCTCAGAAGTATTCCCAAAGACAAATATTATGCTTGGATTTATTCAAGAAGGCACCTATTTATGCTCTGTGCATCTTTTACATAAGTTAATAATACAGTAAAAACTTATTCATTAATCTCTGAATATAATTTTAGCCTTTCTGCAGGGTGATGAATTCAATGTGCTTTCAAAATCCTCATTCTCCTTCCAGCTGGCTTTCACAACACCTCCTCAATCCTTAAACATAATTGGGATTTACAAGAAGGGTCTAAGAGTCAATAGATTAGAGTGTTTTGAACCACTGGTAAAAAGACAAAGAACACCAAAGGCTGCATACATACCCTTTAGGGGTTCCTTCCTCTCAATTTTTTCTTGTTTTTCAGGTTTGCCTCTGTGAATTACTAGAAATAATAATAAAAAAAAAAAAAACCACCAATAAATCTGTAATCTGGAGGTATTATGTACACTTATTATTTTACCAAAGTGATTGAGGAAAAATATTTGTAAATTCAAATAATAGATTTTAGCTCTGAGTTACAGGTACTAGATGATGTATAAACCTTCTTAATGTCAATATTTAATTCCAGGTCAAGAGAAATATTTTTCCTTGAATAAGCCATCAGATGTTAGACCATATTTTTGCAAAACAAGTGATTATTCAGCAACCTTAATCTAATCTCTGGGATCTCTTTTGGTCCCATTACACAAGCACCCTGACTCTAAGATTTCTGACAGAGGAAATTATTTTCAGTCCTTGACAGCATTGCTTTCTATTCTTAACAAAAAACAGCTAGCATATTGCTTTCCATGCTCTTTTTTCTTTATTTTTAGCTGTTACTTCAGCCACGGGGTGGATTATCAAGAAAACATCTCTTTTAATCAGAGCGTAACTTCAGGAAGAGCAGCTGTTCAAAACACAACCAGCTACATGTCCTGCTAGAAGCAGGCAAAAATGAATCCTTGTGGACTCTATTGCCCACCCAACTTTCAGATCACGTTTTTGGACATGGTTGTATTCCACATCCTAATGATTTAGGTAGACAAAAATGTTCCTTCTCAACCTCTACTACTAGAGTTTTACAGTTTCAGGGAAAAAAATATTTTTTTTGCAATACTCAAGTTTCTGTCAACAGGTAAACCACAGAGAATACAGCTCTGATTAGAAGACAACTGTGAGCTTTATACACACGCACAGTAATGTTTTTGCATACACATACATTCATTTCACCAGCTTTGCAGCAAATGTTATTTCACAGAGGTGCAAGCATTTTTTTGTGGTTGGATATTTCCTCATCAAAAAATAGGCCCATGTCTTTAAGAAAAATCATTCCAAACATTCAGTAATTTCATTATGTCTTGCAGGTGTTTGCATTATCCAAATACATTTCCAGTCATAACAGGTAAATTATTGTTGATAACAATTAGCAGTACAGTGGAAAGAGATTGAATGGAGATTTTTCAAAGCCTTTAAGGAATGTGGACAGCCAATTTACACTTAAAAAACCAGGCTGTGAAGCACGCAGCAGCACCAGCAATGTATTATTGAATGAATTACAGACTGTAGCTCATTCAATTGCTTTAGGACATCTAGTAGCATACCAAGGAAAAGCAGTCTCTTCTCTCCCTATACCCTGTAGAACTTACGCTGAATATTTTTGCAGAAGCCGTAGCATGCTTTTACATCTTACATTTGTATTAGCAGGTGCTAGTTCTGTGCAAAACGTTTCAAGCCAGCATGTTGTCTGTTTTGGGTGGGGCAATAACATAGTTTTGCACACAGTAGCTCTGTGATGGTCAATGGCAGTGAAACATGAGCTGCTTCTGCACATGGCACAAAAGCCCTTGTAGCCTCTATGCTAAAAAATATATCTGAACTATGCAGAACAGACTGGCAATCAGAAAGCTTGGTTTAGGCCACAGAATATCTTACTTGTGTAAGGGAGACTGATGTGTTTTTTTTTTTTAATTTATTCTAGTTTCTCCATAGCATTTCCCTATTTCATGCTTTGGGAAAAAAACAAAACGAGCCTTGAATGACACTAACTGAATTGAGTGTCAGCAGACCATAAAGTGGACAGAAATATCTAATTTAACATTCCTTCACATCATCAAACTGGTATAAAGGGCTAAAACACAAGGAAATATTAATATTTGTGTGGACTCCAAGCCAAAAACATGGAGAAGGGATCAGTGTCTCCTTCTTGAGAAATAAAAAGTAACTAGATGTATCTGGGCAGGGAGCCTGGAATGTGGATAAGCAGAGACCAGGCTGGCATAAGCATAAGCTATTTTTCTCTTCCCAGTGATAGGCTGAAGGTGATCTCTGGTTAGTGCAAGAGCCCTATCCTGGTGTGTTGATATCCCCATAGCCTCAGAGCTTGCTAATCTCAGATTGTAATGTTTACCATTACCTCTTATGGACACTGTCAGAGCTATGGCTTTTGGGTAGAACCTTATCCGGTGAGGGCAGGTCTTGCCAAAAATTAAAGGGTTCATGTTTCAGGGCTGTGACGACTGGCCATTTTTGACTCTTCAGTCACAGTGCAGCAGGGACACTGAAGTCCACTGAAGCTTTTGTTCTGATAAACTTAAATTGATTTTTCTTTCACATATTAAATCTTTCCCCCCCGCCACCCCCCACCAAATGTTTTCATGTTCAGCTTCATATGTAGTCCTAAAAGCTCTGTCATAGAAAATACTTCACTGCCTACAGATTTTTACCCGATTTAGTCACTTGGATATCTATTTCTTTGTAAAGGGCTTAATACATGCCCTTTTTCAAGCCCACAGCAACTTAGGTGCAAGCATTAGGTTTTAGAAATAAGCCAGGCTGGGCTTACTGCCATGTTTCTGTGAAACAAACTAGAGTTAGTAAGATTTTCTTTTTTGCATGTAAAAAAGAGAAAGCCCATAAAAATGTTTTTAACGCTGCAAAGTCAAGCACTCTTCAGCTGAAAAATGCTGGAACTATAATGGCTCATTCAACTTAATTCAACCGTCTTATTGCTTTATGACACACTTTGTAATTAAAAGATCACACTTTTTCTTTTTTTTAATAGGATGCTGGATTCATCCAGAAAAAATAAGAATAACTAACACTAGGTTTATGACAACTGTGTAAGCGAAAATTTTCCCAAAACTTAAAGAAATTTTCTTGGACTTCCTTGCAAGTACCCAAAAAGCATAAGCTCAGAATAAACTGTTATTAGCATTGGAAAAAATATAACACTCCAAAATAATTTTCACTAACCTAGATTATGGAAATTGCTGAAATATTTTTATATTACTTTGAATGAAAATTCAGCCTGAGGCAAAAAGATGAGCATGAAAAATTTCATCCTCAATGACTGGAGTGTGGTAAATTTATAAATAATCTAAAATAGAAACTTATAATGGAAAATTTTAAGGTCATTTAACAATGTATTCAAAACTTAATCATATAAGAATATTGCTATCTACTTCACATAAAATTAAAAACAAGAAGCATAGCATATATGTCAGAGATTTTTCCAAATGTCAATCATTTATATTTAATTTGCATCAAGTGGAAGACACGGAGAAGGGGGATGTGATTTACTTTTACTTCATTAAAATGTTTGAGACAGAGACATTCCCCACCCCAAAAAAGCAAGTGCAAAAAGAAGACATGTAATAAGGAGGCACTAATTCCATACCTAAGGGAAGTAAAAATAGTTTCCAGCTGAGTAAGTCTTCAGTCTGTTGCTTAGTATAAAGCTAGGTGATGAGTGCAATAAGCATGAAGCAGAGGTTGCTTGCTCCAGCTAACTGACTAAGTGCTTGTCTACAGAGCAACACTCAGGAAAGTTAAGATAAATGAACTAATACAATGAAGTTAGAGTACATGAGTCAGAGAGCATTAAATCTCTGTGTAGATGCTTTTATTCAAAAGTAAAGTAAGCTTGGATGGCTATAACTTAATTCTTCTTGGAGGAGTGCTCAAAAAAAAAAAAAAAAGGTCCAGGTCCAAAACAATAATCTAAGGAAATCCCAACAATTAATGAACTGTGGAGGCACCTGCACTCATTACAAACCACCTCAGTTACCTGTGAAGGGGGAAGAGGCTTGCCTCCGAGTGTGCCCAGATTTTCCCCAGCTGGCACCAGCCATGCACACGCTGCTCTCTGCAGCACCTAACCCTGTGCTGGATTTAGCCCTTCAACACTGAATGTAGGTACCTACATAAGACCGAGACAATGTCTCATGAGCTACATGTTTGTACATTTTAAAATTAGCTTTAATTGCAGTAGTCAGACAGCGTTACATCCATCTGAATTGAGGTTTAGGTTTGACAGCTACTAGTGGTAGCCAAACTGCCCACAGCATTGGCTTCACCCTAGGCTGCTGTAAGCCCATACGGCTAAATAAATATTTGACAGCTGTACCTGAGCCACCACAGCTATGTTGCTATCTGTACCATGTTGCCTAGTTTAAAGTTAATTCATGTGTATCTGTAGCCATACCTCCAAAAATCAGGGTAGACAACCCCTGTGTCAAATGTAAATATGCCATTTAACTTACTAATTTTGTCAATTTATGTGGGTTTCACTGTGGATTTGTATGGTCCAGCTCTATTTATCTACTTAGCCGTCTCAAATACCTTATCTTTCAGCGACAACAAATTAAATTATGGGGACACATTATATTTGTCTTTATAATCTCATAATTTATCCATATGTTAAAACACAGCCAGGTTTCTTCTGTGATGCTTAATATTTGCATTATCAGTACGGCCCTATTAACAAGTCGATAGGGGTAGGAGGGACATATACATGCTATGCATAGTAAACAACGTAGTTTTGAAGGGCCTGGAATCTATTTATCATATCAGGCTGAATTCAGAGATACTTTCTGCAAAAAAACCCAGAGAGCTTAGTGCTAATTCAGAGGCACATGAGTATCTGTCCTAAAATCAATGTGATTTAATCTATGGCTCTCAGATGTAACCTTTCATCATCACATTGTCTTCTTCCATCCCTTACTCCAACAGCAATGTATTAGTGAAGTGTATCTGGGAAAAGCCACAAAGTAGATCAACTTTTTCCCATGTCTTCCCAATGCTTGTTGTAATAAGAGATATTTCCCTGAAATGCAAGACAATTCATTTCACTGCTAATATCAGTTTTTCATAAAAATCAGAAATGATCAGTCCATTTGGATTATTACTGGACCTTCCATTAGACAGAAACTATAAAGTTGTATAGACCTTTATCTCAATATATTTTATTACTCTTCCATGTTGCCAGAGTATTGCATAGGTACGTATTACTCATTGATAGTAATAGTAGTAACCAGTGTAACACCTACTTCTTAAACAGCCTTCAGCAGCAGCTCAGAGCCTCGCAAAGTCCGCGTGTCACAAAATGACAGACTCACGGGACAGCTGTCCCCAGCTGAGCCAGCTCCATCCCTCAGCCTCTCTGCTCGGGACAACTGCTCCAGCCCTGACCATTGCAGTGGCCCCACACTGAACTTGCCCCAGTTTATGGATGGCTTTCCTGAACTGGGAGGCCCAGAACTCAACATAGTATCTAGATGTGGTCTCATGAGACCTGAGCACAGGGGGAAAATTAGTCCTTTACGTCCACTGACTGGCTGAGCTCCTGCTCATACGGTCCAGGGTGCTGTTGGCCCTTGCGAAAGTACTAATACATCAAATACCAAATCGGAAAGACCCTATTTTGTAGTGAATTTGTGCTTGTGTGTATACATAATCATGCAATAATTTAATTTCACTGCTCTTAAGCGTGAGCAAGTGCTTTGTTGAACCATTTGTCAGAGTATTTATTCTTTTCAGAATTAAATTGACTAAGTACGATAATTGAAATGGACTTTATTACTAGTAGTTTAGAAAAATATTTAATTAAAAGAAAATTTTAGGGCACAAGCTTGCCTGGCTCTTAATACTGTAAAAATCTTTCTTATAATTTCAGCCACTTCCATCTGGGACTTCCATTCGTTGTATCTGTTCCTGATATTTCAGTACAATCTTTTCAAAATGAAGCTTACAGATGGATGTCCTTTGTAAATCTTGGGACTTGGATTCAGGGGGTTTGACTATTCAAAAATATACTTAAAGTCATTTTTAAAAATCTAATGTCCCTATATTTTGGGTGGGAGAATGAAATTTGTTTGGGGTTTTTGCTTCTATTAAAAACATTCATTTTACCTCTAGATTTTTCCTATTAAAAACAATAAAAGATTGTATTTGCACATGCCTCCTGGAGGTACTTTAGAAGGTAACAGTAAAATTCCCTGAAGATTCATGCCTTTATCATGCTCTAGCTTGAGGCCAGACAGAATGTTTTCTTGTAATTGTTCCTCCTGTGTACAAGATGCATTTTTGTGACTAAATATGAAAACAAAAAATAGAAAAAAAATATTTGCCCTGTGCTTCAGTAAGTGATTATATACTTAAAGACTGCATTATTAGACATATGCATAAAGGGACTTAACTAATGACACCTGAATGCTTTTTTTCTGGCATCTCATAACTTCTCATTAATCATGTCTGCAACGTTAATGTTCTTCTATGTAAAGCAATGCACTTTTGTACAGGTGAAATGGTACACAAGAAGCTGTTTTGGTCAAGGCTGCAACTTCATTTGTGTTTTTAGAATACTGTGCTTGAACGACCTTAACTGGGACCCCTTGCTAATGGATCTGAGTTCATTACTGCCTGGCTAGCTCACTGATACCCTAAAAAATTCAGTTTCATACAACATGATTTATTAAGTAGTTGGGAAGCACTTCTAGGCACTCCAGATGACCCTGATTAGCAAAGAACTGGAAAGCTAGCACTAGAGGTGTAAAATACTATAAAAACGTATAAAGAATATATACAGAAATGAATATAATTGTGTGAGGGAGGGTGTAGGTATATACACACTATTTTTAATAAGCTTCCCTCTTGCTTCCTCCTGCCATTACTAAGCACAGCACTGGTGCATCAGAGAGACGCTCATCAAATTTTATGTGGCCTAACCTTTACAGAGGAGGCTTTCTTAGGCAAAAAATCTGCACATATCCCAGGAAACATCTTTGTTTACATGACCTCTGAAACAGTCCAAACCAGTTCCTCTGTGGATTTTTGGAAAGTGCCACTTAGAGGAGATTAAACACTCTGAAAAAGAGTAGGTTTTTAAAATGGAGGCTTTTCTTATCTCCGATACACACCTGGCTCACTGTTAACTACGACTTCTTAACTTGGATGGCACCCACTGGCCTATAAATTTGCTTTCTTCCTTGCTCAACACACTTCACGCCTTTTGCACCAGAGGAAGTTCATCAGCACTCTACTTTCTTGCACCTTTGCTACAAAAAAGATTTCTGGATAAGTTTGGGCAGGAGAATCTTATTATGAATGTGCATTTACAATATAGCCACAGAAACATAAAATTACATTCTTTGTTAATGCTAAGGTATACATGAATTTTTGGTCATTTACAGTCTGTGTCAACTGATCTTGGAATGTTTCTATAATACAACAGTGGTAACATATGTAGTTAACAAATACACTATGTACTACATACATAGATGTAGGTAAACGGACAAAAAAAAAAAAAAAATTACCCTTCGGTGGTGTTCGTTTTTCATGTCTCTCCAGTTTCTCTTTATGTATTTCTGAAAACAATTCAATGTAGAGTTATCAATATTAAAATAATTTTCATACATGAAAATATCAGATGCATTCTTATAATAAAAATAAGTTCTTAGATTATTATAGCAGAGCCATGGCTTTATCATCTGCATATTCATAATTATATACAATAACATTCAAATTTTTTTAGATCTATATATTTATGTACACACAGAGAATATATATGGACAAAAATCATAACATTGAGTGACTTGAATAATTATGCTTTTTTAAATTGAATAATACAGCTACTTTTAAAGTCAAGAATAGGTTTTGCTGATCTGCAACAGCTACACAGTAACGTGTTGGTCATAAATCAGAAAAAACATGCTTTTACTACACATTTTTCTGTATGTACCTTGAGTTGTTTATCAGGATTAGTACTTTATGTTTTCCAAATTACTGTTGGAATGAAAAATGTTCCTTTTACTACATATTCTAAATTTTGTAAAGCTCAAATGCTCAATTGGTTGCTTCAACACACAATAAAAAGTAGAGTCAATGCTGTACACAAATTACAGAGATAAAAGTTCACAGGTTAGGGATCGTTGTCTTGGAGAATGACTCATTTTAATCATGCTGTATACCAACACACTGAGAACTGCCTTGTTAGAAGAGGAAGCGGCACTGTATTTACCTGCCCTGCTATGCTATCTCTTTCAAACAAAATTCCTTACCTGTGACATTGATATTAAATTACTGCTCTATACCTCTGTAACTGAGTTTTTTCCTACTGTCCTTATTGTGCCAAAACCAGGATAATACCAAAAATGCAAAATGTTGAATTTGAGAAAAAGCAAACGAGAATTAAATCAAGGTTGCAGAGCACTGTTTGCATAAATTGGTGGAAATTTAAAGTTTGTTTGTCGTAGATTGTGGACTAAAGTCATTAAGGCTCTACAGAGTGTCTGGTTTATGGTACCGTGCATATATTTCCTGCCGTAGGAAACTGGTATAAAATACTACAGCAAATTCATCCTTGACAAAAACACATGCAAATCTCACTAGACTTTATGGGAGATGCCTGCTTGTATTTTAGAGTAAGATCTGGTCTGCAGGGTCAAAATAACAAGAACACTGACCCCAAAATTAATCCAACAGAGAAAAAGTTATGTACATTACATCTCAACTCTACGGAATTGCCTTAATGCCTATTGAAGGCAACTGAAATCTTCCACTTACATCCTTTGTTATTTGCTCAGGTTGTTACAGGATGCACATTGCCAAAGAGATACAGTAGAAAATGGTATTTTCCCTTCCCAAGACTCTGATTTTTGCATAGCTCATTGAAAATAAATACAGAATTGTTTTATTGGCTAGTATTTGTATCTGAAATAGTGATTGTGTCTGGTTTGCAAGAAACATTACTATTTTATGGCATCAGCCTATGTTGTCCTTAGATAGAGAGACCATTATTTCACGGACATAAAAGGTAACAAAGGCCAAAATATGTATCACTCTAGCCACTTAGGTATGGCAGCATAACTAAGCTAATTATGCGATGTCATTAAGCTATCAAAGGTTCTGATTAGGAAGAAATCATGCCATATTGATTTACTGTATTTCAGCTGAGCTTGGATTAATTTTCTTTCTGCAACTATGTGAGGGTATTTTTTGCTATCAACTGAGAGAATTCAGTTGCTGGTTTTTCAAACTTCTCCCACCTTTTCTGCTGAAAACGATGCATAAACTAGTTTAGGTAGCATAATTGGTAGGAACCGTGCAAGGCAAGAACAGCCAGAGGAATTTTGCTGGATTCTGAGCACATCTGAGTGGTTCTCCATGCTGCTGCTCCAGACTGCCTCCAAACCCTGGCTTAGTCCATTTAAAGAAAGCTGAGTCACTTCCTCTGCATTGCAATATACAGTGGAGACGTATCTCACCCAGCTCAAGAGGTCATCCTACACACAGACGCAAATATGGCCCACTAAGTGATAAATCACTTTCTTAGGCAGAGTCATCTACAGGGACGCATATTCCTTGCTTGCCTTAAGATGCTTCAGCTCCAGTGGGTTCCCACCGCTTATTATGTGTCTCACTACAGAAAATAGGCCTCTCTTTCTTGAAAAAATAACTATAAACCTTTGTTATTTTTTTTTTTAAAGTTTTTTTTAAAATTACTGTGGTTTTAGGGAATTTCTTGTTGCTAGTTTGACTGCAGAATATATAGAGAGCAATGACCGTTGAGCTGGCCATCTAAATCAGCCTCACACTGTGTCAGCGGTGAAGCTTACTTGACACAACTACTGCAGTAAAGTACACAAAAAGATACTTTCTAAACAGCAGCACTGAGAATCTCATCTAACTTGCTGCTACAATTAGGATACCACACATCACAAAAACCGCTACACAAATTCCTTGAAATGAAATACATCTTCATAACACAGAAGTGTGTATATATATATTTTTATATTTTACAAAATGGGCCATCGTTAAGATCTCTTTGCAAGCTCTCCATTATAGTTTGAAACATCATAAAAAAATTGCAGCCTGGAACACATCAATTTTGATATATTGCAACCTAAATTTTCCCAGCACAAATAAATCTAGTCTCAATATAGGCTGACCTTGATCAATCTACAAGGCAGAAAATAGTGACTCTTTGCTAACTCCAAAATATTTAAAATAAGGAAACACATTAGATTATTGGAGGGTTTTTTTCTGTTCTGAGAGTTTTGATACTCTCTGCTTCATCTTTTATGACAAATAGCTTTAATTTTCTAGTAATCACATCATATCTTATTGCTGAGTTGACAAAGCGGCTGTAATATCATAGAAGACTTACATGGCCAGTTTAAAGCATGTAATTTATCTCTATCAATGTGACACTTTGTTAATAAATCCTAAATATTATGAATTCATGTTTAGAAAAATGACAGAATCAAGCAGCAGCAAGGATAATCTTTGTCACCACGGCAACCATCCTGATTCTTTATGAGATGACACTGTGGTTTATTAAATTATTGTAAGGGAGTATGTATTTTAAAAGCTGTATTTCATTGTTTTCTTCAGTTATCAAGCAGACATGAAAAATTATCTTTCCCCTTGCGTTTCTTGGGTTTTGAATGGATAAGTAGTTTATTTCCTTAAATATGGATACTGCTTGACACTGACTTCTCTAGACCTTGGGTCTTGCGCAGATATACAGAACATGCATGATTATTTTAAACAACTCCAAGAAGGGAAGCTAGTAGTCTCCTCACTGACCTTTTCACGATACTGGAAGGAGATATATTAGACTATATTGTTAGCAGGCCAATATATCTATGTACTGTTGGCCCAAAGGAGGACCTCACAATAAGATGAGGACCAGCATCGCAGGCAGCTTTGCTGAAAATCCCTGTTGAACATGCAGTTTGGGCGTTAGCTTCCCCCACCTCTCACCCAGCTAATCTTTGTTAACAGCAGCTCACAGTGTCTAATGACAGCCCAGCACTGGCTGTGTGCTACAAAGCCCCAGCTCTGGGAAGATCCGGGTGGGAGAAAGAGAAAAAAATTACAGCCCCCTGAATCGGTGTGAGCTAGCGGTGCAGCACTGTGCAGATTTACATGAGCGTGAACGAAGAGCACAGCCCCTCATGACAGGGCACAAGGAGATTCCTCTGGTTCCTGAAACAGTGTTTCCTTCTTTGACTGCTCTCGTGTTTCTGATTTTGATTTTTATTATCTCCTTTTTTAACATAGTAAAATATATAGCATTATTTTAGCTATTTTATTCATACTGTGTTATGATAGCACCTATGGGCCTCGGCCCACATGAATTGCTTTAGGTACCACATGGAGTTATAACACAATATAATATCCCATCTCTGTAACACAGGAGTTTGAACTTTAAGAGGGCTGCATTTCTTCTTTTAGTGGGAAAGCACAGCCCTGCATCTTGCTTCATTAGAGGATGAAGCGGTGAGTAGCAACTGGCATTGCTAAAACAACACCTAGACCTCATCCTCTGCCGAGTACCCATCTTATAGATTAAATATACCTTAAAAACCCCAACAAACCAAATAAAAAATGTCAATGATATGAGAGGCCAAGTGAGGGGAAAAAAGGCATTATTGTCCCCATTTGAAACACAAGAGATCTTTACTCAGGGTAACCCAGAAAGTCAGCAAAAGAACTGGGAATTTAATTCCAATCCCTGACATTCAATATCATCCCCTCATGCTTAAAGGCATCATGTTTCTACTTAAATACTGTAGTGAGGATGGAACACAGGTTTAACATATCTACTGTTTTAAAGATATAATTGAACAGATGGAATTTCACTTGAAATGTTAAGACATTGTTCTTTCTAAGCAAATTTTACCAGTTTGTCATCCTTTTCATAATCTCTTACAGGTAACACAGCGATATACACTTTTAGTGCTTTGACATACTTTCTCTTATAAATATCTAAGCGTGAAAAGGAAAATGAGTCCTATTCAGAGTCCTGGTGAACCAGAGGTTAATAATTTGCCTTTGAGCAGTCAAAACCCTTACAGCTATTGCCAGCAATTTAATGGGGCTATATCCTTGCTAGTTTATCAAGACTAATTGGTAGCAGGCAGCTGATTATCCTGAAGAGCTGGTGGAAATAGATACTGAGGGCAAGGCAAGAGTGAGTGGTGTTAAGAGCTTTAGAAGATGAGAGGGATGTCATTTCTAATGTGTTTCTAGATGCTGTCTGTATGAAGAATTGTAGTCAACTCTCTTGCTGCTGGTATCCTCAAGAGAAATTTGCAATTGTGCAGCTGATATCTATTTTTAATCTAGATAGTACCAGCTGGTGAGGGTGACAGTTATCCTTGTGGGGCTAGGAGGAGAATAAAGGAATTTGTGCATTAGACCAACTTCCAGCTAACTACTCATACATCATGTAGCTGTACTCTAGAGGAAAAAAACCAAAATTTTGCAACAGGAAAAAAAACATGGTGGTGGTGGGGGAAGAATGGGGAATTTTTAATTGGGGAATTAAATTCAGGTGTTATGCCTATATCCAGGAACCAAAGACAGTGTAACAGAAGGCTTTAAGTACCAATATGCAGTGTTGGAAAATCTGAGTGACGCATATGACTAATTTAGGTGACTTCCCTTTTAGATTGCCAGTAGCACAGTCTTATCTGCAGTGTTTTCTTAG
This sequence comes from Pelecanus crispus, assembly GCF_030463565.1. Classification (NCBI taxonomy): domain Eukaryota; kingdom Metazoa; phylum Chordata; class Aves; order Pelecaniformes; family Pelecanidae; genus Pelecanus; species Pelecanus crispus. The sequence continues at coordinate 73,490,482 of NC_134645.1, read as the reverse complement.
ATCTTGCCCTGTTCTGAGGATTCATAGGAACTTCAGGTTGGGGTACAGAACAACTTTTCCTGAAGTCATGTGTCTAAGATCTTTCTTGAAAATGTGACAGGAGATGAATTGCCTCTTACCGATGAAAATACTGAATGGTTTGTGTGTTCATCCACTGTGCGATATACCAGGCCACAGTGCCTCTTAAGTATGGTTTCAAAATTGTTTATCCATCTCTTTGGAAATCACAACTACAATTTAGAGTGAGAACAAAGGTTTCTTTTTTCTTTTCTTTTTTTCTTTCATATTTTGCAGAATTATATAGAGTCTCTTTCACTTGCTGTATAAGAATACTTTTGACAGAGGTCACAGAAGACCATTTCTCATTCTTCTTGGTGAAAACCCTCTGCTCTGGTGTATATTTACCCAAAACAACACGTTGTCCTAAACTATAAACGTTGCTGTGAAGTGACGTTGATTGGTCCTAAACCTATTCAGCAAAGCTCAGCTACTTCACCCTAGTTGCCTGTATTCCCTCCACTTGATACTTTGTTTGGCATCACTAAACAGCTATTAGAGATACAGAGAACATAACCCTCAAATATTTCTGAACAATTTACCTAGCTTGAGTAGCATACAGCAAACAAGTAGGCTTTATGTTCCCTCAAGAATACAGGGATTTAACATGGCATTCCAGATATATGTTAAGCCTTCTTTATAATGCCAGAACAGGACAAAAATAAATAGATTAGATTCCAGTTCAACAGATATTCTATTGTTTCCACACTATTGTAGTTTCACTGGTCTATAATAGAAATTCACTGTAGATGACCTGCTGGCATCTTCATCATGCTAAGGAGTGCTTTGATTCCAGGGTGATGTTTTATCTTATTTTTATTTTTACAAGACTATACAGCAAAGGAGTTGCATTGTGAGGAAGGCATTTTCAGAACAGCGTGCATGTTATTTTCATAACAGCAAAATATCCCAGCCCATGTAAAGATTTTATCACAAGCCACTCTTTCATAATCTCTGATTTTCTAAACTGAACTTATTCCACTCCTCCTTTTCTTATTAAGTTGAAGATAATTAAATACTTACATATTTTTCCATATTGCTACATTTGAAATAACATTCCTTTTGCTATAGAATAAAATAGTTTTAACAATTGATGGTAAGTAGAAGTGTATCATTATATTACTATGTACTTATTAAAACAGTTTTATCACAAAATCACTGATTGGTGTCATTGACCTTTCCCCTTTATTTTAATATGTTTAGGCATTTTCATGTATCTACTAGGACAGCTTAAAATGTAATCCCGCAGACTCTTTCAATACAAAATTGTTTTTTAGAAAAATAGGAAAATATTTATTTTTGTTGAAAAGCTGATATGAGAAGGAGTTTGATTAAAGTCTCCAAGGCTGAAGTATTAGCTGTAAACATGGCTGCTGTTACATAGTTCTCTTAAGATTTGTTTCTTTGAGATAAATCCAAAAGTTGTACTACATCCTCCACCAAAAAAAAGAAAAAAAAAAAAAGGAAAGGAAACAGTTGTGGCTAATTCCAGCTCAAAATCCTCAGGTTACCAAGACAAATGGAACTTGACACAGTGCACAACCATTTATTTTCTTTTCTTTCTAAAGCCTAACTGATTTTATGTTTTGGGGGTTTTCTTTTCCCTCTGGTAACGCTTCCATCTGCAGCCAAAAAACAGTATCTTAACAGAAAGGTTTTTAAGGGGAGGAGGGTAATTGCAATTATCTTTAACTAATTATCCTGTAGGCAGCACTGGCATCCTTCAGGAGGACCATGTGCAGACTGTCTTATATGGAGGAATTTTAATGACTGGGCTTTTGAAATAATTAAAAGTGGAAGATATTAAAAGATCTTCAACCCTAAACATTTTTTACATAAAAGTAATTTTTATTCCAAGTATATAAATATGTTAAGACTGTATGTTTCATTTCCAGACTGCAGTTCTGTACCTTGGTTCTGAAATGTAAAAGGAATGTTAATTACACTTTGATTAAAAAACAACAACAACAAAATAACCACAAAAAAAAACCCCAACCCAAATGAATCAGAGAGAGAGACATGTGATCAAACCCAGGTTTTTCTTTTCTTTCTGTGGAAAGAAAAATTGTCTTGACACGTTTCTCTTCATAGATTTCAGCCTGCAAAGATGTTATTGGACCAGTTTTAAATTATGTTTTTCATAATCAATTTTATCTGAGTCTGCATTTAATTTAATGTAATTTTATGCAGACAAAATGCAGACAAAAATTGTAGACCTCTAAGCAGAGCAAAATGGTATATATGGTAATACATAAAATCTCTAATCTTGATTAGCATTAAAGAAATCTTTTCCTATATAAATCTATTCTGTAGGGGATTTTGTGTGAAAGGAGGAAAAAATAGGAAAAAGAAATCACAAGACTAACCACAGTTCCTCTGTTCAGCTTTAAAAACCATCAACTATGCAGATCCTACCTTAATGTGTTAGTCCTCAAATATATATTCCTATAAATTCAGTCACTTCTAGATCCAAATGATTTTTTTTTTTTTTTGGGGGGGGGTGGGGGGGGGAGGCTGGCATGCAGAAGAGAGATACTGTTTCTGTGGGTCATGAGAATGGGGCTTCACTTGCTATATCCTCTCCTTGGCACAGTTCTCTCAGAAACACGCAGGCTCCCAAATTTTGGTGCAGTGTGTTTAACTGAGTTTTGGATGACCCTCTCACTTACCAGGTCAGGCATTTACTCTGCCTCAGGCACAGCAGGCTCCCAGCCAGGGGAGCATCTGCCTAACACTTCCCTCTTCTCTTGGAGTGAAAACCTCCCCAATGCTCTACTGCTGGGGCACAAATTAAGATTTCCACCAAGAGAACATGGATAGCTTTGCTTAAGGTTTTCCCTGATTGAAGAGGATAGCTTAAACAGCGGCAAACCTCTGTGCTGCTACACTTCTGCCCAGGATTCCTACTAGCCTTGTGGCTTAAAGTTCTCTCTGTATCTTTTAAAAGGTAGCTGGCAAGTTTGGATTGAAGTGTTTCAGCTCAAGTTGAAACCCAATCACTGTTCTTCAATAGGCAAAAGAACTATAATTGAACTTCCTTATTCCCTAGTGGTATATGGTTTTGTTTCATCTGGATAATATGGGAAATATTTTTTTACATTATAAAATGCTATTTTATAGTGGATAAGCTATTACTATATTGATCAGAGTAAATAAAACAACCTGACATTGTTAAAAGAACATTAATAACAGAAATGGATGCCACAAAAATGCTAAATGCAAAAAAATACATATCTGGAAAAGCAGTTTAACATCTGAGAATTGAATCAATCAATGATTTTCATCTTTTAACACAGGGTGTACTTTACACAAAGATACGCAAAATGCTTTGTAGTAAAGTGTAGCCTAGGGAGACAGTGAAAGCCTTTTAGAGAGATCTATAATAGCAACTCATACGCAGAAAAGTGAACATTACCATATGGCAGCATAAAAGAAACTGAATTCAGAAGGCATTACCAGTACAAATAGATATATACTTTAGGGATGAATAGAACTGCATAATTAATTTCTAAGACACACATATAACAACCACACTGGCAACTTGGTTTTCAGGTTGCATCTATGGTATTTTGCATTTCTTTTCTCTAGTCCACTTCCAATTTTTCAGTTGGAAACTGAGACATCCTAAGGTAGTCTAGTATAGCTACCCTTTAAGGGTGCACTTCTCCCATAGATCCTGTGTCATTTCTGTCAGTCCCATGCTACATATAAGACACTGTGTGGTATCTAAAATGGAACTAGTCAGCTATGTTTATTCACCTGAATCCTGTCCTCTGTGTTTCTAGTGTGGGAAATGGTCGTTGCTCAACAACACTGAGTTAAAAGCAAAACTTTCTAATGTATAAAGGACTTTAAGGTAACAGATGAGTTGGATGAATTACTATGCAAATTTAGGAAAGAAAAATGTCTTTTTCAAAACATTGTTTTGAAATCTAACTGGTTCCAGCAACTTACTGCCATGGTGGTTTTGCTCACTAATGTTAATGCACATACTGTCTGTAGCCTTTGGTTCAGAGAAAGTGATAGATGGATTACAGGCACGCAAGAACTGTGTCCCTGTTGAATTCAGTGACACCATGGTTCAGGGAGTCCCTGACTGGAGCAAATGTCTAGAGTATGGAGAACTGTTTTGTGAAATTATTACTATATTTTTAACAGTTCTTATACTCTTCCTGAGGCATTTGCATTGGTCACTCCTGGGCAGCAATAAGGACTTCTGTCCCATCCACTGGGTGAGCTGGACTTTTGGTCTGATCATATATAACAATCCTTATAAACTTAACAGATAGAAACAATCTGACAAACTATAAATTTTAGGACTAAAACCTTAAATATTTGTCAGTATGTTTTTCCCTACCATGTTTGAATATCCAAAACAGTGCTTTTTAGGCTTATACAGGCCATAATATCAAACCCACTTTCAAATCCAAATTAGCAAATCCCCTACCAGTCTTCTCTAATCAGCTTGTTTCTACCAGTCCCCTTTCCCAGGCAAAGCAGTCATGGGTGTTTGCTTGATTACTCTTAAAAGGACATGTAGGAAATTCTCTGGTTTGAGATTTTTTCCTTTCTGGGGCATTTTGTTTGTTGTTGTTAGCTCAGATTAATACCCAGATCTGAAAAAACAAATAGTTTGTGCTGAATAAATTCTGTCTTAACCTTGGGGTGGAGAGGGGGTTAATGGGAGTGAGTGTCTGGAGTCCGCTCTGGGGGAACTGCGCCTTGGCCAGAGCTGCTGAGGGTAAGTCAGTGTAACTGACTGTACCTTTAGAAGCTGCCATGTCTTAAGAAAAGCACATTTTTTATGTCTTCATCATATTAATAACCAGCCTAATACTCAGGCAACCATATTCTCATTTGAACTGAAGACAGAAGGATAAGGTGCTTTGCTGAAAAGTTTATTTGTAATTAACAAAGTTTCTTGCAACCTGTAACAGAATTTCTGTTGTTTGTTGCTTCTTGTTTTAATCTATGGTTTTTTAACTATGTTTTTCTAAAAAAAAGAGTTCTATAGAGAAGTAAGGAGAATAGGATGGTTTCATATAACTATTTTATACAGCTTTCTATCTCATACATAGGCTATCTCACAGAAATTTAGAGATCCATCTCTACTTCAGGAAAGCCAAGTTTCTTTTGATTGTTTGTACAGAATAATCTTATGCCAATAAAAACCTATTTGGTAATACTGAGATGGTAACACTGCCATGACAGTGCTTTGTTTCCTACTCTGCTTTCTAAGTTAATTGTATTTATTGAATTGAAAATTACTTACAAAGTGATGAGAGAGAGAGAGAACAAGCAAGAAAAAGGGATAGACAGAGAGACAAAGAGAGGATTTAATCTAAGCCCAAATATAAAATCAAGAAAGGATATCTTACAAAAACAATTTACTAAGCTTCAAAGTATAAAGAAAAAGAAAAAAAAAAATCCAACCATAGAATCTTTTTCAAAGGTTCCCAACAACTTACTCCTAAGACCACATACCTTATTCACGTTTCCCAACCAGAATGCATTGGCCGTTTTGAAGCAGAAGATGTTACTTTAACATACAAAAACCACTGTTACATGTGCACAGCTTGTCAGGCGTACCCTGGCTATCTAAATGAGGAATCCACATTCAGATTTTAAATTTTCATTTACCCATATGTAGACTGGAGTGAAGTTCCAGAACAGTTTAATACTGACATTTTTAGCCATGGATGACAATGCTGAAGTGTCTGTACTTGCCTACATTTTACAGACCATTATTTCCAATTTTGCGCACAAGGTTTCTCAGCTCCTCTCCAAACTCACCACTGATGCCAGTAATGTCCACCAAAAAATAATAAATATTTATCTCTTTTTCTATAGCAAACATTTCTAGTAAAAAGGACAAAATATGAGAAAACATACAGCTGTCAAATAATTGGATTTGTCTCTAAAGGGTAAACTAACCCTGAAAAAAAATGAACAAGATTATCAGTCATAACCATTGTTCTAGAAAGAAATGAAGCCAAGAACATATTAAGCCTGCAAGAAACTGGTATTAGGTTTCTCAATATCTTTTGTGAAAATGCTCATCAGTTTTAGCATGTTGAGAATATGCATTGTTAAAGACTGCAAAGTCCTCTACAGAATAATCTTTCACTACCTCCACGGAAGAACGCTTTTTTTTCTGGACAATATCAAATGTTCACCCTTTTCCAATTATTAAAGATAAATATTAGTGATAAGACTTGGACTGGCAAAAATAATTGCAATAAAAAAGGCACTCGAGAGCCATTTTCATCTTTTCTAAAGGAGTCTGAAACTGATATTAGTCCTGTTGCATGTGCAAGCCCATTGTCATTATTGTACCTTTATTATCTTTACTTTCAATTTACATCTCTAGGAAGGTGATCTTTGCTTTCTTTGGGCTCATAATTATCATTACACTTTTCTCTGCTTCCTTCTTCACTACACAGTGTCCTTACCACTCCCTTTGATTTTTTTTCAATGTGTAATTTTATTATGGTACCAGCAATCTTCTTATTTTTGCAGTTACTATATTCCATTAAAAAGTGAATTTTCTGCTAACGTTTTAGCATTCATAAAATCTGCTAGTCAACAAAGCAAAAGATTGAAGGCTTGTCCATACACCAACAATAGGTACGGAGATTTTTCAAAAACTCTCAGCCTATTCATGAATACCACAATAACTGGGTTAGATCCAATACAAATACTTAAAAATCAGGCACAGCAATCACAATGCACATTTCCAGAGTCAAATTTGAGAGAGGCTTCCTGTAAATATGTGCAAAAAGTCAAAATGTTCATCTTCTGGAGACAGCAGCAGTGTACTGCACAATCTCACTGGGTCATTTTTTTTGTTTAGGATGTTCAAATGCCACAATCATAAGAAGAGCCACCTAAAGAAAGATCATTCACAAAGATACAGATAACAATGCTGTGCAGAGTGGAAGGGACTTTGATACAGAAGTTGTCCTTTATATGAAAACAGAGAATACTCCATAACCTAAAAATTTGGTTCTGATATTGTGGATCTAACTACTAACATTCTGATACCCAGAAAGTCTCCAAATTAATTTGTATAGCTGGTCTTCCTTTGGGTCCAGCCCTAGCAGCAGTCAGATGGGAAAAATCACAGATACAATGTCTTGTTTTGTTTTAGGAAGCTTTTCTTCTGGAACTCTTATTTCTGGACCTTGGATATGACAGCACATATTAGTTAGGAAAAGATACTCAGAGAGGTGTGCACCTTGTGCTCAGCGGAACACATTGTGATGTCTGTGAGAGTTCTACCTGCATCAGCTTGTCTGAGCCCTCGCATCACCTCCCAAGGCTTTGCCTTCTGTGCTCATGAGATTTAGCCCTTGGAGCAAATTTCACTGCACCTAAGCAGAAAACCTGTTGACTCTAGACTTTATCATAGAATCATAGAATCATTTAGGTTGGAAAAGACCTTTAAGATCATCCAGTCCAACCATTAACCTACACTACCAAGTCCACACTAAACCAATCAAGGGTAGACTAGACTAAACCATGTCCCAAAGTGCTACATCTACCCGTTTTTTGAACACTTCCAGGGATGGGGACTCCACCACCTCTCTGGGCAGCCTGTTCCAATGCTTGACTACCCTTTCCATGAAGAAATTTTTCCTAATTTCCAGCCTAAACCTCCCCTGGCACAGCTTGAGCCCATTTCCTCTCATCCTATCGCTAACTACATGGGAGAAGAGACCAACACCCACCTCACTACAACCTCCTTTCAGGTAGTTGTAGGGAGCGATAAGGTCTCCCCTCAGCCTCCTCTTCTCCAGACTAAACAACCCCAGTTCCCTCAGCCTCAGACCTGTGCTCCAGACCCTTCACCAGCTTCATTGCCCTTTTCTGGACACGCTCCAGCACCTCAATATCTTTCCTGTACTGAGGGGCCCAAAGCTGGACACAGGATTTGAGGTGTGGCCTCACCAGCGCCGAGTACAGGGGGACAATCACCTCCCTGCTCCTGCTGGCCACACTATTCCTGATACAAGCCAGGATGCTGTTGGCCTTCTTGGCCACCTGGGCACACTGCTGGCTCATGTTCAGCCGGCTGTAGACCAACACCCCCAGGTCCTTTTCGGCCACGCAGCTTTCCAGCCACTCTTCCCCAAGCCTGTAGCGCTGCATGGGGTTGTTGTGACCGAAGTGCAGGACCCGGCACTTGGCCTTGTTAAACCTCATACAGTTGGCCTCAGCCCATCGGTCCAGCCTGTCCAGGTCCCTCTGCAGGACCATCCTACCCTCCAGCAGATCGACACTCCCGCCCAACTTGGTGTCATCTGCAAACTTACTGAGGGTGCACTCAATCCCCTCATCCAGATCATCGATAGAGATATTAAACAAGGCTGGCCCCAAAACTGAGCCCTGGGGAACACCGCTCGTGACCGGCTGCCAACTGCACTTAACTCCATTTACCACAACCCTCTGGGCTCGGCCACCCAACCAGTTTTTTACCCAGCGAAGACTACACCCGTCCAAGCCATGAGCTGCCAGCTTCCCAAGAAGAATATTATGGGAGATGGTGTCTCAGGCAATTCAGCTCCTTGATGTTTACACAATTTTAAGAGATGTCTGCAAAGAGAGACAGTAACGGCTCTGAGGAGCTCACAGCTGTCTGTCATGGAGCAGACATGCTCACTACTCTGCACTGGCCTTTCTAAGCTTCAGGCCACATATGTTTTATTTCTGTAGCCCAGAAAAAGAGGTGACAAATCAAGTATAACCAAGGCCAGATCCTAGCTGCCAGGATGAAATGGAGACCTCCAGTCATCTGGAGATGGTAACAAGTTATCTGAGAATATTGCTATGTGAAAACTTACGGCTATAAGCAAAAAGGGTCTTAGACCACTCTCTTCATCAGTCCTAGTCAAGAAACAGCTTGTTGCAGGGAGACAAGGATGGGACTCCTTATCCTCTGAAAGATGGAGGGAAAGATGTTGAGCACACATCCAGGGAGTGGAAAACCCCATTCAAAATCTGTTTTATAGCTCAGGCAGATGAAGCGTGTTTGAATTTAGGCCCTTTCACATCTGTGTGTATGAGTTATCCTGTAAGATACCAGCTCCAGAGGAATCATCAGCTCCTTGTCTATTTCCTTCACCCTAAAGATAGAAGACTTTCTCAGGCATTTATCTCCAGAGCAGGGTTGTGAGCTCTGAATACTGAGAAAAATATTTCAAGCTGGCAGTCAGATACTCAGCTCCTTGGATGGAGGACTTTTAGGTCCAATCAATCATCTCATCCCTTCCAACTGACTAATTTAAGCAGCTTCCAGTTTATTATGAAGGCTTCTCTGAATTCTATTTCTACAACCTAGCGTCCCAATGCAAAGTGTAAGGCATGTGTATGTCACCGATTTCCAAAGTTGCAATGTTGAGCATGGTGTTGTCCATAACGTTTTTATGGATTAAGCCTTCCCAGCAGTGAAGTACCTCCACAGTACTCCCAACCTGGTCCACTACACTGGCCCATGGTGAGTAGACACCTTCTGCCCATGTAGTCAGTTTCTCTGCCAGCAATGTGCTACAACCTTCAGACTCTTTGCACCCACTGTAAAACTGACAATGCATTTCTCTCTTTGGGAGAAGAGACAGGGCGATGCTGAGCCCTTTTGAGATTCTTGCCAATGGAGTGAAGAGATGGAACATTTTCCTACACTGTCTATAATTGTTCTTCAGTCCTAACATGAAGGATCATCCATAGAAAGATGAATGGTCCTGGTCTTCAAGCCTATTCATTCCTTGGATGTCCTATTGAGACTGACAAAATACATAATTAAATAGAAGCCTGATCCAGTTCCAATTAGTTTCAGAGAAAACCAGATTGTAATCTCAGCACGAGCTGGGGTAATAGATTCTTCAGTATGGGCATTTACCTATTGACATTTTGATGGATGTCAAATTCAGATCACATAGGGCTGGTTACACATCTTGTTATTATCAAGCTGTGCTCAATTTGGAGAAAAAAAACACACCCTAGTTTTGAAAAGGTTTACATCCTATCACTGATATCTCAAGCCTTCTAATACATTTTCATTTTGATTTAATAGAAGTTGAACTTAAGTTTTGTGTTTCAGCATAACAATTTTCATGTCTGAAAAGATTTATATTATAAATCCTACTTGCTTCATTTGTCTGCTCTAAAAATTCAATGATAACTATAATTTTTTTCACAAGATTCAGAAGTAGTCCTTATTTTAGGGCTCTGAGTTGGCACAAGGTAAAACGCTTTTACAACACCTCACCATTATTTCTCACTGAATATTCTTTCTATATTATTATTTCTAAATATTGTTTTTATCCAGACATACGTGTAACTCATATTGGCATTAATAGGAGTCCTACATACAGAGCAAGGGTACAGATAATATTATTTCTTAATTCTAATGGGTTTTTGTTAACATGTTTCAGATTTTCTGGATAATAATGAAACAGTCAAGAATTCTCACAGAGCAGCAAACAGTACAGCAAGTATTATTATTCAAGTTTCTTATTTAATGATTTTGTTAAGAACAACTTACATCATTAGTAGACTGACATGTAACTAATGACAGACTCTATATCACAGATATACTAGTTAATTTTTAAACCAGCTGCAAAACATTTGCCCTCTATAGTAAGGCAAGTGACCAACCTTTTTTCAGGGAAGGTTCCACTTCACCTAAACCAAGAGAAAAGAACAAATGTCAGAGAAAAGATATCATACTAAAAAAAAAAAAATCATATTTTTCTCATGTTGGCTCATTTTAATTTAAAACAAAAAAAATCTATTCTTTATATGCTAAATGGCAAGCACTCTATTCTGAGATTTTGGATTTTTTATAACACATCTCTCTTACCATAGAGGTTTTCCTGGGTCTGGGATAGATAAATTCAATGTGCAGTAGTAACCAAGGAAACGTTCAAATCCATGTTTCTGCTTCCAAATGTTAACTTGTGACTACAATTTACAATTTGCTTGATTTTATGCATGTTTCCATGTTGTAAGGAAAGGCCCAGCGGTTCCATTTTAGCTCCAAATAATAAAATGCATATGCAGGTTAGCAAGGCTGTAAATCTAGCAACACTTCCAGTGAAATCCAGGACAAAACATACTCAGTTTCAGTGGAACTATGAGCATTTGACTGCTGCAGTGTGTCACTCCACCTCCATGTGGGACATGGAATTTAAAGGATTGAGCCTGGACGACTGTGGCAAATGCACAGCCTCAGCTGCACTGCCAGCAGCACTCAATGGGCAGTGAGTTCACATGCATTTACTTTTTATGATACCACGCAGTAAGTTGCCTACTGCCTTTTCACACTCCTAGTAGGTATTGATGAAATTCCACTTGGGCCAAAGACTGGGACTGAGATTTCTAAAGACTTCTTAGTGAGCATTCAGATGTTGAATTTTTGTATGTCAGGTATTTTATGACCTTTCCTACTTGCATTAACACTTGTCCACAGTATTTGAAAGCTTGTGGGTGTTTTGGGAGCTATGAAATGGTAGAAATGAACACTTTTCAAATTTTAGCAAGCTCTCCATATTTCACCTTTTCTGTTTCTCAACCATATGAGAGATAGGCTTTTTGCTAGTTGTAAATCGTATCTCAGAATAGGATGCCCAGTTCACAGACTCACATGTAGCAGCCTATCTATTAGTATTTATATATGGTGCTAATATAGAAAGCTCATGCACACATTTAAAAGGTAGAAATTTGATGATATCTCAAGTTTCTGAACAAACAAGTAGAAGTCAGTTTCAGTACATGTTGCTTTTTAATTATATTCTGGTACAGCCAAATAGAATATAAAATAAACTACCGTGAAATGAAGATGTCACTCCTACACTCATCGCTTGTCAAAATGACCAATACGATGTGACATGATGATCTACTGCTCTGCTCATACCAGGGAACTACTTTTTTTATAACAGAAGGATAGTTATTTCCAAACTTGAAATGTTAGCAATTTACTTTCATTTAGCAGATGATGTCAGTCAGGTGAAGAATGTTACTATAATGGCAGAACCATAATTTCTAGTAAACTGACTTATTTGCAATATGCTATCCAAAATCCCCTTAGTTCAGTCAAAATGCTATTTTTTTCCTTCCTTTTCTTTTTGTTTCAATATATTGTCCTGTCACCAATATATCAAATAAAAAAGTTCTAAGTTTCTTGGTCTATCATATATTTACTGGGGTTCCTTAGATTCTTGCTGATTAAAAGGAAATAGCTATTGCCATTCTCTGAAGCAATATCCTGATGCATATTTTGGTTGTGGCTTTGAAGTCTTGTATAAATTAGTGTTCTTTACTTCAAGATGTACTAATGGTAATATTTAATTCTGACAGCTTTTCTGTAATGGTACATTAAACACGAGATGAAAGCTAACAAAGAGACCAATTTACTGATTGGAATAGCCAGTAGATGCTTTATTAACAGCAACGTTCACTTTTCATTTTGTTTGACCTTCTTCTATGTGAGGTTAAAAGCTGAGTAAGCCAAAATAATGCATGTAAACCAGCAGTTAGAGCAGTTGCAGAAGTCTTTACATTACAAATACCTTCATCACTGTCATCATCATCACTCCATACGATGTCAGACAGTAAAGAAATAAAGCCATAAAGCCAATCAGTGGATTCTTCCAATGTCTCATGAATGATTCTCAGTGGTTCTGTGCTGAGCTTGTTAACAGATCTTCCTGAGTGCAGAGTTTAAAACAAAAGCATTTTGAAAAAAAAAAAAAAAATACTCCTTCAGTGATTAAAGTTAATCTTTATTTTATACAGGACTAATTATGCTACCTCCTTTAACAGAAACAAAGGTTGTGAATGTTAATTTTTATTATTCAAGGGTCTGAGGACAGCTCTCCTTCCTGTGCAAGACTGGTATAAACTGTATCCTACTGTATTTGCTGTTCATAAAGTGATTCAGGACATAATAATTTGGGACATGATAATTTCATCTGATACTGCACTCCAAGTTCTGGCTCTTCTTCTGAGGCTTGGCTGAGCAAAGGATAAATATAGATCTGATTCTACCTAATATTCATCCTTTTAGATTATCTCTTCCTTTCCGCCTAGTTTTTTTTTCTGGCCCAGACCCTCTGCCTCTTGATGGCCATCTGTGTCCCACTCCTCATGTCACATGTCCCCTTGAGCCCCCTCCTTTATGCAAGTCCTGGCTGAGGAAATTGCTGAGTCAGGTTATATCATTGCCATGGAGCACATGTAAAAGATGGGAAGAAGCAAGCTCTGTATACTTGGACCAAAATAAACCTGAGTCCAGAGTGAAGGGGAATGCAAAGTCCAAACTGTGACACAGAGACGGCTACTTTCAAACATGTACTCCTGCGTATCTGGTTCTTCTCTTACAACTTTTCTAGAGCTTCTTTCACGTACATTCGTGCACATCTGCGTACTTAATTAGTTCTTGCCTTACTGCTCCTGTAGGCAGGTAAGCTGGCGAACAAGGAAGCTGTGCAGCTAAAAGTGCTCCACCTTCCTGGGACCTCTAATTGGAGTGAGGGTCCTGCTCCCCACTGCACCCACACCCAGGGAGAGCAACCATCAGTGGGCAATGCAAGCATGTCCTTAAAGGCTTTTCCACTTGTGAGTCCATCAGATTTCTTCCTACTCTGTTTATGCTGACATAGTATTTCAGAGGAACTTTCCAGCCTCTGACACGAGTATTTCTTCTAACCTTTCTGTCCAGCAAACTTTTATTTTCTTGAAATCGGTACCAAACACTGCTTAGGAAGAGGGGCGACTCTCATTCAGTCCATGTTAGTGTCCACTGTACTTGAAATGGCAGACCGAACGATTGCCCTATCTGTGAGAAGGTTTCCTACAAATATAGACAATTGAAGGTAGGTCACAAATATGATTGGAGTTGTTGGCCTAGTCTTGTTCCTAGGAGTTTCAATGGAAAAATATACACTGAATTTAATAGTATCAAGATGGGAACCGTATCTCTGTTCATCACTATCTTTCTGTATGCAAATATTTTAGTAGGAAGTTAAATACAAGTCTTTTCAGAACTACTTCTGGTTGCAGTGTTCTGACTCACAAGCCAAATCTTAGCAGTAATCAGAAGTAGTCTCACATGGACTTGCAGGTTACAAAGACAGGCAAAGTGCAGGCTCGAAGCAACTTCTTTGATGGCAGCAGTATGAACAGTTATTTTCTAAAAGTGCTGTAATGAAATATACAAGTAACTTTACTTGAAATATAGCTGTATCACTAAATAATTCCTTTTATTTCTAATTAATTAATCTGAAACGAAAAAGACCAGGGTGATTTTCTACTGTTTTGCATCTGATTATTAATAATGTAGATGGAAGAAATATTTTGGTTAATGTTTTTTTGAAGATTGTGTTATATAGATATATGCTACTGAACAGTCAGACACATCAAATAAATGAATCATGTACCATGATGAAATGACATAATTGCAAAGAAATATGCATGATCTCTTCATTTAGTGTACTATTGTGTGCACTAATGTATTCAGACAAGATTGAGTAGTATAATGGGGAATGTTTACTTTGCTTATCCTAAGGTATTTATTTATTTTCATTGGCCTCATGCATTGAGACGTAGAGCTTTTATTTTTTCAACTGATTTGCCACAAATGCTTTTTTCAAGTGTTTACCAGGAGAATGTATACCTATATTTAGGCTATTAAAAAGAAATCTGCAACCTGACCCCTGATGTCATTTGCACTTTATTCTAATCTAGAGGTTCTAAGGAGTCCAAGTGGACTAATAGAATGGGCATGGCCAGAGGGGTCTAGCATAACTCAATTTTTTGATTCACAAGCAGGGGTGGTTTAACTTTGAACAGCTGCCTTGATTTCCACTCTGGCTATCCACCTACCCTTTACCCACTGGTTGCTTAGGGATGACTTCGTTGCTTTTACAGCCAGAGGCTTTTACAGCCGCAGGGACTACAGCTGTAAACTAAACAAGAATTGGTGTCAATTTATTTTAATATACCGCTCTGTCAACTAGCAGTTCAAGAACTGCTTCACAGGTAGCAGAGCTGTCCCCCTGGGCAGGCAAGGGAAATGCTCAGAGAAGAACAAGATCAAGAGCAGAGGAAATTATTCCAACCACCCCAAGGCAAGCCATCTTTGCTGATGAATCAGAGTCCTCAAAGTCATATCCTGGTCTTTAATTCTTAACATCTTCATAGCAAACTATGTAAAGGGATTAGAAATTGTAAGTGTCTGGAGGCAAAACTCTCCAGTCACACCTACACTAACAGGCCCAAGTTGCAAATCCTTTTTAACACAAAAAGTTTAGAAAAATCAGTTTGGGGCTGTGTAGAGGATACTTTAGTGGTATTTGCAAAATTAAATTTTGTATACAAATGGACACTGTGAGATCCACTTGTGGTCTGTTGCAAGTGACACAGGCCTGGAAAGTTGTCTCCTTGTGCATAAATCTGGTTAGCTTTTGTTGTATTTCCTACATTTTTAAAAAGTAGTGCTAACAGTAATGATGTGTCCTAAAATGCTTAAGAACACCACACCAGGTAAGGCTGAAGCGAAAATTACTACTGATCAAATCCATGCTTTTAGCTCTCCCCACAACTTTGACAATAGCAGGTTCTTTCCCTAGTAGAACAAAACACACAAGAAACAAAGAAAATTCAGGGGGTAACAAGTAGAGAGAAAGATGCCATTTGCCTCACACACATGCAAAGAAAGATAACCATTTCCAGAGGGTTTGCATACTCTTGCTTCAAGAGTGAAGCTGAGAGAATGCAGATTTTCATAACAAAGTCTGAGCTTGATATTTTTATGTAATTTAGATTTTTCGTTTATTTACAGATGTCCAGCAAGGGTACAGTATGATGATTTTTTTTTAGAATAGTCTTGGATTCAACATATTCAGACTGGATTAGCTGTTCTCTGTCTGACTTTTCATTTCATGGCAGACCTTAGAATACAAATGATTTTAAAACTAAGCTCACAATATACTTCTCTTGCTAGCATATGTTATATAGTATGCAATATATAATTTGTAACTATAAACTATAATTAATATATCATATATCATATATCCTCGATCATCTACTGTTCTGGGATTAGCAGGGGCAGGATCTTGAATTTAAACTCTAAAGAGCCTTTATGAATACAGAGTATTTCTCAGATAGATATAGGCTGTGAAGTTCTACCTTTTGCTGAACTTGTAAACAGGGACTGAGCCAATTGTTCCTCTTAGATAATGTAGTAGAATACTAAAAGTCTGTCAAGGGAGGAAGGAGGGGAAAGGAAGTGAAGCATTACTCAGCAGGTTAAGCTCAGGGACAAAACATGCAATTAATATTGAAGACTTTGTGTTGACAGCATGGAATTTCATTTAATCAAAGCTTAAGTTCAGATTATCCTATCTAGCCAAATGCACCTGAAAGCCAGGTGTTGAATCCCTGGACGTTTCTAGATTTCCTCAAAAGCCAATACAGAAAAATGTATTGTGACCTTCAGAAGGCAACTTTTTGCCTTCCTCTGACATCTTTTTTAGGGTTATATGAATTAATTTCCAAAGATGCCCATCCCTTTTCATTGACTAGGAAGGAAAGGAAGCCGGAAAAATTAGCATGGACATGACATCTTATTTTCATATGACTGAGGTATGTGACATGGATCCTTATTAGTGGTGCTGTTTCATATTTAAATCCTTCTTGTCATTGTACACTTTGGCTAAGCACTTAGATATGTAACTTTACATTCATAATTAATTCCAGGTCAACACAACTATTCACCTTGATAAATTACTTGCATTCCAAAACAGCATTGGTACCACCAACAGTGCTCTGCTATAACATTTTGTCTTGTCATGACATTTTATTACTTGGTTCAGTATAAGAGATGTTTTTCAGTTTGGTAGAAGTTCAGCTCTACTTGTGCTGGCACTTTCACTGCTATGAGAATAATTAATAGTTTTGCCTTTTTTTTTTTTTTCAGTGGGAACTTCAAAATTTTAATTCCAGAACTTTCTGGCAAATGCTGAAATTTGGAAGAGTAAAAGCTGACAGAGAAAGAATCCCAGTCAAACTGAAGGGCTTTGTGTACTACCTTTCAACAAAACATTATTGTAGAAAAACTCAACTGAATTTGGATGGGGAATGTTCATTACCTGTTTTAGATACCTGCAAGAAAATTTGGAAGCTTGTTTGGATTTTCTTTACTAAAGATATGCAAATTTGGTTAAAATAATTCTTTAAGCAATAATTTCATATGTGTTGTAGGTATTAAATACTTCTGAAAACTTCCTATGTGTTTTGAAACTGGCTTTCATTATCATTACATCAAAATTAAACTGCTACAATTCTTTGTAGTTCTCCAACATTATTGGTACAGAAACAGTAATTTGATTGAAAATGTGAGAACCAGAATTATGACAGACTAATTTCTTCAGCTTTGAACTCTCCTTGGCTCACAATTTTTACTCCAATTGATCTGAAAATAGAATTTGTACCTTTAATGATAATTAATAACTCACACTTAACACAACTCTTTGAAATCAACCAATAACAGACTTCCAAAGTCCTTCAATCAGCATTAGGCACGTTCTTGGGACACAAGATAATTTTCATAAAGTGACAAAGTCACTTCAACTGCAGCAAAATCGTGGCATTTTGCAAACAGAAGAAACCTTTTTTTCATCAGGACTGATAATGGGTCCTTAAACAGGGTCTTTTGGAAATAGGAATTAATTAATCACATGGTATGATTTCTTGTAGCACCTTGAGCAAATCTGGTTATGTTTCATGGTCTGTGTCATTTATTCCTGTGAAATGCACAACAAAAAGTGACTAATTGATTTATCTGTGCAAATCACTTCAGTCATTATTCCAGTCTTAATAACTGTGCCAGGTATGTAGTCTCCTATCAATCTTTTTTGCTTGTCAAATAGTTAAATATATACTCAGAGTTCAACCTGTGTTAAAGGGTTTTTTTAAACAAATTGCAGTGAATTACTTAATAATTGTTGGGTTTTCATCAATTACATATTTTTGACTCCAGTGAATTGAATGCAATTAAATTACAGATGATGGTAATTAGCTGGTGTAAAGATTGATCTATGAGATATAATCTAATTCATTGATACTGACAAGTACAGCTGATGAAGACAGAGAATTTCTGTCATGTTTGATAAAATACAAAAGCCTAGCACTAGTTTGTGATAATAAAACATATCCTAGTTTTAGTAAAATATTCTCTTAGAAATAGAGACCTGTATTTTAATATGAAAGTTTATATATTTTTAAGGTTTGTTATTAGTAGCAGTAGTTTTTTTCTACGCTGTGATCTTCTGAATAGTATCTAACATATAAAACTCAATAAAGTCTTCCATTATTAATATTCCAGTTCATCAGCATAGGTGTCCTTAGGTCTTATCTTCCTAGTTCATAGACTAACATTTTTGTCATGCTTACAGCACTAAGGTTCAGGACAAACTCTGCTGGGTATCATTGAATGATAAGCATAAAAATAACAATTTAATTTTGAATTATAAGTATATTGAATTGTAAGCATAAAAACAATGCCAAAGAAAACTCAGACAACATTACCCAGTAATTTCCATTTCATAGGTACTTAAATTGTAAATATGAAGACTACAGTCTGTATAAATCTTCCCTGTTTCTTTCTAATATCAGCCTTAGATAATTATATTGAGGTCAATTCCATAGAGAAAACCTCACCTGAAAGTGGACAAATGCTTTTTACCCAAAATGAGAACAAAGCAATTATAACTAGAATCTAGCTACCAATAACTAGAATTGCCAAAATTTAGAAAGAAATTCACAAAGTGTCACAAAGTATCAGGTAATTTCAGGTACTTTTGATATAGCCATACACGTGGTCAGGAATTTAGATTTAGGATGGGCTTTACATGTAATTAATATGACTTGATTTGATATCAGCTGAAAGGCTTCTGATTTGATGGATCAGACCCTAATTAGGTGGTGTTTTCTGAAACAGCCAGACATTTTATCTAAAATAATGTAAAGCTTTATTTTTTCTTACTCTAAGGATTCAATTCTCTAAGAACACAGATCTTAACTTCAGATTAAAAAGGCAGTGCTGTTAAATAATTGTACCATGGCATTTTTAAAGGGCATTTATGAGGGTAAAATGAGTATCTTTCAGCTCGTCACCATTTTCTGGGAATCTCCTGGCTGAGGGCGTCTCTTAGCTGACAGATCTCTTGCAAGTATTATGTGCGAATCTGGAGGAGGCTATTGCAATGAACTTTGCAGCCCCAGCCAGCCAGATTTGGGGTTAGCAGAGAAGCAGTGCTGCCGCGTCCTGGCACTCTGCTCGTGCCCATGCTTTGTTATCGCCAGTCAGCAGCCCGCACGCACACACGCGTATTCAGAACACTGCAGGCAGAACGTCTTTACCAGGTGGTAAACAGGGATCATCGCAATGTTGTGAATAGGTGGCTATAGCGGATGGTAACAGGATGAACCCCAGAAAGGCCAATAAAAAAAAGGAAGAAACACCGTTAGCAATAATGAACATCCTCAGCTGTCGTTTGACTAAAGGAAGCAGTTACAGAGTGAAGTGAGGAGTTATATCATCTCTGGGGGCTGCTGTTATGAAGCAGAAATTGGAGTTCATTAAAAAGAAAAACAATACGCTGTAGATGCAAGATAATACAGTACGAATCAGAGCAATGTAAAGACGTGGTTAAATAAGGCACAGGTATTTTCACAAGTTACAAACATATTCTATTGCTGAAAAGAATACATTACATATAGTTGATTCTAGTTGAATTATTTCCATTTCTTCAACAGCAAATAACCAGAGTTACATTACTGCAATTGTTATGGCAATGAATTACTGGTTTTGTTTGTTTGTTTAAAATTAGAAATTTCACAGATACCATTATGGGCCAGAAATTTAGTTTGTGTTTTGTATCCCATGAAGGGCATTTAAGCATGTAAGATTTATCTTCTTAGACCCTTCCTTATTCATTGAGTCAGTTTCTGAAATTTCATATTTTCAAATTCATGACTTCATGACGTTTGATCTATCACAATTTACCATCTTGTATATGCTAGACCATTTGGGATGAACGTAGTACTTGCAGCACTGCAGTACTTCACAGACTGTCATTCTTTCCAGCATAAATGCATTTTCTAGGGGTTTATAACTCAGCTGTAAAAGTTGCTGCAGAGAGAAACATAGGCAGCCCTTCTTTGAACTGGAATTGGGTTTAAAACCCTTTAATTGTTTTTATCATTATGCAAGACAGTGAAAAAAAAAATATTTTTTAGGTTTTGGATACATTAGTGGAAGTCCCGTATAATTCAGTTAAGAATTTCATTGAGAACTTTGAAATGCATAAGCTGTTTACTTATGCTCTGGACTGACACTTGTAAATACAGTAAAAATTGTATTTTGAAAGACTGTAGCACTGTTTTGATAAGTTCCAAGGTGAGGACAGCGAGAGCCAACACCTTTTTTTTTACATCCCACTCCTTTGTTCTGTAGATTTGTCTACAGTTTTGCATGAATGGAAAAGCTTTTACCAATTATTTCAATTTGGTGAGACTATGAAACACCTCTTGCAGCAAGAGACAAAATTATTTGTTCCATTAAGTTTGCTGGTGCTTTAAAGTAAGTCAGAAGTTAATTTTTTTTCCTGAATAAGTGCAAAGGTATTATCGGTTTTAAAACTGGTGGATATACAGTCATAAAGTACAACAGTAAATGTAGTGTACACTCTTCTTTTTGCAGTCCTTAAAAGTTTCCAGTAAACAGGACCCCAACAGAATGACTACAGTGTGATAACATTCCCAGAGGAAAACGGATGTATATATTCCTAATAATAAATATTTCACAAAAAAAAAAAAAGGAAAGAAAGAAAAGAAACCCAGTAGAATAGCTGTGTTTTGCCGACTTCTACGTCTCTGAATGACAAAACAAACACTCTGCATCTAACAGATTTTGCAACTTACAGTTTTATTATGCAGGAGACTGGGAAAACAAATGTCTGTGTGTCAATTATACAGTACAAGTTGTTTGGAGTCCTGTTCTTTACCTTCTTGCGTCTTTTTTCTCCAAAATACAGATGTTCATGTGAATATATTGTTCCTAATTTTTTATTTGTTTTTTTTTTCCCCTACTAGAGAATATTAATAGGTATATAATCCTGACTACCCAGGGCCAGCCAAAAGCCACAACAATTTGGCCAGATATTTTGCCATTAACTTAAAAAGGGAAAGGGGGAAAAAAAAAAAAGAAAGCACTAAAGAGAACATCTGACTGGAATCCCAGCTGCTTCTTGTGGAGCTGGGAACTCCATGCCTTGATGCCATGTTTGCTCCCCATTCCTGTCATTGACAGGCATTACCTCCACAGAGATCTGCCTTTACTGCAGGTTTCTAAAAAGCCTCTTTATGGTTGAGCAAAATGAATTATCCACAACAAAGAGCCTGCTATTTTTTCTTCTATGAAAGCAGTCACAATAAAATGGCAAGCTCATCATGCTGTGTGTGTGTTCTATATTTTCACTTAGATTATTTTGTGGACAGTTTTGGGTTTCATAGATTTGGTGAGGTTTCATTAGGTTTGATTTAGTCTGGCCTTTAGATGACTGGTTAAATCACTATCAATTTACTCTGAATATTGAACACTCTGGAGCTGAAATTAGGGTGGTGTTAATTAGCCGTAATTGGTCACGGAGCTGGCAGGGAATTCTGAACACTTTATTAGCCTATTAGCAAACGTGGATTCCTGGGCAATCAATCTTTAGGACTAAAATAATCTTAAATTATTTAGTTACATTTACCAATTAAAATATATAATCCAGTTATGTGTACAAGAAGTGGGTGAAATACATTCATGAATTATGAAGCCAATTAGCAAGGTGTATTTTCTAACACAAAGGATGGTAGTAATAACAAACTGTTGCTAAGCACACAACAAACCAAAATGAATCTTTTTTCTGCATTTCTGAAAATTCTGAGAACGTATAAGAGATCTTCCAAAGCAGTATGTTGCTTACTGCATATTCATACACGCTACATACTGCATGAGATTCAAAGTTTCTTATCTCAGCCTTTTGTAATGCATTTCACCTTCATACCACATCAGAAATGTTTCAGTCATGTTTGTGGTTGTACAGTGCAGCATGATAGGAATGCAAGCTTTCATTTCTTTCCTCAAAGGAATGCACATAACACACTAAAGCTAAACACTGCAAAATTTAATTTTCTTCTTCTGGGTAGATAGAACAGGGGCAAATATTTCAGCACTGATCTAATTCTTGGCTCATGCTTTCCTCAAATTCCACTGCCAAAGCTGACTTGCAAATCTCATCTCTGTTCTAACCACTGAACAAACTGACACATAACCACCAAGGAGGCACAGATTTACACATGCACCCCATAACACAGAGCCCTCTTGCAATATTTTATATCACAGCCAGCACCTCCTGAATACCACAGAGTACTATAGAACTTACAGTAATCATGTTCTGGATGTGTAAAATTACATAAAAGTTATATTAAATCTTTCTGTGACTGGAGCTTGAATTCATGTCATCTAACTTCAACTACCTGAAACCTAAGTGTTATCCTCCCTCAGCTTCCTTCAGTTCTAAAGGCTGCTTTTCACATACTGCATAGAGACCCCCCCCCCCCCCCCCCCCAAAGTAATTTACCACATCTATTTTAGGATGAAACCAAACACCTCATTTTCATATAGTTACTTCTGGGACAAAATTCATCTTATATAAACTGTCAAAATTCCCAAACTTGATAGTTTACTTCTAAAAGAACATGAAACCATAGCAATCAAGAGGCAAAACCTATGGGTTGGCACCCTGTAATCACAGAGGCAATGTGACGTTCATATTGATAAAAGAATACAACAGAGCTAAAATACATATACTAGTACTTTATGTCTTTTTGGAATTATTTGCCTTTAAGATAATGAAAGCAAAATTGTTAATTGTTGAAATAGGAAAACAATGCTTGAATTCAAGTCTAAAATGTTTCCTATTCTGTTGATGTGTTGCGTTTCTACTGAGCTTCATGAATCTCTGTGTAATCTAGGTAAACTCATAATTTAGGGCATTACACTTCCTTTATTGGCCAGAGGCTAGCAGTTCTGTAGTGTAATCAGGAGGAGCAAATCTGTGTATATTCCTCAGCCACACAGTTCCCATCCTGGTTTACTATGTCAACCCGCTCCTGTTTTCTGCTGCAGTGAGTCCTGTGCAGTACAGTCACTACTAGCAGCTCTGCTATGGACATGGTCATTTCTGGCACAGAAACGTAGTGGACGTCTCTGGTGGGAGCCCGTAGGTCAGAGCCAGCCCCAGTGTGGAGGTGTGTGGCACTTTTTACCTGGCTCTCCCAGAGCTCTCCCAACACAGGTCCTTGCTTCCTGCAAATCTGGCCAAGGGCTAGCTCTGCAGATGTGCATGGTATGCTTTTAAGTCATCCCACTAGGAATCAGTGTGAAACACCTGCACTAAAGTCAACAGGATTAACTGTATGGATGAGTGAGTGAAATTCTGACTACAAAGGTCCATAGATCCACCTTTTATATGCAAGGATGGGACAATCTGCCCCGTAGTTATCTTTGTGTCTCCACTGAGATCTCTGGCTAGGTGCTTTGTAAATACCTTATGTGATTCTAACAGATGCTTTAATGAAATCTTGCAGTCACAGAGATGTTGATCAGTAGGCATCTCTAGAGTTCATCTAGTGCAATCCTTCTCAGTGTGGGACTGCTGCCAACACTGGATATGGCCAGCCATGGCCGCCTGGTCTAATCTTGAACTCTACCAAGGACAGAGAATCCGCAGCCCCTCTCAGCAACCTGTTTCAGTGCTGCACCGCGCTCCTTGTAAAGACTTCTTCATCCCCAGTGTTCAACATGAGCCTCTCAGGCAGCAATTTCTGGCCATATCCCCCTTGTTATATCACCTGATACAAGGACATCATCTTGGTGACTGTTTGTCATCTGTCATTTTTCTAACTGCCCTTCAGAAGGCTGCAGGCTGCTCTTAGGTCACCCCTCAGTTTCCTCTTGCCTAGACTAACAGAGTTCAGCTCTCCCAGCTTGTCTCATTCATATGCTATGCATACTGTCTAAACTTGAAATTCATGGAACTTCAGGGAAAGGAATGGAAAGAAATTTAATGCACTGACTTATGAAAGGCAAGTGTTATTTAAGGAAAAAATACACTGTATGTTCTGTGTTTCATAGATTAAAAAATATACAATTGAATATAATTTCTTTGGCATCTTTCATTTGCATTTAAAAACTAGGAAATTAATTTTAATCATGCTTGCAAAACTAAGCTTACAGTCCTGAAAATAACTGTTCACTACTTTTATGCAGTTCTGGCTCTTCAAAGAGCAGCGTCAAACACAAGAGAAAATATCACTGGGTTTTAGATTTAAGGAGTCACATAAAAATATGCTCCAAATTCTACTTTCAGTATGAAAAGATGGCATTACTTCCACTGGAGGCAAAGGGCCAGACTGTCAGAGGATGAAAATCAGTCCAGTATCAATAACACCAGTCAGGTGGTCCTATGTGAAATCATCAGCTATTTCCATGGAATTTTTATAAATCAGTGAGTTCCACCTGGAAGAATCAGACTGAGTAGGAACTCAGGGGTTGAAACCCAGGGGTCATGATAAGAGCTGTGTAGCCATTGTTATATTTATGTAAATATAGAAAACAGTCTAATAAATCCTGGTCTGAAGGAGTACTGCAGTTCCTTCTCTTAACATTTCACCGTTGAGACCTGATTTAAATGCTGGCTTAATTAATCACTTAGGAACAGAAATATCTTTGGGAAGGAAAAGAAATGAACTCATGAACTCAAAATACTAAAGTATCATCTCTCAGAGATCTCCACAAAATACAAACTCACCTTGCAGATTAAATTTTACATTTTTTTATTTCTACAGCCTGATCTGAAAATGTCAGTTTCCATCAACACCTTTGGGGTTTAAGCTCATTTAACCAATAAAATATGAACATCAGATTTCTATCTGCTTAGAAAGTTTCCTTCAGTCTCCAGCACGAATACAGATTCTCTTTGCTTAACATTACCCTGACTAGTATACTGAGCATGCATGAGCTGACAGCCAGTTCAGGAATCGCTTAGTTTAGGAGTTTTGCTTGAGTTATGCCCTGGTTCCTGACCGCTTATTGACAACATATTGAGAACCTGATTGATTGATTGAAATATTAATATGGAAAATTGAAAGCAGAATATGGTGGTTTCTCTCTCTTGGTTTACATCTATGTTGTTGCATTAAGTCTGTTGTGTCCAAATTAAAATCTGATGTCTGTTTTGGCAGGATTGCTCAAAAGGAACTTTATGTCTTTCTGTGACTCAGGTGAATTCCTTCTGAAAACAAGGGCAAATGAGAAGCACAAAACTTAACAGAGGTTTGTGATATGTTTTCTCCACATTTCAAGCTTCTCTGTCATCCATTGATCCAGGATTGGGCGGTTTCTTTCAAGCTCTATCTGTGTCTCAAAAGCTTTTGAAGTAAATCTTAGGGTCAATATTGATATATAGCAGGACAAAAATCTATGGATTTATCAGTAAACTAATAAAGTCCAGGAAATTAACTTTGAAACATCAACTCAATTTGTTTTGAATTAAAAGGCTGAACTCTGAATTTCAATTCCTAGTTAATTATTGTGACAGATGTGATAACTTTAGAGCAGGAGTTCTTATTTAAAAAAGCAAAGGACCCTAGTCATTTGTTTTCTGTTTCACTTATGCGTTTCCCAGTCGTTATAGACTGTTTACTTCACAAAAGTTTTGATACTGAAGTGGCTTGCTGAACACTATGCCCCCTTTACAAACATAGGTAATTATTTTATTTTATTTTCCATATATATCATTGCCAGATACAAGGCATAAAAATCAAGTAGCAATGATATAATTCTAGTCACCATTCTTTTCTTCCCATTACTCAACCACAATCACAGTCCTTGTACTGCACACACCTTCATTTTCATCTTTGCTCTCAGTAAGCAATATGTATCCCTAAAAATTCAGTCAGTTTGCCCAGTTTTAAAATGTGCTAGAATTATTGTCTTATTGAAGATAAGGGTGTGACTTAGCTAATGTTAAGAATCTGGTCCTCTGTGCTTATGTTTTTTGAAGATGAATTTAGAGTTAGAGTTTATAAATGATCTTTTGCATATTTCTTGTCATTGAACTGTGTAAGCAGATGTCAGAACACTCAAGGCAACTATGAAAGATTTTAAAATATATTTCAGAAAATGAGATTTAATAATTGATTTTTTTTTAAATAAGTTTATGTAGAAATTGCAAAACAGAAATCTGAATACACATGCTCATATGCATATTATATTACTGTCAACATACACATTTTCCAGGATGAGGATGGGCTGCAAAATGGAGAGATTTAAATTATAAAGATGTATGAAGTGTAAACTAATATGTTCTGACATTTCTCACAATATCTCTCTCTTGATAAACTCAGCAGAGACACTGTGCTGGCTCCAAGAAGGTGAGAGACATGCATATTTACATAATGCACACTCCTTAATAAATTTTTAAATTTTAATATACAAGATGTCAAACAGAATATGCTGAATTTTACCTGCAAAGGCTTTGTAATCCACCAAGTCGAACATTACAATAGCTACTGCTGACCAGGTAACAATCAGAGCAACAACGAGAAGCCATGCTGCTGGTGAGCTGAACGTCGTTACGAGGTCTTCCGTAACTGATTTCTTGCCCACTTTCATTGATGATGAGGGAACGGATCCGTTCTTACCATCTATTATTGTTGTGGTTGTAGACATACGTCCTAGGCAAATAGTCAAAGCAGAGGAAATAGAATGTAACACTTGGAGCCTAAAAATCAAGAATATTAATGTTGTTTTGAAATTGTTCTGTAATCAGAATATTTAAAATAAATGTAAATATTGCATTATTAAAGACAGGCTCTTGTGCTTTCTGAAAAGAGTTTTTCCTGAACGGGGGCCACTTTTAGTAAAGTTAATTTGGGAGCAAACATGATGAAATAGCCATGACCAGCCTTTTCGATTATAATATGACATTTTTTAGTCTGCCATGAATAGCTACAGACCTAGGAGAGTGACTGATGAAAGAATAAAATATTATTACTCTCCAAAGGACTGTCTTGTTATGGGCTGTAGGCCAGATTCTCAGGTGATCTGATTAAGTGTACTTCCACTGACTGTAATGGAGCTAATGTGCCTATGCCACTTGAAGTTTGGCTGGAATTCTGCTGTCAAGGACATGTATCAATGGCAATAGGAATGTATATATTCCATTTCATCTAACAGAAACAGAAGTGTTTTACATGTCCAGTATTCTTACAAGTTGCAAAGAGGCTTGTAGCTGATTTTTAAATACCTTTGTTTATGGCATTTTTCACTTAATGAAATACTCCTAAGAAACAAGAGTTACAGTGCCAAAGCAGACTTGATTCCAGAAAGCATACATTTGGTACTAGAAAGGTGGTAGGGAGGTGAGTACATACATTAGCTAAATCAACAGTTGACACACATTAACTGTTTAATGGACAGTTAACAGTAGTCACTTAATCTACTTCTTCCTGGGGTGTTAAGAAATGTTAATTCTGGACATGAACCAAAACTGTGGTAACTGAAACCTGACTACATCTGCAAATTCTCAAAACACTCTTCTTCACAAAAGAAAGTGATAACCTAAACAACCTTGGTTGGTATTTGTTTTCCAGTATATACAATAACAATAGTAAAAAGATTCATAACTCCATAGTCAAAATCAGTAGAAGAGCATAGTATCTCCACTTAGCTTAGTTTACAGTATCTGCTTGTAAACTACTATTAAAATATACAAAGATATGTTACATATGTTCCTGGTCTGGTTGATGATACCAACTCTCCTAAACTAATGTAAGTGATTTCAGGGACCCTTGCCCACACAGAGATCTGAAATTTCAGGGAATCAGGTGATGCCTGGTTTGCTCATTCTTTGCTTCTCACCCTGAGATCACCTATCTTCTGTCACAGCTGATACAACCTATAAAGCTGACAACTTTCTAGGGTGACAGAGGTAAGGAAGGTGACAGGGCTGCTCTGTACATAGATAAACAGTTTCACTTTTCACATAGAAAATGGCAAATATGCATTTGGAAACTATCACTAGAGCTAAGGTACAAGGCTGTTGAAGACTTTCAGATATTTGCCATCACAACATGCACACAGCCTCTATTTGGGAATCACTATATCAATATTCTTTAAGAAATAAATGAAGAAGGGATTAGATCCTTGATCTTACCCACAGGTACATATATTTGTCCCTAAAAAAAAGAAAAGATGGCATAACAAGTCTTCCAATATTTATGCTAATGAATATTGGGTTTGTTCCTTTTTCTGTAGAAAGTGAAAAAAATACTCTAAAGTGATACTGAAATGACTTTTATGTATCTCATATATATGTGTAGAACTGGGAAGGACAATTTTGGTATCAGAGGTTCCCTAACTCTTAATCTGTCATATTTGTAGAGTGTTAAAATTCATACCCCGAACTATTCTACATTTCTTTTTTTTATTATGTAGTGCATTGCAGTTGTGTGTACTTCCCTTAGCTCTACCTTTTAAACTTGCTTCTGCACAAGCATCCTGACACTGATCAGTGCCTTGCTTCAAGCCCCAGAAAGCTGCTCTGCTACAAACCTGTGTTGTATAAGCAGAACAAGACTGACATATTACATGTTTTTTGTTACTTATTCAAAATTTAGTCTTGTTTATAGAATGTTTATTTTGCTTATGAATAATGTCTATCTACTAGGACAGAATTTATACACTTTTAAAAAAAATATTATAAACTCATCGCTGTTTCCATTTCTCCAAACATAAATTTTAGATCAAACATTTCACAGCAGGAGGAAAAGTCTGCCAAGTGACAGCTAGCAATAAAGATCAGCTTCCTAAAGTCAAATTCAAAATCAATAGCATTTTGTTATCCTACTGCATACAAAATGCAAGTAATTTGTGCACGCAACAGGTCATAAATGACACATTATGCATTTTTTTCCCTTGGGGATATCAGTCAGAGTTTATGATGTGTAAGAGAGAATAGAAAGATACTGCCTCATCTTGACAAATCTGATTAGTACCACAGCATATCTCCAAGGACATACTAATGACAGATATTTGCACAGTTATAATACAAGCAATTAAAACTCTATGTGTGTATATAGATATAGACTTATACATATAATTACCATTCAAAGGATCATTCCTCTAGGTCTAGTGCTATGTAAAATTAGTTCCTTCTTATTTAGCACACCTAACTTTTCAAATTCAGACTGCTATGTGCCTTCTTTGGTCAAGAAAATAGTTTCCCATGATTTATCAATCTGAGCAATGCTGCGGAGACAAAGCTCAAGTATGCTAGAAGGTTATCTATTGCATGCTTTTGGCTGTTGATGTAGTCAAGACAGATTTCCCCTTAAAAACTCAGGATGTTATGCAATAAAATCACCACTGTTACATTCATTGAAGTGGGAGTGAACAGCTATTGATGCAAATTTGACTGGAAGTCAAGCTAAGAATAATGCTGTTATACTGCTGGAGGTTCCCAATGCAGGTGGTTGCAGTATGATTCAGGTGCCTAAGAAAGGTCTCCAGTGTTGTTACAGATGCTTTATGATATCAGAGACATCTTCACAGGACTGGCAAGCATCATCTACAGGACAGTAACTTCTGAACTGCCTGGAAGAACCCAGACAGGATGTCCTAAACCACTAAAAATAGAAATTAGATTTTTCTGTCCCCAGCTACTAATATAAACAAAATTCTCTGGAGGACTTTATCTGAGGACTCCTAAGGAAGACATTGTTTGCTACTACGTAATCTCATGTGAGGTGAATTTTATATTGATACCATCACAATTTCATTACTCCAAAAAGAAGAGCAACAGCACCAAGACGATTGCTCTCCCCACTACAACCACTCTGTTATTGCAGTACTAACAGTGCTGTCCTGACACTTTTCTCTGCCTGTTCCTTGCTTTGCAGTGTCCAGGTATTGTGTGCATTTTTGTCCATCTCCTACCAGTTCTAAACTCCTCCCCAAACCTGCAGTGATGCTATTTATACAGCTAGACCAGCAGAGGAAGAGGGGACCTACAGATAGGTAATGTTTCCATCAATTCAGCCAGCAGCAGTTCTCCTTTTTCTCAGAAAAGTGCTGAAATTAAGCAGAGCTCCTGCCCAAGATGTCAGTGGGGCTTCAGGTGCCCAGTGCGGGAATGAGAAAGACAGGCATTTTTGTTGCTTTGAAATCACCTGATGGAGCCTATTGAGTTTTACTTTTACAATTGACAGGAGTGATTCAGCAACAGGTTAGAATCAGATTCCTGAACTTCACCAGATATCCTTGACACCTGTATAATACATATATTATCTCCCAAGAAAAATTTCACTGTCTATATTACAGCTAAGCAGAATCCAAGTCAGTTTACTTTAGATGAACACTGCAGTGGATCAGGAAATTCATGAGCAGATCAGTTGTCCCTGCTTTGGGGGAGGCAACATCTGTCACAGCAGTGGAGGGTGCAGCTGAAGGCTGTTACAATTTCAGCCACCAATTTTAATCCACCACCCCAGGTCTTCTAGAGCCTCCTGGCACTTTGGGTTGTGATGGCTATTGATTTTCAATGAGGATGGGAACTTTAAAAGGTTGCATATACATTTCTATAAAAAGATTACTCTGGGGATGTATACCTCTGACTCCACATCACAATTTCTCATGCGCACAGAACTACCCTATCAGGTCACAAATGTCACCTTTACATCAACAGATTGATTTGCTAAATTCCAGACAGCTAAAACTCTGAGATACTTGCTATTCCTCTGGTTTTAGAGCTGTCACTTAGGATACAAACTAAAGACCCATAAGGTCTTGTAAGTATAAATAAACCTCAACAATTGGTGACAACTTTGAGGAGAACACCATGCGACTTTCAGAGTCCAGAGTAAGCTTGTAGTCCTGGCAGCTTAGATAAAATAGCCTTTGTATTTGTGAGTTGAGCTCCTCTTAAAGCATAATAAGCATAGGAGTCCATGGTTAAGCAAGGGCACTTGATTTTACAGTTCAGCAGCTGTACCTTCCACTACCCCAGAAGAAAAACAAAAAAAACCCAAACCAAACCAAAAAATACCCCTACTCCATTCAAACTCATTCAAATGTAAAGTCGTAATTTTTTGTATTTATGTTATTTCATAGTTATTTTATGTATTACAGTATTCTGCCAACAGCACACAAAAAAATAAAATCAAGTAAAATATTTCATGTGAAATGCCTTTTTAAGGCCGGGCATATTAAAAGCAGAGGGCTAGTCATGCTACTAAAAAGAAAAAAAGAGGTTGCTCCCTTTTAAATAATAATATTGTTGCTAGGGCAATTCAGTTGGGATGTGAGAAGCCTCAGTGCAATCTGCTCTAAATGAGAGAGCTGGTAGATTTTGACTTGCCTGTTGCACTCCCCAGACGAGCACTCCAATAAACAGGCTATAGAGTATTCTGGATTCAGGTCATTAATGGCTCCTGTTCGACCTATTCCACTTCACTTGGAATATTTAAATACTAATTAAGGGAGCAGAAAAGAGAAAGAAAGACTGTATAAATTGACACTGTATGTTAAGCACCGGGTTGAGCCTTGGGCTTTAACCTGGTGACCTTATCAATTCACCACTGTTGCAATGATGCAGGCAGAAGTCTCAGCCTACGGTAAGGAGGGTACCACAGGGAGAAGAGGACAAGGGATTAGAACCCTTCAGTGAAGGACTGGGCAATGGATATGAGATAATCTGCTGCATTTTTTCAGGCCCAGCACATCACCCTTAGTGAGTCCACAGACCTCTACAGCTCTCACAATAATCGCTTTTTTCTGATGAGGGGAAAACACTTTCTACCACAAGAAAAGACTATGCCTATGCCTGTTGTTCAGGTGATACTTATGCCTGACTGCGGCAACCTCCTCTTTTCATCTCTCTGCTGTTGTTTCTGTACCCTTGGCTTATAGAAATGGAAAGGAAAAAAACAAAATTTCTGCTGTGCTTAATAGTTAGTAGCTTGCAATGAAATATCAGTAACAATATTCTTTCCTGACGTGGTCTAATGAATTTTGTCCAGAAAGCTTTGCCTCATCATAAGCATGTAGCGAGTTTCCCAGCACTTCCATAGGCACAGGGAGTTGAAAACTCTTCACTGGACTCATGCTTTTTGCCTCCATTATATGTTTATGTGGGAACAAAATGCAGGGCAGAGAGAAGAGAGACCCTCAGAACCCACTGTACACACCTGGACAGAGAACCTCCACCATTTTCTCTGGCCAGCACCAGGGGCCAGGAGATGCAGATACTGCATGGTGAATACTGGAGTGCAGAAGAGCTCAGAGGAAGAAGAGCAAGAGGAATCCAAATGTCAAAACCTTCTGCTCTCCTTCAAATGCTGCTAAAGCATGTGATTTACAGTGGTCTTAAAACCAATTACTATGGAGGATCTGTAGTCCTGGTAACCTTCAACAGGTTAGGAACCTAGTTAGATCCACTAATATGTACCATGTTTTCTATTGGACATACATGGTAATATAAAGGCAAGACTCTTTCTAACACTGAGAGGCAGATAGAAGCAGGGAAAGACAACTTAAATAGGCAAATTCAGCTTGTCTTTGAAAGCTCCTCTCTCTCACCATTACCTGCAACAGGGTCTGTGAATAGGGCAGTGATCTACCGTGCAGGCCAGAAATGGGTAGCAGGCACCTAGCGTAGGTCTTCTGAATATGAAAGAGCTTCTGCAAGCTGTTGAGCAGAAATGTGCCAATTTCAAGAAAAGCTAATTTATTTAGAGCTGCAGCATAAATCTTCTCTTGAGATGGCTGACATCCAGCTATTTCTTTTATTTTGTATCGTATTACATCCCTGTACGTGTGAATGAATGAATGCAACTGGAATAACTAAAAGGGAATAATATATAAAAGGAGTTTCACTATTGATACCGGAATTTACAGACTTCTAAATTCATCACACAGAGTACTGAAATGTTGCTCTACAGTTTATGTAATTAAAGTGTAAAGAGAAAAACGTCTCAAGACATATCATATATATATTGGCAAACTTCTCAAGATTAAAAGGTAGTCTTTCTGCAGACTAAAGACTTAGAAAGCTCTGACTGGGACTGTCTGTGAGGGAACATTTGCAGATTTATTGGTGACTGATAGTTATAAAAATGTAATATTCTTTATGAAATGTGGAAAATAGGGTTGGAGATTATGCAGCAACCAATTCCACACGACAAAAGAAATAGAATAGAGATTATGCAATATGGAGAGGATGGTGCATGAAAATTAACTGAACAATTGAATTCAGAAAAGGCACTTACAATTACATATGGTGCTGTGCACTTTTTTAATTTCCTTTTCTGTTATTATATCTGTATTGGTTTTATTTTTTCATCAGTAGAGAGCATCTGATAATTTAAAGAAGTAAATTGTATTAATCTTTTCCATTCATTCTCCAAGAAATTATGTACACCAATCTTTTGATCTCATCGATTTCAATAAGTTTGTAGAATAAAAGATACATCCTATCAAGCTATGGCATTATCTGCTTCAGAGAAAATGTGTACTTCATACAGTATCAGTAAATAATGCTAATAGCAGTACTAGTATTAATAAATACTATGAGGTGAAAACTAGAAGTTATTAATGCTGTATTCTAAGGTGTGATATCTATTTTGGGATTGTAATAATGACTGTTTTTTTCTTAGGATACAGTACACTACCATGTGCTATGTGGAAACAAAACAAAGTAAAGAATCTCTGAAGAAAATAGTTTAACTAATACTTAATTAGAACACCTCCATAATTCTATGAACAGAAAATTACTTTCCAAGGATGTATGGACAGATTATGATAGGGACTGGGCAACTGCATGAAAGGAAAAAGGACTTTTGAATACAAAGACATAATCTTTGACTCAGGAATTTCTTTTATTTCATATCCCTAAATGCTGAGCAAGTATTCTGGCAGGGCAGGAGTTAAGCATTTAATGCCTGAACTTATATTTTTTCCTTATCCAGTGGCTGCTGATGAAGACAAGATAATGCACCAGCTGGACCTATCCTCTAACAAGTTGGCTGTTCTCATGTGTGTGCTGATCTTATTTTCATCAAATAATACCAAATAAATATCAAAGTCAAAGAAAAATCCATTTTAACAATATTTTATTTCTCTAATTGCTTCTCCATTGCTCTTTATTTGCAATGCTACTTGTATGGAAACAGGATCTTTTCACTTTAAGAACCTGCTGATTATACCCTACTTGCAGTCATAATTCTTCCATTGTGATATTACAACCATTTCCGTGTCAATCTGTTGAGAGGATTATGATGATTCTAAATGGTAGGGAGCAGCAAGCAAAAATGAACTTTTAAGAAACAAATCTACCATTTTTATGCAAATGCCCTTTTTAATAAAAAGGAGAAATATAAAATGTATGGGAGGATTTTTTTTCCACATGGAACAATTTTTCAAAACCTGCTGTGAAGTGTTAGTGACTAAAGAAAAGAAATATGGAAAACTCAGAAAAGAAGTGCCAATGTTTTTAAATAAGTTTCTTACTATATTTTGCTCTTTCTTATACAATGCATCGTATAGCTGGTATAAATCACTTTTTGAAATAATTAATCAGCTGAAGCGCACACAGCAGCTTTTCATCATACTCCAAGAATACCAAATGAAAATACCTCCAAATCCCACATTGACCATCTAGGTACCATTATTTGAATGCATGTATCTGATTTTGTTTTTTCTGAGGACAACTACAGAGATTACTTTAAAGATACTTTTGTGTATATAAAAGATTAGTTCTGTCTCATGTAACAAGTTGGTACACGTGGCTAACTCCTTGCCTTGCAGATTCAAATGATGGGTTTGGACCATAGCTGTACGCAGGCAGTCAGAATCCCCTGAGGGCAACCTGGTCTTCACTCCCACAGGAGACCTCCTGGTCAAGGGGAGAAACCCAAGTAGTAGTAATTAAGAATGGTTTGTCTAGAAAAGCTCAGAGCATGAAATGTGATAGTAGGGAAGGAAGTCTTCTACAGCTGGCAAATTCAATTTGCTCTAGCAGCAAGTATAACTGAGAAAAAAGATCCTCAGAAGATTTTCAAAAACAATAAGGATATATAACTGAGAAAAGGCGTCTTTGCTCCTGACAGATTTCTCCAGCAGAGAAGATTGGGAACAAAAATCTTACCAAACACTTCCCCACCACCACCAAAAAAAAGCCTTGATGCTTGTGAATCTAATAGGCAACAGCTGCATTTTGGGAAATTTGTCATTGAAGAAATGCTAATACTAGCTATTGCTTGTTCTGGAATAGGCCAAGGTATGAACTATAGTATTAGATAAATTACATATGAAGAAGAGGAATTCAACCTATTTGTACAGATGTCTTGAAGCAATCTGAGAACTTCAAGGTGGGAAAGTGGAAACCAGTTTCAGTCAGACCCCCATTACACTGTGTTTTAAAATACCATCAACAGTAAAATAAGTTAACTCCTTCTCAGCTGACATAATTCTAGTCATTGACTTCAGAGAGCCCAGTTAGGTCAGCAGATATCTGTCAGATTTGGGAGCCCATGTCCCATTGAAAATGGATACAAAATGAGACCTAAATCACTTGAAAAGTTGAACTTCAGTAATTTGGAGCTGAATTTCCATCTTTCCTTACATGTTTGAATTTCATAGTCTAGTAGAGCATTAGCTGATACTTCAAATTAAGCGGAGGAAAATTTGTCTCATATAACTTTGCAAGGAAGTGTAAAAAATGCCTTCACTTCATTCCAAAATTGTTTATAATGAACACTATGCCAATATGACCTTTAAATTTCTGTCTCTGTGTGGTTGTTTCTTGTGTATGTATGTATTTCAAAGAGCTTTTACATTATTCTGATTATTTAAGTCCAACAGGCACAGAAGGGATTAGTGGTTAGTTAGTAGTTAAAAGATCTGTGTTGTTTAGCCTGCTGAAATAGTCTTACATGACTGATTATATCACGAGCCTCTCTGCAATAATTCATACCTGAAATGACTTTAGAAAGAAAAGTAAGAGAAGTCCTAAGGACCAGGTTTAAAGCATACTTTTTCCTTATAAAACCATAGGGAAATTTTATAGGTCATTTTACTTACAGCTATGTCACTTTGTGTAGTAATTTCTTGAGAACTTAGCAGAGCACAGGGGTTAACAATAATCAACACAGAATAAATTACTTCTATAAAATCAAAACTGCAGGAAGTACAGTTGATAAGAACAAGAAAAGTGCCGATTTACTGCACTTTAAACCAGCAACTGAGCATGACAAAGGGACATTGAGCTGCTCCCTTTCCAAAAGGCAGTAGACTTTGCTTTTTCATGATCTGGAAGTTGGACATTTAAATTTTTCTCTTTGAAATAACTCTTCAGTTTGATACGTTTTTTACATTTTCCTTTAGAAATACTGAGATTTGTTCAAAAATCAAATGGTTCATCTCCAGCTTCTCAGTATGCAGATGAGATAAGAGTGTAACCGTATTCTGAACACACAATCCTAAACTATCAGCACCCTGAAAAATCCATTATTTGTTCGGTTCCACACCTGAATTTTTTTATTGATCCGTAGTAATACCTTCCCTTCTTTGGAAACAAATTGGTGCTCTAAAACAGTAAAAAGATTTTACCTTCCTGTTCATCTAAGAAATCTGACATTTCAGAAAGAGATGCCAAAGGGATATTTAGACATACTTGTGAGTTGATATAAGCTGAGAGGTGCATCTTATCTTTTAAAATGTCAAAATGAAGGTTGGAGGAAAATGGTTGCCATTTATCTTTAAATAGCATGAAACTTTCTGCAGCAAGAGCACTGTATGCATTGCCTTTGTTATTTGTTTTTGGAAACTCAGCTCTACACATCCCTGAAACTTTCAGAAGGGATTAGAGAAAAACACTGACTCTTTTTTGTTATGGAAAAAAAGAAATAAATCTGTTCCCATCTGTAAAATAATGATAGTCATAATAAATATTGCAAGTCACTAAGATAAATAATAGGTTACAAAACCTCTGCTTTCACTCTGGACAAGTGTACCAGTATAAAGAAATTCTGTAAAGAAAATTCAAGATCTCTGCTTCCTCTGGTGGAACTGCTATTATCTCTAATAAGTGTGTCCAGGAATGATTAAAGACGATTTGCTTGATTTCTTCTATTCCAGGATAACCTGACACTGGAGGTAGGACCAACTTTTTATGTCTTAACAGACTGATATCTACAGCCTCTGAAAATGAAAGCAGTTCTAGAAATAATTTAATATACTCTCCACAAATTACACTGCAAGAGTGTCTCACAAGTCTGCCAAGTCGTCTATATGGAGCTATCCAGTCATTACAGCATGCAAATATGGAGATCACCACATGGATACAGTTTGAATACATATATGCATAAGTCATATTGAAGAAACTTGGTCCTAACTGTCTTACCAGAGACAGAAGAAAAAGGCATTTTTAGCCAACAAGAATACAGAGTTATGCAGTAAAAAAAAAAAAAAAAAAAAAAAAAAAAATTGAGAAGACCTTGCTAAAAAGTGGATAAAATTCCTCATCTTGCAAAAGGAGAAAACTAAAATAAGTGCTTGTGCAACTTAGTCATCTATGTCACTGATATGTCTCATCTGTAAATGACAATTTATTAAACCCTATTACAAGTCGTGCTGTCTGGGAGCGAGAAAACTGAAAGAGGTCTACTGAAGAAAACTGTTATGTGGCTTGCAAAACTGTATGACCAATTTCATGAGAGAGGGTAGTTAGCTATAGTCCATAGTAAACAGGAACAGATGAACCAAGGTCCGTCTTCTGTCAAGGAGTTAAATATGAGAGTACTGCATCTGTATACTTACAGAATAGCCAAACTCAAGTCCACTACATAAGCACCTAAAATACTAGGGAAACAAAGTTTTCTAAAGCTTGCTTTGAAACTAAAAGGGCTATCAAAATATACCCCCAAAATGCTTTCTGGTATACTATTTGTATTCAGTGTGTGTTCCCATAAGAAAAGAAATCTAGGAAGCAGTGGCAGTCATGATAGATATGGCTCCTCTGAAGGTTTTGGTTTGTTTTTTCTTTTCTTCTTTTTTGGTCTGAAAGAATCCTGTGGAAAATATCCCTTCAGTTTTAGGGCATGAAAGGGCTCTTGAACTGACACCAAGGAATAGAATTCAGTGTTTAGGTAAAAGTTAATGGTGTGCTTTATCCTTTTCTTGTTGCAATACTGATTCCAAAAATGGTAATCTGAAGTTGAAGTTTAACCTTGATAGACTACATTAATATTATCATTCATCTCTGATCCTTATTTGGAAATAGGCGTGATGTTAATGGGCAGCTGTGACACGCTGTCACAGTGAGGAGAGTTGATCTTTGTTGAGGGTACATATTCACAATACATCTGTCATCTAAAATGTGTTCTGAGATTCTCAGGAGCTGGGAAATCTTTACACTATTTTACAAAGGTTTCTTTAATAGCAGCTAATGCCAAATACATCCTAGAAGAAAACTTTGATTTGAATGAGTATTAAGTAATCTGGAGAAATTGGGATGTGTTTTTGAGACTATTGAGACCCATTCTAAGCAGCAAAATCTTTGACCAAGTAGGAGAAAGTCACTGTGCCCTCCCTTACTCACAGTCATTCCTGAACCATCTACCATGAATTAGCCATGTCTTAATCCATTTTATTCAGGATTATACCCTGGCCAAGTTTTGGAACGTGTGAAAGACTTGTCAATCCAAGTTTGATGAGAAAAGATCACTATATAATATTCATGTTCAGGTACAGAGTCTTAGGTATCCTTTCTTTTCTCCCTATGCAGATATTTTTATGGCACCTCATCTACACTCTGAAAAGAAGGAAAACCAAGAAGATTTAGAATTCCTTGAAGGTTACCTGAGGAAAAAGCAAAATCACTTCAGTAATCATATCCATTCTCTGCATCCTTCCTCCTGTCAGCCCAAATCAATCAACAACTGTCAGGAGAACAATGTCATGACCAGATTTTGGAAATTTTTAGCGATACCTGATGTTTATCCACAAGTAAATTAAGAATAAATGAGATTATTAGTAGGTCTGTCTTGTATCCATACCTAAGCCAGGAGGACTTCTAATATTGCTAATTTTCGCACTACTACACTCTGAAAAAAAGGAACCCAGAAGAGTTACTCAAGATCACAATGAATAGCCTACACATAGGTTTAGGGACTCTTGCTTTTGTGAGCTGGAAATCAGGCTTAGAAACCCTCCTTATCTAATTTTATCTATTACAAGGAATCGGAGATTGACCTGCAATTTAAGTCTTCCTATCACACCTCTTCAGATCTCTGCAGAGTAAATGAGGTAAAATAATAAAGAACTCAACTGACCAAACAGATGTGAGACTCAGAGTGGTCTCTAATTTATCCTGGTGATAAATGCCAAGAAGTGCCTACCTGGCTACATTATTTAGCCATTTAGAAATGGAGCCATTCTCTATAATAATTCCTAGAAATTATCCCTCACTAGACAGTGAGATAGCCATGTGGCGTATAAAATGAAACCTGAAATTATGGGCAAGTCTGGATTAAAATGTATGCCCAAGGAAGTACAGTTCCATACCTCTCCACTATTACTTGTCTGAAGAAACTATGGAATCCAAATTCAGCTTTTAGGGGTCAGCTATAAACTTTTCCTGCAAAAAATGAGTGCATGAAAAGAAACACTTTGATGTGTGCACTTAAAAAGACTATTTGTTTTCTTTCCAAACTACAAGTGAAGTTCCAATTTCTACATCAACTCTAACTTGAAATGTCATGTAAGTTGTATGATAGCCAGGGAAACATGCATGGAAGATACCAAGAAGTGCAAGGTTATTAAATATTCTTTGTATATCTTATATTAGTGCAATTATATGGGCAAGATATTTTCTTTGCTTAGTCTTTTCTAGTGTATAATAATGGTCTTATATAACTTTTGTGATTTACAGAGAGAATTGGCAGAATTACAAACTGATGAATGTAACTCAAAATTTTCCTGTTTCCTACAAAAGATGCTAACTTATTTTCCCACTGGCAGAGTAAATCCAAATCCTGAATGAATGATTTTTTCAAGTATATATGCCACAACATTCTGTTTTAATGGTTGCCACATAAAGCAATGATGACATAATTTTAAAACAACATTTTTTTCACTAAGCACAAAATTGCCAATGCTAGTTAGTACACAGCAGGTTCCTAATGTTGTGACTATATCTATTCTTTCAGTATTAATTTGCTGAAATAAAAAAGTAAAAATGACCTATTCCCTACCTCCTTGAAAATGTAAATATTTATCCATACAAAAGCTATAATACCCAAGGAGGATGTTTTTGGTATAGGATTCAGGCCTTAGAAAGCAAAAAAGAATTGTGATCCATGGTTTAATTGTTAAGTGACTCAGAGAAGTGACATCTTAATCTTGAAAATGATTCATGTGAAAGATTTATTTGTAGGCTAACAGTGCTTTAAACTTATTCATGACAGACAAGATAAAAATCTTTTCTGAATTCAAAAATATCTAAAACAGAAGATGATTTATTTTTAATATCTTTATAGAGTATGTCTAAAACATCTCTTTATCCCACTTACATTAAGCTTCTAAACATACAACCCAAACCAGGGAGAATGCTTTAATGAAAGCACATGTGTTTGTAAGATACATGAAATAAAAATAATCTCTACCAAGAGACACATTTGTGAAATTATTTTAACAATGTAAGATTCCAAATTTTAGAAAACAGATTCAAACTACACATGCTTGTGCAGAGCATAGAATGTTGCAGTATGATCATTACTTTTAATTCACTCTCATCACATTTTTCTAATCAACACTACCATAGAAATGGAACAAAAGTGTTGAAACATCTCTGAGTTGCCCTTTCTGGGCACCTCTCTGCCCCATGCATGGATGGAGCATCCATTTACTTATGTTTTTGGAATATTAATCTTTCTGAAGTTAATAGCCTCTGTCAGTTCCTGTGTCTGCATTAAAACATTAGACACTGAGAAAAAATAGAGTTCCACCTTATTTGGTCATGGAAGACTAATTAACATCTAAGTGGACTTCAGCAGAGCAGTCCTCAAATCTCAGTGATACCTCTTAGAACAGAAGAAAACCTTTGCACTTTTTTAATGGCATAATCAGTCCAAAAAGCATTCATAATGGTCAAGTCTCACCTTAGTGCAGTTTAAAAGATATTATTCTGAGTTAAAAAAAGCCTCCATCTCTAGGTGGTCCATCCATGTTGTTATTGCTAACTGGAACGGCAAGTGAGCTACACCAGGGGAAAATTTTGACCTGGTTGGAATGCTAGTTTCCTTATTTCCTCCCATGGATTCTAAATCAAATAATCTTTAGCATCTGCTGTAAACATGCACAAAGTCATCCCAGAAACATTCAGCTCTCATCCACAAGCTGTAAAACCTCCCCACGTTCTCTGTAATAGCAGATCCATGTAGTAGGAGCTCCAGTATTCCTAGCCCACAGTAACAGCAGGTGCTACAAAGTTTCCACACAGCTTGAGTGCCTTGCATGCACATCAGACACTTACAGGAGCTCTATAATGTTCCTGTCATCTTGCCCCAACCTTAGCTCTTTTGCACTTCACTCCCTGACTCTCATGACGATAGGAAAAGAGAAGAACAAAATTGCATACCTATGCCTGAAGTTCAACCATGAAGCCTGAAAAGGATATTTATGCATATTTGTCCTGATTTCATCCCACTCTCTTTCATCCACAGAAAAATGCTTCTGTTCCATATCAATGAAATAGAGACAGCAGCTGAAAGGGCATTTTTCAGCCTGGTATTGCTTTCCAAACTGCCTGTGCTGTATTCACAAATCTTCTACTGATGCTTGTACACGGCCATATAAACACGATGTTTTCCTGTTTACTAAACCTTCACATAGTCTCAGGTCATATTCAAAATGTGCAATTCTGTTCCGGCTATTTTTATAGATCTTCAAATCTGGATTTATTTGCCCTTAGTCTTCCAACATTTATTTTCCCTCCCGCCCACACTCTGATGTGAGGCCATACTATTTTCATTCAAAAGAAAGGAAGCAATGGAGCAATTAAGTGAAGAGCGAAGGCCATACTGGAAGTCTGGCAGGAGACAGAGCTGAACCCAGTTCTCCTGTTCTAACTTCTGGCTCATTGCTCCTCTACATTGTGTAACGTTGAGACTAAATATATCGCAGGCTTCCTCTGAGTGTAGTTGTTCACCTTCTTTGCACGTCTTTTCAAGCAATTTATACACATTCAGCATATACATAAACTTTCTTGAAAGCTTTCCATCTTGGATTTTAAGAATACCAAAGGTACTGTTATTTTCTCATTTTAGGAAACTTTCAAGTAATTCTCTGAAGTTTCTTTAATATTAATACAGCAGTCTCAACTCATAACTTAGTATAATGAAAAGAGATAGAGATGTCCTCTGCAGATGTAGAAGTTGATAGTCCTTTCTAAATTTTTAAGAAAGCTTTTGAGAGCTACTTATTTATTCCAAATACATTTTTGCAAGATTTTGCTGGCTATTATATTCTGGTCAAAGGCCTATTCATCATCTAACCTTTCTTTATTCATTTCCTTTTCTATTATATCAATAGAGTGTGGTTTCAGCTGTAATTAGATAAGTGTTAATAAATAAAAAATGCATACTTTCATATTTATTGAAGATGAACATTTACATTACAGTCAATATTTCAGCCTTACAGCTTACATTGACTATATTCCTATGGTCGTGTAACTGATAATCTTTCACTCGCTAACACAATTCATCCCCAAAAAGTACAATACATTCAGAATGCTATTAAGGTATTATGGTGGAAGACAAGAATAGACACAAAGGGTATCTAAAATAATTGAATCACTAATAATGAATAACATTGACAATATGAAATAGAAGTAGGCCATAAGACATCATACTACACCTGCTATAACTTTTCTTGGCTTTTTATTTAAGGTAGTGCTTTATTTAAACCTTAGGCTAGGTGCCACATAGGAAGTGTGAAAGAAATTGTATAGGATGAAGTTCTTAAAGAACTCTACCCACATACTGCACAGCATCCCATGTGCTCCTCAGGACCTGCACAGGCAGGCTACTTTTGACAGATCAGTGGAGAAAAGCTAAAGTGCATTTAGGGTTCTTCCACCATTGGGAACTGTGACAAAAGTTTTACAGAACCTAACCAGGCAAATAAGACTTAAACAAGACATCAGTCTTATTTACAGCTGAGCCTGTTTCCAAGTCCAGACCAACAGTTCATTCCTGCTCATCCTGCTGATGAGGGCAGGTGCGGTATTGTTAGCTTTTAAGGGACACTCGCAAGACATATGTTGTGGGAGAGAGCTGGAACTTTTTCCTTGTTATCAAATGGGCAGGTACAAGTTAGATTTTCTTCCTTCTAGTTCTAGAAATGCTCAGACCTTCAGGACTACAACCTGACAAGGTGCCTTGGGTATTCATTCCTCAGGAGGTGCCATTCCCTAGCAAACCACTACACAAATGGACTTGGAAGGCCACTGAACATCAGGGGCTTGTTAAAGTCACCGTTCCAGTGGTCAAGTGCTGAAAATGTTGTTATTAGGTCTGCAAGTATAAGAAAGTGTAAGATCTACTTGTCATGGAAAAAATTGTCGGGATTTGTGTTATGCAGTGTAGTTCTGTCCCAGCTGATACTTCAGTTCAGAGGGTCCTCTAATTCATATCACCTTTAGCCAGGAGCTACTTCTCTGCAGAAAGAAGTATAGATTAAAAAGGGTTAGAGTGCTGAAGCACTTGCAGATTCATATAGTGGAAATTTCAGGCAGGTAACTTTTATACAGAATAAATTCAGGTGATACCTTTGGAAGGGCACAAGCCATGAAAATTAATAGTTCATGTGTTGGGAAGTTCACATTATTCATATCTATGTCCAAAAAAGTGTTCATGAAATGCTGGTTATAAAATCAATGAAGAATAAGATAATTTATTATTTCCTTATCTTCCCACTTCATTGCCCTAGCATATAAGCAAGTTGGAAACACAAAACAAAAAAAATGTTTCTGCAACCAAAAGTAAATCAGCAACTTACTAACTGATAATAAAGAACTAAAAAGATATGCTCTTTCACATAGAAGATGTGCTCCAAAACCATTGAAAATATTCTCTCCAGTCACTGTGAGAATAAAAGGTAATATTTCTACATTTAATGTAACAGAAAACTTTTATTCTTCCAATTAAAAGACTGAAAAGCATAAAAGAAGAGGAAAGATTGAAAGCAAACATAGATATAGACTGTAGTTGAAAACAAGGGAATGTTTTCCAAAACCAAATTCAGAGATTTAGCAAATTCATGTAGGCAACTTTCCTTAAAGATCTAAAAAAGTGCATCTACTTTTTGAAGACTTAGAATTATTCAATTAGACAAAGTGAAATAATTCTCAACAAAGACTTAAAGATAACAAGGATTGTGTTAGCAGTAATAGCAACAATAGTGATTTCAAAGGTATTGATTATTCAATGAGTCCACAAATGTAAGAGTGTACAGTAAATGTAAAAAGTGGAATAAAAATAGGACTGAGACAAA
Source organism: Pelecanus crispus (assembly GCF_030463565.1). Taxonomy (NCBI): domain Eukaryota; kingdom Metazoa; phylum Chordata; class Aves; order Pelecaniformes; family Pelecanidae; genus Pelecanus; species Pelecanus crispus. The sequence goes on along the minus strand of NC_134645.1, from coordinate 73,445,700 downwards.
GAAAAAGGTGGAATGATATCTTCAAGAATATGAGTGTAGAGAACGTATCCTGTAAAAACATGTACAGGTTAGCTGAGTTTTCATTTACACTATCTTGAACCAGTGAATCTGTGGGAAGGTTGTTTTCACATGTATATTCCTTAGGCACAGCTGACCAAAGTTGGTTTAGTGAGGAAACTATTGAGACAAATATTATAATAAAATATACTTTCAAAAGTGCATTCAAGTTTCTGAAATTTACAATATGATTCTGCAAAATCATAGACTTTAAGACAGGGTGCAGTTCTTTGTGAAGTGTACTAAGCATGAAGATTTTAACACCTGTGTTTGTCTGCAGAATACATAGAATATCCTATTTTAAAGCACATTAATGTTGTATCTCATGTTTAATTCATATTTACTTAAATAAAGCACACTCTAAAAGAGAATGTGCATACCTTTGGTATTGCTTACATTCAAAGATGAGAACTGAGAGGAGCAAGAGAAACACAGTGTACAACCAAGACTTCACAGGCTTTTGTAAACACTCCATTTTTTTAGCACACTTCACACATTTTTGTTTTGATACCTATTCTTGTGCAAAAAAAGAAAAATATCTGTGGTTTTTTGGTTGTTTGGTTAGTTTGTATTTTTTTCAGTTTAGAGATTGATCTCCATATTACATAGTGAACTACTGGCTGTTCACCAGTATCTGAGAAACTGAGTAGTGCAGGGTGGGAAGAAGATCTAAGGAATTTTCTAAGGACTTACGGTTACAAGCTTTATTTCACCATTGCTTTCTAATTCTTAACACAAGGACCTAATATTAGTCATAACCATTGGCTATGTCCTGTGTGCCTACATGACCAGGAATTCAGTCTCCTGCACAATTTTTTTGGAGATATCCTACAGGACAAGAGGAAAGGTCTCCCTTCCTGCTTATTCCCATAAATGTGGAAAAACAGGGAGAGGTGGAATTGACTGAAAATGAGATTGCTGGCCTAGAAAACAGACACATAATAGCATTAAAAGGTCATTTTTGTTGCTAGTTAAATCATTTCACCTCGAAAACAGCTGCCTCCTCCAGTGGGATACAATTGACCCTGGAATTGCTCCAATGCAACTGATGTACATCTATTTTCAAGAGAAGATGCAATCCATATCTGTCTATCTGGGCATTTTCAGGGAAAGAAGGAACACCTGGAAGTTAAAATTGTGTTCATATTTGAGAAATTCCAAGAAAATGTAAACAGCTTAATGAAAGAATAAAGGGGGAAGTGGCTGAGTCTGCAGGTAGAGTGAATCAATGGTTACAACTTGATGATGTTTGTAAATAAACATTATGTTGCATTCAACATCTCTTAGAGTGGCTCAGGACCACAGAGAGAAGAATGGACATGGGTTAGTTGAAATTTTACATAAGGTTTGAAATATCATTATGAAACATTATGAAAGAAATCTTGGGCCTTACGCCTGTGAAGATATTTGTCTAGTTTTAAATTTAGGCACCTATATTCCAGGGTCTGAAGCTTTATTGTTAAAACTCATTGAAGAAGACCAATTTCTGCTATGGTCAAAAATTCTTTTGGGACACAAAGATTTCTGAGACTCAAGAATAGACTCAAAGTCACTGTAAGTACAAGGACTGAGAAGTACTGTTGCTGCCTGTCCTGCCTGGAGTACCAGTGATTTGAGACAGCAGAACTAAGAATCTAATAGATAGGATGATTAGGGGGAGAACCAAAGGTGGGGAAAGGAAGGAATGAAGGTGGTTTGGAGAGGTGTGTGTCTGTGGGGAGCATGGGCTCAGCTGCCCTCCTTCCTGCACTTGGGGATGTCGGACCATCATGGTCATCTAGCATTGGGGGGAGAGGAGTCCCACTGCAAATGGCTCTGCTGAGGGGCAGTGAGGAAGCTCGTAGGTCCTGAAGCCCACCAGATCTGGCCATCTCCAGCAGAGTGGAAAGTGGAGTAATATCTTTTCTTCTTGTTTGGGCTACTCATGTAAAAAAAACCAGTCAGCAAGCAGAAAACGTAATAGAGCTAGTAAGCACTAGAAATAACTCTCAAGATTTTCAGTGTTCACTTTTGGAACATTGTATAGTTTAATATTTATTTTACTAGAACATTAAAGCTTAAAAATCTTACCAAGAGGTGATATTCTCTAAAATATTAAGGAAATCAAAGGATCTTTACAAGTTAAAATTATTGTAAGATTCTAGTGTAGAGACTGTTGCTTGCTACATGAAGTGATTAGTCCAGTGCGGTCCTGACCTCTAGACACTACCACAGTAAATAATAATAATAAAAAATAAAATAGATCCAATGCTACTTTATAGTTCTGGCAGCCTCTGCAGATGCAGTATTATTTCTGGTTTTCTACGCTCAGCATGATACACTGAAGAGTAGATAGCAACCATGTTGTAAAACTAACCTAGTCATTTGTATCTCTTTTGTGAAACTGCCTTTAGCACTTCACAGTGTGAAATGCATTAGCCTAGCCTGGGCAACAAATGAAATGATAGCAAATATATTTAAAAAGAAACTTCCTGCTAATTAGTTTTTAAGAAAAAACCTAGACCTCATCATTGTTTTGCCTGTATAGTTGAAATTATCTTAATTCATTAACTGAGGGAAAATTGCACATTGCCCCTCCCAATACACTAATATCTGCATACACACATTTAATTCACATGTAATTTTAATTTTAAGTGTGTGTTGAAGCCTGATCAATATTTGTAGCTAACCTTGCAAAGCAAAAAGGCTTTCCTGAAATTGCATTCTCACATATCTGTAGCTGTTTTCTCCATGATTTCCATAGTAAGCCCCTTCTTTCCAGAATAACGACCACCTAGAGAAGTTTCCCTTGTGATCTTTCTTACATGAACTCTGTATAAATCATTAAAAGAAAACAACAAATCACTGGACACCTCTGGTTCAATAGCAACTTGCAGGCAAAATGTAATAAAGTTGTACAGCCAAATCTGTGGATTTCTCATCTGTGATAAATGCAGGGAATATGCATGGAGGTGCATCTCTAGGCAGAGGGCTCTGATGCACTTGTTTCTGGAAGGGGAAAGAAGAGAGAGAGTAGGTTGGGAAAGAAGAGTTTTCGCTGTTACTGATCTGGAAATTCATCGTTTTATCTGGTTTACTAACAGCAGAACAGAGCATTACATTCTCCAGAGCATTTCAGGTGGCTTTTATGTAATCAATACAAAATTGCAATGTCTGGAACAAGAGATGCATTTTAGGATAAATGTATCTCACATGGATTAATTCTGCTTAGGCATCTGATAACAGGGCAACTCTTGCTGTGAAAAAAATGCTTGTATTTAGTTCTGAGCTGACATTCTTCTTACTAAAATGATAACTTTATCAAATATAATTACAGATTAAAAAAAAAAAGCAAGCTTTTTGAGCCCTTCTTTTTTTGAAGCAAGAGAAAACCTTGTATTTTCAAAATTCACTCTACTACCAAAATAACATCTTCATCGATTTTACAGATTGTGACACAAATTAAGAGCAGAGTATGTAGTGGTTCTGCTCCAAGTGATAGGATGTAGTCAGCCATCTAGTCATGTAGCTGTCCCAGGTAGACAGGGGTCACATTCAACCTCTATCACAGATCTTTTGCTATAATTACTGTTATAATAATATTCCTGGTAAAAAACCAAACCAAACCAAACCAACAGTAAATATTTAAAGGCGTGAGTCTAACTTTGGATATCTCCTTGTGAAATGCTCACATTTTTTAATCTTATAATGAATGGTGATGCAACAAAATCTCTAGGACGAAAAGGATTTGAAGTTTTCCCTTAAAAAAAGAAAAACAATTGAAATGTTACTAAATTTGTTTTATGATTGCAGTTTAAATAGTGGGGTTTTAAAACTATGAAACATATGTAGCCTGAACTGTATCATACATGTGTGGTTATCGCCTTTTTGGGATCTTAAGTTGTATCCTGCAACACATATGCTCATCTACCAATTCAGTTGACTTCAGTAGGAGTTACATAGATAGACCTGAAGCCAAAATTAAGGTCCTACCTGTTATAAGAGGAAAAGGTCAAAGCAAAATGAGGATCTTAACATTTGAATAGAGGTATTAAATTATGCCTCTAAAAACAGTAAAATAGTTATGAGAAAACTATATTTATGGTAATTGTGTCAATTGTGAATAACCTCTTAGCAAAGATTGAAACAAGATTTAGCCTTCCTGACATGCATAGAGAACCACAACTTAAATCTACATAACAGAATATAGGAAAAAATTGAGTTCATTTACATACCAAAGGAAGCTACAAAGGCTTAGATTCATTGCGCCTTTGACAATTTGACTCCAGGCAAAGGTACAGAGATACTTTTGAAGTTGTGAGAACATAAACATGTACAGGGAGTAGCAGGTCTTTACTCATTACATATTTGTAAAGGATTTTTTAAAACTATCTTTGAAGATAGAAAGAAGAGACTTCTCTAGTGAGAAAGTTTTTCTGTGCCTGGCATTTTATATTTTTCTTTCTTATGATAAATGCTTTTGCATGGCATGAAGCAGAACTTTTAGGCCAGAGACAAGTTCATACTGTGCTGTAGGACTGATTCTAAAACCAGACCAAATCAGCCACAGGACTCAAGTGAGGCTTATTCAGGACTTAAAGCCAGGGTTTTTTCATTCTGATTTCTAAGGACAAAACCCAGCACTGACCATGATTTTGAGCAACTGATTTGACTAAAATTGTAACATAGGTGAGTTTTAGCATAGAAGAGTTTGGGATGAAAAAAAAAAAATCTTCTACAGCTTTTCTGTTTAGCCTCCTCTACCTTACATGATCTGTTTTGTTAGCTCAGCAATCTTCCTAAAAATCTAATGAGTCTGAAGAATAATGTAGGTGCTTACTGTGTGCTTTATCATATTCTTCTGATTATGTTTTGCATTTAGAGAAGTGACCAGAGTTATATCTCCTGCATATTACCTGCAGTATTATCTATCAGATCTTGGAAGAGGGAGGAGAAGCAAAAGAGAAAAAGGAAAACTATTACAGAGCAAAAAAAGTATCAGAGGTTATGAAGAAAAGGATAGAATGTTGAACAGGACAAGATACATTGGCATTGTCATCTGGTATCTCTGCTGGTACCTATTGGTGTCACTATCTCTACCATCAGTCAAATATTTGGTAGCCACGTAATTGCTTCATAATTCCTGAAATTGACTTATTTACATAAATCAACTGTGCTGTAGGCACATATTAGGAGTAAAACTAGAATCTAAGTCTTGCTGGTCCCTTTTGACCACATACTGCTTAAACACATTCCCACTCAGGGATCTAAAGTCTGAGTGGTCATGTTCCAATGCATGAAATCAAGATTTATATAAAGACACGGGGCTAAGACTAAAATATGAAATAATCATAATTTCCAATGAAAATGTTTAAAGTTGACAAAAGAACATGACAGTGGGATCATATGGATAAGTATAGCTAGTTGTCCATAGCTTTAAGTCTTTGGATGCATTGATTTACAGTTCAGGTCTGCTTATCTACTTCATGTTCCCTGTTGCCAGTCTGATCTGCCAATGTAAAGCAGTAAGGATATTAAGCCTGTACTTCTCTGTAAAGTTCTCTTTGACCATACCTTTCAATTGGTTTTCAATTAGTGTGAAAGCACTGTAGAAAAAAACATTGTTGCTGTTTTGTGCTTATCTATACATCTGCAACTACTGAAGACATTTCAATATTAATCTTTAATTTTTCTCCTTCAAATGATGCTGCAGTGGGGGAAAGCAGGGAATATAATTGTTGGTGCTTTTTGAATCACAAAATGAAGTTTTCTTCAAATGTTTTTAAAAATACACCTTTTAAAAATTAAATATGAAATTAAGAAAACCTGTGCTAAGGACTGCACTTTTACACTACTATCTGTTGAAATCACTTTTATTTAAACAAGAAGCTATGATCAAGCCATCACAATTGTGAAGAAAGTTAAAGAAATCACTGTGGTGTTGGAAAACACTGGCACTAACCAGATGCAGTCAAATTAAGCTAGCCTTTTCTGAGAGTATAACCTTTTTGCAAATGCAAAGAATATGTTCTTAATTTACATTTATTTTACTATTTGAACTCAATTATTGTCTTATTCTATGTCAAGAAGTAATTAGGATTTTTTTTTTTTAAAGTAGAAAATATGTTTTCTTTCTCTAACCTTTGAATAAACATTACATGCAAGAAGATGAGCTCTGTCAGTTGTATTTTCTTGTAGGATGCAGTGGCCAGAAACTGAATTACAGATACTATTATATTTGTTTAATAAATCACTTAGCTTATCAAAATAGATTCTATTTAAAATTGACTTTTCCTATATAACGAGTACATTTAGAGTACACAAATAAACAATTTTAAAATGTTGGGTTTGTACTATTTCAATTGAATTCCGGTTTCCATCCTAATGAAACTTGACAGAAATCACAAGTAAAAATGAAATCATTATCTAGTAAAAAAGAAATGCACCATTTACCATCCTTTATCATAAAAAAACACCATGTAAATAAGAATATGGATAAATGGCTCCTGAACTATAGAATTAATAGACAGACATTTAGATTGTCTTTCTCTCTAAGAGTAAAAGGCAAAAATTTAGTGAGAAAGGCTGTATTCAGTCACCTTATTAGTAATCAACCAACAGGAATCAGTGTCTCTCTTCCATTCTTTTGGGAAAAAGAATGATAGATGACATGTAAAAAAGATGAAAATTGCTGTTTTGAAATCCAGGTTTCTTGTTTGTGATTTAAATCACGATTAAAATTTAAAAGGTTTTTCAATCATTTTGATTTAAAGTAATCCACCTTCTACTGCTTTAAATGTGGCTTAAGATGGTAAAATGAACACTGTCCACCAGTTAAATCTGCTTAAACAAAGCAGAAATCAGGGAGTATCAGCATCAGAAAGAAAAGGAAAACTTCTCCAATTCTGTAAGCAGCTGGCCTGCCTCAAAGAGGGTAACTCTGGTTCCTTCATCCTCAATGGGTACTGGACTGAAGCCAGACCTGCATTATGAAACATGTTTTAAACTAAACCTCTGCTTTCCAGAGCAGAGCAGTAAAAGCAGCATGAATCCACCTCTTACTCAGTGTTTACATTGTAGGCAATGGGTAAAAGTACTCAAAATATTTATAGACTAGATTTTTTTCAAGAATTAGGTACCTGAAGGTGTAGTTTGGGACTTTTGAGATTCAAAGTAGTTGCAGAGACTTAATTTTGAAATCAGTGGGAACCGATCCCCCTAATAACTTGAAAATGCTACTAGGCTTTTAAACATATTTCTCATTATATAAGTAACCTTAATACATTTTCCAAATACTTATGAGGACAAGGTTCTTTTTAAAAAAGTGGATAAATGATAGACCTACAGTCCAGCTGTTTGCACACAAGTAAACCCAAGTTAACTGCACACACACACCTTTAGCCTGTCATGGAGTAGCAATACAATGCATTAGCTTAAACCTCTGGTTTATAGGTTTTAAGGCTTCCCGCTGTCCATAGCTAGCTGACTTTCTAAGGGGCTACCCAAGGTAACGATATGTTAGAGTTCCTCTGTACCAACTGAACACGCATAGATGCCATGCCAGCTGTGAGTAACATTGCCCACAAATTCTTAAACCTAAAACTTAAGCTAACAAATTTGGCCTCATTCTTGCTTACCTCAATGGACTGCGAGAAAGCACCCAGGCTGCAGCCAAACTAACCAGCTCAATTGTCCAGGCCCACAGGCACAGGGGAACCCATGTTTTAAGGAATTTCAGAGAGAATTTGGAGCTTCCGTTCCCCCCAAAGACTTACTTTTTTACAAGCAGTCCTGGGTTTTCCAACTTTTTGTCTCTCTGGGTAATTAGGCTGTTGACTTTACCTGCTACTTCTGAACAAGAGCAGACTGATTCTTTCAAAAAATCATTGCTAGAATTATTGTATTTTCCTTACCCTGCTGCAAAAGTATACTATCTGCTTCCTTGTTAACATTGAAAGCCAGAAAAAGAAAAATCGTTTCATTTTGCAAATTTGCTTGTTGCAAATAAATTCTATAGAAACCTCCTAACTCAGTGCTTAAACAGCAGTCAAACTGAAGGCTAGGAAACACCTCACATGCTTTTAGCCATCAAAATAGATAATCTAATCTAATTTATACATCTAGACCCCTTTTGCAGTTGGCACAACTAGCACTTCTAGCAGCAACTCCTGAATTACCATGAGAAGTATCTGTCTCCCTCTTGCCTGTAGTGTGACTTCGCTAAACTTTTTTCCAACTGAAGACTGCTGTTAGCTTCTGGCCATCACACTCATTAAGTTGTTATGATTTTACCCGCTGGCTCCTGTGTGTTATTTCTCATATATTATCAGTTTCACATATATTAGTCTTCAAACATACAGATCTTGTTAAATCTGTCTTTTGAAATGGTTTACATCTTAAAACTTCTTGTAGTTATCAAATAGCCTGAGAAAAGGAGTGAAATCCAGAAGCTAATTTTGATTTTGTCACTGACAAGCTGTGTGTGGCCTCGGGGCTAGCCTGTCTCCTTGCAGCCTGCTCCGAGACAGAGGAAATTTGTAGTTGCACAGGTCTCAGCAGCAAAATAAGGACCAAATTGTGACTCATTGTCACATTTCTGTTTGACTCCTGCTTCTCTCTTGCTCCACTGGGGAAATAAGTTGTGGCAGACAAACAGCTGGCATAGAAACCTTGTCTTTCTCCCCTCACCTCCCTGGATTAGATCAGTGCACAGTCTCTGGTGCGTTGCAGCAGGCAGAGCCGAGTCTCTGTTCATTCTTCCCTGTGTGGGAGGATAAAGTGCCAGGGGACAGCCATCAACCTTGCACTGTGACCTGCAGGAGATTGGATTAGAAAGGACCAACTACAGGGCTGCTGCTGGAGCTATTGTGCACATACAGATTAAGCTGTACATTGGTAGAAACCATTTCTCAGAGGTACCAGGCTTTTTGTATTTGTATTTTAGCAGTGGCAGCTCTAACTACATCTGCCATTGAGTCCGGTCCAATCCCTGTGTTCATAAACACAGCAGAGTAGCATAGTTAGATACCCATGGCTTTCTAGGCAAGCTCTTAAGTAGATCACAGTAAAGTCCCCGGCCATTACAGAATACTCAGTAACAGCTGAAATATAATAACACCACCACCAAATAATAATAATAATAATAATAATAATAATAATAATAATAAAAGATCCTGAGAGTGTTGCAAAGACAGAGTACTTAGTATCTGTACTGAGATTTTTTTGGTATACAGTTTTAAGGACTTCCACATTTTAATAGTACATTTCTGTGGTTGCAATTACATGTAATATGAGGATGCTGAAGATAATCCTTTGGAATCTTCTCCTAAATATTTGCCAGCAGGAGACCTAGCTCCTGCCAGCTTTCTAAGGACATTTACAAATTGCTGTCTTCAGACATCTCCTTTTGTCTTTCACCAGGTACACTTCACCAGTATTTCCACAACTAACAACTTGTAGCTGTGGAAATGAATAGGCAGCACACATGGCTTGCAATGCAAGTAGCCAGGCCAGGGTCATTGCTTGGTGGCTACATTTTTAAGCTACTTAGTCTCATTGACATTACTGTGATGCTGACCTAAAAGAGCACCCCATCAGCCCTGTGCATCTGTCTCTGGATGGATCATGGTATTGACATGGGCTGTCAGAAGAAGATACCTTGAGATGTGCACCAACAGTATCTCTCTGCCATAGTTGGACCATCTCTCTAAACCAGCAGCCACACTGGCTGTGGCAGTGTTGAAGCCTGCCTCATGGAAAGGTGGTCAAGCATTGGAACAGGCTGCCCAGAGAGGTGGTGGAGTCACCATCCCTGGAAGAGTTCAAAAAATGGGCAGAAGTGGCACTCTAGGACATGGTTTTGTGGTCATGGGGGGTTTGGGTTGATGATTGGAATGATGATCTTAGAGGTCCTTTCCAATCTTAATGATTCCTAGTTTTTACTTTCATTATAAATGATCCAGCCATCAAGCCAGGAGGCGTGGGGTTGCTACTCTACCCTTAATTGGTTTAGTGGTGGACTTGGTAATGTTAATGGTTGGACTGGATGATCTTAAAGGTCTTTTCCAACCTAAATGATTCTATGATTCTATGTTGTGCCGTGCTCTCTGACATGTCAGCGTGGTACCCCAAAAGGCAAGGAGTCTGACAGTCTAGCTGATGTGTGACTGACAGTGTAAAAGAGTTAAGAATACCTACCACAAGGAGCAAGTACTTTAATCCTACTAAAATCACGAAGACCCCAGCAAATCATGGGCTGGGATGTAGTATGAAACAAAATAAAATCAAAAAGGAATTGTGTGAAGCAAGAGGTATTTTAATTGTTTCTTATTTGTCCAAATTCTATGTTGCTGAACTTTAGATTTGGACTTTCAGACTGCCTTGTGAGTGCCAGCATTAGCCCAGAGGAAAATAAACTGCAGTGAAACATTAGCCCCAGGCTGAATTCTTAGCTTTATGCCATAAGTAAAATTTCCATCTTGTGTATCCAGAGTTTAAAAATCAACCAATCAACATAAGTCCATTCCAAATATAAGAAAACAAAATAAAACTAAATAAAACTAAATAAAACTAAACTAAACTAATTATATAGCTCCTTTACCTGTCAGCTGAAGATCAGGTTACTGTAGAGCTGATGCCTCTTATTACCTGAAGTGTATTGCTTTGCACAGAAAAAACACAGAAGACAGACAGACAATATTACAGCTAAGGAACACCTGTAAAAACACTATAAAAGCACTATAAATACATTTTCAAACTCTTTGTTTTATTTTTATTTCATTTTAGGGTGTTTTATTTTCTTTCTTTAGTAAGCTAAATGACTGAAAAGTCACTTCTAGACTGATTGAAAAGTCTTCTATTTTTGCTATTAATTTTGGACTAAAAACCTTTATTTGGTATTTTTGGTATTATTATATTATTTGGTATTATTATATTATATAATTATTTTTATAATATTATTATTAGGTATTATTATATTATTATTATTTTGGTATTTTTTTGCTTGGAGAACCTTGCAACAGGTACTTCCACACTGCTCGTCTGACACTGATGGTATTAAGGCATGCATTTTGGAAGACAAATATAATTTCACAGATTTCCCTGATAGCAGCTACAAAATAACCAATGTTTCCAACAAACCTGGCTAAGAATATCCAAATAAACTAGTGCTAGCATTTGGGTTAGGGCTGTCAGGCTGAGCCACCTGTTTTGGCAGTATTTGCTGCCAGAAGCAAATTATAGATCCATCCAACTGCTGATTAAAAAATCATACGCACATAGTCTCCTTGCTGTAGCTAACCAGACATCAGGCAAGGATTGTACAATTTGACGTAGTCCTAACATTAATCCTTTAGAAGACAATGGGCTCACTCTCTAATAGTGCTTAATGCAGATCCTCTTACAAATATTAACAATGAAAAATGGAAGATGAAAAGTACAACTTTCATACACTGAAATGCCACAAAATCTTGACAAGTAGAACAAAAATAACTTAAAAGTGCTTGTTTTTTGTTTTTTTGGTTTTTTTTTTTTGTAGTGTTGTTATTAAATTTGGATAAACAGTGGAGTAATCCACACTGAGAAAAAAGGGTTGGAATGAAATTCAACTAAAATATTCAGTATCAAATTTAAAGAAGGTTGCATTTTAAATATATCCCCTGTCTGGCTGCCGTTGATAAAATATTGTTATGCATCTAAAATCTTATTTAAATACGAATGGTCAGGAAATATTAAAGTATATGAAATATTCATATTTTAGAATGTGCATTTATTGGTTAATACAACTGCCTTTCATTCTTGCAGGCCTAGCTCTGGCATACTTATTTCAGCACAACTGTCACTGACTCCTTTAAAAGTTTACCTGAATAAGGATTGCAGAGTTGATAGCTTTTACCCTTCAGTAACTTCATGTACAGTTCACAAATACTCTGTGCTCCTTACAGAAAAATCAGGGCCACCAAACTAAGCTGTTCTGACTCTGGCAAATCTCTGATTATAAGGGACTACCAAAACTTTACCTGAGCAAAGGCTTGAGGGTGGAACCACCTGACATTCAGACATTCCCCTTCTTGTATCACTCCAATGGAGCTGCCTAAGCAGTGTTGTTCTGCAAATGAGACTAACGCTATTTTTAGAGGTGTACAGAGATCTAGCTTCAGTAACTGGTAGAAACTCAGGCTACAGGAGTGAAAAAGAAAAAAAGAAAAAAGAGGAAAGAAAAGTAGAAAGCAATGCAACAAACAAAATGAAATGATCCTGGAGTGAAAGTGTTATTTGCTAAGAGCAACAAATCATATTGACACGCTAGCTCAATTACACTGTCAAAGTACATATCATTTTTGGTTAATTGTATTTGAAAATAGTTACCGTACCTTCTGCTGTAATCTCGGCCATGATGATGATGGTAAGAGATACTCTGTTAAAAAGGTCAAGATCAACTGTGGCAGCGTAGATAATACTTCTGGGTTGCTGGCTCTTGCAGGAGCTGCAGAATGAGAAGGAGGGAGGTCCGCTGCTTTTTCTAATTCTGTTCCTTCTTCTTTTGCACCCTTCTGAACTTTCTGTTTCCTCTGCAGACTCCTGCCCTTCCAGAGCAACCTAAGGCCTTCCAGAGGCAACACTTCAAGCTCAGTCTAAAGTATCAGCTTCTAACAAAAATAGCCATGCCTCACAGTGAATCTTCAGCATGTTTTTTCTAATATCCTAAGAACCCTGCACACTACAAATAAAAAGTAAAAAGGCCCAGCTCTAAACAGGACAGGAGCTCATGGAAAGGCAGCAAAAAGTAAAAGAACTGGGAAAGAACTGTTTAACGCTCCTGCAGCCTCACTAGCATAGTTGCAGTTCTTTGGGGGGTATGTCAGGAAACATGAAATATAGAGTTCAAAGTAACCTTATCCATCCCAGCTCAACTTTATTCTTAGCACACTCAGTGCTTAGCACATTCTTCCTGGCCTTATTTGGTTTGGGGAGGGTCCTATGAAGCTTACCGCTGACCAAGGGGGAGGGTAAATTTAGGTGATTTTCTCCACTTTGATTCTTAGTCACAGTTCAGAGCCAATTAAGACACCACTTTAAACCTATGAAATTGGTAACTTCTTCAGTATGGATTTTTTTGGTACTCTTCTCATTTGCTGCAATTATCACACATACCTGTGAAGTTCATCTAAGTATTACAGAACACTGTTAAAAATGTAAATAGTAATAGTTTATATAGTCTAAATGCATGAAGGTCATATGCAAAAATATTAAACAGATCAGATTTTTTCTAGGTCTGATTCATGGAAACAAACAGCTCAAAAAAATCTGTGATTTTAAACAAGATTTTATAAAACTGAAAGCAAGCAGAATTTTAAAACAATTTAGTGGAACAAAAATATTAACAATTTAATTAAGAATAATGATTTAAAAACCTGAGCAATCTTTTCATTGTATTGCTTGCAATTTCACAGCTGTAGAACTATGTATGTGGGCAAAAGCTTGAAAATGAAATTAGTAAAAAAGTGCCCTCGAGCCAGCATACCTCTACATAAATGTCATCGTCACATGAAATCAGAAACCATCTTAAACAGTTCTTACTAGGGAACCTATAGTCAGCTCATCTCAGCTACATGGGCTGGCATTTGCACTTCTCATCTTCCCCCCAGGAGATATAAGCACCTGGCTCTGTGGCAAAGTGTAAGGTAAGGAATCTATTTATCCAGTGCAGAAGATGCAGAAGTGAAGGTTCACTGAACAGTTTACAGCCACCACCAGGATTTTTCTCTTCCCTCTACTCTAACACACTTCAAACTTTCTACATGTCTGAAAATGTTAGCCTTTTCTAGCAAAGCTTACAATCAGTGCTCCATCCCCTTTCTTCTTCAGCTCTATTGACCAAATCTTTTGCACTGGCAGGTTTTGATTACTTGATGTTCAGTAGTCAGTGCTTTTCTGATCATCCTCCTAACCCTCCGTTTGCTCCTTTAACCTGTCCTTCAGATGATCCTCCTCACTAAGGCTGATGAAAAGATTTTAGACAAAACCTTATTCCTTCAAAAATACTCTTTCATGAATACCAAAATGTTCTGTGGGATCACTGTTGCATCAACAAAACAGCTGCCAACAATAGCTCGGTGGTTAGTAATGGGTGCTAGGATGTGGGATAATAAGGCAAAGCCCTTGTCCTTCTTAATTGCTTCTTTCTCTTCTGCTGGAGCAGTTCCATTTTACATGAACAGTTAAATATTTTGGGTCATCTGTATTTTGACAGCTATGCTACATGCTTGAGATGTGAGAGATATCATCCTAGCTGAATACCCGCAGCACAGAGCTAATCAATATTGTGAAGTCAGGATTGCTTTCACTTGTATTACTATTCAAATTGAAATAAAATAAAAAAGGCTCAGTTTGGGTATATAAGAAGAGAGAACTGGGGAAAATATTAATGTCTGAATTTTGGTCTTGTTTTATGTAACAAGATACTGAGATTGTGGACTATACCCAGACATACCTGTTTGTATAGCTGTATGTGTATGGTTGTCTGTCCCTCACTGTTTCCATTTCAGCTCCTACCACCTGCCCTCTTCTCTCCATGCCTTACTTACTTTGCTGCTATTTATGCTCACCTTCAATCATGGGCTGATATTCTGAAACCAAAATATAAGAGCAGAGGAAGCGAGAGAATCCAACTGGAAATCAATTTTCCACAACATCAGCCCAGTGGCCAGAATATGAACTGCTTGGCAGTCTCTGCATCCCTTGTACATGCAAAACATTCATTCTGGAAGCAGGCTAAAACTGTCATATGCACAAATATCTTACAACAAGTATAGCTTTAGGCAACTGTATTGGAAGTTACACAGTTGCTCCCTTTAAGGGGGCAAAGTCAAAGGAGCTGTGTGTCATATTTACTGGAGATAATCATGGCCTTTGCAAAAATACACATGTGCAAGTACATTTATTTTGAAAAATGAACATTGTCTGAAAATTATACAGAATATGGTATTTATTATTTTAGAGTCTAGGCAAGGGAGATTCTCAAAATTTTCTTTAGGGCTTGTTAGAAGCTCTGTTAAAATCTGAAGTTTACTGCCTAGTTTGAGTTTAGGAGTTTCTTCCATACTAAGCTGTGAAATTCACATTATGCAGAAGGCCAGAGCAAAATCTATACAGTTCTTCATCCAACAAAGTAAACATTAATTCTCTGACCTAGCTTATATATTGAACCTGACCAAGAATGCATTTTGGTGGGAGCCTTTTCTGTCTAACCTGACAGGAAATCTTCTTTTGTAAAATGTCCTTTCTCTCCTTTCTATTTCAAACAACAACAAAACTGAAAAATTTAAAACTACTTTGGCTCTTGCAAGCGTTATCCAAACCTGGACATACACAATTTCTCCTCATTTTCTTCCCATCAGGTCTCAGGCATGATGTGAAAATGCTCTTGGCTCAAGTTAGCAAAAGGTACTCCCTACCCACTCACAGGGACTACATAGTAAATGAGCTGTCCCAGGATCAGATCTCACATTCAGTGGTGATGGAGCGACTTGTAGCAGCAGGTTAAGTGTCCCTCCTCACACTAGATTCCTGAGATACACAAGTCTGTGTTAAAGAAAATAAAATGAAACTTCTCTTTGCTCGATAGGTGCCTGGATAGGGAAAAAGTAACAATCTTATGAAGAGGGGAGAAGGAAGTACTATATGCTGCTACATGTGTCTGCATGTAGCCATGTGCCTTGATCTCAGATAATGTGTATTTCAGTGAGAATCCTAACTGATTAATCAAATAAAAGCAATTATTTGAACATTTTATTTTAGGAAAATGTCAGAGGTTTACTATTTGACAGACTCTAAGAAAAACTCCTGCTTTTAGATGAAAAGTTGTGGTGTTTATATAATTAAAGTAGGAGCATACGAATACTTACAAGCTGATTTCTGGGTTGTCTTGATGATATTATTAAAAAGGGACTAGGGAAAGACAATAGATCACATTGAATTACTAGGTAATGAGAGGAGACACTTTCCTACTGATACAAGGAAGCATTTGAGGAATTGAGTAAAACCATCAGTGAACAAGAAAATGCAGAACAATATTTGAGCTTGTCTGCTAACACATTACCGAGGAATTCTCAGAGTTCAGTCCTACAAAATCAAACTAAGCAAAAGAAAAGGGCTTTGTATCTCAGTGCATGCTCAGCAGCACAGCAGGGTCAAGGAAAAGAAACTTAACCTTAACTCTGATATATCTGATGAATCCTGGGAGTATGTAATCAGAAACAGCCAGTAATCAACTGATAAGAACTAAACATAGGATGGAAGTATAATGCTAGGGAGAGGGTGGATGGAGTTGAATCCAGCAAGTAGTAAAAACACATACAGAAGCAAATATAGGATTAGAGTGATGTCTGTCACTGAGCTTTGATGTGCATATGAAGAAAAATACTAATATTTGTTTGAGGCATCAGCTGGCTTCCACTGAAACAGACACTTCCACTCCTTTTGTTGTTTGTTTTTGTTTAGGAATATTTTTACTTATAGATGAAATTTTCATTCAGTCCCAGTGGTAATACCCCGTGGTTTTCAGTGTGAATAGGAGCACACATTCATATTCTGATGCCCTTGAAGTCCTGATCAGTCAGAGATGTAGTTGTGACCTTCTATGGATCATTACACAAGTCTAAAGTAATTGTTTTCCATTTGTGGTTGATATTTAATGAATAAGAGTTGGAAGATTTTTTGAATCAACATGACCAAAGTATAGACTTATTTTGGATATACTAAAGTACACCCAAAGTGCAGAACTAAACAAGACCTAGGTATCATATCTGATTAGGTTAAAGCTTGGTATATGTTTAAACATTCTCACAAATCAGTCTGCATCATTTTTCAATTAGAGTTGCATACATAGTACCTTTAAACAATTCCTTCTTTAATATGTAGGAGGCAGTTAGGTGAACTCCATAGTAAATCTGTCCTACATTTAGTGCGAACAACTGACAGACAGTTAAGAAGCCCTGTCTCTGTAGGCAGACTGGCCTGAAAGCAAATCAGCCTCTGCCTGGGGACAGCTGACAAGCACACTGGGGTCATATCACCTTGGCACTTAGCTCATTGAGGGGCATTTGGTAGGTTAGGTTTCACAAAAAGAAATTACTCCAAAGCTACATGATAGAAGCTCAGCAGGTACAAAAGAAAGTATCTGTGATACCGAGTATTCCATTTTACCATAGACAGTACTCCTGATTAGACATCATAGCACAAAACTGCTGAGGTAACCTCAGTCTGGGTGTGTGACTGAACAATGAACCATTTCTAATACCCAAAAAGCCCACTGATTATAACTACTTCCAGGAAAGAAGGATGTTCAGCAAGGGCATCTATTGCAGCATGTCAAGGCAGACTGCATTTGGATGAGATTTAGCAGTTCCATATTATATGTGTTGTTTTTTTTTTTTTCCTTTGATCTACTTTATTCTTGCTATTCTAAATGAGTATTGTTTTATTAGCACCCCACTGGCTTTACTTTCATATCTGGGGAATTTCTCTGAAGCTGTCTCACAGATAAGACAACCTCCATGATAGCGAAGAAGGTATATCTGGAACTGACCCTTTTTGAGAAGCAATGACAAAAAGTTCATTTTAATTGTCCTTTTCTTCAGGACAAGCTGCATCCAAGGTTGATGGTGTACAGAACATAAAAAGTAGCCAACCAATTAGTAACAATGGGGGTTGGCTCTGACATAACATGAATTACCCATGTCAGAAATATTGAGAACTGTTCTAATGTTCTAATGAGCTTGGTGTGCTGGCTGGTCAAAAATGTTCTTTCAAAGCAAGATGACTTCACTTCTGATGATTTTTTTCTTGAGAACAGGATTTTTTTGTTTTGATTTTAAATGACTGCTTTTTCAAAATTTTATTTTAAACTAAGTTTCTGTGCTGACAGAACAAGACTCAGAAATATATCACACAAATATATGTAGCAAAAGAACTAAATTGCTCCTGAACTTCAGTTTCAGACCCAGCTCCAAATTTCCACTGGTACATTTTAAGTTCATCTTCAGACCTTACTCTTAAAAAAAGTTTCAATAGAAATCAACATATAAAATATTTTTCTTCAGATATGATCATAGTTGAGCACACTGCCAAAAATAGATGAACAGAAAGACAATTCTTGTCAAAAGTCTGATGTGAAAAGACAAAGACAAATATATGTTCTCATGCCAAGTACTTGGGAAAAAATATGGGGTGAAACTGACACTCAAGTATCTTCACTAATGTGAACCCTTTTTGGGGTGCTCGAAACTATCAGCTCAGCCTGACCTTCACAACCAAAAGGAAGTCTCACCTTCTTTTCCATTTAATGGCTTATTCTTCTGCTTCATATGTTATGTTAGGTACCACCTGTTCTTAGACACTCAGGTTTGACTGGACTTCCCATAGTCACATTAACATTAATTAAGTATTCCCCTTGTAAAAAACTCCAGTCAAAACCTCAGGAGGCCCATCTGGATTTGGGGTCTTTCCTAGCTTTTCTGAGAGCAGACACTCAGGATCTAGGCACCGTGAATCAAAAGCCACTTCCAAGCTAGGCATCATTTGTCTGGAAATGCAACAGCAGTATGGAAATAGGCTTGGACAATAGAAGGTTGTACATGCTAGTCCTTTCTTGCAAGTTTTGTTCTGGACATCCCTGTGTGTGATACAGTTGCATCTCTAAGAGTGGTCCTGCAGACAGTCTGTGTCTCCTGTGGGGTTTTTTTAACTGCAGGTTTTTCTGCTGTTCCCAGGTCCCTGTTTGCCCTGGGACATTAAGACCTGCTTGCATTATGCATATCCACAGATGGGATAGATATCAGCTCCTGGCAGTGGATAAATCATTCTTTGACTCCTGAAATACAAAAGTCTGCAGCTGGAATTAATCCTTTGTGTGCCACAAAGTCAGTCACTCACCTAGCAATACACAAACCTGTGATGTAAAATACTCAAGAAAAATTGGTGTCTGTTATTTGTCACAACTATACAGAGAGACAGATACAGAAGAAAGGAGAAAAAAATATAAAGCAGGCAAAATATTTTGGCAATTATCAGCTATAAGAAAAAAATTATATGACAGAAACCAGATTTATTAAAAAAAAAATGTTTGTTTCAACAATAGCTATAAATTTTCTTTGTGTTTCCTCTTTCTTTCTCCCTCATTCTAGCCACAGTCTTGGACAGATCAAAGTCAGAACTGCAGATGAGGAACCCACTTTTTTATTATTATTATTATTATTATTATTATTATCATCATCATCATCATCATCATCATCATCATCATCATCATCATTATTTAAAAAGAAAATCTAAATGGGGAGCTTTTCATTAGGCAAATTAGCTTCTTTACAGAGTGCAAGTGGAAGATATGAATTAGTAAATTCAACTTTGTTAGTGCTGACAGCAGGAACTGCCCCCAAAAAAGTATGTCTAAAAAAATAAAGGATCTTTTAAAAGAGGAAATAAGTTTGAGCATTAATGCCTTTACTACTCATTACAGCAGATATGTACCAATTTTCCTTGAATAGTATGTCACCATTTGTCACTGTCAATCACATTAGATTCCTGTCCAAGCTCCAACATGTGTCTAAAGTCAACTTCCTAATGCAAACCATAAAGAATATTTGCCTGCAAATCAGTTACTGAAAAGACTTACTACGTCTTCCTTACTCCTCCCCCTATCTCCCTGAAAGAACAGAACACAGATAGACCAAATGCGGTGGAATACAATGATCCTAAAGGGACAGTTAAACCATTTGTTTTTTTCCAAAGTCACAGTTTAAATGAAAATAAAAGTATTACCCCGGAGACACAGAGTAGAAGATCCTCAGCTGCGTCCCCAGAGCTCAGAAGACAAGGCAAGGACATTTGGGACTTTTGGAAGCTCCCGGCTGCATTCCCAGGGCCTGAGGAAACCGTGCAGCTCTGGTAGCACTGGCACAAACTGCAGCTGCCAAGGAGCTGTTGGCAGTTGTTCCCTGTGGGGTGAAGGGGCCGTGCAGCCAGATTCAGCAGTGCAGCATGTCGACCTGTTGTGCCACTGTAAAACAATCCTGACTGGGACACAAGTATTTTCCGCATCAGGGGGATTTGGCCTCCAGTATAAAGGTTTGTGCCTGAGATTATTTTGTGGGTCTGGGAAATAATTATAACTATACTTGCACATTTTAAATTCATAGACACTATTTGAAGTGGGCATTTGGCTATAAAATCCCATCTTATATCCCTGATGCCTTAAAGATTTTCCTCTCTGGCCACTTGTGGTTCTTCCCCTTTCCTGAACTAGCTGGGCAGTTCAGACTTTTGCTCAAATCCATGCCTGGCGAAAGGTTTTTTGAAGCAAATGCAACCTCGATATTTGGATTCCACTTCAACTAACAATTCTACCTTATGATGAAGGAAAAGACATGTTTCTTGTTACTTAGGTAACAGACAATTGAGAGGGGAGGAGGTTGGTTTTTTTGTTTGTTTGAGAGAGGGAAGGTAGCTAGGGTGTTTTTTTTAATCTCTGCAGAAGGCAGATATAACAATACTCCTATTCCCCACATTTCAGAGTAAAAACAAAAAATATTGTCTGTTCTACAAATAACAAACAGAGCATGACAACTGGGGAGAGCAACCCTTTGGTTAGCTGCAGTAAGAACAAAAGCAAGATATCATTGAAACTACACAGATGCAGGACTGGAAGTACAACCAACCAGAACGTGCACTCCTCACACATCACCAAATTCGAGCTAATGCTCATGATCATGTTTATGTTCCATATACTGCAAAGAGGTGCCTGACAGAAATTTGGGTGCTGCACAGTCCTGCAGGAGGTTATGCACAGAGGCAGAAGACCACACGCAGTGAGAGGTGTATGCCACAAGCAGTATTATGGTCCCAATCCCCCTCCTTTGCTACCACACTTGACAGACCTGCTCTGAAAATGACACCATCCCGCTTCCTTTACCGCATTTGTCAAATGAGTCCTTCTTACCCCACTCTCCCCATCAGCACATTTCTTTTCTTAGTTAAAAACCAACTCTTTATTTGTCACAGTAGTGCCCTGACAGTGACCAGCAAATGCTACTGGCAGACTAAACCCTAATGTTTTTTTTAAACCACTCAGAGTAACAGTTACCAGTTCTTCCACTCCATACTAACACAAGTGGGCTGGGAAATAAATTTGCTCCTGCTCGTTTCCTTCTAAAAGGCTGCCATCAATGTATATTAGGAAGAGAACAAAAGCTCTTTTCCCTTGTCTGGCCATGCAAGGTCTATCAACCTTTTCATTGGAGTCAAAAGGAATGCAGGATCAGGCACTTAAAGATGGTGGTCCGGAGTAAATTCATGTCTTGAATACTCCGGGTGGTTTTTGAGAGGTTAATTTAAACATACTTGTCACTCTTAAGAACATGGCAGTTGGAGGATATTAATATTCTCTTGAATTATTTAAAAGATATGACTGATGTGTACCATAAGACAGTTATCTGCAAAAATAAAGTCTGTGTCAGTCATTGCTGGGCAGTTAGGATTTTGTCACTAGCATTTATCAGTATTTCTGAATCCTGAGCATGAAGGATTCTGCCAAGTTACCAGCTTTCCTTCACCTTCAGGTGTAAAACCCAACCTACAGATTCTTTCACATTGTTCTTTTTGATCAGGGATGAATCAGACAAAGGTATGGAGTCTCCTTCCTGAGCAGAATCTCATATAAAAAGATCAAAAATATTTCAGAAAAATTTCTGATAAACTATTTATGTTAACCACCAAAGACTGTAGTGTAGATAAGTGAGACAGTCTGCTGTGATACAAGTCATCTTTCAGGAAAGTAGAAATTGATCCTACAAAATTTTTGTCTGAGTCCTGAGGAAGAGCAGTAGTATCCAATGCAATAACTCAGGGAACTGAAATGAATACAATCTACTAACTAACAAAAAGTTTCCACAGTTTATGCTAACAAATCCCTCCTGTGGTAGTGGTAATATGGCCAGGTATGTATAAAAAACAGTCTTCATTTGCAGACCAGCAATGAACCATCACTGGGAGGAAAAACGAAAAGGCATTAAAAAGTATGAAAAGTAAATTTTAATTCCTTTCTTTATGGCACGGCGTACCTGTCTCCCATGATACAAGTCTGATGCCAGATGAAGAACATTTGGCTATGGAAGTTATTTCTGAAAATGATCTAATTCTGTTTGAAGGAGTTCATGAAGGACACTGTTTCTGCCTTCTGCTGCTTCCAAATGGAACACCACCAGCTCAGCAAACCATGCACCCTTTTAAAACTGTAGCTGTCTCAGTGGTTCATCAGACAGAAGTCATGCATGAAGTACAAGAACATTTCAAGAAAAGAAGTTCCTTTCCTCCTACAGTATGGATGGAAAAAGCTTTTTATCACCCATTTCTCATGCATTGCAGTAGAGGTCCTGGCACGAAAGAACCTCTTCCTCACCCAACTGATCAATTAGAGACCAATTTTCAGAGTGTGTATATGCTATGATCACATAGAAAGACAATTATTTTATTAAGTTATTCAAAGTTTTGCAGTCACTTCACCATTTGTCTTTCATTAAATGCACAACAGAGCAGAGAATTTGAGTCAGGTTATGGAAGGAATGCATGAATGAAAGAGTGAATAAATAGTAGCCACACATTTTAAAGGTCTAGTCCTTTATTATTTAGTATTCTCCATGTAAAAGGACATGTAACATCCATTACATTTCTTTGCAAACCTTGCTGTGTTCTTTTATTTACTTCTAAAATTACCTTGTAGTACACTCCACAGAATTGGAACTTTATTTCCATAACTGAGAGTATCAAGACATTGGGTCTCAGATTTCAGTTTAATTTTGTAAACTTTGCAAGTAGTTTGTTTTGCACTTCCTTGGACCATTACAGATATACTGTACAAAATCCTGTAGTTCACTGAGTGTTAGCTAGTAGCCTCACACAGTGGCAGCAGCTTACCTCTTCATAGTCACTGATAGGAAGAAAATGAACTTCAGTGTGGAAAATACATTCCCCCCACAAATACATCAAATACATTTCTAGAGAATTTCTAAGGATTTAATTTTCACAGTAATATTACACTAATAATTTTCATTTAGGTCTTGGCTAGATCCCAATGTGTTTTTGCATGTTGCCAATGCATAAGCCTTGTGTAATTGTGGGGATAGGTACTGCTATTTGCTCCAAATCTACCTAAATCTCTAGTCGATGCTTTTGATTAGGCCTGCTGTTAAAATCCAGGCTGAGAGGATGCCTAAAAATTTCTGCTTGCACTTTCTGGATGTGTTCTGGGAGAGGCTGTGATGGCTGGCTAGCTGTGTGGGATTCTGGTTATGTAAATCCCAGGTCAAAATACTGGAAAATTTGGGGATTCAAGAGTTCAAGCAGGGGCCCAGATGTAGAAGTATATATAGCCCCAGCTTCAAAAGTAGCAGCATTGTGGTTCCTGGGTCTAGGCATGCTTGAAAGCACAGGGTCTACTGCTACAGCAGAGCTGTGGGAGGCACAGTGAGGATCAAGAGCTGGTGATCTCATTTTCTAGATTTGTACGAACCTTCACCAGCAGAGGTATTTGAAATAAATCCACCTTTGGGACAGTAAACAGATATGTGTATATCAAATAATTTACAAATGAAAAGTTCTGATCCAAATGCATTCCCATGCCCTGGTCTTGAGAGCTGTTTTCTACCATATTTTCAGATTCAACAGCAATTTATGTCCACAAGTCTAAAGAAGAGGTCCAGTGCCTCTTTTGAATGTGTCTCAATTAGTTGATAAACTTTTTACATTTCCAACAGGATGATTTCTGTTGTGCCATAGACATCTGAAATGAAACATTAAGATGCAAAATCTAAATGATTATTTTGTAAATCTTTGCAAGAATCTGGAACCCAGTGTAAGAACTTTACACCTCTGATCACCTACTGTGTCTGTTGCTCAACACCAAAATAACATAGGGAGTATTCGTCTGTCACTATTAAAAAGAAATAAAACAGAACTATTAAAATGTAAGCTCACCATGAGAATTTTAAATACTTTGACACATTTTTATAAAAAAAACACTTAAAAGCTATTTATCAAGTGATTAACATTGATTAATTCACCACTAAAAAGATTATTTGCATAATTTTTAGGATATATAATTAACACAGTGATTTGTATGAACACTTTAGTCTTGAAAGAGTATTTAAAGGTTCTCCTTTCAAATCAAGCTGCTATTTTTGCATTCACAACCAGTAGGGCAAAATTAAATATATATGCCTTGCTCTTTATACTGTTCATACTTATGGCACACAGAGAATAAGAGAGTGTATTTTGAGGTTATTCAGAAGGAGCCACTGGTGATGGAAATACTGTGCCTGAGCCTTCTGATAGCCACACAATATAGTGTCATTAAGGTGGAGGAATTCCAGTGGCAATTGCAATTTTACTGGTTGTTACAGCAGATGACTGCTGTTCACACCTGATCACTTCTGAGAGAAAGGTCAGCATTTTGTACCTGTTAAATTCAGAAAGAAAGAATCAAACTTGGTTGTGTGAGAAAGCACGTTTAGAAAGCGTGAATGCCAAAATGCAAAACCAAAAGGACATGATATACCAGTATATGCAAGATAAGGGTGGCACGCTTAGTTTTCTCCTGTCCTTTCTGACTTGGAAAAAGACAAAGAAAATGCAGAAATTGACATTTTCTGTGTTATTCACCCACCCCTTTTAAGATAATCTAGTGTTAGAGCCCTTGCAATCCCAATGGGCCAAGGCAAGCTGGTAACAGAAAAAACGCACCTCCTTTGCTTGTTGAATCTTTGGCTGCTGTGAAGCTCATACACTAATTTTGCAAAGAGAGAACATTCTCAAGAATACCCTAACAAAAAGGGGAGCAGCCCTACCATGTGAATTCAGCACAGTATAGGAACAAATTGTCTGGCCATATCCACCAAGGAAATACCAAAAGAACAGCAGAAAAAAAGGATACTTGGTGTGAGCAGGCTGGTATTTTTCTGCTGTTGCTAGGAAAATCATTCTGTAGCCAAATTGCCAGTTCATTGGTCAGATTTTATCAATAAAACCCAGCTACTTCACAGATAAATATCTAATCTACATTCCTTTCCTGGCAAATTTTAAAACCTTCACTGTATTTTGGAGGATCAGAAAGTCTAGTATCACTACATTTGATGACTTGTCAGCAGAAGGATTTGCCTTTTTATTGCAAAACCAGGCACACTCATACTTGATGGCAAAGATTTCCTTTAAAAGTTATCTATAAAATGACAACCTCTTTTCTCTCTCATTTTTCTCTGGAAAACCTGGTATTCACAAATTTGATCTTTTGTCTTCCAGGTTTTCAAACATCTCCTGAATCTTTACAATGTCAGATTGATTCTGTCACTGAGTTGGAGATTAAGTTAGTCTCTTCCTGATATCCTTATTTCACTATTCTATCTCAAAGTCTTTATTAAAAATCCCTTGAACTTATCATTGATTCCTTTAGCTTTAGAAGTCATCTGACACAAAAGAAATAGTGGAACAAAATATTCCCCTGGTATTTCTCACGCAGCTACCCCTGTCCTCCTCTGGCAGTTTGAGCATGCTGCAGGGACATATAGACCAGAAGAGACTGGCAAGCCCTTCTGCCTGATTCTACAGACCTGCTTCGTCTGGTCCCATCAGGTTTTGCCCTTACTCATGTGGGAGCACCAGTAGAGGTTGCAGCTGATACCTGTGAAGACTAACAGACCGCTACCATTTTGAGCTCCATTGCTCCAGTGAAAGCCCTCTGCTACCCAGATAAATCTATTCCTTAGCTGTACAGAAATGGGGTGGATTCCCACATACACAGGCTGATGAATAACAATGGATTGCTTTGTCTTGCAAGGGCCATCAGAAATAAGCTGTACTGTAACCATACCAACCTTTGGCATGGTTGCTTAGACAGATGATCAGCACCACACAAAATATCTCCAAGTACATCAATAGTTAGACTAAGCTGACTTTCTTTGTGGTGGCAGAAGAAATTAATTCATCTCATGCAGTTCATTCAGCCTCTATCAGCAAAATTCCTGCTACAGACTTTCACCAGATACAGGCAATACTAGCCACAGGCCTTTTCTCCCCTTGTGAGTCTCCAGGTTCTGTTTCCTACCACATAGAGCCTCCACCTGTCCCTTGAGGCAGGCTTTTTTTTGTTACTTGGATACACTGTATCAGGGAATATAGAGCCAATTACCAACAAATAGCTTCTCTCTGGATGACCACAGCACCAGGTCAGGAGCTGGCAGCTCCACTGCAGTGTCTTTATGGTTACAGTATTCTCATATAGAGACCATAGTTTCTTTAGCGCCTGCAGAATCTCCGGTAACAGCTGGAGATGTAAGGCTGAATATAAGTAACAGCCAAAATCAGAGGCCACAAAATAACAGTTCCCACCATTTCCAGGTTTGTCTCCTTATGAAAAAAAAATATTTGGGGGCTGGTAATCCCATTCATCCTTTGAGACCTTCACTATCTTCTCACACCTACCTGTTTCCAGCTGATTTGACAGCTTGCCTAATTTATGAGACAGTTGCATCAGTTTCTACTCTTTCCATTTTAGCGATTCAGCACGCTCACCTCAGTGCTCCCTGTCAAATCTCCTTAAGGGTCAAAACTCAGAATGCAAGATATGGACATCACTATATTACAAATTTGAGCCTAAAGTGGAGACGAAAAACTAAATAAAAGAGAAAGTTAAAAATCAAATTAAAGTTTACGTAAGAAGGAAAGATTTATCATTCTGAACCAAGTGTTGGAACACTGATGGTCAGTGGTGGGGACTAGCAAAAAATTCCATGGAAAAGTTTTACTATAACGCCACTAGTTGGCTGTACAAAGCTATGCTGGTCTTTCATTGCAAAGACTTAAATACAGTCTAGTAACGAAACATATAACACCGCATATCAGGACCAAATGGACTTATGAACCTATTCCTGCTCTCACTGTAAGAAGCTGAAATGTACCAGGTTTTAACTTTAATGTGGATGACTAGTGTTATTAATGTACCCATGTCACACTTCATTGCAGTCTAACACTTGTTTGGAAAGAGGCAAAAAAGCTTTCATGAGAATTGTGATAAATAGAAATATTCCCTTCAAAAACAGTCCTGTGGCTTTGTCCTTCATTTAAGCCTTCTCTCAGGACTCCGGATTCTTACATGTAGTTTACCCCTGACTCAAATTATCCTTACAACTCAGAGCTTACTGAAGATGCCTCTGATATTGACAAGGTTCCTTTTTTAAGTTGTATTAATTATTTTGGTAGTTTGCCTGTTGCTGAAATCACTGAAGATTTCAGATTTACATGCATTTCTTTGCACCAAGATAGAGTGAGTTCATGAATCAATTTACTTCTGCTGTATTTCTTCCTAAAATAAAAATATGTAAGCTGTCTCTCTCTCTCTTTCTGCTTTAAATATGCACAGACCACTTGGCTGAAACCGTCTGGGGATATCTGAGAACTGAATATAAATAATTCTATTAATTTTCACTGACTAAAGACTAAATCATAGGGTTCTCCTCCTACCTGCTATCCACATTAGTCTGGTGGTTAGAAGCTGACTGAACTTATAGATAATATATCGTTATCTTTTTTTTTTTTTTTTTTTTTTTTTTTACTGTAACTATTAGTGCAACTAAAAAGGAACTAAAAAGTTACATGGAATGAAAAGGAAAGTTTGAAGGTAAAGGATTAGTTTTTAGCAGTCTCCTGTCAGGTCACTGTTGAGTAGCTCAAACCTAAACACCCTAAAGGGATTTAGGGTTTTGTTATCTTTGTATAAAATCCAGAAGAAGAGTGCTTAGTGTTTTGGTAAAAAGGTGGGTTTCACCACCCTGCAACAGAGCCCCCATTTCTGTACCTGACCTGTCAGAGAGAAGTACAGAGGGAACAGAGAGTGGAAGCGCTTATCCCCAGCAAAGAAGAAAATAGAGAAAATAACATACGCCTACAAAATTTACTCAGAAAAAAATTGAATGTAACTTTAAGATGTGTTTCACTGGGGCAATCCCCAGGGCTAGAATCCTATTTTAGAGTGGAATTTCTAAACTTGCCTATGAACAAGGATAGTGTAAGAGAAGTAAGCTGAGAGATCTGAGCAAGGAGGCATTGCAAGGTACTAGGTTAGTGCTAAAACACTGTCCTCCTTACACATGCCCACATTTTCTTGAAGAGTCTGGTATTCTTGTATTTGGAGGCTACTTTTTGTGTTCATTCACTAGTGAAAGAAAACACATTTTTATCATTATTCAAATGGCTTGCCAGAAGCTGTGAATCCCAACTGTTTCTCCCTAGCAAAGGATGATGTGGCTCTGTAAGTGCTGGCTGATCAATTAATTTTAAATTGCACACACTAGTTTTCACTTCACCCTAACAGGAGTTTGTTACAGATCAAGAGGAATATACTTTCCCTGACCTCATTAAAGTTTGGAGTTGTAGAGCCAATCATCAAGCTGTACTCCACAACTAGACTTCTGTGGGTTTAAAGAACGACTTCAAAGAGGTTAGAAGCCATTTATTTCAATGTATCAGGACTGGCATCATACTTTCTAATCATTAGAGAAAATAAAGCAGCGGTACCATCGCATGCACCTCATGGCATTTACTGTTGGGAATAGCCCTAAGAAAGGAGCAAATAAATACAATTTCTTAAAAGTTATTAAAGTCAGATTGTAGTTTTAGAAAACAGTGGGAGATATCAACAGGAAATGTGATAACAGGGAGCAATGGGAATTCATTTTGGAGGTAAGCTGCTGTATCTTCCATCTGCACTGCCATTAGAGAAAACGATCTTAAAGTTTTTTACTACAGACACCCCATGCCCAGAGGTTCAGTGAACACTGCCTAGGAAAGATGGGTTAGAACTTGTTAGGGTTGGTAAAAGGTGGAGGGTTTACAGTGCCTGAAATACAGTAGGAGTGTCCAAATGTTATTTCTAAAGTCAACCCTTTTGCATCCTGAATTAGACTGTGATTTTTTTTTCCACTGGGCATTTCTTATGTTATTTTCAGTTTTTCTAGTAACAGAAAATAACAGCTTGAGTAATAAGAAATTCATTTCTCCTTATGTGTTAGTGACAACCAGATGTTCAGTTCTAGGCAGCTAGAAGAAAGAAAAGCAATGGCAGACATGAAAAAAACATCTCCTTAGAACTTCAAGCACCCTGATTCCTCTTGTTCTGCATGAGTGTCCCTATTCCATGTAGAGACTTTTATGATATATTACTTAGGCAGCAAAGAATAGGAAATACCTTATGTCACATCCACTAAAATATATTAGAAATGTATTTGAGCCTGGTAACTCTGAAAGAGTGATTGCTTTTTGAGTATGCAAGCACAACAGATATAAACCAGAGAATTTTTGTTTTCTTTTCCCCCAAAATATTAAATAACCATATCAGAACTGCTTTCTTTTGCTGTTTCTCGCACAGATAATGGTTGATCCACCATTTTTCATTAATAACTATAGTTCCAGGTCTATAAGAACCTTGTCCTTACATCCCAAAGGAATAGAATCAGTCTAAAGAAAAGGTAAAACATGAAAAAGAGAGGATGAATATTTTGCTATGAATGAGACAAATATCTCTACTAGGTCTTTTCAGTGCTCCAAACTCTAAGAATATTTCAGTACTGAACATTTCTTCCATATTAGATCAAAGCTGTGCACATTTTCCATTTGCTGCTCAGGACTAGAATATTGAAGAAACATTAGCCTTAAGTAAGTGACTGTATTCACTCACACTGGGTAACAGATTGTATCGCTCACCATTTCTTCTCCCTGCCAATTCATTCTGCAGTGCACTGGTACAAAGAGTTTGTTGGTGGAGATGGAGTTTCACCAAAGTGGTCATTACTGGCCACCAGCATCTGCGCACTGTCCTGCACACAGGCTGGAGAAGATGAGGGAGGGATTTCCAACTCACTGTCGCAGATATGCAGTACTGTTTGCAACTGAGCCATTCACAACAGATCAGCCTGTATTAGGCATGTTAAAAGATCCTCAGTGAATGGGAAATCTAGGAAAAAACAAGCATAGGTTACTTTATTTCTCTGTTTTGAGCCAACGGTAGGATAAAGTGTAACTTAGACTGGTAATTCTCAAGTAGGAGGGTCAATACTATGGATCCATGGCAGGTAGCTTGATACTGAGTGGTCCTTGCCAGTCCCATAACAGAAAGAAACAACTTAATTTAAAAAATGGTGTCCCCTGACCTCCCAACTGGAATAAGGATCAGGATCCACAGAGTGCTACAGGAGTCTGAGAAGGGAGGATTTCTCTCCTCAGCGATCATATTATGCAGTGTAAAAGAACAGCACTGGTATATATGTTCTGAAAGTCTTTCCAAGGACTAACTGTTAGAAATGGTTATGGAATATGGAATCAATGACTCAGTGCCCAATTCTGAAGAAGACTAAAAATCTTTACAGAGATGCATGGCAACTCTATTTTCAATTACATACTAATTTGGGGATTTGTAATAGCTGATAATAAGCCCCTGAATACCTTTGACACTCCTAGAAGACAGCCAAAAATGATGCCTGCCCACCTCCAGTGATCCCCACTGTGGGTAGTGGGATGGCCCAGGTCAATCAACATGCCTGTCATACTCCATTTGCCTCTGTCCCCAGCATACCTCAGTACTGCTGCAAAGTTTGTAAAAAGCCTGCCTGCTTCTGTTTTCCTTGTTTTCCAAGTCACAGGAATTGTCCTCAACCTGGACCTGGAGTTTTCATAGCCCTTATACATGACTAACTTCAGTCTTTACCTCAAAACCATGGAACCAAAGTGGGGGTGAGCTCATGCTAAATAGCCACGATTTACTTTTCTTCTGTCTTGTTTTTCATGATTGTCTGTTTTTTTATTTAGTACATAAAGGAAATAATATTCACAGACTGGAATATGCCACTTTTGTCACCATTAATTAAGTTAGATTAGCAGTCTCATGTTATTTCCTATATATTCATGTATTAACCATTATCATGATCAATTAACATTAAATAAACCCAAGTAAAATACAAGGTAAAATAGATATAAATCTCAAAATGTATACGGAAATGTCTAAATAAGAACGCAAGAAAAGAAAACGAAAAATGCCTTTTAGGAAACTTTCTTAAATTTAAATATCAAAAAAGGAAAAATAATTAATCTATGACACACAACAGGGAGTTTGATTACCCCATGATAATAATTCCCCCAGGCCTTCCCAGCAGTTTTCAATCCAAGATATAAATAGCATCACAGTAAGTGCTAACGACTGAGTTTCACATTCTTTTTCCATGTTATCACTGTGCAGATCTTAAAGGATGCATTCCTGACAATGTCCATCATGGCCTTCTGCAAAACGAGTAGAATTTCTGATGAGGATCTGAACAATAGGTTTTAGAGAGAAAAATATTCAGAGGTTTTTTTAACAAATTTTGAAATAGAAGGAGTTGCTATTATGGAAAATCTCACACCTTCTTTCATATGCAAAGTGTAAAAACGTATTTCCACCTCTGAATCATATTTATGAGAATACCAGAACTCTAGTACTAATCATCATATTTCCATTACTGTTTATATTTTGTACAGAGATTACAAAAGAACGTTGTGCGGCAGCTGGAAAGAATATAGATTAAAAATGTGTTAAACAGTAACTCACCAGGCTGTCTATAAGCTGTGGGAATTCTTGAATCAAGAAAAATTAGTGCATTTTAAATCAATTTACAAAAACTGATAGGAAGAGGTAAAGGTTTTTAATAGCTGGAAGGAATAGAAAACATTTGCCATTAGATAAGCAGATTTCAGAGAGGGTTTTATACACAAACTACATTTTAGTACTTTTCACCAGTGTATATTTCCACTCAAATTCAGTGCTCTCAATTTAAATAACAAGGTAAGGCAGCCATAAATACATGCTGGGAAGGCATCATGACAAACTGGAACTCCTTAGAGGAACAGCTTACCATGTGTGATCAAACTTGACATATCCTAATTAATATACAGTCTCAGTAGCTTTCAGAGACAATGTTTCACAGGGTCCAGTGGTCCTGTTATCATTTTTAAACTTGCATCTCATGCATGGAAATATAAAATGTAGCCACACTTACTTGCTTGAAGTTTCTTCTTTCTGGCAAAGATTCCAGAAAAGGCTACTTCTTATTATTCTAAAATTATAATTTTGTACCAGAACAGAAGACCACCCAGAAAAAATTCTCCTATATAGATGTATATAACTGTCATCATTTAAACTGGCAGGCAGCTAAACACCACACGGTCGTTCGCTCACTCCCGGAGTGGGATGGGGGAGAAAATCGGGGAAAAAGGTAAAACTCATGGGCTGAGTTTAATAGGTCATTAAAGGAAGGGAAAAGAATAATAATAATAATGATAAAAGAATATACAAAACAGTTGAGGCACAGTGCAGTTTCTCACCACCCGCTGATGCAATGCCCAGCCAGTTCCTGCACAGCAACCGTGCCCCCAGCCAACTCCCCCATTGTCTGCTCAGCATGATGTCATATAGTACGGAATATCCCTTTGGCCAGTTTGGGTCAGCTGTCCTGGCTGAGTCCCCTCCTATCTTCTTGTGCACCCCCAGTCTCCTCGTTGGCAGGACAGTATGAGGAGCTGAAAAGTCCTTGACTTAGTGTAAGCACTGCTCAGCAACAACTAAACCATCAGTGTGTTATCAACGTTATTCTCATCCTAAATCCAAAACACAGCACTATACCAGCTACTAGGAAGAAAACTAACTCTATCCCAGCTGAAACCAGGACACTTTTCATATTCTTAGCCAACACATAACACTGAACATTCATGATTAACAAAAAATAAAGTGTAGAAAATATGAAACCTTGGCCATAATTTATATGTCTCTTACAGACTGCTTTTCACTGGTGGTTCTTAAAGTTCTGTATCATGAGATACCATTACTGACTGCCATTTTCAGGCATGAGAAACAAAACCACAGAGAGAAATATATATTCACCAAGATCATCAATTACTAAAGAACAGAATTTGGAATACAAACCAGATTTCTTTGGTCTCAAGCCATCACACTATTTCTAGTTACTTCTCTGATCACCTCTATACTCTTCAATAAACATTTAATAGAAATACTTTATCATCTGTTGTTCAGATTATCCAATAAGAACTAGGTGTATTTGATATTTCATTACAGTGCTAAGCTTGTCACAGGATCAAATCCACTTACAAAGTATTTCCATTTCTGTTTTTCCTCAAAACACACGCTTACTTTAGTTTGTAATTTTTAAAGAAAAACAATTCCAAAATATTCAGAATATAAATTTAAATAATCACAGAAGGAACATAATTTCCTATTGCAAAGACATCCACTTACCTTCAGTTATTCTTTTTCTATTCCTATAACATGCCAGATGTTAATTTGGCTCAAAACCCCTTGCATACAACCTTATTGCAACTTTAATCAAGTGATTAAGAGAGCTGTTATTTCATTAGTGCATCCTTTTACTGATCAATGTGACACACTAGTCATAGATAAAATGGGTACCAGGGGCTTGCTTCAAAAATTGTGCGTTGTGGTTTCAACTGCAACAACACTTTTGTCGCCTTTCAATCTGAAAAAATGTCATTGTTCTAAACAATCTGGTCTAGCGGCTCTTCCATCTCTGTATAAACGGCCTTTCATTCAAGAGCAATGACTATTCCTTTTGTCTTTTTTTAATACTAAAAAAAAAAGAAAGAGAAAGGATAAAGTGATGCAGATGGGTATTTTATTTTGTTATTTTCAAAGGCCTCTTGACATGTGGGAAAGACTTGTTAATAATAATCAGCCAGATACCTCCTCCATCACTTGTGGTAAAACTGACCTAACTACTTAAAAAAGCACTATGTTACAGTATTCAGTTTCCTGCATTTGCTGGCCCGTGTATGCAAATCACTCAGGAGAATGGATATGAGGAGCTGAGTATTTTTTGTAATGGATTCTAATAAGAAATGGACTCTGTAATGCAATCAGAAGTTTATAGGTACTAAATCAATGTTTTAGAATTACAGTATTTGTATTACCAACTGCCCATTTTTTGAGCTATGCATGAAAAATATCAGAAGTTTCCACACAGATAACACAAAGACAAATTATACAAAACTTAATCCTTTACTGAATGACATATACCTGAGATTCTAAAAATTCAGAAGTCTGTGAAATCCATCCTATCTTCCCAGACTCCTTCATCTTCACACTAGACCAACGTAATTCAGTATATAATGACAAAATCCATTTAGGTATTCACATACAGTCATGATTTTGCCATTTTGGAGCATACTGACCAAGAGTTTGGGGCTCAGTAGCCCCACAGTTGACTCTGGTGTCCTTTTCAAGGGCCGCCTCACAGCCAATGCCTCTCACTTCCGCATGACAATGAATGGGTCACTGAAGAATTCCCTGATATTAATCCTTAAAAGATGCGTTCAAGGAAGAATTTTTAGTAGTTGAAAGAAGTAGTTTTTTTTCTTCCTGCACGATCCTGCACAGCTCAGAGACCAGTGGAAAAAGTAACTGAGTTTTTTGTCCAGAATTGGATATGATCTAATCTAAGGAGTATGTTGACTTCCTTCAACAGCAAAGCAGGCCTTTTAATTTTGAACCAGCAGGAGGGCCTAATTGAGCAGGTCAATCTTTCTCCTCAATTTCAACCAGAATTTGTAAGATAAACGGATTTGTAAATTCATTCCACCAAGAAAAGATGGCTTTCAGAATCACTATTAAAGAAGCATTTGACATCCTATTATTACAGTCTAATTGCTGCACACTTTCACAATGACATAAATTTGTGAAAGGGTATGCTGTTACTTTTTGCTGGCAAGTGTATTGTAATGTAAAATGTGTGGAAGTATAGGGTATGAAAGAACTATAGTGAAATTCAATTACTGTAGCATACATATAAGCTTGGAGAAAAATGTAGCAGGAACATGCAGCTCCCTGTTACTGACAGATAATCAAAGTACTGGCTGCTTTTCACAAGTGTTGTAGGAAGGGATTTTCTATTAAAGTTTCTTTTTTTTTTTTTAAAGTAGAATATGTACTGCTTCTTTAAAGATTACACAAACAACCAAACAAAACCCAAAAGAATGAAATGCATTAACAAAAATCACATTCAGTCTCCTGCCTCCAAAACAAATGCAGGATAGCCCTGCATTTTATTATAGGTTTTATCAGTAGATTCAGATCCAGAGCTGTGATTAGGGCCTGAAAATCTTAGGCTGAAACTGAAAGATGCACTTCAGCTGCAAATATGTAGCAATTATCATGAAATGAAGTTCATTCCACATTTTAGCTAATCACCATGGAAACCTGTATTCATTGGCTCCTAATTGGAAATGTTCCAGACCTGGAAAACATTGTAGGCTTAAGACTGCATAATTTCTTATTTAAGCAATTGTACTATTCTTCTGTGTTTGTGACAGTACGCCATGGCAATTTTGGCAATAACCTTAGAGAAAATATATTTTTCTGAGAAGCATATCATTGCAAGTATTTTTCACACTCTGGTGGGACTTCTGCCCCTTTAAGATTGCTTCATCAAGCCACTTCCACCATTTGTAACATTAATACCTGAATACCCAGACACAAGTATTATAGAAGGCTGATTCCAGTAGCTCCAAGTTAAAAATTAATACTTGAATATTGCCAAACCCAGCAAGTTTTTAAAATCCTTATTATATACTTCTACTGACCTTTTCTAATAGATTTAAGGCTAATTTTTCAGTCTTTAGTGTCAAATGTTAGCTATCTTTAGTGCAATTTTTAGAAAAATGCTTGGACTCACTTAAGCAGAGATGACATGCTGATTTCCATCGATGTATTCCTAAATCCACTGTCCAGATTTGAAAATGTTCTAACAATCACAAGTGATGAATACTTGTGGGCTTCATTACTATTACTAGGACCCATGCAGACCTTCTCTAAAAATCAGATTATTCAGCTAATTCATTTATTTTCCATCACCCCTTTACCTTTACTTTCCTGAATATTTTGATCAAAACCAGAAATCACCATTTTATATGCGTGTCTTTTGTGTGTGTCTATATGTATGATCTCAGTTACATAATTTTTATTAGAGAGTGCCACAAATTCCAGTTGCATGGATCATTTCAGAAAGGAGACTTTTTAACTACAAGTTCCTAGATGATTGCTTTCTCTTTTGAACTATGCAATTACACTCTCTGACTTTCATTAGGACTGCAGCAAGTAATTTTCCCTACCTTTCAGAATGAAAGGTGCAAGCAAGAGTTGTTTTTCTGGAGAGAAACTGTCACTGAATTTCGATGTTAGCCTGCTTGCAAAGTTTCCAACTTTTTCATTCCCAGAAACATGTATGTAACAGCTCACATACTTCTTCTCAATTCCATCTGTATAATTGTACACACTTTGGATGGTATAGAGTTAATTTTCTTCATAGTAGCTTGTATGCTTCTGTGTTTTGGATTTGTGCTGAAAACAGTGTTGATAACACAGGGATGTTTTCATTATTGCTGAGCAGTGCTCACACAGAGTCAAGGCCTTTTCTGCTTCTCACACCGCCCCACAGCGAGTAGGCTGGGGGTGCACAAGAAGCTGGGAGGGGACACAGCCAGGACAGCTGACCCCAACTGACCAAAGGGATATCCCATGCCATATGATGTCATGCTCAGCAATAAATCTGGGGGAAGAAGTAGGAATGAGGGATTTTCAGAGTTATGGGGTTTTGTCTTTCCAAGTAACTGTTCTATGTGATGGAGCCCTGCTTTCCTCGAGTTGGCTGAACACCTGCCTGCCAATGGGAAGCAGTGAATGAATTCCTTGTTTTGCTTTGTGTGTGCAGCTTTTGCTTTACCTATTAAACTGCCTTTATCTCAAGCCATGAGTTTTCTCACTTTTACCCTTCAGATTCCCATCAGCGGGGAAGTGGGTGAGCGGCTGGGTTGGGCTGAGCTGCCCACCAGGGTTAACCCACAACAATAATGAAGGTTGTATCTTTCTGTTTGAAAGAAAACAGGTCCAGTGAAGGCTTTAGGAAAACTCACACACAAAAAAATGTTCTCCAGGGATTCTTCAGTTTGCCGTAACACTGTGCACCATTAGACAGGAAGGAGTAAGCACAGGCTGGAAAAAAAACCCTGTGTAAAGTAAATTCTAATGTAGAGTCATGCCGCTAGACCAAACTCAAGAGTATTGTTACATTACAGAGGTATTGGTGTCTGAACTAGCTGTTTTTAAATCAGTTCTGGTTCATCTGCAACCACACTGTTAGATTACAATGTAAATGCTTCCCAGACTGCTCTCAAAAGCACTCTACAAATGCATTTCTTTCATCCATTACTATCGTCAAGAAGTAAAAATGAATCTTTGTTAAGCAGTTACAAAAAGGGCACAAAATATTTCAAATTATTGGAAATAGTTCTGGTTTTTTTTCCTTTCTGTGACTAGAAAGATTTAGCATTCCTGTTCCCTTTCCTCCCTGAAACTCACACAAAATACACAAAGAGCAAAGGAATATCCAGATACTTACACCCTTATATGCCTATATACAGTTGTCATACAGTGGTCATGAAAGAGAATATTTACATGTAAGTTCTATGGACTCAGTTATAACATTAGGTGGCATTAGTCTGTACAAACTGATAGCAGTAGTTTGTTGGCATAGCATTAATTTGTACAGCCTAATTTTTCTCAGTGGAGTGCTACTTCTTTCTAATCCCCTTTTTCTGCTAGAAAACTAATTAAATGATGAGTCAAAAGAACATATTCCTCAAATTTACAAAACTAAAATGAAACGTGATTATGTATGAAAGCCATGATCTTCAGGTGGAGTAAAGTATGTTTATTTGAGTTTTAGATATGTCTTCAAGTAATTAAACTAAGACATACACAATTCTTTTTCATTTCCACAGGGCTAAGATTTGATCTTGCATGTTGGCAGTGCAGTGCGTGACAGTCATTGGTTTGTTTTTTCTGTGTCAAATCAGCTTTCTGCGTTCAACCTCCCCTGACAGTGGGAAGCATGGAGAAGTAATGCAACTGTTTCAGTGTCTAGTGAAAGCTTTTTTGGATCAGCTACAGTGAAGGTGCGGAAGCATATGAAAACATACTTTTACTCTTTCTATTCTTCACTTCTTGGTTTGGACTTAGCCTTTGGCTCTCAGTCCATACACCCTCCACATCGCCTTCTGTATTTCACTCTCATAAGCTGCTGAGTATGTACTCCTATCTTTACTATGCAAACTGCTTGTCACAAGGAGTGTCAGTACTATCAGGTTATTTGGAGCACATATTTAATTCTCTCTTTTTCTTACAATGGAAATTGCCTCAAGTTCATGTCCAGTCTTCAGTGGTTTTGCCTACTGATGTTGCTGCTGCCTCAGGTTAGCTATGGCCAAGTCCAGGATTTCAGGGTCCCTGAGAAGCAGCACAGCCTCTCCAGTGCAAAAACCTGCTGCCAAAAGCTGCTCCCATCCTTTCTTCCTCCAACTAACAACTGCAGCCTCCTGCTGTCACTCCTGCAAAAGCAGCTTCTCTCCCTTTTTTTCCAAGCCCTTCTCTTTCCCCTAACCCCCTTTTTTTTTTTTCTTTTTCCCCCAAGGAATAACCACCAAATCCTGCCTGCATTTTCTCCAGTGATTCTGTGGGCATGAGATGATAAAGGAATGGAGCACCCATTTTCCATTAGGATGGGGAAGGGTGGTGTGTTTAGGCACTAGGGCAGCACTGTTGTGTGAAAAGCTGATGTTCTTTTTCCAAAAAGTGGCCATTGCGATACCTATTGCACCACACTGCTCTAGCTTGCTAAATTTGAGTTTTCACCAGGGTTTTGCTGCCTCAGTAGATAAAAGACTTGAAAAAATGTTTGTTTCTAAGTTGCTCTTTCAGAGAAGCAACTTTCTGTTGGCTTTTAAAATCTTAAATGAGTGTTTTACATATCTGTTACATTGTCTTTAAAACCTTCCAAGCTTTAGGAACCATTCTTATTAAACAACATGGCCCAGCACACTAATTAATCTGGCATTGAGAAAACCTTCAAATTCTGTTCTAGCACTCCTTTGCATTTCATGTCTTGACATATGAGAGCTAAAGTCTGAACACATAAGGCTTCCTCTGCTACATCTCCTGCGGACCTTACGAATAACCATTCTTCACATGACTAAATGTGTTCATTCATTTTATTAAGGCTGCTTATCTCTGAGTAGTGTTCCTTCTTTCATGCAAATGTTTGTCAAACTTTGAAGTTTTCTGTTATTCTAGCACTTAAGAGCATTCAGAGAGTGTTGATAGCTTTTGCTGAGGTATTCTCCCCAAGTTTTCTTATTGCCCTCAGAAGAGCCACTTTACTCTTGTAAATACTTATGTGATGAATGAATGCATGCTTACTGCTAGTTACATTAACAAAATGAGCATTTTTTGAGTTCATGCTTTGAATTCTTGTTTTCTAAAATCCATTCCCATAAATGGAACTCTAGAAAGATTGATGGTGCTAAATTGGAGCATACCTATTTTAAATCTGATTGCTCTCTTAATGATTACATTCCTCTCAATATCTTCCTTTCTATATGCTTACCAGGTTGCTCTGTTAAGATGGCAAGGTGGGAGTCAGAAAATAAGAAGTTTTTTCCACTTCATTTGTGCAGAAAATGAATGCAAGAAATTAAAATTAGATTTCATTAAATCAAAAAGCAAACCAAAAGAAATTCACTTTGGGTAAAATAATAATAAATACTTATTACTAATTATGTCCTTTGTTAACAGCAGGGTAACATATCATTTTGTTAATTTATATAGAAGACAAGTAAATAAAGGGCTGGTTTGTAAAAAGTGGTTGTGGTTGCCATCTCTTTCCCAGAAATGCAATGCTTGAAATACTCTTCTGGGATGTATGAGGTAAAGATTTATTTTAAATCACAGTCTTCAGTGATTTAAACAACAAAGCCCAGACTGGAATATCCCAGTTCAGGGATAATATGGGAAGTTTTCACTTTTCATGCCATACATAACACGCCATTTTGCACCAGGCACTTTAATATTCATCTAAGTGAAGACAAAATGACCAGACCTTGTCTTTCTCATTTTAAAAGCCATCACAACTATCCAGATTACATCATTCCCCATCTTGGGATTTTCTTCCCCTCGAAACTAGCTGGGCAAGAATTTATCTTGGAGCCACTGTTGTACTGCTGGGAGCAGCTGCTGGAGGTCATCTTCAGAGGGGAATGTTTCTCATTAGAATTTAACTTTTTGAGACCAAGTACACCATAAAAAAAAAAAAAACAAACCAAACCAAAAAACCACAACCAAACCCCCAAAACAAAAAAAAAAAAACAAACAGTGAACAGTTAACTGAACCACAAATAATGTTTATGGAAGGAAATGGATCCCTGCTTTCCAGAGTATATCCTTCTTTATACATTCTTCTGGTGGTTAATCTTTCTGAGCATAACTGAGTTTGATTTATGCTAGGTACATGCCTTCAAATAACGAAACTTTCCTAAAATCAGCATTTTACTTTCTGGAGATAAAAAGTTGATCTGTGAACAAGACATGTGTGCATCTAACTAAGCTAAACCCTTTCTCCTACAGTGGACAAAGAGATGCAGACAGGGGGATTGAAATCAATGTATTTTTTTAAGAGAAGAATTCCTTACAAGGAAGAGATAACGGAAGACATACATTAGTAGGATTCTGAAAGCAGAGAGGGCACTACAATTTGAAAACCTTAAAATACCCATTTTATAAGGTTAATTTATATCCAGTGTTATTAAAATCATTTAATGGCTTTCTCTCTCTAGAAAGGCAGTTTAGAAGCTTGGATAGTACAATGACAGGTGCTAATAGAAAACCTAGAAAAATATTATAGTGTACATTAATTCAGATGGAATAAGTTGGCTGGGCTTTACAAAGTTGTTCTCATAACCTTGTTACTTTATAATACCGTGAACAGCTAAGTAAAGTTCAGAATTTGAGTATGCTGATAATAAACGCTATCCAAAATCTTTTTAACTTTTATTAAAGATACAGAAATGAAAACAGAAGACAGTTAAACTTTATGACATATAAGGAACTAAACAAGGCTAGCTTTAAACAGCATTTTTTTTTCTATTACTCTCTGCTTTTGCTCTAAAGCTTTTAGAAATAGGCTTCTTATATCACAGCTTTTAGATGGTAATAGCTGTCCATTTGGGATAGAGGAAAAAAAAGTAAAAGCAGTTTAGATAGATGCTGTTGTTGCAGTCTGTGTCCTTCAGAACCAAAGAAGATAAACACAGACAAAAAGAAGATAAAAAGAGCAGCAAAAAAAGGAAAATGCAGCTTCTGCTTCTGAGCTTCACTTTTGAACTATGGACTAGAGTTTAACAACTTTTTAACTATGATGAAGGCCATGCCCTCATTTTGACTGAACTGAAGAGGGCACGGTCGTCCTTTGGGCATGCCTGACCCAGTGCAAGACGCAAGGCCTGGGTTGGGGCTTCCCTTCCCTAACTGTTTTTTTGCAAGGTGTTTGAGGATGGGTAAGTTTCTTTGCCCATAATGAGAAGGGGATCCTGTGGTCTGGACAGAAGTCATGCTGTTCTAACCTGCCCTTCAGAAAGATGATGTGAACCTTCTAAAATATGGTGCTGCCTCAAAATCATTAGCATACTTGGATACAGAGAGAGCTGAGAGGTTACCTTAGCTAATCCACGACGTCTGGTCACCCCACCAGAGACGCACATCCTTTTCTGCTCACAGCTGCGCTGCCTGAAGAGGTTACTTTTGTCAGCCAGAAGAGGGTGAAGTGTTTGCTCACCAGATAGTTAGTCTCTATGTGGGGTTGGGAAAACTACCAGCACCAGATTATTTCAAACCATTTCTTTAGCAGACTTTATGAGATGAAGCTGTGGCTGGCAAAACCAGGCTCTTTTTTATACAGAGGACCAAAAGAGAAAAAAAAATCAGAAAAAGAGAAAGGAAATAAAAAGACATGTGAGGGAAAGAGTGGTGGTATTAGGGCTTTAGCTCGTACTGTGAAGTTGGCATTTGCACTTAATTGTCTCCATCTGGCGTGGTATGTTCAGGGCATTTCTCACAACTGTCTGTGAAAGTTTTGGCTGTTTCAATGGAACCCCAAAGATCTTGGGTGCAGGACCCTGGGGAGTGGATCTCAGTTCTTTCTGTAAAGGAACTGGTTATGACAGTAGGAGTATCCTATCCTCTTAGCTTTTTTTATCCACCAATTCAAGTGCAGTAATTTTTGGTCCCATGCTCTTGTCTGTCAGACATGATCTTAGCACAGTCCTCTGTGGATAATTTTATGATAATTCAGTTTTTTTGGGGGAAGAAAAGAACAGCTTGGCACAGTCAGTATAATACTGGCTTAACAATCTCTGTATGAGATGAATTCAGAAAGTCACAGAATTTGCATAGTAAACCAATTGCAATAATTACATTGACAAACCGAAACCATTAATTGAAGAACCTGTGTTTGAAGATAATGCCTTTAATTATAATGAGGTTAAATATGCCTGAGAAAAGTGAATCCTTCCAATGGCATGTGAATTGGGAAGAGACTGGTAATCCACATTAAGTTCCATGGCTGTAACTTATTATTCTTCATAGACTCAAA
Organism: Pelecanus crispus; assembly: GCF_030463565.1. Taxonomy (NCBI): domain Eukaryota; kingdom Metazoa; phylum Chordata; class Aves; order Pelecaniformes; family Pelecanidae; genus Pelecanus; species Pelecanus crispus. Next base: position 73,403,032 of record NC_134645.1, on the reverse strand, counting down.
CATGCAAGTCAGCTATGTCAGAAGTTGCATAATACTGATCTTTCTACCCTTGAGACTGCTGCACATGTCTATCATTAAGGCAGCTACAGCTAGCCAGTCAGTTAGTGTCAATCAAAGCCTGTGAGGCATTTTACAAATTAGTCCCTATTGATATATAATGATATATGAATTAAAAGCAAGAGATGGAGCCATTTGTCATTGTAACAGCTACGTTTCCAATTAGCCTATTTAGCTACTTTTATTATATATGCCATGCATATGCCATGCATTTTTTATTGCTCAATGCTTTTTAATTGAATAGCACAAATGCTTGAAGGAGCTGACATTAAATCAGAAATCTTTCGGTTTTTGGTTTTTTTTTTAATCTACTGTGTGCATGGAGGAAGGAGGAGAATAACATTTCTTATTTTATTCTTAACTTCATTTTGCCTACATTATTTACTTCATATTTCTTCACACACAGAGAGAGTTAAGTTATAAGCAGAGCCTTTCTGACAATATTTTGGGGCCAAATTTGCTGATAACAAAAGGTAATAGAGCATTCTTAGACAGAAAGAATCCAGAGTAGAGATATTTATCTTGGCAATGTAGACTAGTTTAAATGTGATGATGATAACTGAGTTGCTTTCATATTTTACCACTGAAGCTGAGATGAGAAGCTAATTCATATTTTTCAAACAGTTCCTTGAGGTTACTTCTACACACCTGTAGTGAACCTAGCTGCAACTATATTCCTTTGTGGGTGTGTTGGCATACCCCAAAATGCATGGTCAATTTGCTCCCCAGGATATTTGACAGGGAATAAGGGAGCAGAAGAGGAGGTAGAATGACATTCTTGCAACTGTACTGCAGCATTTCTCTATTCCCTGGCTAGGCATCACCCAAAGCATAAAGAATCAATTCAGCAGCTGGCTGATAAGCTGCAAGAATGGAAAATTAATGCTGTGTCAGGAGCTGCTTTTCTCTAGTCAGAGTAGGAGACTACTGTTTTAATTACTCTGTATTGCTCTACATTTTAAGTGGTGAAGTATCTTTGTTTACCTCAATTTCTGAAATGTAGCTCTTTCACACATAATATTCTCTATCAGAACAGTAATCCTACTAAGAATATTTTTGAGTTATTTGCATTCTACATGCTGATTTTTGCATATCAGATCTTAAGTATTTTAGACATTGATTTGTCATTTGTTTGGCCTCTTGTACTCAGAGAATATGATAGTTCCATTAAATGACTCTTAGATGATTCTGAATTTTAAAGTGCCATAATACCATAAAGAATAAGATGCTTTTCAAAGAACAAGAATAAAGAAAACTTAAAAAATAAAATTAATAAAGTAAAAGGAAATTATGCATTTTGCATAATGATATTAAGTAGTTACACAAATCTGCTGGAGTATGGAAGAATAATCACAAGTAAAAGAGGGAATTGTTAGAAACTCTCTCTTCTAGATTTCTACTCCAAAGCTTCTTGCCAGATACTCTGTTTTGAATTTTCAAAAACAGTCAAGGGATTTAGATGTTAAAGTCCCACTGGAAGTGCCTTTGAAAGTCCTCCCTAGGAGAACAGCCTGAAAGGAATTTTGTGCAAGAAGTAATTAGGAGCTAGTGTGTACCTGCAAGCTGAGCAGATGCAGAATAACACCATCTGTATAGCAACTCTAATTCTGAAAAGAATTTAGGCCCATAATGTCACCTTTCTTTACTTATTAATCTGATTGTCCTCATTCACTGCTGTACTTTCCCCTGTGTATACTCCATCTACAGGAAGAACACCCAGAGTTAACTGATTGCATTGGATTTTTAATTCTTAAAAAGCTCCCTTTAATGAGAGTTAGGGTATTTACTGAACTAACAGTGCTTGTTTCATTGTAACATCCCGCTACCACTTCTTGACGTGAAGCAGAATATTACATGAATGTGGTGGAGCACAGGTGCTGCAGGGTACGGACTGCCCGAAAGGTAGAAATAAAGGCAGGTAAGAAGGGATTACAGGGAATATTAAAGCCATGGGAGACTGCAGAGAAATAAGTGGGACAAAAAGAGACAAAAGATTCAATATGAGTCAAACTCCTTTGAGGAAGGTGTTTTAAAAGTTTTACAGGTATTCTCTACCTTCATGCTAGAGAACTCTGTACTGCTATTAAAATAATGGTAACATTCCTGAAATAGTTTACGGGAGATCTTTATTTTCCAGATATAAATTAAGAATAAATGCCATTAAAATCATGAAGCTGAGAAGAGAGTCGACTGTTCTCTCACAGGGTAAATACGCGAAAGAAGAGCAATTTGCAATGAAGGCCAGAACTGGCATAGAACAAATCAGTGTACATTGGTGAGGAATGAATTCAGGCTGGAAATTAGAAGCTATCTAAGCATCTCGAGAGCAGGATTCCAAAAGGCTCAGCATGTGGCCCAGAAAAATAATCCATTTTATGCTGGAACATGAGAAATTTATGAGGGCAGTTGCATGACAGTTTCATGTCCTGGGAAGTGTTTAGAAAGTGAAAAAAGATAACCAAACCCAAACCCTCCTGTCAACTGTTCAGTTGGTCTGCTGTTTATCATTACATACTTAAATTTAAGCAGCAATTATCTTCTCACTATATATTTGGACACAGCAGAGAAGAATCTGAATCAAATACAGCTAACATGGTGGAAATAATACCAAAATAACATTGAGATTTAAAGATAGCTATTTCAGGAAAAGATTAAATTATGATAATATCTTCCATAGAAAATTTCAATAAATCTGCCAGAGTCAGGTAAGTTCAGAATCAGTGTGATGAGGCTATGACCATGTTTATTAGATAGAAATGACCCAAGTGAGTCATTTCTGTGAGTGGGGAAACTCAAGGAATAAAATGGGAAATAGCGTTTTGGAAAAATGAGAACTTGGAGTTCACTCAAGACAAATATTCTGTGTTTTCTTTCTAAGCACACTATTGTAGGGTTAAATTCCTTACTTTGCAAGCACCAAATTATCCTAGATGTAGCTCATGCTTCAGATTTACATAAAAATACTGGTGCAGTAGCCAGGTGACAAGAACCATATAACGAGAAGCATCTTCTCTTTGAAAATAAATGTTTCAATGTGCCTTTACTGTTTATTCAAATGCCTTAGTATTCATGTAGAAGCAAGAGACTATTATCCTGTGACAATGTTCTGTTCAATTCATATTATCTCAATTAAATTAATGTATGCTGTATCGCAGACACTTATTAAAGTAATTGTTTGTGTGAAGCAGGGATATCATAGATATAAACATTCTAGTCATCTTGATATGATTCAGAGACCTTTGTTTATGACTTACTTGAAAAGTCTGGATTTGTTTTCCCCTCCGTGATAACTTACTAAAAATTGGGCTAAATTATTATGCAAATTCTTTACTAGGCTTACAAACCTAGCTAGAACTATGAAAGGAAGATTAAAAGAAATATTTTGCAATTGTGAGATTCGGTGATCTTGTTTCCAGACTCAAATATCTAGGCAAAGTTTCAATTCATACAAAGCCAATGCAAGTAAATGAGTAAGAGCACTGCTCCCCTGCCTCAGAACATAATAGATGGTCAGAGGCAGCTCCTACTCTGAAGTCATGAACCTGCATCTTCACAGTGGGCATTTGACTCAAATTCATCAATAGCTTTGAGATTTTCAGTACCATCATCTCTGAGATAAATTTACCTGTTGTACATTTCTCTGTAGCAGGAGACTTCCCAAAACAATGACATGGAGAGTCACCTCTTTGGGTTTTTTTTAATTCCTCTCTCCCCAAGGCATATCTGAGCTGTCTGAAGATTAGTGAAAAAACTGTTTAATTACACCAAGAATTTGACAGAAAACAAGTGATTTTCTCTACATGTAGAAGTTTCCCCCAACAGCTATTAACTTGGTAATGTAATATTAAGTGAAGAATTGTCATGACATGTTCTTTGACTAGTAGTATTTAACAAAGCAATGATACCATTGTCTTGAACATCACCTCAGACGTCTACTATATATAATGCTTAGGAATCAAAATCAGCCTTTGATTAAACACTTTTCATTTTCACTGAAGTGGACATTAATTGCATGGCTTCCTGAGCTGAACTTGCCTTCCTGATATCTTCATGTAGCCTTGATAATAATCTTAACCAGATCCCATCTTCAAACTTTTGCAAGACTGGATCTAGAAACACACCAGAAGACTATCACTGCTAAATTATACTATCAGGTGATACCCTTGTAATGAGAAAACAAAAATTAATACAGTTTCCTGATATGTAGGTATTGCAACTTTAGTCATACTGAAGATACAGAATTTCCTTTTCATATCAACTGCCTTAACATAGCCAAATGTGTATTCCTGAAGTTTAAGATTTTGCTGAATGGCTCAACTGGCTTTATAATACAGGAAAAAAACCCCACACAATTACTTATAAATTGTGGAATTGGCTCACAACCCAGGAAGAGATTGGTTGCTATGGCTGCTGCTTCTTCAGCATCTGATTATTGTAATATATTAAGGGGCAATCTCCAAGCACCAGAATTACAACAAAACAAAACAAAACAAAAGAATAAAAAAAACCCTGCATAGATAGCATTAAGGAAAACATCATCTATTGAATATTCCATGTCTCTACATTCCTCTTTCTGTAATATTGCAGTTACTGGGATCAGCCAGATATACTTAATAGGACTTGATGGACAAACTATTTCTTTCAGTGTTGTAAATTCTATGCTCCTACTTCTGATAAATTCAGGTTGATGCTATGACATTTACTTTCACTTGTAAGGAGAGGTAGGATAATTCATTCATATCTATTCCTCTCAAATGTTACTTTCTTTGTTACCATGAAACTGGAAAGAAAGAAGGAAAATGAAGGATTATGTGGATTCAGGGTTACTATATTCTTAATTTTGAAACAAATTATTAATTGCTAACATCAACCTGTCTTTTGAGTAACTTCTGCATACTGTTCTAAAACAGTGTGGTCAATTTTTCTTTAGGTAATTTTATGGGTCAAAGAATCAACTGCAAACAAAAAATGAAGTAAGCATATCAAACCAAACTTTAATTCCTAATTCACTTAGACAAAGCTGATTGTCCTGGGGTTTTTGGGGGCTGTTTTTTTTTTTTTTTTTCCTTTTCTAGAACTGAAAACCAGAACGTGTTTTTTTTCTTTGGTGCAGAAGTCATTACTTATGCTTGTGTGATGTCAACTTGCTATACTATTACAAGAATTTTCATGTTCAGCTACAATGACTTTCAGAGGGAATCGGTTGTTTTCAAGGCTTAAGATGCAATTGGAGAAGTTCCAAATCATTACCTAAATTTACATTCTATTCTGTCTGGAAATGTATTCTTATAACTTGCAGACCTTGTCCTATTCCTTTTAAAGTCAATAGGAATTTTGCAATTGACTTCTGTGTGAAAAGAGCATCCTTGTAGTTTTTAAGGGATAACTGAAAGTCACAGAATCATAGAATCACAGAATAGCCCAGGCTGGACCTTGAAAGACCATCTGGTCCAACCTTCCAGGGGAAAGGGAGAGGGAGCCTAGATGAGAACTATTCGATTCTCTTGTTAGCCTGCTTAGATATGACTCATTGTCTATATTTTATATTTTATTTTCTTTTAAAATTGAAAGTGTCTCAACATCCAGAAAAGACATGTAGTCTTGCAGAGGATGGATGACTATGTATATAAAAGTAATGTTCTCTCAAAGAAATATCTTTTATGCACATGTACTGCTGAGACTTATTTCTTACATTTGAAGTGCAATATAGCAGCCAGTAAATGTATGTAGGAGCTCTTTTGTATGACAGGGGGTGAAATCCTGCTTCCCTTAATCACCAGGTAGAATCCTTCAGGAGTAAAGGACCTGACTACTAATTGTGCTTTGAAATGGAAAACTTGGAGGGCAGAAGATTTCACCACTTAAAAGAACAAGGTATACTGATATCAGTCATCATAGAATTCAGATGGCTCCCTTGTTGCAAAGGTTGTGCTAAATATAGGAATGGGTTTGTGCTGAGGAAGAAAACTTACAAAAATCTGCAGAAAACCCTGGTCTAGAAAAGGTTTTTTGCTTGTGAGACTTCTCATGTATTTGAAACTAAACAAATGCTTAATTAAGGCCAAATTCCACTAGTTTACAGGAATCCTTGTTAGACCAAAATCTCATGATTTAGGAGAATAGTAGAACAATAGTTGCCAGATTTGGCTGATTTGTACTGTGAGTCAGAAAGAACAAAAAAAGGAATATTATTCCTTTTTTTCTGCAGTCACTCTCATGCTATCTTTCCCTCCCAGCTTAAGAGTGTTAGCTCAAGAAGCAGGGAGAGAAAAGGAAAGCAAGCATTCATCTAAAACAAATTTAATGACTTTTTTGGCTATAAAGACAGGTTAATATTTTTGGCAACTTACATTTTTCCCTCTGCAGCTGGAATTCAGCAGCTCATAGCTGTCTGCCAAAGCAGATGCACAATCTAGGCCATTGCCTCACAACTGCTTTTGTGAGTGTTGTTAAAGGAAACACTTTCTAGATAAATACTGTGAGAATCTTAAAATTAGAGAGTTTGAATAAAAATGACAGGATTCACTTGTCCAAGTTGGATCAGAGGATCCAGCTGGTTGTACAATTTAGGTATGGAGATATTTTTTCTCAGTTCTAATAAATACACGTTATTATGTCCTCCCTAACTACCCATAAAATAAAGATCTAGCTAGTAGTTCTAATTCAGGGGATGCTGTATTGACAGAATCAAGCATTTTTCACAATATCGTATTAATTTTAATGCAGTCATGATGTTATCTTGAGTACAGGAAGAATAAAATGACCAGAGGGTTTATCTGTTCATAGTCCCAAGGATTCTTCAGCTAGCATCCTGACTTTATAGCTTTCTTTTCAAGTACACTTACGCTGCTGGGATGATACTTTTTTCTCCCTTTTTAATTGTGCTACTTGCTTCTCCAACTGTTCTGTTATTCGCTCTCTTTCTCTCTCTCCAAACACACATACCATGCACATACATATACGTACCTATTCAAGAAAATAGTTAGCAATGTCCTCCCATTTTTGACCTGGGTGGAAATGGGTGGGGGTTTTTTGTGGATTTAGATACTGCTATTTACTCAGCTGCCTCCTGTGAAAGTGCTCCCACTAATATTCCCAGTAAAACAAAACCATTAAACTCATCAGTTTCAATAGTGCTCTATCCAATGCAATATTTTTATAGTGCTGATAGAGATCTCCTTCAAATCAGGGCAATTTGGTGGAACTGTCATCGGCTACATAGAATTTAAACATTTCTGCATTTGGTTCTCCACCTCTAGAGATCATCTTTGCTCAAAGTACAGGCAGCTTAGAGCAGGGTGTTCATGGCAAGATTTCACAGCCTTTCTGGAAAACCTGCTCCACTCTTTGATTACGCTCACTCTGGTGTTCTTTCTATTATTTACTCAGAATTTCCCCTATTGCAACTTCATAGAATGCTTTGGGTTGGAAGGGACATTTAGAGGTCATCTAGCCCAACCCCCCTGCAGTGAGCAGGGACAGCTTTAACCAGATCAGGTTGCTCAGAGCCCCGTCCAACCTGACCTTCAATGTTGCCAGGGATGGGGCCTCCACTACCTCTCTGGGCAACCTGTTCCAGTGCTTCACCACCCTCACTGTAAAAAATGTCTTTCTTATATCCAGTCTAAATCTACCCTTCTTTAGTTTAAAACCATTACTCCTTGTCCTGCCACAACAGGCCTTGCTAAAAAGATTGCCCCCATCCTTCCTATAGGACCCCTTTAAGTACTGAAAGGCCGCAATAAGGTCTCCCCGCAGCCTTCTCTTCTCCAGGATGAACAACCCCAACTCTCTCAGCCTGGCCTCATAGGAGAGGTGCTCCAGCCCTCGGATCATTTTGGTGGCTCTCCTCTGGACCCGATCCAACAGGTCCATGTCCTTCTTGCACTGGGGGCCCCATAGCTGGACGCAGTACTCCAGGTGGGGTCTCACCAGAGCAGAGTAGAGGGGCAGAATCACCTCCCTCGACCTGCTGGCCACGCTTCTTTTGATGCAGCCCAAGATATGTTTGGCTTTCTGGGCTGCAAGCACACATTGTTGGCTCATGTCCAGCTTTTCATCCATCAGAAACCCCACGTGCCTGTTGTCTCTTGTCCTTTCATTGCTGACTTCCAAGAATAATCTGGCTCCTTTTTTTCTACACACTCTCATTAGGTGGTTGAAGACACCAGTAAGATCCCCCTTAGTCTTCTCCACACTAAACAAACCCATTTTTCTCAACCTTCTTTCATATGCCATGTGATCCAGCCTTTAATCACCTTGGTGGTCCTCAGCTGAATTCACTCCAATTAGACAATGCCTTTTTTTGCAGCAATGACATGTTGGAAAACGTAGCATGGTAGAAAGCCCTTGACAGTGGAAGTCACAAGCTTACCGTTTCTTGCTCCTCCACAAGCTCTGCCCTATCCTTCTGTCTGTTCCAGCTTATGGGATCGCTTTTTATCTAGGGACGTTTCAGGTCCAGAAGCAGTCTGCCTTCTGCATAGCTCAGTTCCCAAGCCAATACTCCTTCCCAGCACCAGAACAGCTGAGGACGGTGATACAGATAGGTCCAACCATCTCCATATTGGTCTGGGAGGGTCTGCAAAAATCTGAAGTTGGTTAGAGCTTCCTACAAAGAGCTAGTACCTCATGGAGTAGCCATTTTTTTTTCTTTGCCATCAGTTCCCAGTCTTCTGAGGAAATGGCTGCAGAAGCTGTATGTGTTGATCAATCATGCCAAACTTCACCCATTCTCTATTAAGTCAATTCAGGTGCATCTATACCACAGGTGGCGAATGTCTGATTTCTGCACTGTCCAATAGTAATTTTCTGTAGAAATGTGGATTCGCATATCTGTGTATCTACCCACATATCTATCCCATGGTTTACAGAATTATAGTTAATCTAGAGGAAAAAAAAATAGAACCCAAAACACTGAATTACTTCTTCGTGGCCATTAATAGTGAAATAATCAGGACATTAGCTGTGAATTAAACATCACCTCTGTACCAGCTGATGCAAAGAAGACTGGCATCTACTTTGTCATGCTTTCTTACTAAAATATTAATTCCATGTGGACACAGTGTGTGGAATAACATACACCTTTTATTCTAAAAGATTCAGTCAGTATTCTCTAAAATCTTGCCTAACTATTTCCGACATCAGTTGTGGAAAGAGTCAATATGTCTTAATGGAATATTCTCTCTGAAAAAAAATTTAAATGCACATAGTCCTACATCATGAATAAAGCTATTATAAAAAGAAGGAAGGAGAGGAGAGGAGAGGAGAGGAGAGGAGAGGAGAGGAGAGGAGAGGAGAGGAGAGGAGAGGAGAGGAGAGGAGAGGAGAGGAGAGGAGAGGAGAGGAGAGGAGAGGAGAGGAGAGGAGAGAGGAGAGGAGAGGAAAAACCCCAAAACTTCTAGATACCAAGTTAAAAACTTTTTGATCTCTAACTCATACAGGATTATCAGGGAAGAAGTCAGAAACACTTGAGCATGGTATTAGGTAAACCTTAATCACATATAACAGAGCTTGTTGGCCAATTTCATGGCTGCATTCATCAAGCTCCTTTCTCAAGCAGTATTGTAGCGAACATACTGTAGTTAACATTGTCCTAAGACAACAAAAAAAAAGAACTGTAATGAACCACAATGGGCATCGCTTAATGTTTTTATATTCCTGCCATGAAGACAGATGTGTTCCTTTTGTACTGCCTGATACATGTATCCCTGAAGCAATAGCCACACGAGGTCACTGTTGTTCATGCACGAGTCATAAGCTTGAATCACAATATTTTCAGTTGACTGAACCCAAAATGTGTGACTGGAAAATAAAGTTGGTTGTATTATACATTAACAAAAGTATGCAAAAAAGAATTCATTAACATGGGCTATATTAAATGCAAACATTAATTGCATAAAATACAGAATATAAATTAATAGTTTATTTGAAAAACAATTAAAATTTATCTCATAGTGGCTGAAAAGAAGCAAGGGTATTATCTACTATATTTACTGGAACTTTCTCTATAGTATTTACTCTCCTCTGTACCTGGTTATAGAACATTTGATGGGCTGTGCTGGCATAAAAACACCAAAATGTTTTCAAGAAAGAATTAGAAGTTTGCAATTGTTTAATTGCTTGTCTTTCATAGAAGATATTTCTTTTTTTCTTTTTGCTTTTACATGTGAAGTTTAGTGTCTACAGAGGTATGAAACTGTAAAAGGCTGAAATATTTTGGGCAATGTGAGATGCTCTGGCATTAGAGAAGCAAGCAATTAGAGAAGCAGTGTTACAGCAAACCTCTGTACTGAACTGTGATGTGGAGCTGTTCTGACCGTAAATTTACTTACCAATTTTTTTTGTTGATTCTTATAATATATTATACCTATCACGTTGATCGAGTTTCTCTGAATGATTTATCCATTCATGTGATTATATCAATGTACATTATCATAACATCTTCTCTTAAAAGATCACATAGTATATATGAAGAATTCAGTGTTATGAGATTTCAGAGAAGGTACATTTCTTTTTTACTAAATTCTTCTAATTAAAGAATAATGTGTCATATTTGCCAGTGCTGTATAGTCATGAAATTAAAAACCTTATCGCGATCAAAATCATCAAGAGAATAGAACTGAAATAGCAATCAAAAATGTAAGCTGAATTTGTAGAACTGCATAATTAAAATCTTACTCCCCAAACTGAATCAAATTCCCATGCATATGCTGAGATTCTTTCAGTAAGGCATGTTTTTATGCCAGTGCATATACCAATGTGCATTTAGATGCAAAAACCACGACTTGTTCTACTAATAAAATAAAAGATAACTTTAAAAGTTGATTAGGTTTTGCAACATCTTTTGTCAAAGTACCATGCATATTATCTTGTGCATTTGACCATAAAAACACCCTCTCTACATAATGTACAAAAAACCTGCTTTAGCAGGACATTAACACAGCAGAAAACCCAGTCATCTGCTCAACAGCTCTTGAATTTATTTCTTCATCTTTAAGGAGGTGAGTAAATAAAATTCCTCATATTATGTAATTATTTCATAACTTTGGATTCCCATATGGGATTTAAGAGACCCTGGAGAAAACTTAAAAATTGAAAATATTCATCTTTTGTAAAAGAGGAACACAATAACGAAACTTAAAGGACAGAGCCTGTATAAAAAATGGACAAAAAAGCGGGCCAATACAGGACCTTATTCCAAATTTCTATTGACAGTATATTGCCTTAAAACTGCAAAAATAAATTGTCCTCATAATTAAATAACCATTCACTTAAATTCTACTGTGGATCTGACTACACATAATGCGACCTCCATGTTTATAGAAACAAAACATAGTATAATTACAAAATATAATTAACTGTACTAATTAAGCTATAAAATAGCAATAACTCTCAGTAAGTATCTCACTACAGTTTGCTGCTTAGCTGAATTTATGACTGGAAAGGACTAGATGCAGGAGTGAGTACAAGAGTTCATCCTGCCCCAGAAGTCAACTAGATTTCGAAAATCTGTTGGAATAGTCAGTGAAAAATCAGTAGCAACAGCATGTGCAGCAGATGGTTGTTCAACAGTGGAAACGTGTTTGAGTGTGCAAGGCTGCAACAGCTTTTCTGGTAGCTGGTGTCCTTATTGCGATCTGAAAGGACAAGAAGGGATTTACCTCAAGATTTGTTAGCTGGGTCCCCAAAACAGCAGCTTAGCCAGCACTGCTTTCAAAGAGGAGCCAAACCATTACCCAGAGAAATGTTTGATTGATAGGGAAGCAATAATGGGGTGTTTTCACTTCCAGAGCACGATATATAAAATTACTTGATAGTGCTGTCAGGCAGGAAAAGAGAAACCTGTTGCACCCTCAGACTCAGATCACTACTGTGGAACAACTGAATACTTTTGGTTTGGCTCTTACGTCCAAATAGATCTTGATTTATTGTACTAACCATTGTCTTAACAGATCTGACCTTTCAAACCATACCAGCTGACAGTTGTTGTACAAGATGAATATATGAGAGGTATTTTCAGGAACAAGCCATATGACAAACAATTTCAACTTAATGTTGCTTAGGTGTTTATCAAGTAGTGAGTTGCTTCTTTCTTTTGCTATTTTTTCTAATAAAGTTTTTCTGCCTAAATAGGCAAATAAGCTAACATACCTCCCGCTACCTTGCCTTTACTCTCTGTTATAAAAATCCTTACTGAAAGAATGTATCACAGGGTAAGGAGCATATTTTTTGAGTGGAATCCCTTTGAGATATTGGCAACACATCACTAGATTCCCCAGGAAAGAAAAAAAAAATCTTCTTTATTAGAAAATACATGTTTTAGTGCCAGCTACTATTCCACCTAAAAGATCAACAACCCAGGAGACTACTTTTGATCACTAAGTGTTGTTGCCCAATGTGTCACTCCAGCAGATGATGATGGGGCAGGTGGAGGGCACTTCTATTCATTTCTTTCAAGTGAGTTTTAATTTCTTCTTCACCTTTTCTTTCACCGAGAACTTCTCTCCCTTGCCTCAGTAACCTACTTCATTCAGTGTGTCTGGCAAACCAGGTAAGAGGAGATGGGATAACATATTTTTGTGTAAGTCATATGCTGGTAATGGCTGAGCTATTTTACTGTCTGAAGTAGTGTAGCTCTTTCGTCTCATAGGTAGTTTTACCACTACTGGTTAAAGGTTTAAAGGAATGTATGGCCAGTCTATCTAAGGGGCAGCTGACACACAGTCAGAAAATACGTTGGGGAAATTTTAGATCAGTGAGGTTCAAATATCATTCAGAAGCAGCAAGCAAAAAAAGCCTTTCATCACAGCCCTGTGATATCGAATGTAGCTTTTGTATTGTATCTCTATAGCTTGTAACTTATAAGGATCAAATTTGTAGCATCCTTTAGAGAAATTTTTGAAATGTCATCATTTTAGTTATTCTAGATTACATTTATAAGAGAAAAATTATCACAGTTGGTGTCAAAGCACCCATAACTCTATCATAAGAATCCACATTATTTAAACAAACATATAAATGTTTCCGTTCTTTTTTGACAGATTCGTCATCCACCCATACAGATATAGAGATTCCTGCTAACATAGGCAAATCAGGACTTGGGAAGTCATTCAGAAGTCTAATAGGGTATAATAATAATAATAATACCATGATTATCATCATAATTAAACTTCTGTATAACATTAATATGCAGTAAAACAGTTTGTTCCAACTGTTGTGGATTTTTGGAACACCTTACTCTCTGTATAAAAGTTTCTTCTTCCAGACCATGGAAGCCAAGGTCCAGAGTCACAAAGGGGAGCATCTCTCCGATCATCAGTAAGTTTGATCCTATTCCTGTGGTACATATACCACTTGTATATACCTTTCCTTTAAGTGAGTGTGTTTTTTAACCTCCACCTTATCGAGACACCTGGGACATGTAAATATGCAATTAGTTATCACCAAGGCATTTTTGTAATCCATTTTTTCTTGGGAAATATGTGTGTGCATGTGTGCACATTTTTGTGTGTGTAAACAGGGTCACAGAATAATTTAGATTGGAAGAGACCTCTGGAGGTTATCTGGCCCAGCCCCCCTGCTCAAGACAGACATACATTCACTAATTAGGCTAGAAGCAGCAAATTATTTATTTATATTAGCATCAGGGCAGCTACAAACAAGACACGCATTCATGATAAAATAATCTAGTAGCTTGCAATTACATACATTAAGCAACACCATTTTCCAGTTACCTTTCTAACATATACACATTTCTCTTTACATGCATATGCGTATATATATACCCCACATATGAAGATACAAACACCTAAGTTGGAAAGACGTATGAAAGGATGTGTAAATATACATATATAATGGAAATGGAATTTGTGAAAAGGAATATGCTTACATGATATGTTCTAAAATAATATTCTTTTCCTCCTGAAATAAAGGCAAAGCCACAGAGCATACTAAGAGAGCTAAAAGAGGTCAGAAGACAAGACCATTTGCCTTTTACTTAGCCCAACCTTTTTAAATGAAAGTATCATATAATGGAGCCTAGATACAGGATGTGACATTTTGAGAGCACATCAGTTGCCCTTCAGTGCATTCCGTATGAGCTTAACAAGTCAATGCTAACCTGGGTGACAACTAATTAAGACACTACTAATGAGGCTGTAAAAATAGGGGCCCTTAGAGATTTCTGATTACTGACATCTATTGCTCTTTGGTCATTATATGGGGAGAAATGTCCCTGAGTGAAAGTTTGAATGTTTCAAATAGGTTTTGCAGAGCACAGCTTTCTGTGGTAAATAGAAAACAAATGTAGTTAATCATGCAGATATCAGCAAAACATGGAACATTATGCCTTTGTGTTCATGCAGAAAGAAAATGTGTCTGATGTAGATGTTTAGCTTTATAATAGCTTAATAGAACCAATATTTGGCATATTCAAATACCAAACTACAAACAAATGTGCTGTCACTCTGAAAGCTTTCATATGGTTGCAATTTTCAAATTAGCAAACTGAAAGTTATCTAAAAGGCAACATATTGTTATACTCTAATGGGCCATTATGGCATAACTTATTTACTTATTTAGTTATCTGTTCCAGCTTAAATTCAATTTCTCCAGGTTTTGGACTCAGAAACCCCATGGGGCTTTTACAGTTTGGCTTCTGCAAAGCCTACTCCTTTCTCAAGAAGTAGACATTTTCTTCCGGACTGTATTACAGGAACATGAACACTACAGAGCTTGGCAATACATCTGAGTAAACGTGACCTGTATAGGCATTTTCTTTCCTGTTCTTACCACCCCTATTACAAGAATAGTGTAATGCAAAGACTCCCTTGTCATAGTATACCCTTGCATACAGCAAAGCAACAAGACTGCCCTGAGCCTATTCAGAGAGAAAATATCTGATCTCAGCACATAGGGAGAAGTTGAGTGAAGCCAGATTGCAGCCAATTGACCTGAAAGGAAAACATCCAAGCTCCTATATTAGTTCCATTGATGCTCTACTGACTGAAAGGCATTTATATTCACGATAATTTCTCTGTGATTTCTCTCCTGACGTTTTCCCAGTTTTAAAGCAGAGAACGTGAAAAAGGTTGCTGCCTTTATCCCATGTACATAACCCTAACCCAGTAATGCTATTTTCTCAGATTCAGCATCTTTCCCTGACCCAAACTTTAACTGCCCACAATGTAGATGTCTATATATGAAATAGTAGCTCTAAATAAACTGGCTTTATAGTCAATGGAAAGCTAGTCTGTGTAGTCAACACGGAGTCTACTGGAGGAGGAAATGCATCTACAGCTTCTTTTCATTGTAATTACCAGGTCTCTGTTGACTACAGAGATACCACATAATGATTTTTCAGAGATCCTTTTTTTGTCAGATGACTCCCAGAATTACCTCAATTTGTCTAATAATAACCCATTTCTCAGTTCCAGTAGTTACATCTGGAAAAAATATTGAAAACATTATCTTGTTCCTTTGACTTTCATCTGAAGGGTTTCTTTAAAGCATCAGACCTTTCATTCTTACATATCAGAGTGACTTTCTGAATTAATTTTGATCTTCATTTACAAAATCAGAGTATACACAAGTGAGAAGGTAAAATTCTTATCCATGAAACTCAGAGATAACCACAGCTGAAATATTAGACTCAGGTCTAATTTAACATTTTTCTTTTTTCTACAGGCATCTAAAACATTCAATTCCATTTTGGAGTTTTATGCAAGACCTACTTAAGCCTGTTGAAAGATTTGCATCTATGTCCACACTTACTGGATTAGGTTCCAGATATTTAGATTCTTTAAGAATTTTTTTTTGGGGGGAAAAAAAAAAAGAATTCTGAGTTAAATTTGGTATTTATACTGGCCAGATTTTCAGATCTGGATGTCTTTATTTCTATGTGCATACTCTATATGTTCTTTGACTTTGTCTTGGTGACTTTTCTTTCAAAGCTGTATAAAAACTTTTAAAGATTCTTCTCAGAGCTGCTTTCAATTTTTTTTTCAATATATTCCTAATACAGAGATGCCCAGAACTGGTCACAGTATTTCAAGTGTAGCCAGGACAGGAGTAATCATGTCCCTGTTAATGCATGTTCTTTACATATGTCAAGCAAATCTTTGTTTCCCTTCATAAATGTAATATTAAAATTGCATATCTGCTTTGCTACCTACTGACACCCTTCGTCCTTTGAAGAATAATGAAAATCAGGCTATTAACTTCTAAGGATTATATTGTTTTATACTATTCCCCAAATGAAACTGTATATGTCCTCAGTGGCAACTGCAAAATGTAATGTTTTGTCTCCTATATCATGAATATGCCATTTATCTGACTTCTTCAGAGCTTTTATTTTAGAAAGAAAAAAAGACTGACATACCACTGATTCAGTAGGAGTTATCTTACTAACTTTAGTTATTGGCAATGTAGATAACCTTTTCAATTTATGGTTATGTGATTTTTCTCTTATAAAATCATTATATAATTTTATTTCTCTTTCTTTGTTGTAGAAGTAATTATATCTGTTAAGAAAAAGCCCATTGTTATTATATTCAAGCTATTTTAAAATTATTTAGGTAGGGTTTGCAGTCCTTAATATAAAATTGTAGTTGAAATCCAGCATAGTCATCAGGATAGAGTTGGAGATTTAGACCTCTCTGTTCCCAAGACTGTGTATTTAATAATAATAGGATAAAATATACCAATAGTATGTGGAGCAGGAACCAGAAGGTGGAAGTATCTTCCCTCCCAGGCAAAGATTCTTGTCAATGGTTTGTTACAGCTGCTTTTCTCCTTTCTGGCATCTCTTTGCAGAATGGCCCATTTTTACCACAAACATGAGAAAACATCTTACTAGTGTGGTGTAACTGGTGATTAGGACAGTTTCCTTGACAACAGAGTAGTACATAGCTGTTTCTCCAGATTAGTCACACAAGATCTAGTAGCTACAAGCTACAGTACAAACTCTGTGATTAACAGGAGAAAAAAAAGTTATTTATCCATGTTATATACAGGAGAGGTTCAACCGCATTTTCCTCATTGGCTCACACTTTATAAGACAACTATGTCCCGTTATACCTTTCTAAATGAAATTCATAAAAGACTAATTGCAGAAGAACATTTTTTGATTCTCTGTTTCCATCTTCATATACATGCCAACTGGAGACTGCAGGGAAGTGGCTATTAGCAAGATTTCAGATAAACTACTCTTTGTAGTATTTCCTGTTGATTTTTATTCACATAAAAGATCTAAGAAGCCATTGCTTATAACTATATTACATGATCTGTGCACAGACCACCTCTTTCAGAGCTTTTACCAAGGCTCTTTTTGAAGCTATCGGTGCTCTCAGTACTCTTGGAGGTAGCGCACTGCAAATCAACACTCTTGATTAGCAGCCCAGGTTGTTCCCCCTGGTTACCAACATTAACACAAAACAGACCCGTAAAATCTTCAGACAGTAACAGCAAAGCAAAACTTTTCAGTATGCTGTCTCACCTGTGCTTACAACTCCCCCGAACCCCCTGCACAGGCATGACTTAATGACTTCTCTGGGGTGTATCTCTGCTGCCTTCTGCTGCGCAGCATGCTGAGCCCTGAGGCCTGCAACGTGCTGGCCAGTATTGCTTGGAGTACATCAGAGATCCCATCTGGAAAGTGCACTCGAATTTTATTTGCAGGGAAACTGGAGCCTGTGTGGAAGTGTGGGGAGGAGAAGAAAAGCTTGGAGAAGAGCTGGCGCGTGCCCTTCTCTTGCCCCACCAGGATAATCTGATGCATCTATGCTTGGGTGTTGTTTTCTGTAAATCAGGACTCCAAGCCTGAGCCATAATGCAGCACTCAGGACTTCCACCTCATCATTCATTGCTTTCTGCAAATGGAAACCTTTAAGCTTTTTAATACATATTTCATTTTAAGATTGACCTGAGAATTAAAATCCTGGAGGAAGCACCAGAGGCATCCTTTGTTATGTTGGTATTCTGTGTTGTATTGTGCTAGGTTTGCTACTGTTTTCCTTTCCTACATTAAATCATTTGATCTCACCCAGCTGTAAGTAATTTATCACACAAAATGCACTGTTATTCACTATGCCAACAGATAGAATGCAAATATTTCCCAGTTTGGCACACGGAGCATGTGTCACATCTTGTGAACAAATAACAGCAGCACACTACGTATAAACAAGAAGATAAAATTCCTTGACAATATATCAGTCATCAGTTATCACTCCTCTCTCACGACAGTGTAGTATAAAATTGCTTAATAATCACCTGCCTTTTTTTGAATGAATGAATGAATAAGCCACACTTAAAAGTCGTCTCATTTAAGATAAAATGTACTCCTCCACTATTTTCTCGTCATGCCTTTTCCTCAAGGAAACATCTGCGAATCTTGTGAAAAGGTTTTGGCCTATATGAACAAGAGTATGTTTCACTAACATATCTCTCAGCATCCCACCGATGACGGAAGTTTACAGAAGTAATCAAAAGAAGTTTTCATGGCCTATTTGTTCTGTGACTTTGACCCAATCTTTTGGAAGATTAAAAAATCCCTGTTCAGGACTGAAGTTTTGGGAAAAAACAGGGAACCAGTATACTACAGGGTAATTTTCTAGGATGTTATAAATCTTCATATTGCTTGTATTAGAACATGAATAGAGGGAACACTCTTAAAGATAAATATAATGTTTATAGACATTTATACGGCAGGTAGGTCAAATGGAAAAATTATTCTGTTTTATTGAGACATAATGATTACTTCTTATGACTAAGTTTTATACTGCCGTATTATTTACAAAGCTTTGGGCAGACATTAAAATAGTCATTACCAAGGGGAGGATTCTCCTTTCATTCTGTCTCTGTCCTTTCACATAAAAGAACATATTGCAAATGTAAACACACTTTGAGCTGAATATATACAGTACTTTTAACGCTCTTTCTGGAGTCTTGCTGGCAGATGACTAGCTGTGATACAAAAAATGTTTTTGTGACAATTGTTTTCTGCGCTTTTTACTGAAACTTTCCTTTGATATATGTGCTGTCAGAATGCACATGCACAACATATTTATGCTCTGTTGACCATCCATATTTAAAATATACACCAGCTGGATATAAGATATAAGATAATGAATGCAGTCAATCTCAAATGTATATGCACCTCAGCTCTGCAAACTGAAGAAATTCAGGTAGCTTTTTAAAACTTACATACCTCAACCCCTCTGCATTTCTATTTTCTTGCCTGTGTCTATTTACTCCATTTATATGATGAGAAGGAGAAAAGAAGCTTGCACAGTTTATTATTACAGGCGGGATTAGGATTTTCAACATAGACAGAACTGAGGTGCCCCCTTTTAGCCCAGACGCCCCGTGAATAGCTCCCAAAGACAGCATGCTCCTCTGAGACCCAGTTTTTCACTCATTTCTTTGTGCAGTCTTAGAATCCATAGGTGGTACAGGCTAACAGCAAATGTTAGCCTATATACCACCAAGAGGTCACTTTTCCCCTCTGCTGGTTGTTCATCTGAACTAATCGAAAAGCCCGTGAACCAAGGAAAAGCAGGTCCTAACTGCTCTCTCCCTGCAGCTGTGGACAGGTTAGCTCAGAAACCAAAGTCGTGCCCACCACAAGTGCAGAACTTCTTTCTGCTTCCCAGCACATGAAGGCGTAACTGTTAATCAGAAGTTTCAGTTGGCTGCAATGTTGTTAAAAATTGTGTGGGCCTGCATGAAAGGAATAATCAGGACAGAAAAGGGGTGGGAGGCTGAGCTCCATTTACATCTGTACAATGTAAAAGGAAGGTCTTACTCCTTTGCGAAAGCCACAGCCCACAGGGGAGCAGATTATTGCTGTGCAATTGATGTATCCGTAAGCCGATTGCATGGTGTGTGGGGTGGATGTGCAGAGATATGAGGGAGAGAAGGGAAGCCTATGGTCTTGCAAACTGAATATGCCTCTGGTTAGCTAACAGTTCTTAAAACAGTCCCGCTATGTTGGCCAAGATGGTGGCTGCCATATGCATGCTGTAAAAAGATCACCTTGAGTGATTGATCCAAAATAAGGACATCAAGGAGAGATAAAGCAGACAATTTTGGAGAGAAATGAATTCAGCTCATACAAGCCGTTGTTAAAAAAAAGTAACACTGATCATATTCCTTTATTCGTGATGATTTGCATTATCCCAGTCAGCTCTATCCACTCCTAGAATCTTGTTTGATGAAATGAAATGAAAGTCACTTTAGTAATATAGTTTGCAGAAGGCACGGAGAACAAGATTGTTTATTCTTATGTTATAACTTTATTACTCTGCATATTTGCAGAAGAAGTTGCTTACTATACGGAGAACAATGAAGGTTTATAGCTTGGGTATTCGCTTCTGATATTTGTTTTTTTCACTTACATTTCATTTCCCATCTCATTTTTAGATAATTAAAAAGAAAGTTACAAATAGAATCAAGTTGAAGACTCACTTACAATAGGGAACTTTGGCAATGTCAAAACCTGCATGACTTAAGTATCTTAATTTCTTGATTGTATTTTCAATATTTTTTGATCAAACTGATATGGTGGGAAAATAGCAGAAGTGGGAAGAATTTCCTGTATCTCTGAGTCTTCTGTTTTACCCTGTAGCCACATGTTGAATATATAGCTGCAGTGATTTTTTTCCCCCAGTGCTGTTCAAGCAATGATCAGAATGCTTCAACTAATGCTTTGAGAGTGAAGAAAAACAACTAAATGGGAAAGAAAGCTCCAGGACTAGCAAAAAGATCACCTTGAGAGTTTCCTGCAGGAATTATCTGCAAATGAACCAGAGTTCTTAAGAAAGTTTGGGGTATGGAAGGGATTTTAGAAAGTGAAGAACGAACTTCAGTGAAGTGAAGAAAGCTCAGTGACAGAAGCAACACCTACAGGCAGTGAGAGCAAAAAGAAAGTGAGTCAATATGTGTGAAAAGAACAGTGTCAGGGAGTAAAACAGCTGAAGAAAAAGTGATAAAGAAAAAAAGAAGAACAGGAACAGGAATAAAATATGATTGGAGAATATAGTTTTACTATGGATGATTTATTTATGTGAAATCTTCCTAACGAGTAGTTAAGATTACTCCAGGCTGGTTAAACCGTCTTAGACAAACTAATCCTGTGAAACAGACTGAAGGGGAGATTCATTTTGGACTTTTACTGAATATAATGGTAGAAATAGTGCTGAACTCTCATCCTCAGAAATAAATGATCTTTTCTTTTACATTATTTACCATCTTACTCACTATCATCTACCACAGTGTTTCTTGGAGGGTCAAAAAGAGAAAGTTTTTTTATTATGTCTAGGGGACTGTAGGTAACTGCTGGTAAAATTTATATTTGCTGAGAAGTCTTCAAGTCAAAGTTAGTCTACCTTCATTTGTGGTGCTTCTAGCACAGCTGCATGGGATAGTAATACTCAGTAGCTGGCTGGAGGGGTGGATGGGGAACACATGGGAGGTACATATGTATTGTTAGGTGAGGGCATGAGGAATTGAAATGTGCCTCAAGAACTTAAATACTGAACAAGAAACAACGCACATAGTTTCCTAAACACAAAACCAGACATAGGTGATTTGCACCCACAAAGAGAATGAAAGAGGTCTCTCAAGGAGGACTGCTCTCTCCAGAGAGGTACGTAAAGAAATACCCTGGCCCATCAGTAAAAGGCACAAGGAGAAGGGAGCAACAACAAATCTTAAAGAAAAATTACAAAATGTAGGAAAAACTACAATAAAGCCCCAGATCTGGTGGCTGCAGGAATTGACAAACCTTTCTCATTCAAATCTAACCTCAAGGCAGAACATGAAAAATTGGAAAAAGCATTAATTGCAAGAAAATTGAGAGAGCTGACATCTGCCACAGCTAAAGAGAAAAATGAAATTAAATCCCTTTGAAATACTCAGTGAATTTAAGACCAACTGAAAAAATCTGCAATAAATCTTAACAGGATACACAAAATAGGAGCTTAAAGAACACAGTTCTTTAACGTTCTAGCCTTTTTAATGTTCCTTTTTTAAATGCCCAAATGTATTAAACATTTTATGACACAGTTAAAGGCCCAATCTCTGTCCTGAAGAATTCAATTTAGATTTAAAGCACAGCTTAGAACAAAAGTATTTCATAAAAAGAACTGGAATTGGTAATATCAGGCTACACTGTTCAGGTGGTTGCTTGTTAAGCTTACATGTGTCTCAGTGGTTTGTGAAATCCATGTTTCGTGTTGGAAAAAGCACGTCAGAGATTAATTTTAAAGAAAGGCTTAAAGAAGGAGAAGCTAATGGGATGAGTGAGAGGGAACGAAATGCACCCTAAATTTCTAAAAATAATAAGAGACTGTTACTCCTAAATAATCAGCTTGGCAGAAACTTAAGGAGCCCATTACTATAAAGAAAAAAGAATCATAATTAAAGATCAAAGCTTAATCTACCTTCATGGCTCTCCGGTAGGTTGGTGATAGCGGGGAAGAGGTTTACTTCACAGTTTTTATGATCAGATGATAGGGTTTTTACAGCTTCGTTATACCTACCTTCCACCAAAAGATCTAATTCTTGTCCTAAGGAACTGTTTGACCTAAACTTTCCTTATTTCACTCTGAAAGAAAAAGAAAATAAATCTGAAAAAAATAAATACTGTTTGGGGGTTATTATTATAACTAAACTAATATACACTTAGTGGTCTGAAAGGTTAATATTTTTGCAACATGTATCTTCTTTTAGTACAATAACATCTTGCTACTATCATCTCCACATATTAAATCTATCTCAAATCTCTTTGTCAGGTATGTAGTTGAAGAAAATCACCATTCATGAAAGATAAATGGAAAGGATCTTCTTCAAGTAGCACATATAAACCTCAGCACAGTTTGCTGTTTTCTGAATGCTGAGACACAAAATGTGGCACTGCTATTTGATAAAATTTTTATGCCAGTGAGCAAAACCTAATCCATTAAAGCCCTTCCCCTACTCTCTATAAACTGAGTTAATCACACAGCTGGAAGCTGTTCCTGTGCTCTTCATACCAGCTTTCCAGGCACAGGAGAGGAGCATCCCCACAACAGAGACCTCTTTGCCTATGTCTTCCCCATCGTATAGTGCTGAGGACTCCTGCCTAAGAGCCAGGAGGACCTGCAAATTCAGAGAGCAACCCCAAGCGCTGCCTTCCCCTAGCAGAGAAGGGCCCTGCAGTCACTGTGCAGAAGGGAAGGAATGGCTCCTGCCTCTGTGGCTCTCACCAGGAGACCTTTGGCAGCTGACCCTGCCACTGCAGGGCTGGGCAAGGACTACCAGGGGCCCCGCTCCCACCTGCATGCTTGCTGTCCTGCTCCCCTGCAGACTTTCCCACCCTCCCAGCCTGCTGCAGAGGAGGGCTTTTGGAAAGCTGGATGCCTTCACAGCTCTGATTTACATCCTGATTCCATGTGGAGTTGTACAGCATCTCTGGGGAGGTGGTCAATCGTGGGTGAGGCCTTGGTGAGAGGGGAAAGCAGGAACTTCTTCAACTGGCCTCACTACTAGCACAAACATAATGGGAAATTATATCCTAAAGGATGTTTAAGGCATGTGAATCATGGAGGAAGAAGATGCCTGATT
Source organism: Pelecanus crispus (assembly GCF_030463565.1). Lineage (NCBI taxonomy): Eukaryota > Metazoa > Chordata > Aves > Pelecaniformes > Pelecanidae > Pelecanus > Pelecanus crispus. The sequence goes on along the minus strand of NC_134645.1, from coordinate 73,379,371 downwards.
CTGGAGAAATTCCTACTGCCTGTCTTTGGCAGCACTCTGCTCTGTCCATTGGGAATTTGCTTTCAGCCTCTTGACATGCATTGCCTTGGGAGCATTGAAGTTCCACTGCACATTTTACCAGGCAGCAAGGCACCAGGGTCCTTTAGGAAATGTTGCCTGAGGATGATAAACTAATAACAAAAGGGGAGGATGGAGGGGGGAGGGGAACAGAGCAGTCATTTAGCACAAAATCAAGACACTAAGAACAAAATTAATCAAAGCTCCAAGGGATGTGAAGAAGAAAAAAAAAAATCTTTAATTGCCTATATTCCAAGGCTAGGAGCCTGGTTAGTAAACAAGAATTGGAATGGCTCATTTATGAGCACGAATTTGTTCTCATTGGTATTACTGAGACTTGATCAGGTGACCTGCATGACTGGAATGTTGAAATTGCCGGCTGTAATCTATTTAGGAAAGATGAAGCAGGGAGAAAGAGTGGGAAATGACACTTCATGTCAAAAATGGCACTACCTCTTTCCAAGTGCTGACAGTGTAGAAGGCATCAATATTGAAAGCTTATGGGTGAATATTTAACTGGCAAAGCACAAAGTACCAGCTGGGATTTGCTGCAAGGTACCATATCGCAGCAGGAAGCCAGGTGGTCAGCTGAATACCTGTCTATAATGCAGGAGGAGTAAGTGGCTGTGTTATCAGAGGGACTTCAGCCTGAGTGACATATGCCAAGGAACTTCTGATGCCAATGTTAAAACTTTTCTAGAATTTCAAAAAGTTATAGGTGAAAATTTCTAACATTTTACTAGGTTGTCCTGGTTTCGGCTGGGATAGAGTTAATTTTCTTCCTAGTAGCTGGCATAGTGCTGTGGTTTGGATTTAGTAGGAGAAGAATGTTGATAACACCCTGATGTTTTTAGTTGTTGCTCAGTACTGCTTATGCTAGTCAAGGACTTTTCAGCTTCCCATGCTCTGCCAGGTGCACAAGAAACTGGGAGGGGGCACAGCCAAAATAGTTGATCCAAACGGACCAAAGGGCTATTCCATACCATGTGACATCATGCTCAGTATATAAACTGGGGGGGTTGGCTGGGGAGCAGCGATTGCTGCTTGGGAACTGTCTGGGTATCGGTCGGCGGGTGGTGAGCAATTGCATTGTGCATCACTTGCTTTGTATATCATTATTATTATTATCATTATTATATTGTTATTATTATCATTACTATTTTACTTTATTTCAATTATTAAACTGTTCTTATCTCAGACCAGGAGTGTTTCTCACTCTTACTCCTCCGATTCTCTCCCCCATCCCATTGGGGTAGGGGGAGTGAGCGAGCGGCTGCGTGGTGCTTAGCTGCTGGCTGGGGCTAAACCACGACATAGGTAAAAAATCATGGTTACATTAATGCAAATTCCTAGATTTGCTTTTTGCATAGAGAACAAAGCCCAGCCAGCACTGTTTATGTATTGCTTTAAACGGGCTGGTTTCAGAGAGTTGATAGCAATTAAGAACCAAATTAAATGGAGGGGAAAAAAAAAAAAAAAACCAAAGAGTACCACAGTATAATAAGCATATATTGAAGTAGGAACTGGAGAAAATAGATAAAGGAAACAAAAATAAAAGAATACACAATCATTTTATAATGGACCTCACTAGATCCAAGTAAATCAAGATGAATCAATTACAAAAGTGAAAAGGCAGTAAGACCTGCCATGGCTGTTAAGGTCAATAGGAAGAGAAACTATTTGGGCTTTTTAAAAGGATATTAAAAGCAAATAAAAGAGAAGAACAATATTGGCTTTGTACTAGCAGATGGGAATCACAGAACAAAGAAAAATAATGCAGGCAAGCCACCTGTGCTCAGTGCATAGCTCCGATCTGTGTTTAGGAGGGGAAAAAGTAGAAATTTTATCATAAGTTAATGCTGAAGTACTTTCCATTCCAGTGGTCACTCCAGAGAATTAAAAGGCAGTTACTATCAACACACATTTCCAAATAAAAAGGTCCAGATGATTTTCATTGAGGAGTTTTAGAAAAACCTGGCAAAGAAATTCTCTGGACCATTAATGTTGATTTTCAATAAGAGTTGGAGCACCAGAAAAGCCCCAGAGAAAAGGAGGAAAGCTAATGTTGTGCCAATATTTTAAAGGGGTAAATGAGATGACCTGGACAATTATATACCTGTCAGTCTAACATTGATCCGAAGCAAAATGATGAAACAGCTGATGTAAGACTCAATTAATAAAGAATTAAAGGAGGATAATATAATTAATGCTGATCAACATGAGTTTATGGAAAACAGATCTTGTCAAGCTAACTTGATGGCTTTTATTAATGAGATTACAAGTTTGGATGATGATGGTAACTGTGTTGGTTTAAAAAGTTTCGACTTTTGTGAGCTCATTTTCATGACCATTTGATTAAAACTAGAATGATGAAAAGTCAACATAGAGCATATTAAGTTAGTTAAAAAGGTAGCTAGTTGATATGTCTCAAATTGTAATTTTAAATGGAAAACAACCACTGAATATATCAATAGCACCTTGTACTATCTACCATTATTTCTACATAAAAGGAAAAAAAAAATTGCTATGAACATAATTTGAAGATGAAGATGAAGGAGCCTTAGTGGTCATGGGAGATGCACAAGATGGACAGGATCTCTCATCAGGATGACATAAGCAAAAATGCTATGAGACTTTTTGCAATTGATAATGCCACATTCACTACTAATATACTGTATTCACTTCTGCTGCCCACATTTCTAGAAAATATTGAACAGCTAGGGAGGATTTCAAGAAATTCTGTAAGAATCGTTAAAGGATTGGAAAACTTACCTGGTAGTATAAAACACAGGGAGACCAAGGTCTTTAGCTTATCAAAAGGAAGATTACATATTGAAATGGTAAGAATCTAGAGAAGTTTACAGAGAGAACAAAACTTTTAACTTTTTTAACTTCTGAAGTGAACTCCAGTGTTGTGGACAGAAATGAGCAAGAACCAGTTCTTGAAAATAAGCTTTAGTCTAGAATTAAAATGCAAATTTTTAATATTATATCTTCTGCTGAATTCCTAGAATATATTAGATAATGCTTTGTGCATTCCTCATTTTTAGAAAACTTTAAATAGTGTCTAGATGAGCATTTCCCCAAAGTTTAGTTCAATCATAAATCAGTCCAAGGAAGACTTATGACCTCTTGCAGGACGTCAATCTGGGTAAACAAAGGGACTCCATTTCACCTAGAAAGCCATCAAAATGTTATAAATGAACACAAATAAGGTCGCTATTCTCTCTGATCAGTTGTGCAAGTTACAAGCCCACCCATGCTCTCAGGAAAACAGAAGTGTTTTCCAAGATCAGGGTCCAGAAGAGACCACTAGTTCTGCATTTCTTTTACATTTCCTTCTTACATTTCGCTCTTCATGGAGTCCATTAATCTGCTTGCGTGACAAAGTGAGACCGTGTTAGACACGAGCTGCCTTCTGTAGCTTGGTATCTGCACCAGCTTCCTCCCCTCTCTGGTGGCCGGGGAAGCCGGCAGCGCTGCCGGGAGTGCGGCTGTGCCGGCTGGGGCAACCGGCAGGGCAGGCGAATGTGCTCGCTGGCTGGAAATCTGTGCATCCACAGGCATCGGCAAGGACGGCTGCCTCTGATTTCGGGTGTTGTGTCTATACATGAACACAGTGCCCTCTTTTGAGGGATATAAAGAATATCAAGGTTCAGCTGTTGCTGAGAGCTACTAGAGCTCTTCCAACTGCTCAGATGGTGACGAGATCTCTCCACAAAGGCAACACGAAGGTTTCGTCTATTTTTCTATTTGCCCATCAGATTTCCTCTTTGAAGATGAGCCTTTTTTTCCCTTTTCCCATAGGACTATTTTTCCTCCATTTCCAAGACTGTAATCACACTTCTGTCACAGCTTCATCACAGAAGAAAATATCCTTGCATTTTTCAAATGTCAGGATTTTAGTTTCACTGGTAATCACAATATTTGCTGAAAACAGAGCCTGTTTATTCCAGAATTAAAATACATTAAAATATGTTCTTAAATAGATTATATTAAATAAAAGCTTAATAAATGGAAATCAGATTTGACAGTGGCTTATGGAAAAGGCAACTTTCAAGCATATTAATAGTAGAATGCTTAAAGATATGTTAACGGAAATGCATCCATGATTCCATGACAATGAAGCAAATAGAAAAAACAATGGTCACAAAGAATAATTTGACCTCCACATTGGCCAATTTTAAAAGTGAAAGGGAATTCCAGTGCTAGGAAAATGATTTCTCCCTTGTGTTACTTTGCCCTAGGCAAAATGAGGACACATTTATTGTCCAGATGAGGTATATTAGAAACAGAATGCTTAAGTGACTCGCTAAAGGTTACACAACTTTATAAGAGACAGATAACAAAAATCTACTATGTGAATGTGCAAAGTACCTAACATATGAAGTGATTCAAATCTCTGTGCTCAGATCTACTGAAATGTAGGATCAATAATATTCCTTTACCTATACAATGCTTTAACATCCATAAGTGAGAATGCATCGACTAAAAATAAAGTAGTGATAGCATTACTAGACTCTTTTTTTTTCCCCAGAAAGGCACAGAAAATTACGATGTTAGTTAAGAAAAACATTGTACAAATTACGACCACAGAGAACAGTGATAAGCCTCCAGGATGACAATTTTGTTAGCCCTACCCCTGTGTGAAGCAACACAAAATGGGGAGGTATCCCTCCTCCCCTCTGATTCCTCCTTTTTCCCATTCACCTACAGACAGTGCAGCTGTCTGGGAATTGCCAGAGCTGTTGCATCTTTGCTGTCTCTCCAGCCTGGGCGAAGAACAAACTCAGCAGCGAGAGTGCACTGACAGCACTTGGCTGCTATCTTTCTGCGGCCCCCAGAGTAGGTTTTTGCCACTTGCAGTGTGCCACAGCTGGTGGTGCAGGAAGGGCGAAGATGCCCTTGGGCACTGCTCTGCTGAGCTCTGCCCGTATCTAATGGGGGCCCTGTGCTGCATCCCAGAGCAGGAGGTCAGCTGAGCACCTGGCCGCAGGACCCCTCAAGATAGGTCCAGCATTCAGCCTCATGTATAATTTATTATTATTTTCTACCAGCATTCATAATGGCAGGTATGTGATGGCTACACAGTCTACAAAGTCAGTATATGACAGAGTGCCAGCGACACATCATTCTCTTCTGCAGTCTAACAGCTTGCTGAGCTTCCCTATCCTGTTCCCTTCACATTTTGAAAGCCGGCTTGTCCTTTGCCTGCACGCAAGAAGTTAGAATGCTACTACTGCTACCTCATCCACTCATTAGCGATAACGAAATGTGTGGAAAATTCCCTTACTGGTTAGCATCGGTACATAGAAATGATATATCACACTCAAGGAAATGAATACATTAAATGAATAGATTATCCTTATTACTTCTATTAGTTATAGCTCATCTAAGCTATGGATATTGTTGAATAAGGAAGTTAAATCTTATTCTTCTCTTCACGCCAGTTCCAGTGACCCTGTATTTCTGCACAGAGGGGAAAAGACACCTGTTTTTTCTCTCCAGTAGCCAGAGTGCATGACATGGCCTCAGATCTCCAGTGTAGGTTGGTAGGAATAATGGGTTTTCCAAATAGGAGACAAGCGCTTTTTCCTCTTTGTAGCAGCCAGGATGTATCACTAGGCTTTCTATTTCTGTCCTTCATTTCATTCATGAAACGATGCCCCTCCTAATTTGCCTCACCCTCTGGCTAGTTGTTGTCTGGTGACTTTTACAAGTCTTAAATTCATGCCTGAAAGGGATGATACTGGTCTTCCCATTCAGTTAAAACAAAGACTTGCTTAGAAAATGTACACATTTAAACCCACCTTAATGTTTCAAATATCATTATTTTCAGTAGAAACTGCTTCTTAGTTAAATGGCTTTCAGGCATCAGACTATTATATGACAGACGATTTTGTCACTATGCAAAATGTGAAACCTGTAATCAACTTGTTATGGCATTTCACAAAAGTATGTGACAGTAAAATAAGTAAACTGTCATTTGGGCAATCAAGTTTTGAAATCCTGCAGGAGGAAAAAAAAGTACCTGACAATCTTCATGGTGGGGATGAGGCTAAAAAAATAATTTAATACTGCTACAGTCTTACAGGTTTGAAAAGAATTCTTACTGCAGTGTGCTTAAGCCTGCAATAATTTTGTATTATGTTTTAATCATGTATTTTCCCCCCTAATTTATTTTTTCCCCAGATAATGTATACGTACGTCACACAGCGAGGTCTGCTCTGTTAACAAGGTGTTGGTTAAATTGAAACAATATTTTGCTTTTACTGTTGATGACAACATTATCAATTACCAAGCGCTCTCATACTGGTTTGATATGAGAATGGATACAGTAGGCAGGCGCCCATGCTGATTTACCAGTGCCTGCGACAGCCTGGGTGCTGGCGGCAGGGAAGGGCAAGCTCCTACATGGCTGGAATGCTTGGGATGAAGTGCTGCCAAACCTGCACTGTGCTGGCTTTAACAGAGTTCACATAAAAGTTTTGTTAAAGGAAAGGGACATACAAACTATGGTTCATGAGCCGCTTGTGGCCCTTCAGGCCTGTTCGTTTGGCCTGCAGCTTGTTCTCAGAAGTCCTTGCTCTCCCCTGTGGCTGTAGGTTTGACGCTGCCGGCTGGCAGCTGCAACCCTCCCCGGGCTCCCCTCTTCCCCAGGCACTCCCCCAGGCGCAGGGAAGGAACAGGCTAGGGACAGGCTTACAACCGATTAGTAAGTCCTGTCAAATCACAGGGAAGGCACTGTGGGGGGCACAGGCTTTCTGCCATTTTGCTATTGAAAGGCATGTTCCCCACTCCCCCCAAAAGAGCAGGCACCACGGGTGTAGAGGCAGTAGCGATAAGCTCTTGTAACTGGGACTGTAAAATTAATCTGTAGCCTCCCATTTCCAGTTATTGGTGATGGTCACAAATTTTAGAATTGGTCTCTTCCCAGAGATGAGTTATAGAAATAAGAATAAAATGACACTTGACTATGAGAAGAGTGAAGGGAAACAGAGAAACCTGTTTTTATCTTTTTTTTTTCCTTGTGGCCTCTACAGTTAGAAACCAACTGGTGAAACCACTGAAATCTGCAAGTTAATATTTTGCATGGAATAACCTTCAGTGAAGAGCACTGCCCAGCCTGGCTTCGCAGAAAAATGGTTTTGTTTTGACAAAGTTATGAACATTTGGAAATTACTAACTGAGCACACACAACAGGCCTTTTGTTAAGTCTAACTGGGAACGTACAAAACAATATTTCTGTATGTACACAGCTGATCTCGCCACAGACTGAAGCTGTGGGGCCTCAAGAACAGGCTTAGACTGGCCTGAGAAAGGCCCTGAGCTAACGAGAGCTGAGCCCTGCGGCTCACCTCGAGTGCTGAGGGAGCAGTCTAATAAGGATTCAGGGACAGTGGTTTACTCATCCTTCCCTGCCTGCTCTACATAGTCATACCATAACTTTTTTTTCCCCCTCCCAATATATAATTTGTAGCTTCTCTAATTGCACAGAGCAAGCAAAGGCAAGCCTGCAGCAAGCCTAACTGTGGTGAGTCTGTTGGCTACAGGGAGGAGGAATCCTCTTTGACACCTCAACGGCAGGTTACGGCTGGAGACTCTCACAGAGAATCTAAACATCATTATTGTCCACAAGCTTAACAGAGATGGAGGAATACATTTCTCTTGAAATCTCAGCTTTTGGGAAGGTTCATGCTTGGAAAGGTAGAAAGACTGGAATAGCAGCAGAGGGAAACAGCAACAGAGGCAACACCAGAGCACAGACAAAGGTCAGGGAACAGAGCAGTTCACACAACTGACTTATTCAACTTCATCTGCCTCTGCTGAGGCCTTATTCTGCTCCTAAGAGGGACCTTACCAAGCAGCTCTGGTCAAAAGCAGAGACAGGAGAAAATGCAGTCTATGCCCATACATCTGATACTGTAGGGTAGAGCGAAAAAGACTACCCGACTCCTGCTGAAAAATGGGGCACAGACAACCCAGAAAAGCCCAAAGGTAGGAGACGCTGAATGTATATGAGTGACATGGAGAAAGGCAGCTTGTGTGGAAAGGTAAGCCACAGACCAGGGGGAATCAGAGAACAGTGGCAGAAAGAAACACAATTACTTTGAAGCTCATGAGAAGGCAAAGAAATAGGGATTTGTAGTTAAAGCTATAGGAGAAGGTGCAGAGAAAAGAAAAGAATCAGGGAGCTCTGGGATGCTATAGGAGTCCTTGGAGGTCACCCTTTTGGATGCTGTCACTACGGCCCACATTTTCCTTAGGAATCCCTCCACTGTAATAACCAACCAGATCAGTTATGGACACACAGAGAGCACTAGTGTTAGCCTCCTCTCAAGAGTCTAAATGAGTACAAGCTGCCCCTTCTCCTGTTAGCTTCCCAGCTCCCAGTCTCAGATAATCAGATACACCGTTCGTGCCACTTTTTGCCAGTTTTACCAGGAGACAATTGCTGTGGGTAAATAAAAAGTGTTTTCCATTGGCTTTGACCACCCTGACTCCTCAGTCGGGCAGGGTTCACTATACTAGAAGAGATCAGTACGCAAAGGCTAACACGCCTGAGACGAGACAGAAGTAATTATACAGCAACCGCAGGGTCTACTGCTACATCTTGTCTAGTTCAAATCTAAAGTTCAAACAACCATAATACCAGCTAATACCTGCACACCAATGTCACTTCTGTAAACTGCGTGAATGGCATGCTGAAGAAGTCAAGAAAGACTGACTGAGTCCAGAGGTATCTAAGCTATTCTCTGCCACTTGCTGGATGTCTCTGCCCTCTGAGCCTCAGCAGCTCCACAGCTTTATTTGTTCTCAGATAGAGCCCTCCCTAGCTGTTGCCTCCTTAGGTCCTAACGCAAACATGTTCGCTGCGTTTGGTACTCTGCATGACCAGTGATTTGACAGGTCAACGCTGCTTCTGATAGCACAGAAGCTGACAATCAGAAGGATGTCCTTACGGAGTAGAGGACAACCAGTGTCACCTTTGTGTGTGTTTTGCTTCCCCGTGAAGTGCTTATTACGTTATAAGGCATTTTAGGAATCATAACTGTTCATTTGACAGGCTGCCAACTACTTTGACAAACCCGCTCGGAAACTGGGGACAAACTACATGGGCTTCTAAGCTTCCAGAGAACTTCTAGTTTGACAGAATATTTGTGCTGCAAACAAACATCCACACGTGCTCAGAAAACCTAGCGATGTTCCTCCAGTTCCTAATTGCTGATGTCACTGTTAAAACTACCTCTGTTAATGGGCAGCTCAGCAAAAAAGTGACCTGGTCCGAATGCAATGTCAAGACTGCTGCTGATGACACAGCAAGTAAACGCCTTTGGAGGCTGATTGACAGACCAGAACTTGACATACCATTTCCCACCAACTTTATGTACTCTGGATGCTTCTGGTAGCAGAGAAAGGCTGGACCACGCCACTAAGTGCAAACGTTCCTCGTCATGACGGTGAGCAGAAGCGGTTCCCTGAAACCAATTATTTTTTCTAAATTCGCCCGGTCTTGTCCTTCTTTACCTGCACTTGCCCTGCAGCTGCCGGCCTCTGCTCCGGATCCCTCCCAGTCCTCCAAGTCAGCCTCTTCTCATCTGCCTCCGCCTCTGGCCTCTGCTTTGGGGTGGGAGGGGGACCGGTGCGGAGGGCAGGCTGGGGACCGCCGCGTCCCTGGAGCTCTCCGGCAGCTCTCCGGGAGCTCTCCCCGGTGCCGGCCGCAGCAGCCGCGGAGGAAGCGCCGGCGGGGGCGGCTTCCCCCTGCACCGGCGGCCGCGGGCCGGCAGGCGGCAGCAGCGCGCCCCGCCGCGGGGCCGCGGCCGCGCCGGCTCCGCTCCGCGCCCGCGGACCGCGCTCTGCCCTGCCCCGCCGCCCCCGCCGCGCTCCGCGCCCCTGCCGCCGCCGCCCCCCCGGCGGAGGGGCCGTGCCCGGGCGGCAGCGGGGCCGCGGAGGGCGCCGGCGGCGCGGGGGAGCCCCGGGAGGGGTGGGCGCGGAGCGGTGTCCCGCCGAGACAAAGGCGCCCGGGAGGGTGCAGCCGCGCTCGCCCCGCCCGAGCAGACAAAGCGGCAGCCGCCCGGCCCCGCCGCTGCGCCGCCCCTCCGCGGGGGAGCCCCCGGGCGAGGGGTTTCCACTGCTGGGGCTGCCAGAGCCCTACCGGGAGGAAGAGTAGGAGGAGGAAGGAGGGTGGGGGAGCAGCCGTGCCGTGGGCAGGAGGGAAGCCGCTCTCCGAGCGAGAACTGAGCTCAGCACCGCCGCCTGCCTCGCCTCGCCGCGCCTCGCCGGCCGTCCCTCCCTCCCTCCTCCCCGCCTCCCCCCGCCGCCTCCCCCCGCCGCAGACGGCTGCGAGCCCGGATGGTTTGCGAGCGGAGTTGAGGGGGCAAACTTTGAAGCCCAGATGCCTGCGGGGCTGCGCGGCAGAGCGCGGCTGCTCCTGCAGGCACCTGCCGCCGCCCTCCCCCCCCCGGCGCTGCCGCCCTCCGCGGGGGCGGCCGGCCCCGCTGCCGGCGGCGGGCGCTGCGGCCGCGGCTAGGGCGGGCGGGCGGGCGGCGGGCGCGCCCCCATGCGGGTCCCGGGCTGGGGCGCGCCGGCGGCGGCAGGCGGGAGCCGGGCGGCGGCCGGGCGGTGCTCTCCCGCCGCCTGAGTGGGCGCGGCGCGGCGCGGCGCGGGACGGCGGCGCGGGGTGCCGGGAGCCATGGGCTATTGCAGCGGCCGGTGCACGCTGGTGGCGGTGTGCGGCGCGCAGCTGGTGAGTGGCGGCGGGGGCGGCCGGCGGAGGAGGGCGGGGGGGGATGGAGAGAGGGAGGGGGGCGGCGGGGCGGCTCCCCCGCCGCCCGGAGGGGGGACAGCGCCCGCGCTTTGGGCGAGGAGGGGGCCGGGCTGGGGAAAGGCGGGAGGTCGCGGGGTGGGAAATAGGGGCTGCGTTACAGGTAGTTTCGCGGAGGCTTTGCCCGGGAGGCTGCGGTGGGCGCACGGCGGAGTTCATAAACTCGGGCAGTTGTCCCCAGCGTGGGCTCAACTTGGTGCCTGGCTCCTCTGGCAGGCCGGTATTTGCCCGGCCTTATGTAAAGCCGGGACGCGGCCGTGGCGGGGGTGATGCATAGCTTGCAAACAGTTTGCCATACAGGTGTGTGTGTGTGTGTGTGTGTGTGAACTTGTTATGCCCGAGCTTTTCTGCAGACGTGTATTTCTTCTTTTTTTTGTGTTTTGGTCTTTCAGACTTATCGGCTAGTGTGTGTTAACATTGTATCATTATGTTGTTACAGCACTAAAACAATTATATATTTATACTTACCTATAGAGGAGACATGTGGCAGCACTCCTAAGCTCGGCTACCAGCCAAACTAGACCGAGTTTAAAAAGTAGGCACCGAGGTACAATAACAAAGAGGCTGCCTAAAAATAGATCTGCTTAGCAAGACGGTTAGCCCGTGCAATTGTATTGTGGTACCTTAAAAGTGGCTGGGTTTAAAGTTAAGAAACTAAAGAAATGTCCCTTTCTGCAACATATACGTGGATTATTTTATTGTTATCAAATCAGGCACGTGACGTATAGAATTCCTATGGATTTGGATGCAGTGGCACACAGCTAAGGACCTATCAAATAGACTATGCCCCATTTCTTATCTTCATTAGACCGAGTGTTCGTGTGCTAGCAGAACAGGTGCTGGAAGCACCTTTGTTAAGCAGTTAACCTTATAGCAGGAAGGAAATAATTCATGTTACTCTCTCCCTCTACCTCTTACTGAATAGTTTTGCTGGGAAAGTGTTAGTCGGTATCAATAGCAACCAGCATTGTCGCTAATGCCTCTCCTGCAGACAGGTACTAAGAGAACTACAGAAGAAAAAACCCAGTAGATTTCAGGGACCAAAATCAGTAAAACAGTACATAGGAAAAGGAAGATGTGTTAGCAGATGGGAAATTCAAAATACCTGTGGTCTTACTATTGGTTGTAATCAACCCTTAATCGTTTTGTATTCTGGAAAACATTTTATTTGTATATGCTGTTCTCCACTTAAGTTATCTGATTCTTTGTAGAATCTGTATCTAACAGATGTGATGTATTCATGCACAATGTCTAAAAAAAGAATCTTGAACAGAAGTAGTGAATGTTGAGTGGAATGGTAGGAATGTAACCTTTTCCAGCAATTTGGAAACATAAAATTAATCACTGGAGTTCTTCAGATCCATTTAAGTTTCAGAGGCATACTTTTTTTTTTTTTTTTCCTGCAAAGGGAACAAAAAATGGTTTAAATTGTACCTTTTACATGTAAAAGGGTTTGGTTTTTTTTTTTTTTTAATGCATTCAACAAACAGGAGGTTATGATGACTATGGAATGTTAAATTATTATTGTTCTGAAAGTCTGTGAAGGAAAACATATTTGCTAACTCATGGTGACAAAAATACATGCAAAACTCAGAGTAGCAACATCAACACAAATGCCCTGTAGGAATGTTTGAGCAGGTAGGCTGGCGTAGAATGGTAGCAATACTGTAAGCTTTCTAAAAGTGATTGTAAACTACAGGGTCATATATATATACACACACATTTTAGAAAAGTAACTATTATATTCTGGAGCTGCTTAAGCGAACTTTTAACATGTTTTGATAAACTGAAAGCAAATTTGGAAATTTTTACTGAGCAAGAAAAGGACGTGCTAGAAGCAACACAAACCTCTGAATCATAGTTGGCCTATGCAATGACATTTAGATAGGTTCAAAGCAGGAATAATCATTTACATGAGGAAAAAGTAGTTGGGAATGGAAAAAATGATGCGCTTCATTAAAATTGCTTGTCATGTTCCTTCATGTGCCATATAGCATCAGATGGGTATAGGTCATGAGTTTTAAGTCAAGGAGACAACTCTCTTAACCAGGCCTATGCGTGATTGATCAGTTGTCGCTACTTTTTAGGTAAAGACTACTTAAAGGAGCAAATGCTATCAAGTTTCATCCTCAAATTAGCAGCCACGTTAATGCAGATGCAAATCAAAAACAATGGATGAAGAAGTTATCTGGCCTGAGGAGAGGGGCGTTGGAAGCATTTCTCCAACGATAACCATACTTAAGAAAAAATTGCATAGACCTTTTAATGTGATGATCTTTTATTACTGGTACCTGGGCTTCAGTTTTAAAATGGTCATGTTTGAAGTAGAACATATACTGTTTTTTGAGGAAAAAAGTTTGTAAAAAGAAAGAGTTCTTCCATTTTTTTTAATGAAAATATTTTCTTCCACCTCTGCAGAGCTAGGGTGTGGTGATCTAATTGGTCTTTGTAGGCACTGTACAATAAATAACATTGAGGAATACTGCAGTTCAATAGAGAAGTTGTTGCATATCGTACATATATAGATGATGTAGGTGTCTGCAAATGGGCAAAAAAGGGTGGTTGTTTCAACTACTGGTGTAGGAGTAGAGCTACATCAACTTGAGAGACCCTGCGCAAGCAGAATTATTTTCATAAATACATATTAAATGCTTATAGCTAAGGCAATGTGCTGTACCATCAGATTATCAGAAAGCTCAAGGAATGTTTCTGTTCTCAAGGGCATACTGATCATTGCTCCCCTGCTTATTAACATACATATACCTTCCTGTTTGTGCTCTCATTTGTACTATGGAAAACAACCTTTGACAGCTCATTTTCCTCTGTGTTTGTAGCCAATGAGAAGAATTAACAGCAAGTAAGAGCTAATTTTGCTGATGTTAGGAACAAGACATTGCCTTCTGTAACAAAGTTAATTATCTCAAAATACCTTTTCATTTTTTTATCATAAAAATTTTGGTCTCTCTTGCCCTTTGTCCTTCTGAAGAGAACCCTGGGCATAGTGGCTCTGATATTTTTTTTGTTGTATGTCAACCATCCTGGTGGCATTGAAAGAATTCTCTGCTATTGCATTTTGTCCTTTAAACCTCTTTATTTTTGGGTATCTCCTGTTCTATTAATAGCTTACATCAGTAACACTAATATCTTGTTGCTTAGACTTTTTAATAGCAAGAGCAGCAAAGGTGAAACTGCCAAGATTATTCTTGGTTCAGTGCTTTCTGGAAGGCTTCAAGAGCCCCATGGAAACCAGCTTGAAACCTTCTACGTGTCCTCTGTGGCTGCTTGGGAAAACTCTGAGCGGTGGCAAAACAGTAAAAAGTACTGCTTGTTTTCAGCTTAGAAGCTCTCTTCTCAAGTGCAGTGATGAGAAAGGACAACATTTCATAAGGAAACTTCAAGTCTCTAGAAATCATTGCCTTATTGTTCCTATCCATCAGGCAAAGATTGCCATACTCCCAAAGCTAATTAGATGACAGATAATTCAGCCTTTGCACTGCCTTCTCTCAGTTTCCATCTGAATTTACTGAATTTATTTATATCATTCTTTTTGTACATTTGCCTGTGCTTTTTCTTTTTTTTTTTTTTTTTTAAAGTAAATTGTAATGTGGTTCAGATATTCTAACTATGTATTAAAAACTATATAAAATTTGTAGACAAGCTGCATAAGTGCCAAGGCTCAGCTAGAGATTCTGGGGTATTCAGTCTGATGCGCTAAAGGGGCATGTATTATAATGGGCACAAACTCCCCAATTTCTGAAAATAGGTGTCTTTCACAAGCATCAATGTATGACATTTGCAGTCTATCCTTTTCCTCACTAACACCTCGCCGTTTGGGGTGTAAGCACACTGACACACAACATGGCTGTATCTCTCTGTGACCTCTTCCAGTTACAATTCTGGCTGAAGCTGCTGTCCAAGTGTGTCGTGGCCAAGCAGAACGACAAAGGCACCAGATTTGGTGGCTTTTGCTACCATAGGCTCAGTCTTTATCTTTGCTTTGAGCTAATGAAAAAAATGATTGAAACGCTAACAGCTTTTATGAAAATGTCCTTGTTCCATGCTTTTCCTCAAATGAATAATGTGAATTAAGAGAAAAGTCAAATACTTTATTTCAAAAACTGAGGTAATTTCTATACCTATCGGTGATACCGATGTCCATAAACACATATTTAGTTACCTTGCTGCACATGAAGACACATTTTTGATCTGCGGCAAATAAAGTGCTGGAACCACTCAAACCCAGGAAATTAATTACAAACTGGGAAGTGGTGTCTACCGTATGTCTTCTGTAACTTCTTCTGATGTCATGAGAGATGCTCGTACTCTATATGGCACACATGATATAAGGATGATGAGTGTCCTGTTCTCTTCCAATTCTCACATGCATTATAAAACAATGGTACATGTAACTACAGAGAACAGAGCTTGGTTCTTGCAGGAAAAAGTCTGCCTTAGTGATCAGTCCTGTAAAGTTTTGGTTTGCCTTTTTAAAATATGAACAGCAAACATTCTTATGCTTGTTCAGACACTTCAGGAATGGTGATCATGGTAAGTTCTCATCTATATCACAAATCTTCCTACAAGGTTTAGCACATTTAATACCATGAATATCCTCGCTTGGGGAAAAACTCGTGTTTTAACAGTTTGCAGATTGACTTGTCTCTCTGGACCTTCAGGGAGTGAGGTTTGACAGATTAGAGCTGAGGTCCCTCTGAGAGCAAAGCAAAGGTGTTCACACCAGGTACTCTCTAGGATTAGCTACTCTCAGCTTTATGTAATAAAGAACATCTTTTTATTAATACAGACTCTTATATCATGCATATTATCAGGGTACTTTCCAATAGTACACCAAACCACATAACTAGTGTACGTAGCATGTTTATTTTTTCATTTTTGCTGTAGGGAAGCAGTAGTGAAATTTTTGGTGTTTGCTTTCAGTTGCTGGGTTTTGGGGAGGGTTGTTTTTTCTGTTTGTGTGTGTGTTTTAATTGTGTTTCATTGTCGCTGTTGCCAATGATTTTCAATAGCAGCTTTAGGAGAGAAGGGAATGGAAAATTCTGATGACATGTACATGTTCCTAAATTTTCTGCTAGCAAAAGGGGAATTAAAGACATGGGCTTTCCATGTGGAATGGAAAGTGATGTTGTTACTGCTTTTAGCCGGTGGATCTGTAGGTTTATCAGTTTAGAGAGTAGAAAGAATTGGTTTCTGAATTTTGGGTAGTACTTATATTTAAGTACTACCTTTGAAATTGTGACTACGTCAACAACTTCTCTCTGTGCCTTCTTTAAAGTTCTGCTTCTTGCTTTGTTTCAATTTTGATAGGAAAGAAAGTGAAAGTCTGAGTTTCATTGTATCCAAAACCATTGTGATTCTACTAGCAATGAAAAGAAAACAGTCCTGTGAATAGCAGACTTTCAGCAGATGTATGTTTGAAAGCTATTACATAACCCTAAGGAGTAGATTTTGAGGTGTTGCTGGGAATATATAGAACAAGGACCTGATCATGAATTCAGAGAGCTAACATCTTTTGTTGCTATAAAAGAAATATGTAGCAACCTTTTTAGGTTTAAGTGAGACCTTGGTAGGAAAGTAAACACGCTTTTTCTATTCTGTTTTTGAGATAAAATACAGAGGATTCATAACCAAACTGTTTTTTTCTGATAACTTGAGGTCAAAAATAGTGATGCATACAAAAATTGGATGTCGGAGGTAACAGTCCATTATGTCATTTAATTTTAGTGGCTTGACATTCACTATGAATGGTACAGTATTATTTTTCATAGGACTGTGAATGAATAATAATTGTGAATAACCAATCATGCACTTCAAGAAAAGCAGAATATGTTGTTTTAAGTTACAGGCTAAAAGACTTCAGACCAGCTGAATAGCAAGTTTAATTCACTGCTTTCTGAAGCTGAACTTCTTTAGAGTTCAGTGAGCAGACTCAACGTTCAGCTACTGTGATGATGGGTAGGAGAGAAAGGTTTAAATAGATTGAGAGAAGAGTTGAATAAACTACCTGCATATAGGGACCTAGAATATCTTACAAAGTTACTCTTCTTGTATAGCCATGAGGCAAATCTTTGACAGTAGGAATTAATTTCGTATTGGCAGAGATTTGAGCTAGCACCTTGAATGATGAGAAGCAGGGTGGTTTTCTTTTTCTTTTCTTTTTCCGTTTCTTTACAAAAAGCACTAAGTAAGCATTTTTAAAAGACACTAAAACCTCTCTGTAGTCAGTGGAGAGAAATTTCTCATTCTGTAGTCAACAGAAAGGAACAGGCTCCATTGCAGAATGGTTCAAAGCAGAAACATAATGTTTTGAGTTGGTAGTGACTTTACTGTCCCATGCTGAGCTGTGGGAATGTATACAATGCAAGTGCAGCACATAAGGTTTGTAAACAAGTACTTGGTGACTTGTTCCAGGAAAGAATCTAAATCCATTTGAGGTCTTCTCAATGTTCTGGTGCCTCCGATGCCATGGGTCTCAACATCTAGTTTCAGTTAGCATGAAGTTTTGAGAAACTTCCCTGGGCTTGGGGACTGATGAGATTCAGCCAGCGTCTGCTCTGGAGGCTGATGTCAGCTCCCAGTGAGCTACCTGGGTACCCCCATACACTCCAAACTGCCCCTTTGGTCCCCTGGTTCCACTGGGCTCAAGAGATTATCCCAGGTGTACAAAGCTGAAAGAGATAGCTATGCCCAGTGACATTTTGTAAGAAAAGGTGTGTCAGAAATCTTAAATTCAGACCCATAAGTAAATCCTGTAGAAATTCAAGTGACATTTAGCGGGGAATAACAATAGTAAGTATACTCATATTTGGGTGGGGACAAGGGTATTGGTGGTCTGACTAAATCAGAATAATCTCTCTAGGCTCCTCTGCAGTCAGAAGAGGGACTCCTTCAGGTCAGAGTGCCTAACGCTGTTTCTTGCCCTAAACTGCCCTTTAAGAGTTGTGTCTTAAGTAAAGTGGTCCTCCTGCTTAAGTAGGCTTTCTGGGAGGGGCAGGGAGAGAAGAAATCACAGACCCATTGTATGCTGTTTTGCCATCCACTGTACGTATTATTCATATTTTCCTCCCTCCTGCATTTTCACTAGTAATTTTACCGAGGACTTTTTGACTTTAAGGATGACTGTGATCTGCGGATTGAGAAATGCTGTTTTGGAAAGGTATTTGTCTCTTCGTTGACTGCAGAAGGAAACTAAGGAGCCTGGTTTCAGCAGAGCATTGTCAGCTTTTGTGCATCTGTCCCTTAAGATCCCCTAAAAAAAAAAAAGCAAACTAAAATCAAATGGATAAAACCAATTTATGCTCACTTTGGGTTTTGGATGATTTCCTGTAGCTTCCAACAGGAGTGAGGAAGACAGGGATCACTGTAAATAACGTGTGATCATAAAGAGTATGCTGAAAATGCAACAATGTTAAAGCATCAAATAGTTTATTGTCATCCAGATTAATCTTAATTTATTTTTTTATTATGGTGAGTGAAAGAGAGGGGCTGTTGAGTGCTACCTGACTTGTAAAATAGAATGGACACAATAGTTGAAATGATATTTTCTTGCCCCTGTGGCAAATAAACACTTCACAGTTTGTTATTTTATCTCCTCTCCCCAGATGTACAGGTACCAGCTGGATGGCATCTGAGAATTGTTTCAGCATTTTCGCATTCTATAACCCTTTGATAGAAATGACATTTAGAAGAAAAATTACTGATTTCTGTGTTCACTAAAAAGTAAACATGCATAGCTAATGGTTCTATTCACCACAGATCATACTTATGCATTTTTAATAAAAACTTGATTTTAATTCATACATAACTTATGAGAAATGTTTATCAGTTTAGGGCTCTGCTGATTCCCTCTTAAATGTTTACATATATCTGGATACCTTGAAAATGTCTTTCATTTGAAGGTCAGATTTACCTTTTATACACAAACTTGCTTCTCTGGTGCCTACATAATGATGTAATGTATATAAGAAACGCTGATTATTGTACTGATTGCTAAAATCAGTAAAAGTACCATTTATATGACATAAACGAATCTCAGATTTTCCTATGCTGCTTGCAGTAATAGCTTTCTAACATTGCGTTTCGTTGTTTTTTTTTTTTTTTTTCCTGATATTTTTCTCAGTTGGGATGTTAGGCGGCGTGTCCAGTGGCAAGTCACCAGTTATGTGAATGGATATAGGAAAAGTCTGTCGTATCCTATGCTCATACCATAACAGACTGAAGTCTGGTTTCCTCACCCTTTTTTTCTTATGAAGGAATTCTCTTTAATAGAGTTTTGTACAGAAGGCAGCGTATGAGGTTAATTCTGTTCTTTCTGAGAAGCATGTTGAAATGATGATGCCTGTCATGTTTATACGTCACATCATCTTTCAGGAGGCAAAAATGCAGGACCATTTGCAGGTGGTGGGAGAGACATTAATGCTATCTCATTTAAGCATGTAATGAATAGGCTCTGAACCACCTTTCAAAGGTTGCTGCCTCTTTCCATTAACTATGTAGGGATCTTTGAGTTGCTGCCCAGTTGGGAATGAAACTCCAGCCTCTCTTCTGCATGCACCTTTATTTACTTCATTAGATAGTTAAGCCTGCTCATCTTTGATGGTATCTTTGTACTGAAGAAGAGAGGATAGACTGAAACTCTTATTTTGTAGAATTCAGGCATAGTAAACTTGAGTGATGTACAACATTTCTTCTGGATGAATGGAAGTCGTGCTAGAGGCCTAGGACAAGGGTCAGAGAGCTGCCCCTGTTCACCTTGAATAGCATTTACTGTCTCTGATCCCACAGTAGTGAATGCAATTGGTCTACACAAGCAAGATAGTATTAAGAGACAGAGGGTCTTGAGTCTAAGGTACTGACTAATATTTGTGTAAGAAAGCTTAATTGTCTTAGGAAATGATGTAATTCCTTTCCAAGTGACTCACACCATGGGTCAATTTACTAATTAAAAATTCCTTTAAACTTCTTCATAGACGGACTACTAATTGGCCCTCAACACGTATATTCTTCTCGTTTGAAGATAAAAAGCTTTTGTGAGGAAAAGAAGATAGATGCTAAGATGTCTCTTTAGAACAATGCATGGATCTTTGAAAAGCCATTCTTCAATAATTAAACAAAATGTGAAGTTTGCAAATTTTTCCTGTGGCCAACAATGGCCCAGCATTTTTCATTATCCTCTGGTCACAGTGTCTGTAGCAGGCTGTTCTATTACAGAGCACAGAAACAAAAGGAGAAAAAAGCCTGTTGTGTGTCATTGCTGCCTTCACAAAGCCACAAATACATTAAACTTAAGATACTGTTCATTGTGCACTTGAGCCACCAGTGACAAAGGTGCTGTGAGTACCACTGAATATCAGGCAGTCATATGTCATTACATCATTGTTCAAACTGGCAGAGCAAATGACAGTAAAAGAAATGAAAACATTAGCAGCTGAAGGAATGTAAAAGAATTGAGAGGCTTGTCTGAAAGAAAGAATGGAAAATATGAATGTTATTTTTGCCATTAGCTATAAAGTTGATTTTCCCTTTTTTTCTTTCTTTTTTTAATTTATTTTTATGTTCTTGGCCACACCCATCTCATGCCCTTGAGGCCAGTTTTTGTTTTCTTTGACACTAGTAGCAGTCACAGGCAGTGACAGCAGCTGGTAACAAACCAGATGATGGCACTGGTAGTGTTAACATAAGACATGGGCTTCAGTGTATCCTGAAAATAGAGTTCATTGTTTTGGATTTTACCAGACTGGCTTTCCTGAGTGTGGAGCTGGCAGTAAATTTGGCACTTGCAGAGGGAAAACCACAACAAACCAGAGCTGGATCAGTATTCAGCAATATACCTAGTAATGCCTGTTTCTGGTCCTGGCAACCTCTCAGAATATTTAGAGGGGCTGCTGTCTGGTACAATCTTTTTTTTTTTTTTTTTTTTTTCTCCTTTCTTCTTCCTTTCTTTCTTTTTTTTTAAATGAAAGCTGTCACCCAAGGGTAGGGTCATAATGGCAGGTACAGAAGAAAGCTGTTGGCCTCAACCGCTGGAAGAGATGGCGTCTGTTCTGTGTCGTGCTAAACTCTGCTTTTTCAGATGCATAATAAAAGTTATTTATGGACACCGATAAAGTGGTATCTGTTGTATAATATCACAGATAGGCATGAGGACAATAACAAAAGGCAGCTGGTTTAGTAAGCTCTATTTGCTGCAGAAATGTGCTGTTCTTTGCGAATTGAAATAAAAAAAGTGGGGGAGAATGTTGTGGTTTTTTCTGGTTGCTGGCATTTGCAATCATTCTTGCTTTGCAGTGTGCTTATAAAGACAATTATGTGGGTCCCATGTCAGTATTATATTTGTCATGACTAGCGCCTTATTAGAGGACAGCTGCTCCTCTCTGCCCAGCACATATATGTAACTACCACAGATGATAATAGAAATTATGAGTGTAACCCTCCTCTGCATTACACCAATGGGGGATGCTGGAGCTCTCATGGTTTCAGTTAATTAACTCGGGTGTAAAACCAGGAATGAAGCAGTGAGGGATCTGGGACTATTCACATGCTTGTTCAGAGTGCAGTGCCTGTGAGGAGGCTTTGAACTTCCAGCAATTATTACTTCGCCCTTGTAACAGGTAAGAAAGGCACTGTCCGAATGCACATCTGAGTCTCTCAGATCACTCTGAGTGCCTTCACTAGAAGGCCAGATATTCAGGTCCCCAGCAGCCTAGAGCAGCCACAAGGAAGATTGGCGTGCAGGGGATATTTCCAAGTTGTAAGCTTTTTATGGTAACTCCTCAGTCTCTCTCTAATTCCATCAGGATTAAAAAAGGGGTGACCGGCAGATTTCTCCAAAGCTCCTCAGATGCTGTAATGGTGCTTTGGCTGCTGTCACTTCTGCTGAGAACTGGACCAGTTTGGAACAAAGAAGAATATTGAAGTGGCACAGTGCCATCATAATGCTGTTAGGAGCTAACATAAACTCAGCCAGAGAAAACTATTTGCAATGAACGGCAAGGTTTGTTGGCCATGCCAAACCTAGGAACATATTCTCAAGAACCACCTCTTGGCATTTTAGCTATTGTAATGAGTTGTGCGTGTACATCCTTAAGCACTTGCTTCTCTCAGCTCACATCTACATAGTGGGCAGCTCAGGCTGGCTTAGGGAGTGTAAACCCATGTCTCTGTGTTCATGTAGGTTTCTCTTTTGTTGCTGTTTCTGTTTGCTTTTCAAAATTTGAGTAAATTTGAAGTTCTGCAGTATTTGGTGTGACTAATTGGATTTCTGGGTGAGCATAAGCCCTGACTTTTTTTGGAAGGTGAAAACTATTAGTCTTAAAACTGCAGCATCTATTCCAGACAGTTTCCTTACTAATTTAAGACAAGAGAGTTATACAAAGCTACAGTGATGAATGGATGGAACAGTTAATATTTGACATTTCATTTTATGATTATACCATTTAAAAATAGCTGGCTTTTGACACACTGCTAGTATGTTTTTATATGAATTAGAAAACCTAGATTTACAGTAAGTTCCTTGTTGCCTTTCAGTTTGAGGTCTCTGGAGAGTGACTGTACTGAAGATCCTAGCTGCTCTGATGTTCGGCACAAGTACGGACACTTTCAATAAAGATGGCTCGGGGAGGTGGGGGCGTTCTTTTGCCTTCACAGCTGGGCTGGTCAGGTGATTGAAAGAGAAATGTGGAACAGCATCACAGTCACTGGTAAACTTAAAAAAAAAATTTTAAAAGTTTTTAATTGTCTGAGATATATTAAATCTCTGTAAAAGTGAAAACTGGTGATACCAACAAGTGCTAGAAGAGTACTTTATAACAGCCCTCTCTGAGGCAGTTTGGAAGGTATGTCTGTCATAAGTGGAATATATGGGAGATGCTAACCTTGTATTTTAACGTCTCCAGATTTCAGGAGAATTTGATTCTAATCTCTGCACCCCAGGCCCACCTGCACAATTTAGGACAAGATATTGTCTGTTCTCATAGATGTCTCCCTGTGTTGGTAGTGCCCAGCTCTGTCTGGAATCCGGGGGAGACTGACGAGCGCATACTCGGCGTCCTCCATGTAACCTGTGAATGGTGGCATCCAGGCGGCTGAGTCATGCTGACACCATTCTTACCCCAAGGCAGCTATGGCTGCTGAGTTGGCCACATTCTTGCAGTGTTAAATGATTTCACAGTGAATTGCATCAATTTCTCACCCACATAATCCAGCAGGAAGGTGGAGAAGGTTTGTGCTCATGCAGAGACTTGAGACTCTGGCACTGAGTTGTCTCTGGTCTTCTTTAGCGGAGTGTTGTAGCTTAGAGCTTTTATCTCATTTATTTTGAAGATGTGAAATTTGTTGAGAGGAGTGTGCTGAGGCATGCTTGCTGAGGGAAGGGATGGGTAATCTTCCAGGGGCATTTCCATGTAAAGAATCAACTTGCGTTTGTGAGGAACCTGTCTCGATGAATGATGTGGTGCCTGCCAGTTCTGTCTTCCTAACTGTGCAGATCTTTCCTAGAACGGCACGGGTTTGCCTCTTATGTAAGGTTCAACCTAGACCCAAATGATCAGTGTGTGATGGTGGGTAACTATGCAGTTCTACTGAAAGTATCCTGCTCTACATCAAAGCCATCCTAGAACTTGTATAAGGTCAGTATGCTAATGCAGCCACCTGAATCCCTTTAGAACATCAAATTTGATAGAGGTAAAATGTGCTTAGTGAATATTTTTTAAAAGGTCAAAAAGTAAAGATTATTTATTTACTTCAATTGAAATTGAGCAGGTCAGGTTAAGGTGAGGGACAAAGAAAATAAATCTCTAGAATTATGTTATACTTGACAGAATATTGATCAATAATTGTCTCAGCAGGAGTTGATGGTGAGCTGAAAAGTAGTTTTACCGATTTACATAAATACTTCTGATTGGCACTTCTTTTTGTTACATTGCTCTGCCTCGATTTTTGTTCTGCACTTTGTCTCCACATTAATATTTCAGGAATGTTAGACCATCCTCATTTTTGATTAAAAATAGGTTAGAAAATTCTGTCTTTCAGTTAATGTTCCTAGAGTGTAAGAAAACAAATACTTGCTTGGACATTATTAGCGTACTATTGTCATGAAGAAGAGGGTTTTACACTGTGGTGGTTTTGCTGGATACCCCACACCATGAGTAGTGCTACCATAAGGAAGTTGGCCTTGGAAAGGGAAAGCACTTTCTGTAGGCATTTAATCACTTAGGGAAGATGTGTGTCTATGAAGTTCTTCTAATAAGAGTTCTTGTATTTGCAGAATATCGTATAGTTATTTTCTTTTATAACCCCTTTCTTCTTGTGTCTACTTTACAGTCTACCTGTGATTGCAGAAGTAATACAAGCTCTTTCACTAGCCAGCTAGCATAATCTTAAAGTAGGTATTTCTAGTGCATGTTATTGGACATCTGTGTCATTTTCTGTACCTCTTTCTTTATTTGCTGCCATACTTTCCCATCCATGCAAGCACCTGAGAGGAATTCCCACCAGGTACCTCAGGGCCTAGGCTGCCTGTCAAGAAGATGGAGGCAGGCAGGTGCCTCTAGAGGGGGAATTCACTGCTCTTTCTTAGCATTTAGCAAACTTCACTTCGGTGCTCTAAATCGTGCTCTGGAAGAACCAGTATCTCTGCCAACTTGGTACAGCAGATCATGTCCTAAATTAGGCACCTAGAGTACATAGAATACTTATGCTCTTTCTGCCCCCATGCACATCTGGAGTATACTACTTTGTGCTAAGTGTAGAGTAGTTTAAAATATGGACAAAACTTTTTTTTTTACTTTTTTCTTTTTTTTCCCCCCCTTCTCTTTCCCCCCCTCTATATTTGCTTTCAGTGCTTTCATCTTTGTAATCAGCTGTGCAATAGCACAGGCAAGGTCTCCTCATTAGGTGGCCCATGACTTGCCTGGACCAGCTGGAGGGTCCTAGTCTCTTTTGGTGGCATGCTGACAGAGGATCTGGAGAATAAAAGACTGCTTTGCAGGGGCTGTTATCACTTATCCTGGCAGATACACTGCATGATGGAGTGTGCTGCTTCTGAAGCAGGCCAGGTCTAAAGCAAAGTAGAGTTGAAAGGTAGCTACTCACACAGTTCTCCCCTGCCCCCTCCACATATACACGCACACACACATACTCTGCCATAACCAGATCTGTTAAATTATAGCATCTCCTTATGGATCTGCACAATACATCAAGAAAAAACAAACAAAAAAGAGGCTGTTTCTTCAGGCTTGCTTATGTAATAAGATGGATATAATTGTAAACAGGAAAGCTGTAAAACAGAGTTAATAAAATTCATCCTTATAAGGACTATTTACCCTCATAATGGTGACTGAGTCTCTGCTTTTCAAGAGATGACAGGCACTAATGGAGTATGCGAGAGTGGTTTTCTTTCATACCCTCTTTTTGTCACTGTTCATATCTTTTCACTACTTGGGTCCTACTTGTATTACTTCCTTGAAATGTCTTGATAGTAAGAAGAGATAGATAGAGCCACTACTTAGTTGATATTTGTTGTATTAGCTTGCTGCCTTCTCCTGCTATGAGGGATGTTGCTTATATAGCTATAAATTAAGCTATATCAGCAGCAAGAATTGCCTACTAAGTAGCTACTAATAAACATGAAATATTTCTGGATGGAATCACTCTTCTTGGTTCTTTCATATGCCATTGAGGCTTCATGAATCTTCTTGGTTGCAGTTCGTCAGTGATCTGTTGGTGACAAGGCAATGTCTAGCCAAACAAATGCACCTACATTTCACTGGACTATCATCTTTATTCCCATAGGTAACTTGTTAAAAATGTGAGGGAATATCAATTCTGTTGCAACAAAACAGGAGTAAAAGAGGCAGAGAGGTTCCCCCAAAATACTGTGTATCTTGCGGAAATGCATCTTTAGTGAAAGAAAATCCATTGGCAATAAGTGAATGGAATGATAGTAAGGCTTATTGAATTCTAGAAGTGCAGTTAGGAAAATAAGAGCTGGTCTCTGATGTAGTAACAGAACCACCATGAGATGTGGGGATAAAAGAATGGGGAGAAGAGATGGAGGGAAGAGGAAGGAAAGAAAATACATCACAGATGGGACTGATTTTGAATTTTGGGAATTTAATTTCACAGGGATGTCTTTCCTCTAGACCAACCTCTTTTTATACTGCTCTGAAATCCAAAAGGTCAAAAGGAATAACAGTTTTTCAGGGATTCATGGTTCAGATGAGATAAAGGGGTTGGAGGAAGCATGCTACTTTGAAACATTTATTCCATATACGTATACATATACAGGAAATGTATGTGTGTTTATCTAACAGGAAAAAACGGGTATGTCTCAGTGATGTGTAAAGATGTCGTATTTGACATCAAATTCATATTTAAAGCAGTGAAGTGTCAGGTACTGCAGGTGTACTGCAGTGCATATATGATGACACTCAATATATCATAGAATTGGGGACTTTCAAAGAAAAACTCACATACCTCTACAGCTTGAGTTGGGAAAAATGGGCTTCTTGGGGAAGAAGATTAGTAGATGTAGCTTAGGCACAGGCAGAGTCTTAAACAATGTGTTGAATAAGGGGTACATATAAGCAATGGATTACATACCAATTTTCAGCTGAGTGTTGCAACAAAGGAGACAGCAGCTTAAGCAAATATGCCTGAATGAAGTCATAGTTCTGAATGTGTGTGCTGTGAGTTTTTAAAATAGAATCCTGTTGAATTGAATAGAGTCATCTTCTCCTACGCTGCATGGGTGGTACTCAAGACTTTAGGAGAATGGATGATAAATCTGATACTAATGGAAGTATATTAGAAAGAGATATGAATTTATCTTGATGCATGTGTCACAGGTGAATTTGTCTTTAGCAGACCTACGAGCGAGTAAATGATAAATGTTTCATATTTGTGTCATTGAATTAAATGGGAAAGGTCATTCGTTCTGCCACTTCCTACTATTATTATCATCAATGCTAGACTGCTAATTTGGGATAAAAAGGAAGGAGAGTAGAAGAAAAGAAAAGGTAACCTGGGTAATGAGTGGAGGTGGCAAAACCCAGGACCCTGCTGGGAACACAGAAATACAGAACTCCTTTTCAGAGCTGGTATAAACTCCAGAAGCGAATACAAATGGAGAGCATCCGCTGATGGATCTTGCTGCCCAAGGAACTCATTGGTTCTGGCCATACTTTAGAGGCATTAGGACAGCACCCCGGGGAATGGAGAGGTCTGTAGAGACAACAGGGATGGAGAAACTGTTGCACACACACAGCGATGTCTTTGTTATACCAGTAACCAGTACTGCTGATCATCAGAACTGATGTTTCCTTTTGTGGAGAAATACCCTGCATTTCTGTTCATTCCAGTCACCTGTGGCTTGCTCACCCAAGAAGAGAAATCAGTCGAGCCATTCGAGTGGTGTGGGTGGGGAAAAAACCACACTTTTAGCTTATGTGCTCTAGCAGCAAGCACACACACTTAAAGTTCATTTTGTAAAAAAGCTTAAAAATATGCTTAGCCCAGTTATATAAAAGTTGTAACATAGTCTGTAGTTTACATTGAATATATTTAGAAAGTTGACTAAAATTCAAGCTTCAGCTCAGATTTTACAATAAAGAAATCAACATAAATTGAGGACCCTGTGTAATGTCAGTAAGACAAGCTTTTATTCATAAATTGTATAAACATTGATTTTTAAAGCAAAACTAAGCCCACACTAACAAGACATGCGATAAAGGAAAGAATGCATTACAGTTGGGCAACCATAGTATTTTTAAGACTACCCACAGCGACAGACCCTTTGGCTAAGACAAGGTGGTAGTTTGCAGGTTTCTGCTACTTCTGAAACCTGTTCCTTTTTGCTTTTTCACTCACTTAGCTTACAAAAACATCAAGTCATTTTCCTTTTCCATTTTTCTTTTCTTTTATTGTCAAGCAGTACATGCTTTGTAGTTGCTGAATGTATAAAAATTTGTGTTATTTTGATTTTGTGGGGGGTTAATTCTTGCTGATGTGAGCTTTTAACTTTGCTTTTTTCCTAACTTAATTTTAGTACTCCTTTAAAAATGTCTGTGTTTGTTTCCTGGAGTTTATCAATCACCACAAAAAAATTCTGTTCAAAATTTAAGTATTTACTAAATTCCCCTGAAGCTTTACTGGTATGATATTGATATGTCTAGGCTAAATCATTTTCCCTTAGTTTGCTCTTCTGTACTTACTCGTCCAGCTTACCTTAGCTGCTAGTCAGGCCTGAAGACTACATACTTTTGCTGCTTTAGCTACTTGATAAGCTAAGAAATAGTCAATAGAGTGAAAGCTGTTTAAATTAATTCCATGGACTTGCCTTAGGTCCTAACATGGGCTAGTTGCTTGGTTTCTCTGCAGTGAACAGGGTGAGCAGGGGAGGCAGTAGTACTGCTGGGGTCATGCTGAAGGTGGGGAAGGTGTCTCATCCCCCTTCCCGGCTGGGTTAAGGTGTCCACGCACCGCCTCCATTAGATGCCTGCATGGGGTTAGGATCCACACTTTCAACCTGTGCTGGAGTCAGACACTGAGATTGCTCTTTTGGTACTGAGGGGAGGCTTGGTCCTTTCTGTCATGACATGTCTGGAGAAGGAGTGGTGGTAGCTGTAGTGCTGCCTATTGTTCACATAGTAGGTGACTTGTTGGTTTGTGCATGCAAGAAAAAAGTATCCATTCATTGCCCTCTTGAGCAGGCTGGAGCTGAAGCCTTCATTTAGAAGGGCCGGGTTAGCTCAGTTGGTTAGAGCATGGTGCTAATAACGCCAAGTTCACAGGTTCAATCCCTGCTCACTGCAGGGGGGTTGGGCTCGATGATCTCTCAAGGTCCCTTCCAACCCAAAGCATTCTATGATTCTATGATTTCTCAGCCATCTTGAGAGAGAGTACCCTCGCCAGCAGCCCAGGAGCAATGGGAATATTCTCTTATTCAGTCTGGGCCAAGAATAGGACAGAGAAAGGAAAAAGAGGCCTGAGCTCCATATATGTGAAACAGAAGAGTTCCCTAAAGAAATGTAACTGGACTCAGCTCCTTGGACCACTCTACTCATTTTCTGTGATAGAGTTATAACATGCATAAACAGTATTAAGAGCACATCTATACTGGGAATTTCTTTAGTGTGGTATTGAGTCAGGTAGAAATAATCTCAGTCACTTGCCCAGAGTCATGACATCAGTCAGTAGGAACTGGATCTAAAGCCTTAACCCTTGATGCTTTCCCTTTCAGGAGTGATCTTATTTAATTTCTTCTTTACTAAAAGTGGTTCAAAGATTAGTTACACTAATCATGGCTGTTACCAAAAAACTAGATTTAGGCTGCAGGACAAATGCCTCCTTATGAAACAAAAGGTCTTATTAAAGACACTAACTAAACTCCTGAGAAGATTCCTTCTAAAAACTACTTTTATTACAACACCAAGTTGCTTTGTCAGGAAAAGCAGGATTAAAGTAGAAGGATCAAACATAACTTTCTTTTTTTTTTTTTTTTTTCCTTCACTCTAAGATATGGTTGTTTCTGTCATCATCAGTAGTTATCTAAAAAAGCATTGCAAAGGGAAATTTCTTAAGCTTGCTTTCTTCTGCTAAGTTACTGGTCATGGTCTGATTTTATTCAGTTGAGACTTTAAAGCCAGTTTCAACAATAACAAAAAATTAGTATACTTGGAGTTCTCTGTGCCTAGGAGAACTACTGAGTAAGTCTAAATCTGGGTAGCCTGATAATTGTCATAACATTGCTCTTTTCTGTTGATGCTCTTAGCTCTGTGCCCTGTCTGCAGAGCAGTGCTGTGCATGCGTAGCCTGCTGCAGGTGGAGTTTGAGAGTCCCCTTCAGACGCGGGGTGCCGCACGTGAGGGGCCCAGGGTAGTGCACAGAGTGCTGGCCCTCTTCACTGGATTGTGGTCTTTGGCCTTTGAGTATCCCTCTGTGGCTCTGTTACTTCTCTGAATAGCTCCTTACAGCAATTTCCAGAACAGCTGAAGATACTCTGATTGTTTGAATGAAATTATCTTTTTTTGGAGTCACCTCTCCTGGGTGCTCTTTTCAATGTGCCTGGACCATGTTTTGTACAGAATGGAGTTTTTGCTGACCCTTGTCCCATGTTTTACATCCCTAGTATCCCACAGGCAGAACTGTGCTGTTCTTTTCCTTTCCTAATCTGTCCTTTTCTTTGGCTGTGTTGTCCTTTGAATCTGTGGAAAAATAGGATGTTGTGGTTTATTTGTTGCATATCCATCTGATTACTGTTGCTATGATCTTACTGCCATCTGCCAGGCAAGAAAAAAAACCACCACCACCACCAAAAAAAAAAAAAAAACCCCTTACAGTTAAAATGTATTTCTTTATGACCTATAGTCTTCATAAGTATGTTTCTGGTACTGTCACATGGATGGTGTGCTGCTTTCTGGGCTTATCAAAGGTCAGTGATGTTTCTTCATGGTTCAAGTGTCTTTCAGTTCAAGCAAGTGTGCTTTCAACAGACCAGTTCTGATTTTGTGAAACCAAGACTCAAGTTTTTGAAAGCTGCCCCTGTTTTCAGTCACCCAAATCTGTTAAATTTTAAATATAAAATGGACATCCAAATGCCTTCCTGGCAGCTTTGAAAGTCTTAGCTTATGGGAGCTCTGTTGCAATTGCCAGAGTAACAGTCCATGAAACCTGTATATCAGCCAAGTGATTCAAGGAGATTATTGGTAGCCACCATTATGGTTTTGTTTTCATTGGCAAAAACATTAATGTAGTAGCTTTGCTATCTTGCCTCAGTTTTTCATCCAGACTGCCAGTAATAAAAAGTATGATTACTTCATTGGAAATGTGTTGCTTGCTGTAATTCCTGGAATCTTCTCTGTTGTATTTTCTTTTCTCTGTCTTATTTTTATTTCTCTTATTATATGCATAAAAATTAATCAGATGATGATGTTTGGCATTTGTAAAGCTTGGACTGCTCCTTGTATTTGGCAATACAAAGCTCAATCAGGGATCTTTTCCAGTTTTGGTTACTTTTGAATGTAATGCCTTCTAGCTTTTTCCTCCCCATTACTCACCTCCATTTGCGATTGTAAATATTGTCAAAAAAGAAGAAATGTAGTAGAAATCGGTTTCCTGACAACTTTTTCATTTCTCCCTTTTTCCTTCCGTACCATCTCCCAATAAAGTTTTAAAGCGTATGTATCTAATTGACTTCCTTTTCTATAGGAAGTGATTAAATGTTATGTTAAATGTAATTTATAGAAACAGATGGGCAATTATATGCATTATATCAGATGCTATCTCAGTATCTTTAAAATATATCCTTATATGAATGTTTACTCACGCACAGGTTATTCTCCCTTTAAGGAAGACTGATAAGCGATACTGGTAGCTATACTTTGTATGTGAAGAAAGATTAATTTAAGAAAATCTTAAAGCCTAATTTTTGTTATATTCAAAGCATATTTTCCTTCTGTTTATCTAGCACAGGCACAAGACCAGTTCAACCGAGTTTGTGAATAACTGCACTTCATGTTATGACAAAAAAATGTAGATAGTGGTTATCACTGGGCCTAAACAAAACAAAAACAGTTATGGTGAAGAGAGACATGGAATATCTTCGGTATTTGGGGACATCTGCCCTGTTAATTTGTATGGCAGTACTGAAGTTAGACTACAGCTGCGTTCTCCTAGCCACCGTATAAAAATATCAGATAACATAGGTCCCTGTCTGACAAAGCTGTCAGAGTTATGATAGTATGCAAGTTTGGGTAAATTA
Source organism: Pelecanus crispus (assembly GCF_030463565.1). Taxonomy (NCBI): domain Eukaryota; kingdom Metazoa; phylum Chordata; class Aves; order Pelecaniformes; family Pelecanidae; genus Pelecanus; species Pelecanus crispus. The sequence continues at coordinate 73,347,713 of NC_134645.1, read as the reverse complement.
TCAAAGGTTACAAACTTTCCAGTGTTCCTAGTCATCCAGAGGAATGGAGGTGGTTATCGCTGGTGCCATCTCCTTAGGTAGCCAATTAAAGAGTCTCCTCCTTAATTCTGAGAGCTCTTCCAAGAACTGGTTGGAAAGCAAAAGGATCCTGTTATTTTGCCATTTATCTTGCCTCATCTTTTGCAGCCTAGTACATGTATGAAAGATTTATGGCAAACAATAAAGTATGAAAGATCAGCTTTTATATATTTGAAAATTTTCTGAAGGAGCATAGTTTGCTGGTAATGCCTGCTGAGATGGAAGTTCAGTTGCTAGCGGTATTGAAAACAGAGCTGAGAAGGTGACCTGGCTTTAAAGTGGTGATCCTTTAAATAAAGGTCCAGTGAACAAGTCATCATGCCTGTTCATTTCAGAAATCTGTTGAAGGGTCCCAACTTGTTATCACTAAGCTCTATGATAGTGTAAAATGGCTTTGTTTTACTACCATCTATGTAATGTTTTTACTGACTTGTAGAGTTTAACCTCTTGGGGCCAATGCAGAAAAGTATAGATTTCTGGTGTTCACAAACACTCTGGCTCTTGTCATATATGTATATTCTTACAGTGCACTGCATCTTCAGGCTCTTTTACAGTGCTCAGCTAACTCATAGCAATATTTTGAGGACTACAGTCTCTCTGCATTTCACACAAACTCAAAAGCTGTGGTTGCAACATTGTCATTGATTAAGCAGTAATAAACAATTGTACCAAAGTATGGTGTCAGCTTCATATTCAGCTCAACTGATTTCAAAATGCAAAACTTTCTGCTGAGAAGTTTTTTCTTCAATGTTAATATAACTTTATTTTCCAGGCAGCTTCAGAAATATTGTTAGAATGATCAAAGTGAATCACCCATGTTTTCTAATTCAAACAAATGTATGGAAATGCTCATCATTAAGCTATGCGTGAATTTTGTCTAGTGTATTAACTTTTGAAAAATACTTTATACAGGCAGGTTTAATCAAGAGCAATGGTGATTAAACCAGTAGCTATACTGGTAGCGAAACTCAGTCTGGGTTAACAGCTTTATTTCAGGCTGTATTCAGTCTGTCATTTTCAAGGAATCTCTTTGAGAATAGAAATGTTCAGATTTTAATTAAACATAAAAATTGCAATTGGTAGAATTAATTTTATTATGTACTTTATTTTGATTCACCTAATACCATGTATGTTTGGCTTCAAATATTTTCAGTTTTTCTTTTATTCCTTGACTTGGTCCTAGAAAATGTAGCACATACTGTAAAAGTTATAATTGATTAATATTGTATTCCTTTCAATTACCACTATACTTTAATATTACTTAGATATTCTTACAAAATGATTATATACTCTTCTTAAAATATTTACTTTTTTCAATGGTTGAAGTGGTATTCAGGAAAAATTTACATATAAATTACATCTTTGGCTTGGAAAATGGTAGAACACACAGGACAAAATGAGGAAAAAAAGTGATTCCCCAGGTTTGCTCTTCTATCAAAGGTGGCTTTCAAATTTGTCATTGGCAAGTGTTCGACTTTGCAAAAAAATTTAGACTTTGGAACGGTAAAGTGGATGTTTATTCTACAAGCTGACTTATTTTTTGAAGATAGAATCACTGTAGAATTTTGTAAAAATAGAAAATGCTGATTTTTTTTTTGACAATTATTTTGGACAGATTCTGATTATTATGATGATTATTATTGTGGTGGTGGTGATGATGATGATGATTGTTATTATTATTATGGTGTCATGCCCCAATAAATGTGTTTTTTATCCTCCTGCCTATGTTGTAGAGAATCCTAGTTCTTTATCACTAGAAAGGAGAAGTAGTATTTCAGGCCCAGTTCCTACACAGATTTACCCCTCCTGGACAAGTGTCTAGTTTAGCTCTCCTTCCTTCTTTTGTGGCTCCTTATGCTGTGCAGGTCCTTGCACTTCACTGTTTGCTGTGTGAGTGTTGGTGACGACTTGAGTGCTGTTGGCTTGCTGTAAAGGCTGATGCAGGGTTCCACTGTCTCAGTTTAATTCCTCTAAAGATGCAAAGATTTTTTTTTCTTTTTTTTTTTTTCCTAACAAGATTCTGACTTGAAAAAGTAGCCAGAGCTTTTGATACATGAGGATACAAGAATAACAGACTTCTGAAGCCACAATCCAGAATTCTGTCTGATTATTTCTGCTTTTAGGTTTCTTTAAAAGCAATTTTTTCCACCTACCTTTAGTCTTTATCATTTTTGAAATATGTGCTGAGAGAGCTGTGTGATCATATGATTAAAGACAATATCATAATGCATATCTTAATGGTGTATCATAAGGTCAGAAGATTAAATCTGCAGGGGCTGCCTCTTGACATTTTTCTAAAATTGGCATGTGCCTTTTCTCCAAACTTTATCAAAATTTTTGCAATTTTTCTTATTAAGAAGCACACGCTACACATACGCACACAAAGAAAAGACACTAAATTCCTCCATTTCAAACCCTATTAGCTGCTAGTTGAGTCTGCAGAGTCACTGATAGCTATCGTAGGCTGCTTGTCTTCCCTTATGTCACTCATTAGTAGTGTCTAGCATCTTCAGAATGTTTATCCATGGGTTTCACAGCTGTGTGCTGACACCAAAGGAGCACTGAGACATGCAAGATGTACGGTTCCTTTGACTCTGGGTCATGCAGAGGTGTCCATCCAAAGCCAAAGGATGCTCTCTGCCAAACCTGGAACTTGACTCTAGAGTCTTTACCATTATCTGCTCTCAGCAAGCAGTTAAGTCTTGTCAAAATGTCTCATCTCCAGAAACAGTTGCTTAAAATAGCAAGATCTTGCCATTGATTATATGCTATGTTCATTCTTCTGGCTGTCATATGAGCTCCTGGTAGTGACCTTGTAACCTCTCTTATGAATGTAGGGGTTGAGTGAAAACTTGGGATGGGAAAGAAAGCTTCTGTCTCTTGGGTAGGCTTTCTTACTAGTTATGATTCCAGTTTCCTGAGTCTTCAGCAACTTCACGGTCTGGAGTGTTGCTCAGTGTATTGCCAGCACTCTGGAGGACAGCTGAACTTCAACACCAGCACCTTCGGTGACATCATGAGACCTACAGTATCCAGACCATGGATCCTGCCTCATACTGCACCAAATGTCTCCCTCTTTCATCTCTCTGTGCTGTACAGGGTGTCATTTTTCCCTTCCCACTTCTGTACTAGGTTTGTCCACATCCCATCTGTTGTATCCTTGCAACCCACCTACTCTTTACTCGCTTACTTTCCTAATTTGGCCCTCTTAAAATAAAAAGGCAAAGAGCTCTGCTCCAGTATATGGTTCAATATTAGAAGCGATAAACTATATCTCTCTCTCCCAGCATCAGATTACTGTACCTGAACCATATAATCCGAGCCCTGTTTCATGCCTCTATATACCTGTTCTGCTTTTCCTACTTTTCCCATTCCCTCCCACCATGATCCCTCCCATTCCCCTGGGCCTCCTTTATTTCAGTCCTCCCTCATTTTTCATCTTACAGCCTGTTTACTTCCCTGTTCCTTCTTCTGCTTTGTGGGAGTCAGGCTGCCTCTTCCTTCATGTGGTGTCATTTGGCATGACTTGAAAGCAAGTAAAAGCATTTTCTTGCATTCTGACACAGAAAAAAACCCGAGTGGATTGAAGTCAGGTGGTGCTCTCATCTGTCAACCTCTTCTGGATATTGCTGTTCCACCTCAGAGACACGTTTGAAGCAGTTCCTGATCTTCAGTGTATAAAGGCACATCAGGTGGGCTGTGTGCTGTAAAGATCCTGGTACTCTTTCAAGTGAGATCTGATGTGATTGCTAGGTCACCAGCTAATGGATGGAGGAAAGAGGTGGCTAGTGGAGCAGAAACCATGTCAGGTGTCCAACTGTTCATCATAAATCAACACTCTTAGAATGGAAAACGCATAATCATAGAATCATAGAATCGTTTAGGTTGGAAAAGACCTTTAAGATCATCCAGTCCAACCATTGACCTACACTACCAATTAATCAATGTCTAACCTGATAATGTTATAGCAAATGAAGAAGGTTTGATGGGTGAAAGAAATGGTGATTTGGAAGCAAGAGAAGTAATTTCTAATGTGTACTTATAGTCTCTGGCTAGTGATTTTCTTCGATATATGAAATGCGTTTCTTTAAAGTAGTAAACAAGTATGTGAACTTAAGCTGTGAAACTTTGAATCGCATGATTAACATGTGGACAGAAATATAATTGCTGGCATGTGTTTTCATCTGACTTTAAAAACTGTTAGGCAACGATCCAGTCCCACATTTTGAAATTAAGATTCCTTTGCCACTCTCCAAATAAGTCAAATGTAAAATTGGAAAAAGCTTGTAATGTATTCTGGTAGTTCCTCTGCTGATTATCCTGACAGTGTGATTAATAAAATCACTATGTGATTTTACATCATACAGTCTTGGATAACAACTTTTGAAAGAATGCTTCATTCCTACTCAAATTGAAAATACCTCTGTGCGACATTGTACACCTTATCAGAGAACTTCAGTTTCTTCTATCCGTTCTTCACTGCAAAAAACAGCGGTTGCGCTAAAGAAATGGGAAGAACACTGGATTTTGTAAAATACTGCCAGTCAGGCCAACAAGCTTTTTTAGTGGACTGGAGTGACAGACATGGCAGGTATTTGTTATTCTCCCTGGCAGTTTCTGAGTCACAGAGGGGAAGGGCTTTAATGCTGTTGACACCAAGGGAAGTCACGGCGGATGTGTCCGTGGTGGTGGTGAGACATACTCTGTGGGGTCCCCACGTGTCTGGCTCTTTGCTGATATAGATAGGATTAGGGTTGGGTGATGAAGCGGTTACCGCACCCTGACATCGCGTGGGACACGGACCCAGCAGCATAGTAGCCACACAACAGTACTTGAGTCTTGCTGTTGAAGTGATTGGTCTGGATTCTAGGTGAGGAACATCCTGAGTCCAAAATTTCATCAACAGGCACAAGGTGTGTAGTCACAGTCCCCTCCATGAGTCACGCAGGGGTTTAAGCAGCGACAGAATTACAGAGCATACAGAGCAATGGTCACGGGCAAACATACAGCTGTCACAGTGTCTGAGTATCATGGATTCATTAATCACAAAGTTTGGTGTAATGTGATTGTCCCTGATCTGGGGGTCTGTGGTTGCCAGCAAGATTGTCAGGATTGCACTTTGACTCCCCATGGCGATAGTCTTTATTTACTGTGTAATCAATTGGTAAGTTAAATGGCTGAATAAAACAAGGCCTGGCATTAAGTTTGGTCGTGGTTTTCTGGCAGCCCATCAGGGCAGTGCTCTCCCTCTCAGTATTCCCAGCATAATTAAATATCATTCATCCTTTGAAGGACTTCCTGCATAGGAAGGAAAGAAAAGAGAATGGTGGGAGCAGGGAGGATGTAAGGGAAATACAGCAGAGTGAGGGACCTTAGCATGGGGAAGCAGGGACAGGATAGGGACAGCATTTGGGGCAGGTGGATGTGGTTAACGGAGGTCCTTCACTTGCAGCTGAGAGCAGCTGAAGATCTCAAGTGGTTCAGAAACACAAGCAAGTCATGGTATCAGCTGAGGCACTATAACATACTCTGCATATTTAAAAACACTTATCCCTTCAGCTTTCCGGTACCCTTTTTTGGTAGCTATACTGGTAAGCACTAGGAAAATGTTTCAGAAAGATGGAGGACCATGTTTTCAGAAGTGGCCACTGCTTTTAGATTCCTCAATTTTAAATGTATAAACTGAAATAAACCAGGACGTGATTTCAGAGGGCTTTGTAGTCACAGCTCCTGTTCACTGTACTTTGAATTTTGGATACAACATTTGTGAATTTAAACCACAAGTTTACTTTGGATGGGATCCATGAAATTGTTGTTCTCCTGCAAAAAGACTGGCCCAAAGTGATTTTCTAGTCCTCACATGATGGCATTAGGAAAAAAAACTACTAGATTCTGGGTCCAATCTGTGCATGCTATTCAAGTCTGAAAGAAAGTAAAAGAAATATTATACTGCAAGAAGAGCATATGATGCTAATTTGCAACATTGGAACTTTGTTCCAGTGGAGTTTACAAGTTCTGATTATGGGACTGTAGTTTGTAAAAGTTAAAAGGCATTTTGTAGCTTATGAAGTAAGTTAAGAACTACAGCTTTGCAGTTCTCATCAAGAATCATTGATGATAAAGAGGGTAGAAATTTACTCTCAGCTGAAGGCCTATGACTAATTCAGGCTTTTTTCTCTCTCAGCAGGGATAGAGTAGGCAATGGGCGGCACAGGATGTATTGAATTAAAAAGTTAAAAATACAGAAGTGAGTGTAGAATGGGCCTTAGGGTAACAATCAGAAAGCATTCAAAGAACAAGTCTGTTGATGAGTTTCTATCTAAAAGGTAGGTACTTTGTAGACAGATAGATTAGATAAGGGATCAAATGATGGCGCTCATGGATTTAGACTAGCTCAGTTTCTAGCCCAGGGGGATTGCCATTCCTTCTGGGGATCTGTTTTGCTGCTGTTCGCCAAATACTACCTCTCGTCCATTACACTGAATATTAATGGCAGCACATGGCAATCCTGGCAAGGATTTGGTAATAATTTTATGGTAACTTGCATTTTCTGCAGCTTTGCTGTTGTCAGCCTTCATATATCTGTTTAAAGTACCCGATTTTTACTGCGAGCGTAAGTGCTCAAAGGTAAATTGGGGCTGACTGCTGCCGCTGCTAAGGGTGGGAGGGCCACAGAGCAGAACATTGCTGCTTTTGACCTGAAAACTTGCCGAGCACAATCTCCGTAGGGAGCTGCAGCCGAAGGTCTGTGGGGCCCCCAGCACAGCAGTGCCACAGCCCTGGTCTATCTGTCTTTGTGCCTTGCTGAGCACGATCCCGAGCGGGGGACAGAGGGGCCCTTTACTGGATCTTGCTTTTCTTACTTGCATACCTTCATTTCAGTGCTCTGAGTGAGAGTCAGCTAAACGTTGTACAATTTATTTATGATGCTGTACGTATTCATTAGTTGTGCAGAATAAAGTAGATATACAGTGAGTCTGTGGAAAAAAATTAAATAAATTAGTGAGTCAGTAGCTGGAGAACCATTGTTATTAGGCTGTCAGCTGTTCTCATCAGAGACTTTCAGATACATGGCAGAGCAAACTTCAGCCAAGTGACCTAGAAAGGCATATGCTTTACCTAGGTGTCAGCCCACTTCCCAGCAATAAAGTATCGCAAGTTAATGGTCGGTGGCTGTGTGCCGACCTCTGATGGGCCTGCCCTGCTGCAAACAGATTTCTGCTCTTGCCCCGCCTCCGCAAATAAACAGCACAAGCTCTTACAGCTCACATGCACAGGGAAGGAGTTACTTCACTGGGACAATTTTTATTTAAGTTGGCCTCTTTCATATCTTTCCATACATCTATCAAGGCTGTTGGCTGGTTTACCAGCAGGTAGGCTGAGGCTGCAGTCTGCTGTGCTGACCATGGTTATAGCTGCCTGTTTCACCAAAGTGTCTTGACTGTCTGTACCCTTCTGCTGTCTTCCATATATACCATATGCTCTTTGGCTCATTTACTGTCATATTTTGTGTTTGCATTATGCTAAGTCCTGAGATCTGACTTGGATTTTACACAGTACAAGAATACCACTATTACTGTGTTCTTCCTTACATAGGAGCGGTTGTAATCGTCTCTCTGTTTAAGGCTTCATTTCCAAAGCTACACTGTAATCTTTAATGCTTTGAAATTAGGCTAATTGGAATGTGGATACCACCAGCTCCTACCTCATACAATCACTAATTCTGATGCGCTGCTAGTGATAAAAATGGGGAGGAAAATATTCCAGGTATCTTTGGTAGGATATGGATTCTCCTAGCTCACCACTTCTGTTGGTTTCTAAGCACAACAGCAATTCTTAGATCCTTCAGAAATTCAAATATCGTGGCAAAATCCAGCAGGAGCCCTCACTTTTCAAAACAGTAAGATATAGTCAGTCAAAATGCCTTGATGATGTAGGAATTGGGGCCTGCTTTGCCCCCAGCCTACCGTCTGGTGCTCTCAGGATCTCAGTGGGACCCACAGCCTTCTGAATGCATGCATTTTTTCCAAAATATATGATTATGTTCAAAGACACATGAGTGCTCTGGCATACTATTTTCTTCTGACCTCCTTTGAGTAGTAGACATGGTTTATCTTGAGCACTCCAGAGGCCCCCTGGAAGGATTATAATGCAATTAATTAACTAAAAGGAATATCATAATGAATAAAGAACAAGGTGTTGAATTTTCTTTATAGGTGCATCTCCTAGCTTCATAGTGTGTGCAATCTGAGTATTCATGTAATGTAATTTTCTGTGTATCTCATTTTCCAGATTTCTTCACCTGCCTCCAGAAAGTTCATAATTGAGAAACTTAATGAGGCCCACATGTTCATCAGTACTATTGAAAGCTCTCATAATTAGTAGCAGGAGAAGGGTGGTACTGTAAGTGCAGATCAACCACTAGTGGTAGATGGGGCATATATATTGCCAGCAGGTTTTTGGAGGTACAGTATCAATGGTGTAGAATCGGAATTCTTTCTGATGGTTTTGAGGACAATACATGGTAGCATTTGTAGCTAAGAGCACCAGCCGGCAAAACTCACTTTGCTCTGTAAAGAAAGAATGTAATCAATAGTGTAATGCATACGTATAGATGCATAGAAACACATACATTCCTGTGGACATTTATGGAGCTGGGAAGTTCCAATATCAAAGACAAACCATGCGACATGAATCCATTGCGTACTTCTTTCGTTGGTTAAGCAGAATCTGGCTCATGATTTCTGATCTGACTGGTTACTGATACCTCAGTGTCAGATCGCCTGTGTCAAGCCTTCAACCCAAGCTCTTTGATCAGCTGATGATATTTTCCCCCTCCCCACCCACCCTTACTCTTCTGGATATCAACGAGGCTGTAATATTTTTCTTTTAAATTTGACATTTGAGTATTTTCACATTGTCAGTTTGTTTTTGTGCTACAAGAATGGATGTTTGTGCCCCCTTTTTGGCTTTTTGGATTTTTAATTACCTCCCCTGACTAGCCTAGCCAGCTTGTTCCTAGCAGATTGGTTCCTTATCTGCCAAGAAAGAGGCAATCAAAATTATGCAGAACTTCTCTGTACAAACTGGATTAACATTACACCAAGCTCAAGCTCTCTGTTTTATAAAAGATTTATTTCCACAGCCTTTTGCTTCCTTCCCTCCCCCACCTCCTTCCCAGTCATTGTTTGTGGGACAGACAGGCTTGCTGGGGAAAAAAAAAAATATATAATCCTGTCCTTCATTGCCCTTTTAAGTTAATTCTCTGTTGTCTGTCAATGACTGAGGCAAATAGTACTTATATTAAAATCTGTAGCCCTGTGGGTTCTGATGATTTCAGAAATCTGTTCGATGCACAGTCCTGGGAAACCATCATATTGTCCTCCTGGGCATCAACCTTTTGCAGATTTGTTTACTGTTTTTCTTAGAATGGAAACTTAAACAAGGCTCAGATGACTTCCTTAGAAAGTTGGTGATCTCTTTATTAATACATTTATAGCCTTTGGGCTGACCTGTACAGTTCCATAAAAATATCTGTTCTACTCAGGTGTTGACAGTTTCAGGGACATTTTGTGAAATTTCTAAACTGAGAAGCTGATACAGTCGGAGCAATACTTGCTGATCTGTGCTTTTTTTGTTTGGTTGTATTTTTGTTTGGTTGGGTTTTTTTCCTGGATGCTTTTAGCTGTGTAGGATATCACCTGGTTTATTTGCTTCTGGTAAATTAACTGCAAGGGTTTCTGATTTTCAGTCTCTCTTACTCTTTAATACTTTCTTCCTTTGTTTCCTGATTCTTGTGTGCTAATGTTTGATTTTCATGTATTTTTCAGGCTCACATCTTCTGTGCTTGTCCTTTCAAATTATTTTAAAAACGTTCTTCCAAACTGTCTTTTCTGGGTAGTTACTTAAACACGCTTCTCCAGTAGAACTTCATCTTTTCTTACCTGAAGCCAGATAGCATGGTTTAGTTTTTTTACTCTGAGGCAAATCTCTTGTGCTCTTACCACCATTTGTGGTGATATTCCTAGCACTGGACTAAAAGACTAAAATCAAATCTTTGAGCAGGCTTACAATGGAAGCATTTTTGTTTTCCTCTGTCGTCATGTATTACAGATGAGAGGAGATTATGATTTGCTCTTTTTAGTAGTAACATGCAAAGAGATACTGGAACAAAGGATTATGTTCAGGGTAATATCAATTTCCTGGTTGTTTTGTAACAAGATTAAGGGAAAGGGTGGGGGGAGGCCCATCTACCTACTCCCACTAATGACTGTGTCGTACCCACTGTTACTGGGAAAGAACATAAAATGGAGAGAGGTGGCTGAGCAGAACAGCAAACTGCGGTGACTGGTATTGTTAGGAAACTGCTCAGTTTTTGGAGAGCTTCCCCATGAAGTACAGTTACCAAAGACCAAGGAACTTTCTTCTAATGTGAACATTGTGGTTTAGGAAGTTGCTCTGCAACTCAGCGTTTCACTGATAAGAGTGTTTCACTTCTATCTTGATTGTACATCCCTTCAGTGCCATGACACAGGAGCGCACAACTCCCATGACTTGTGATTCGCAGGGGCTTGTAAGCGGCTCAGATGCTGACCCCTGGTCCAGGCGCCTCTGTGCGACCGTGTCACCCGAAAGCATAGCTGCACAAAGAAGCTGGCTCGCTCCTAGGTGCCATTTGTGCCTCACAAAGGAGCAGAGATGTGGCAGGGACAATAAGGGTTATCCCCATCTTATAAATTATTTCCTTGGGCTCCCTGAGGTGTGAGGTCTGAGTCTTCTGTCTTGCCTGGATAACTATTTTGGATAGCCTGGATAACTCATGAGTCTTGAAGGCAAGTGGCTTGGTCTCCACTTCTTGAGTGTGTGTCATAGCTAGTGCCATGCAATCCCATCACATTCTGATAACTGGATCTTCTCAAAAGGCATGGCTTTTCCATCAGACCAACCAATTGCCAGAAATGGACCTGGTTAGCACCTTAGTTATCTATCCTTAATTAAAATAAAATCCCCAAACCTTGAGTGATTTGGAGCATTAAAAACAAATGAGCCAGAAATTTAATTACCAAGAAGGGCATGCTTAGAGTGAGAGCAAAGACTGAGAGTGTGTGTGTGTGTGTGTATGTGTTGATTTTTGGTGGTTTTTTTTTATCCCTAATGGAGGTGATAAAGAGGTTAAGATGAAGTTTAGGAGCAGTAAGGATGAGAAAGGAGAAGGAGCAAGTGTGGATCTTGTCATTGACATTTTAAGATCAGGGTCTAGGAGAAAGGTAGCTCTGACAAGTTATAAAATGGTAGCTTCTCAATATAATGTGGTCGATATGTTAACTAAAATATATACATTTAAGCGTTTTGACCCATAATAAATTTGGAATATGAAAATGTGAATTTGGGGGCTTTCTGAGCATTAGATTTGATTTTTTTTTCCATTTGAGGCATTGTGTTTTAGAAAGCAAGTATGAAATGTAATTATAACATCAAGTATATTCTTATGCTAGTTTCTATACTCAACTTATTTGTACATTCCAAAGTAAATGGCTGTTACGGGGAATTCTGTGTCAAACTCTTATGTTTTAAGTTTGGTGAGGCTTTTGTTATGCTTTGCTTTCAACTTTTAATTGTGGCCATTTATAATTCATCCTTTGTATGATAATGCGTGAGGATAATCCCCTAAGAAGAGTATTCTTCTTCAATTAAACTTGGATGGATGGATGGTGTTTTCTTGCTTCTCTGTAGGATCACCTATAGGATATGCGTGAAAAGGAAATGAGTTTATCTAAGATACAGCTAAACCTAATTTAACTAATGTAGTTACTAGCTGCTCCTAACATCTGTGAAAGTAATTTCACTCTAGGCTATTTTAATGTCAGCTTGCTTTTTTGGGGCTAATTGTGAACACGCGATAATCATCATATATTATGTAGAATAAGAAAGCCAAGGACAGGGTGTACAAGGTAGGTTTGCTTGATGTCCTGAAATTACTTACTCTTCAGTTTTGCTTTGTCACTTTCTCTATTCATATATTTACAGTTTATATAAATAATCTGTCCTGTATTTCCTTTGGCTTGGTGTTCCAGAGAGAAAAAGGAAACATAATATCTTTACGTGAGAGGAATAAATTTCTTTTCAAGAGGAAAGCAACTCTGCTAAGGTGGATAACAGTGAAAAGCCAATTTTCTGAAAAGACCATAGTCTCTTGCAAGTGGCCCACAGGAATTCTAGTTCAATTTAGTATGAAGAGCATAAACACTTGAAGCCGAACTAAAGCAATGGCCTGTTCATGGGTGTCTGCATACTTGTCAAACAGTATGTTTGAGTCTTCACTGAACTTTGGATCCAGCACATGGTGGTGGAAACAGGCTGTGTTGGCCATCTACAAGCATGATTCTTCAGCTAATGAGTGTGTGTGTCCACTGTGGTCATTTCATGTAAATCATCTAGACATATGATGTAACTGATAGTTGAAGAGGGTCCATAGAACTCATCATTTAATAACATGCATTGATCAAGAGTGCAACCTTAGTGGCAGTCAAACCACCTTCTGAAATAACTGTAATAAATCAAAACAGAAAATCTCTCCTATGTGTTACTTCTAGCCTTCCTGTGCTGGAAGTCTTGGATTTTGTGCGGTTCTGATTTGAAAAGCAATTCTCTGAAAATGACATAAGAAGTTTCCATTTTATATCATCTTTTTGCTTCTTGTAAGTGCACAATTTACAAGTAAAGTGGTATTTTTTTGGGTTTTTTTTTGTTTTTTTTTTTTTTTTTAACTAGCTACCAGCATACCTGGAACTGAGGACTGAGATCCTCACCATGGACTTTTAATAGTGCTAAAAGGTCTTCAAGATAAATCATGTGTTCAGTACCTTCATATTTGCGTGTTTGTAATGGATCAGAATTAGTAAGCAGTTCTGTTGACTCAGGAATGAAAAGCTTCAGTTTGTGCTGTCTGTGTTAGCTCAGGAGGTTTCATAGGACTAAAGTGCAGTTTTCATTTTCATTTCGGTTGATTACATATTGCTCTAGTGCACATGAAATGTAATATGAAGCTGCACCCTAGTTCTGCAGTGGTATTTCTTTAACATTTCCCTATGAAAAGCTGTGGCCTGCCCTGTGGCCAGTTAGCTGCTAGGTACTGGGATGGGCTGGTTGCAGCTGATTCCTACCTGCAAAAGGCACTGAATGGCATGAAGCTGCTGGTAGAATGAGTGTACTGGAGCAGTATAGTAAAGAGACTGCAGAAAAGGGTAGGATGATGCAAAAGGCAAGGTAAAGACAGATGTGGTGCACTCTGTGGTGCAGAGTGCAGTTTGTTGCTAGAGAGAGCAGTCATGATGCTGAATACTTAAACAGGATGGACCTGTTGAATAAGAACTTTCCCACAGACAATCAGAGTTTTTAAAGGTATTTAGGTGCTGACCTAATCCTGATTTCAGTAAGAGTTAAATGCTTAAATAACACATCTGACACACGTTGATGTCTTTGCTGTCTTGTGTGCTATTATCTGCATAGGCATCTAAATGGTAGGAAGTGCTGTGCAAATAAAGATACACTGAAAGAGAATATCCTCATTCATTATAAAAATGACCTTTGGAAAATACATGATGTATTAAAAAAGTTGCTGTCAAGGTAATACGACCTACTACTCCCATGCTAGACACCAATTGAAACAGAAATCCTGGTTAAATTGCATTTTAATACCAGTGTCATTTTATTCCTCCTTCTCCTGTGTATTTATCAAGCAGTGATGTACAACTGACAGTACTACTCAATGGCAGATAATTTTGTTGTTAAGCATCAGTGTCCTGGCTAGAATTCTACATTTTCCATCAATCTTTGTTGTCAGGTTATTATAGATTATCCCTGGTTGTTACAGTGTTTCTGTTACTTAATGGCATGTGGTAGATATGACACAATATCTGATACGATGGCAGACACATGCATTTGTGTTGTGCATTAAACATCACTAGCGTCTGACAGTTTAGCGCTCTCAGAATCTGGCATGCAAATGTTACTGGTCAGCGTCTTAAATTAATGTGAAGCTATCCTAAGTAGGTGTTCATTTGAATGCCATTACCTTAATTGGTCTGCATAGACTTATGGCAAAATTATTAAGGCTGTTGTAAAGTTGCAGAGGAGCAGTAGGTTGAAAACACTGCTTGTAACCTGTGACTGTAAACGTGCTCCTAAGCAATTACAAAAGGTATGTAGTTCTGGGAGTTTAGGTAGATGTACACTGTGATCCCTGAAAGTACCTGAATTATTGTAATGCCAAATGACCCATAATTTGATGCTTAGTTGTTGGGAGGAAAAAAAGTGGGGAAACCTTTTTGTTTTATTCACATGAAGATTAAGCTGAATTCTTCAATAAAATGCATTCTCCCCACTCTCTGTGGTAGTACTTGAAAGTTAAAAGGACATCTTTGATCCCAAACCACAGTTGTTGTTCTAGTAGCATTACCCTGATGTTTTCTTAAGGATTTTCCTGAGTTCCTAGAAAACATGAAGTGTTCATTTCAGCTAGTAAACAGGCTTTTGTTGTTATTTTAAGAATATGAACAATGATACGGTTTAATTAGAGTACAAAATATGAAGGAGGGAACTGAAATACTACTTTAAATTATTCTTAACTGAATATTCTGTCACTTTACAGTGTGCAGTGTACAAGTATGTAGAAGAAGCATTTTGTCTGATGCAAATTCTTTGCAAATGGTTCTTTGAAGGCATGTGAGTGATGGCAATCAACTCTAAATTGATCATCTGCCCTATATGGCTTTCACATATGAAAAATGCATAGCTGGTCCCATCCTTAATGGATGCTGTTCTTTTTTTACTGCATGTTCTACCCATGGACCACTATGTCAAGCTAACACAAATTCAGTTTCAGGGCATGTTCCATCTATACGATACAGTCTCTTAAAACTTCAGATTTAAACTTCTACATAAGGCAGGAATTAAACAGACTGTTTTTGCAGCCAGAGTTTGTGATTGACCAGAGTAGAGCAGCTGTAGCTCTGGGCAAAGGAATGTGCTTCACAGGTAGGGAAGTGGGTCCAAGACACAGATCTCTAAAGATACAACCATTGGGGTCCCCTGTTGACTTAGCTAAAAGTATCAACCTATTTAATTGTTTACCAAACTTGGGCCTAAAGCCTCAATATTTGACACACACCTGAATTCTGGGATGGTAGATGCAGGTGTTCATCTTATGTTTCTTGATTGCTTATGGCAGAGAATTTCAGAATGACCCTTTTCTATCTTTTTTAAAATTTAAATGTATTTGATTTAAAATATTAGGCTTAAATACCTAAAATATTCAGCTGACATCTTATTTTGTCATCACTGCATACAGATACAGCCTGTAACTGTGAGCTTTTCAGCCTGTATATTTGGTAGCTGGTAGTCCTTGGTGGCTATAAAGGAGTTGCAATCATGTAAAAAATGCAATTAAGGAATTTTTTTAGAAAAATACATGTACTTTTTTTTAGATCGCCCATAATGGCTCCAATGTGTAAACATGTAATTATGGAGTTTTCTTAAATGCTTACTATTTACTCAATAGGCCATGAGGGCTACAGAAGGAGCTCTTTATTGCTTTGCAGATCATTGAACTTATAGACTGCATAATAGCTCCTTTGAAGCCAACATGCGCTATTCTAATGTGGGTGCTGTGTGGAGTCCACATGCCCACATCCCATTTTAAAGACAGAATAGTAAAATGATCTTCTCCTAATAGAAAAAAGCAGTTGCTCCACACTATGGGAGGCTTCAAATGTTGTTTTGAAGAGCAGAAAGCCTTACTGATTTAGGGAGCTAGGATTTAGGTTTTTGTTAGGTAATTTATGATTTTTATTTTTAGGCTGTATGACGCAGATCAACATTTTTGCAGCTAAATAGTGACTAAGTGAATATAGAGCTTCATAAAAGAAAATGTTGACATGATTTAGCATTTGGGACATGAACAAACCAATTTTAATCTTTAGGAATCTGATGCTGTTAGGCTTTCAAGTGCTGGTGTGGGAAAGTTGCCAAGCTGGATATCAGAAAGGGCAGGAATGGTATTGAGAAAATATCTCTTCTGCCTGTTGTTACTGGTACTAGTCAGCAGTGTTTTCCTTCTGTTCAGCTTCCCAGTTTCAGTCCTGGAGCTGGTCACTGAGGTGCCTGACATGCAGACCACTGAGCCTTTGAGGCCATGCCCATAATAAACCTAAACAAGCCTCTTTCCAGGCCAGAGGTGAACAGGGAGAAGGCAGGAGCAATTTGCTGCATTAATGGGGTAAAGAAATGCTGTGGAGATATGCAGAAGCAGCAGGGCATCAGGGAGAGGGACCATGTTTGAAGCACTTGCAAAGCTGGAGGGTGAATCTAGCTGGCAGTCTGTGGCAGGGAAGGAAAGCATCCCGCAGGTGGTATGGAGACAAGGGTGGAGGAACGAAATGCCTTGTTAGTTCCTCAGAAATCATAGTATGGCTGATTCCAGAGCTGGCGGCAAATATAAGTTAGTTTAAAGAAGTTATTTCTGCAGTAAAAAGGGGAGAAGATGCACAGTATTGTGAAGACCTCAGTAGTGTTCCTGAGCAATGTGGGAACAGAAGATCAAAGCTTCCATTTTCATAATTTCATTTAACTTCTCTGTTATGTAATTAGCTACATCCAGATGCCCAAGATATTATGTCTGAAGAGTAAAAGTGTTACGAATTCTGAGTCTGACAAGACTAATGATCTAAAAAGCAGCACGTATTCTGATGACTGAGAAGAGGGTATTCTTTTCTTCTTTCATAAGAGCTTGTGTCTACCAAGTCCCTCAAAGCAAAATCAAATTCCATCTCAAACCAAATCTTTTTGCAAGGGAAAAGAGATGGGTCATTTCAGTAAGTATATTGTAAATACCTTAATTTCGTGTGCATTTTTAAATAAAAAAGTTGCTGACAAATGAAGAATGGATGAGTTTGGAGAGTAACTGTGCCTAAACATGAATGCTAGCATTCAAGTTAGAGAATTTAATTAAGATAAAAGTTCTTAAACTTCAGCAATCTTTTAAGTTATTTGAGACAAGTGTATTGTGAATGAAGAGTTTGCTGTAATGTCAACATGCATGTCAAAGTTAGATACAGCACCAGGAATTAGGAATAACAACACTGTCAAATTTTATGTATGTCTTTCATTTTGTTTTTATGATGTAGTGTAATGATGTTTCGTTAGCTGACTAATTTGTTGATGTTCTACTGTATGCAAAAGGGCCATTAGATGCACCAACATAAAAACATTTCCTATCAGTCATTCACAGAAGAGTTTATTAAAAAGCAACATTGTGAATATTTTATTGGTTCCTAATCCAGTTTGTAGTTTGTTACTAGTGGCACTAATTGGCATTGACTTGGTAGAGATGAGTAGTGTTCTTTTTCTTCTCAGCCCTTGAACTGGCTTTTCCAGAACCATCAAATCAGCATACAGGTTGCACTGCTTTTACCTTTTATTGAAACTGTTGCACTGATAAGACAGACCCTTGCAGTCTAGAGCGTTTCAGAATTGCACTCTTTTAAAATATGTAACACAATCATATATGCAAGTAAAATATAAAGAAAAGAGATAAAAGAAGGCAATTCCTCCTATACTCAGCTTGGTTTTTTCCCCTCAAATGAACTGAAAATTGCTAGGATTAAAAGAGGAAAAACCAATGACATTTTAGTCATCAGACTTCTAAGTCTATATCTCATAGGGATAGGTGGGTAGACGATTTCTTATCCTTCAAGATGATGTCCACATTCTGAAGAGCCCCGTTACAAAGATTCTGTGGAGAAAAAAAAAAAAAAACAAATTCCCTTTTCCTAGGAAGTGGCATGTGAAACGGGGCTACATATTTAAAGATGACCCATCAAAATAAAACTACTTACAGCTGCAATGGAGGAGGAAGAAGTGAGTTTTTCTCTGGAAATGTCTGTCCAGTCCAGACATCTGTCTTAGGTTGGGATGAATTGTCCATGGGATAAACCTATTTGTTTCCATTCACCACAGGCAGCATAGAGTTTCTAGTTTAGATATAACCAAACTATTTATAGAGGTTTGAAGTCGGATGATACACATTTCACCATGACTGAGTTACCTATGAAAGCCCTCGTGCATCAGTTTCAATGCATTGTTTATTGAATGTATTGCTTAGAAATCTCCATAATCTTGTGTACAGCAACTTTTAGAAATGAATACTGTTGTGGTTTGTAAGGCAAACAAAGAAAATCATTGTGTGTTCAGTGTAAAGCCTACCATGTCGATGTAAGCAACATTTCAAAATGCCTCTCAGTAGAACACACATCAGTAGAAAGTGTATGGAAAGCCTTTCATCCTAGCAACTAACATTTTGCTAATCTGTTGTTTATTCCCACACTGATTCTTCCTTCAAATACATGGATAAAATCATACTCTGTTCCCCATCTCCCAACTCTGTTAATCCCCTTTTGTTTTGTAAGCAGCTCCAATAAAAGAGAGAGAGTTGTATTTCCAATATCATTTAAATCAATCAGTGTTTAGAACTGCTGTTTGGGGATTCCCTATTAAAAAATACAACAAAAAATAACATTTACAGGAAGATCACATTCAAAGTCCTCAGACTGTGCCTAGTTCCAAAATGCTCTTGTTTGTAGCATATATAAACACCAAAACCATCTCTGAATTCTTCAGCTGTGAAGTTTTGTGTCATTTTACTAAGGGTATTCTTTTGCAGAGAGAGAAAACTTCTCTTAGACATAAAATCTTTAATATCTCAACCTCCAGTCGTAGACAGGTGAAACATCCTTTGCAGTGCACTTCCTAATAAAATAGTGTCGTGGGGAAAGTATAGCTGCTAGGAAATGCGGGTGGCCTGGAAAGCGGCAGGACATGGGACAGCACCCGAAGGAGAGCTGGGGCTGGCCCTCTCCTCGGGAGGGGCGGTCATCCCAGGCCACAGGGGACCACAGGAAGACGCTGAAGGTGTGTAGGTAGAGCTGCACGTGTTGAGAGCCATTCAGTCAGACAGACTGATGTGGTGGGGAGAAAAGCTGTCATTAAGCATGCCAAATGGTCATTGTTGCGTAAGCTGGGCGCATGTATTGAGATTCCTTCTTCCTGTTTGTACTCCCTCCTGCCTCCACCCTGTTTTCCTTCATTCCTGCCCCTCCTACTAGAGAAGAGAGGAGGATGCATTGGAGGAAGCAGCTGGGGAGGCTCAGTCAGTTCACAGAGAGCTGAGATTCAGCATCTCAATGCAGTCACTACATTTTATTCAGCTGAAGTCTGGAGAGCTTTTCTTCCCTGGGCTATGCCCAAAGATTCACCGTGGTGATTCTGTTTCCGTTTCTGCCTTACGCCCGAACTTGTGGACTTCCTTATGTAAAGTTGTTTGTGTTTATCCTTACTTTACTTTAAGCACAACCGAGCACTATTTTATTATTTCTCTGATTCATCCTTGCCTTCCCAGACCTACTGATTTTGAAAATGGCAGCATGCTACTGAGCTCCAGCCATACAACAGATATTTTTCTCTGTGTTCATGACTTACAAGGCTGTGACTTGCCCAGGGTTGCCAAGAAGCTAATTATAACAAGTCATCATTTCCTTCTGGGGTATAATTCTCATCAGCGCATACTGGCATTTTTATGAACTTACTGAAAACCTGAGACAAAGAAATCTGAACCCATTCACGGAATAGTGGGATTAAACCCAGTCCCCAGTAAATAACAAAAAATGGTAATCAGCCTCTTCAGGTGCCTTAAGAATCTTGAGGGAAAGGACATACAGTATGGATTGGTTAAAAAAGAGAAAGAATTAGGCTTCCAGTCACATTTGGAAGGCATTTTGGAACTGCCATTAATGGCATTAATGGGTCTCATGATCAGCTGCAAAACTAACAATGCAGTTTGCTGTACTGGAAAAAAAAAAATACTGATTAAGACATTGTAGAAAAACTTAGTCCCTTGTCTGAGTATTAGGCTAGGAATGAAAAAGAGAGAGATATGCAAAATGTTTTTTTTATAAACCAGGCTATCTGAATGAACATCATGCAGACTGGCAGTGATGTGTCTCAGTTTATTTAAAGGTAGATTGGTTGCCAGTGGGTTCTTGCGGCACTTTTGTCACTCTGAGTTTAATTGAGTGGTCCAGACCCTCTGGGACATTTTAACTCTGATGACAGAAAGGTCTAGGATACAGTATCATCCAAGCCAGTTGTGAATTTCCTGCAGTTTGCCCAGCAGCACTGACTAGGCAGTAAGTTGTAGTTTCGGGTGTACCAGCAATAAATTAGCACCAAAATCTTCTTTCAGAATGTTTTTTCAGAAAAGATAGTGTTTCATCAGAATTCCAGTTTGGGTGAGATTTGGAAAGTGAACCATATACAAGCACCCACACTCTCGTCCCCAGATATGTCTTCCTGGGATAGCTGGTGTTGAAACACCTCCATAGGAGATGAAACTCAGGTTAGTGTCTCTACTATGCTTGATTTAAAACTTGGTCTCCCAGGTCTCATGGAACTGTTCAGATCTCAAGACTATTTGCTGTTTTGTTGCATTTGTTTGTTTTAAGATTTTCTTTAGTTCCAGTGCCGAATGTAGAAAGATTTTCGAATCTTGATATTTTTGTGGGAGTAAAGCTCTGCTTCTCTCCCCATTTTGTACTTGCCAGCTGGTGTATGGCAGAGTTGTCCCAAAGCTGTACATGCAACTTGCCAGTTGAAGAGCCAGTACAGATTTCAGCAGTCCTTCCCTTCTCCTGTGCCACCTGGAACCTGGGGACAGCACAGGATCTTCGCCAACGCTGTTGTTAATGCTCTTGAAGAGGCATACAGTTTGTTAACTGTGTTTTGAGATTGCGTGAGACTGAAAGGAGTTGTAAACACTACTGAGGGAAAGAAAATAATTTGAAAAAAGAAGAAGAAAAGGTGTTGGTGTCATTATTCAGTTTGACAGGGGAACAGCAATTTGGTTTTGAGCAATGTACCTAGAATGGTTGTCACATCCTGGCTCAAGACGGTGACAGTTCGATCCTATGTATGGAGTATTGGAGCATAGGAACAATTGACAAGGCTGCTTAATTTATTGGTGTATTTTAACAATCTTGTCAGGGAACTCCGAAGCTTGGAGTGAGGAGGGGTTTTGGAATAGTGAACTTTTGACATGAAAACTTGTGCAATGTTGCTGAGCAGCACACAGAACCCTATCTTCAGTTTTCAGCACCTGAGAAAGTTGTAAACATTCTGATGCAGCATCAGGTTGGTTTTTTTTTTTTTAATTTTATTTTAGGGTTTTTTATTTTAGGGTTTAAGTGATTTGTGAAAATGGGATAGGAAAATATTATGGGCTTGTCTTCCACTAGCAATGCATAGAAGTGGACCTGTTACAATTAATGAGCCACATAAATTTACCACTAATGTGCATTCTGGTCTGCATTTTCTTACCAGAATTCCTGTCATTAAACTGGAATGAGTTTTGTCCTTACGCTATTACAAGCACAACTTGGGAGACTCATAGGCTTTGTAGTGATTCTATGCATGACTTGATTTCACTTCCAGCAGAGAACAGAGCATAAGTTAGATAGCTAGATGACCTAAACAGGAGCATATAGAAACACTATTCTCTAAGTTTTAAGTTGGGTTCTTAGTCTCCAGGTTGGCAGAGGTGCAGATTATCATATGTGCAAGACAGGTAGGGAAGGGATTGGGTGGCTCCTGTGAGAAACAGATGATTGATCATGCCAGAATGTATTCCTTTAAGACCCTTTATTCAGTTTCATCTCTTCTGTTTTCTCTCTCTATGTGTGCTCCAAAATGTCTACAATAGAATCTATGAAGAAGTCAACAGCTTTTTTTTTTTTTTTCCCTTTTCTTCACATCAGTCATGAATCTCAGGAATCTAACTAAAATAAAAGCAAGGCATCATACGATTCCAGTGGAAGATGAAAACTTCCATTCTCTTCTTCAATTTTGAAGTTTATGTTTTTTTCACGTGTTAGATCTCTGATCCTTTCAAGTGTTTTAGAATTTGACAACAAAAACATTTACCTACAGGGAAAGGAAAAAAAACCCAAAGTCCCAAGACTTTAGCTCCTTATGTGACATAAAACTTAACAGAAAGGATCAATTAACCTGACCCAGGCTCTTCTTTAGTAGACTGCAGTTGACCCACCCTATCCAAAAGACATTAACATGCCCAGTGTCTGGAAACACCATCTTCTGCTTTTAGGAGGGTTATTTTACCAGTTGTTAGGTATTTTCTGTTGAAAGAAAAGTATTACATTTGAAAATCTTTTAGTCTAAACAAGCTGCCAGTAGTCATAGAAGGGTTTCGTCCTCTTCCTGAACTCTCCATCTCTGTGATTAGGACTGGGTTTGAAAACTACATGATTGGCTTTAGCATTTGTGTCAAATCATAGGAGGAATAAGGTAAAATAATTTAATCTTGCCAAGAAACATTGTCTCAAAACCAGCAGACAGCTAACAAAGTGCTGGTTAGACTACTGGAAATGGAAGTCGGGTGAAATTCTTGAGCCACATAAAATCACATTTGGTGATTGCTGAGCTTAACGCTGCTGTGGGAATTACGGTATGACCCTCAGCAAGAGGGTCAGATGGGCACTACTGTGGCAGGCTCTGGGTCAGGAGGCAAAGGGATTTGTAAGAAAAGGATCTCTCTGGAACAAATATGGACTTCTGAAGACAGCGTAAGATTATATGTCCAAACAGCTGACAACTATTATAGAAGACATAGCTGGGAGGAAGCCTGTACCTTATTACTGATATTGAATACCCTGTAAGAAAATGCTGCTCTGTTAAAAGAGAAGTAGGAGCAAACAGTTTAAACTGTTGTATTACTCAGAGCTAAAATGAGCTAATGAGATATCATATATATTATGCAAGGAGTTTAATAAAAATCTCATAATAATTTCTGTAACTTGGCAAGAGAATGTGTCCCAAATGGAAGGAAAGATTATTCTCTAATTGTTAAATAAAATTTAAATAAATGCAGGATATGTCCAGGAACTATGCCACAGATCTTAATAGACTATTGCAGTGAAGAGGTTATACGGGGTATACTTGCAACAGTTGTACCTAAGTAAACGAAGGCATGCCTTTCCAGCTCACACTCCAGAGATTTTTGTCTATTCTGGATAAACCCTAGCTAGTATTTGTGCATTGCTCTAAGCA
Organism: Pelecanus crispus; assembly: GCF_030463565.1. Classification (NCBI taxonomy): domain Eukaryota; kingdom Metazoa; phylum Chordata; class Aves; order Pelecaniformes; family Pelecanidae; genus Pelecanus; species Pelecanus crispus. The sequence goes on along the minus strand of NC_134645.1, from coordinate 73,324,463 downwards.
TGAGAGGGGCTAAATGTCATTTTTGGGAAATATTACAACCAGAAAGACATTGAATAAAAATCAGGCTACAAAGGCATTTGCAGTAGGAAAATAAGACAGTGAAACTTCTCACCTTATGAAGACAAGAAAAGTGGATTTGACAAATATAGTGAGTTGCTTCTCATTCCCAAAAAGAGTGGTCCTTCTGTTAAGAGGTAGTACACCACTGCATTTGCAGAGTGATTTTATACCACCAAGGGATTAAAAAAGGGTCAAATCCATGATCCATACAGAGAACACTAAAACAGCAATGTTATTGATTAAGACTACATTTCCTTTTCTCTTCACATATTTGAAGTAATTGCTTGGAATAGATTTTTTTGAGAGCTCAATAAATTAAATGTAACCCCCCTACACTTTAATAACATAAAAACTATGACACAAACAATAAAATAATAGAAAACTCATCCTTTTAATGTTTCTCATCTTATTGTCTAAACACAGCAGTGAAGTGAGAGATGAAGTTCAAAGGTGCTAAACATGGAATGGTTCAAAGGATATTGCATGCATATGCCAAAGAACACATACTCATAGTTTGTGACGTATGTATTTTAAAACATGCTGTTGAACCAGCTGGAAAAGTTCCAACACACCTTTGCTGGATTGCAAACTTTACTGTGTAGACTTTTCACTGGGAATTTTGTTACATTAAAAACACCCCGAGTTTCCAGTTGATATTTCAGTAGGAGCTGACTAAATGGGCATAAAGTATTAAGCATACAACCAAAGTGTTAAAGGGCTTCTGTGTAGTCAATAACTGTGCCTGCTAAATTCCTGTCAGGAAAAAATGGTGCAGAAATGCTCATTATTTTTTCCAGTTTTGGAGTAAAGCTTGTTTTTAAAGTAGCTGAGGTGTTTTGTTCAATTATTCCGTCAAAGATATTAACAGAGGGTCTCAATTATGTTTCTTGGTTAATTACTGCTTCAAAATGGGCAAGTGATGAGCATAAAACATCTTTGTGCTTAATCCAGAAAGATGATTTTGCAATAAATGTAATTTTTCAGTGACAGAGCAATAGGTATCTTTTAAAAGCTACTGTGATAAATATTGTCTGTGGCCTTTCCATAAATGTCCCTCCTTTTAACTTTTGGCAATCTTTTTCAGAAGTGATTTAAACAGAACTTTAACTAGCAACCAGAACTGGTTAAATTGAAACCTCCCAGAGCTGTCTGTGAGTTCATATTTTCTCTGCAAAATACTGTGTTTGAATCCCTACAGATTCTTTAGCTTTCATCCTACTGAAGTGAAGCAAATAGGAACCATATATTCTGGCTTCCGAGACGAATCAGCAGAATATCTCTGTAGCTCCATGCACACACCTGAGATCTTCCTGCAGTTTTCTAATACTTACAACAGGATATAACTAATATTTTGGTCAGCATTACACTGAAAGTAGATAAATGCAGATTTAGAAATGGAAGCATTTATAAATGTGTAACAAACTACATTTTTGCCATGTCCTATATGACTGTTTTCATAGCTGTCAGTGCCTCTTCCTTTTCTTCCCCATATGTAAGTGCAGTAACTTGACTTAGATTCATGCACAGAAATCAATATCTACTGTTAATGTTCTCTCCACATCTACTTCCACCTGTTTGTGGATATGTGAATCTGAGAGTTTGACTTTCGTAAAATTTTGCTCATAATAGGCATTAGCAATCCATTAGCCTTAATCATTTGTTTAGCCCAAAATGGGCTTCCATTAGCACCCTTGTGGAAACTAAAATGGAAAAATGATTTGCTCATGAAAGGCAGAAAAGTAGAAATTCAGAGAGATGAGTGCTTTCCTGGTCTGCATATGTTTCTAGTCAGCCAGCTGGAAAATAGGACTAAAATAAGCATGGTCATTCAAAAAAATCAGGATTGCAGACTACTCATGTTGTTTTCCCACAGGACTCTGTAGAGGTTTCATTCTTTGATTTCTTATAGCATCATAGATATTCATGACATGAAAGATGTTATTTGGTAACAAGTCAGACACTCTAGTTTAACTCTCTAGCCACATAGTTATTCTTTCACAGTTGTCAAGTGAGTTATGATAGTTGAAGGTTAATCAAGAATTCTTTTAAGACAAGGATTTACCAGTCTTTCAAAGGGTTTAGATTTTTTTTGCTTTTCATTCTCAGACATCGCTTTTTTGTTTTGTTTTGGTTTTTGTTGTTTTTTTGGGGGTTTTGGGGTTTTTTGGGGGTTTTTTGGGTTTGGTTTTTTGGTTTTTTTTTTTTTTTTTTTTTTTGTATGTGTCATGTTATGAAAATGCTCCAGTATCAAGGAGTTCACAGACAAGGAATGGAAAACATCTGCCCTCAGGTATACCATAGCCTAATGGCTTTCTCTTCTAAGGTCTATTATAACCTGATATCTAACCTTTTCCTTTGCCTTATTTCATGTTCTTATTCCTTATTAAGCATCCTGTGTCAGAGCTGGTCAGTGTATTTAGCCTGTGTACTCATTTTTCTCTACAAGGTATATTGAATGCATTTGTAATAGTGTTTAAGTTTGAATCAGGAGTGTGCTTTTGAAGTGAATGTCCTGTTCATTCTCAACTTCAGGGCTGTGGTTCAGATTGAGAATTTCAACTAGATCTCATTTAGATCAAACTAAACCAGGATTGCCACGAACAAACCTCAAGTGCTCTTGTTATGAAAGCAAACCCAGGCCTTGGGACAGGATTCAGGCTAACTGAAAGTAAAAACCTCTCAAATGTGTGTGCATTAGGCCCTCAGCACTAATTGTTTTGCTCAGCAAATCTGCTCCTATTAGTCTTCACTACATGCTAGTGTAGATGGAGGCATTTAGTTCTGATTCCAGTCACACTACACCTAATGATGTCTTGTGCAGAAGGATTTGTTCTTAGCGATTACACCTCTGATAGTTTTGTCTGGATTTCTGAATATCCCAAGTTATCGTATACAAAATGTTCTTTTAGTTTTCTTGTCTATCTCATGAGTATTTTCAGTTTCTTCTCTGTATTCTTACTGCTGTTATCTTTTTCTGTGCATGTTATAACTCTCCATAGTATTATAGATGCATTATTTGTAAGGAGAAAGATTGCTGGGCTGTATTGTGATATTGTCAAGGATCTACAGGCACTATTGCTTTCCCCTCCTTTAAGTAATTATAAACTTTTTTCTCATTTGTCTTTCATTAATATTCTTAACATCTCTACTGTAGGCTAGAACTGAGACTCAAGAAGATTGCACTCTAGGTCCATAGACGATACTATGGGCCTCGTGGATGACCTTGGCCATATCATTTACTGCCCTATATGGCTATTTCTGAATCTCTGAGAGAAAGAAATAATGTTTGCCCAAATTTATTAATTAAGAGGATTGCTACTTTCCTGAAAGAAATAGAAGTCAATGCTTCTTGGTCAGTAGTCTTTCCTCTTCTCTATTAGCCCCAAGGGAGAGAGAGATGTGTGAAGGTAGAAATGGTGGAAATATGGTAGAAACATTGTCATCTATGTGAGTATTTCCTGTGGGTTGTTTGGGATGGGGTGGGTTTTTTGTGTTCTTAGGTTTGGGGTTTTTTTTTAATGCATATTTTGTGAAGTTAATGGCATAATTTAACATAAATCCTTGCCTTTATCTCTGTGGTGAAGGTGGAACTGACTGAAAATGTTACACAACTTAGGCAATGCTGAAATAAAGCAGCTGACACTGGCAGAAACAAAAGCAGTCTTTTTTTCCAGGCGAAATTACTGGTACTGAAATAACATTTCAACAATAAAATATAAAAGTGATACACAGTGGGAGATCATTAAAAAGTATCCTGTCACTTGAATCAGACCATGTATTGTAATGCAGATTATATTGATTTGCTGCAAGTTTCAGATTGAAACTAGAGTTTCCCCCAAGTGAGCACAGGTACTAAATCTCTTTGAATTATGGTGGCAAGCAGCAGGGTAGTTGGTACAACGTCTCTCTTACCAAAAACTTGAGATCAGAAGGTTATTAGCAGGAGGTTTTCAGGCTTATTTCTGAAAGCTCAATAAATTATTAACCAGCTGTATTCATACTATTTGCAGTAGTGCCGATGGATAGTTTTCTTTTAAAAGAGCAGTGCTGTGCTGTGCCTTTATTTTTGTTGTAAAGTAGAATATTATTCATGTTGTTCTTTTCAAAGATTAAGAGACATTATCTCAGGTAGAGGCAAGATACCCTTTCCCAAGATCTCAATTCAAATCTTCCATGTTGTGGTTCCCTGCAATTACCAAGGCTGTAAGAATATTCCTTGTTGTTGCTTTTTGAAAATGTCCTAACTTTATCAGTTTTACCTTTGGTAGAAACTGTATCCCGCATCCTCAAGGGATGTGAGCAGGAATAGGAAAAGCCATAACAGAAAGGCATGTCAAGACTATAGATGAGGCTGCTGGAATCACCCTCTCAAATGATCTGCTGTGATATTTGAAAGTATCGGATGCGATAGCAAACTTCTCAGACTTAGTGTGATTGGTCTGCATGATGTAAAATAGAGGTTTCCTCCCATTTATGTGCCATGATCTCTCACTCATGTCCTGCCATCTGAAGCCCATGGCAGTGCAGCCAGTCCCAGTTTCCACGACAAGTCACAAAAAGTTCTGTGGGAACATGTACGGTGGTTAATGTCCTGCTTTGGGGAGCTGAGGGACAAATGACTGAGTAAATCTACTTCTGCTGAAGACCAGTAGCAAGAAGCCTGATTCAGTTATGTTGAGGTCTCTGTAGGTTGCCCTGCTAGTATGAAGCAACCTGATGGTTACAGAAACAACCCCAGTGTGCAAGGAGTAGCCTACAGCCAGAGCAGAGAACATAGTACTGTGTGAATCTGCTTACAGCCCCTAAAGGCTGAGATCCATCAAAGGCTGAACTTAGGGAAGGGGAGGCAATTAAAGAGAGAATGAATCTAGGGCTGTACTGGGCACTACTTTTGCAGCCTCTGGCAAGGAGAGGTTGGTTGTTGAGGAGGACCACAGGAAGCACAGCTTCAGGTAGAGCAGCCTGAACCCCTACGGACTTTTGCTGCTGAGGGCATGGTCTCAGCCTGTGTCAGAGTGCTGGAGTACAAAATATTGTTGATTCAATACTCGTCTTGTCTCCTCAGCTCTTTCCTCTGGTGCAAAAATTGCATATCTGAGAGCTGGGACTAGGGAGTGGAATAAGATCAGAATTGCTCAGTAGCTGGTGGTGATACCTTTGAGGATCACACCACCAGTACTAAAAACTACTGTAGATTTTCATCACTTTTCAAAGAAACTGCATTCAATTTCTGCTTTTCCTTGATGTATCATATCAGATCTGTCAGATTCTGTTTCACATTAGATCTGGCTTTGAAAATATTATTTTAGCATTTCTTTCCCTGAAAGGCTTTCCAACTAAAGTGAAGGAGTGTGTTGCGATTTTATTTTTTAGCTTGATTTAGTACTCTGGAGCAGGCTTTCTCTGTGTTCGTATATTCTTGCTGTTATTGAATTTAGCCCTTGTAGAAGAATAGCCTTTCAGGCTGTATGTCCCTATTGCAGAAGAGATACAACATGAGCATCTGCTTTCCTTCCCTAGCATTACTCTGTCAACATGTTCACCTTACGTCTCAAGGAGCCCTCCTTAATCATGAAGAACAGTTGTTTCTCAGAGATCTGTTTCATCCTGGGCATTTTTGCTGTGCCTGTTGTGATGGTACAAAGTTGTAGAGGTGGGATTTTTCTTGTGGCATTTTCTTAATTGGGTTTTGGACTGAGTCTGCTATCTTGTGTCAAATAAACTAATGAATATGGAACATGGTGCAGGCAGTTCAAATCGTCCTACAACCTTAAGTAGCCAATTTCTGTCAGTTCCTGTCAAAATTATACCTTTTATAATTTTGGAAGGATTTCTTATACTAAAAATGTTGCTGAGCTGTACCCCCATATTGTGCCAGAACTTCAGCCGAATGTGTGTTGCTTTGTACTAATATGGTGATTTTGCATAATTTGTGGATTTCTAAAGGGAGGGAGGGGAGATGTCTGACCAGGTGCAAGTCTGAAAGCCTTTCAGCATTGTTAAATTACTAGTATTTCAGTAAAGGTCCCTGAACATTGATTGAAAGGGAAGTTCAAAAGGATTACAGGAAGAACAAAATCTAAATTGCAGACCTTAAGTTAATAGGTTTGTTCCTAACAGGTGTAGATTTTTTTGTGGCTATAATGACATCCATGAGGTTACAGCTTTATAAAGCTTTTTGTCTGAAAAGTTTTTTCCTCTTAGATTATGCAGTTTCCTGCAAACACAAGGAAGAGAGAATTAATAGTATTTCAAAATGAGCATTCGTGATTTTGACTTGTCTTCTCATATGTGATATACTGTGTCCTTGTTTGTTTCACATTGTTTTTATTTTCTCTGATGTTCAAAATCTGCTGGAGGAATATCCTAGCTCTTGCCTGTTTTTCAGTAGATCGATGTCTTTACCAAATGTTAGGTTTTCAGCACACTATGGGATCATGCCAAAAGTAATCATTGCCTTTTTCAGTGTTTGGATCCCGGATTTCAATTAATTGCTGTTATGTTATTTATTACTGTCTTTTAGAAGACTTAGTAATACATTTATACCATGCCATAGCACTTCTGGAGTACAGCTAAATTAATGGCAAATTCATGGAAGAGAGCTAACTGGCAAGAGAGCTAACTGGCAAGAGAAACCACTGAATTTATCACTCTGAATTACAGCTTAGGAAGGATTGTTCAATGTGGAGTTCATACACAGCAGACTTAGATGTGCCAGTAGAACAAATGGCATTAGGGATTTTTGTTCAGTAATTCTTTGATGTTTAAAAAGGTCAACATGATCTGCACAGTTACAAGATACAAATTCATTTTTGTAATCAACATATTTTTTGTTTCAAGCTCTCACCCCTGATAGCATGGAACTGCATTGAGAAAGAAGCTCATATTTTAGATTCAGGTTCTCCTGGAACATATTCCTATCAGCTGGGGTCACATTTGCCTCCTTTTCTGACATCTAAAGTGAGATTCTTTTCACCCAGTAAATGCTAAATGCTAGTCACCTCACCCTAAGTGACTCACTCACTCCTTTTACGCAATGGAGAGAAACAGCTACGTCAAGTGAGGGCAAATATCTCACATCCTTACAATGAGATGAAGCACACTTCAGAGGTGCCTATTTCTCTCCATTGATTATAGAAAATCCTAGTCTAGAGCACAGCTAGTCTTAGCTAGCCTATCAATGCCTAACTTAGGCAGAATGATTGTACTCTTGATCCTTACTTCCAAAATCATAATTTGTCACTGTAGCTTCTCAGAAGAGCTGAACCATGCAACCAAATTGCAGGAATGTTTGTTAAAAAAATGCTAAAAACCATTCAACCAGGAACTGAAAAGCACTTTCTTAGCTGGAGGATAGGCATGTTCCCCATTTGAACTCTTCCTTAAAAATGTGTGGTTAAGCTTTGGGCTCTGGAAGAAATCTTTAACAAATTATGTTCTTGAATCATAAGAGCTACACCATATTATTGTAAGAACGTGTTACTAAAGTGAGAGAACCAAAAGGAAGGTGTATATGGTTTGTGTGGTAAGGTTTTGGTAGCGGGGGGGGCTACAGGGGTGGCTTCTGTGAGAAGCTGCTAGAAGCTTCCCCTATGTCCAATAGAGCCAATGCCAGCCGGCTCCAAGATGGACCTGCGGCTGGCCAAGGCCGAGCCCATCAGTGACAGTGGTAGCACCTCTGGGATAACATATTTAAGGGGGGGTGGGGGGGTGGGGGGAGGGTGGTAAACCCTGCACCACTGTAGCTGGAAAGAGTGAGAAAATGTGAGAGAAACAACTCTGCAGACACCAAGGTCAGTGAAGAAGGAGGGGGAGGAGGAGGTGCTCCAGGCACCAAAGCAGCGATTCCCCTGCAGCCCCTGGTGAAGACCATGGCGAGGCAGGCTGTGCCCCTGCAGCCCATGGAGGTCTACCGTGGAGCAGATATCCACCCGCAGCCCGGGGAGGACTCCACACTGGAGCAGGTGGATGCCTGAAGGAGGCTGTGATCCCATGGGAAGCCCGTCATGGAGCAGGCTCCTGGCAGGACCTGTGGACCCATGGAGAGAGGAGCCCAGGCTGGAGCAGGTTTGCTGGCACGGCTTGTGACCCCGTGGGGGACCCATGCTGGAGCAGTCTGCTCCTGAAGGACTGCACCCCATGGAAGGGACCCATGCTGGAGCAGTTTGTGAAGAACTGCAGCCCAAGGGAAGGACTGACATTGGAGAAGTTTGTGGAGGACTGTCTCCTGTGGGAGGGACCCCACGCTGGAGCAGGGGAAGAGTGTGAGGAGTCCTCCCCTGAGAAGGAAGGAGCAGCAGAGACAACGTGTGATGAACTGAACACAACCCCCTTTCCCCATCCCCCTGCTCCACTGCAGGGGAGGAGGTAGAGAACTCAGGAGTAAAGTTGAGCCCAGGAAGAAGGGAGGGGTGGGGGGAAGGTGTTTTTTAAGATTTGGTTTTATTTCTTATTTTCCTACCCTGTTTTGATTGGCAATAAGTTAAGCTGATTTCCCCAAGTTGAGTCTGTTTTGCCTGTGATGGTAATTGATGAGCGATCTCTCCGTGTCCTTATCTCAACCCGTGAGCATTTTGTTGTATTTTCTCTCCCCTGTGCAGTTGAGGAGGGGGAGTGATAGAGCAGCTTTGGTGGGCATCTGGCATCCAGCCAGGGTCAACCCACCACTTAAAGGGTAAAGGAAGACCTGAAAACTTAATGTGAGTTAGCTGTTGGGTCAGTTGGTTAGATTTAAAAGAGACATAGGGAGCCTTCGTAGGCTGGAAACCCACACAGTAAAAAGGAAGGACACAAACAGTCAATGCAGTCACAATGGCATATCTCGCTTATTAGTGACCCTTTAATAAAAGATTCTGGAAGACAGTTTGTCTGTAGTTCTTTTATTCTTTCAGTTTAGCGTGTTAACTGGCAAAGCTTTATGAGGTGGTTTTGCACTCAACAGAATTCTTGCTCATGTGGTGACCTCCAGTTTTAAATGGAATACTTTTAATTAATAAAGCGAAGGATACAATTTATCAGCTAAGGGTAGAGGTACTAAAGCTGCTTTCTAAAGATGAAGTCTGTACTGAGGAAGAAATTAAGCAGCTTGATGTACACTTGTACACATTTTTTAAAAGGTAGAGGTATGAGAAGTATAAAAGCCATAGTACCTTTCCTTTTGTAATGTATTCCAACAGTTAAAATTGCTAGACCCTAAGAAATCCAGGCTTGCTCATTTGTTCATTGACTAAGCTTAAGATGTTCTTTTACTTGGGACTCATAAAACAATCTGCATATTGATAAATGGGTAGTGCATTTTCACAGTTGCTTTCTATAAATAAACAAGCAAAATAGCATTAAAATATGGTAATAGCAGCACCAAAGTTTTACAGTGATGTATTTTTCCGCATGCCATATCTCTTCTCTTGCAGTAATTGTACACCACATTTCTTAGTTATATAGACAATCAAATCTTTGTTTCTTTATGTTTTGAGAACTCATCATTGTGTTTGCTATTCCACCTATACTGGAAGATTGCCCTTCTAGCATTAACCAAAGGAAGTTTTCCCACCTCTTTCATACTAGGGTTAGTTCTTCACCTTTTCTCATGCAGAATATTCTTTTAATACTGCCAGAAACCACCTGGAAGAATGCCCTCACCTTCAATTAAAAAAAAAAAAACCAAACCTCACTATCCACCGCCCCCCCCAAAAAAAAAAACCCACCCCAACCCAACAAATCCCAACCAAACCCCAAAACAATAATTGAGCAAAAACATAGAAAGCCATAGTGTTTTACAAGATTTTCATATTTTAACTTCTGGTTTGCTTGTCAAGAGACTGGCACATTCTACGGGGGATTTCAGTAGGCAGTCACCACAACCAAAAATTTAATCGACAACTAAAGAATCAATCTTGTCAACTTCATTTGTATTTGAAAGGAGTTGACACAGAAGATCTCTGTGCACATTTAGGGAATTCTACAACTTCCCTTGTTGTTTGATATCTACTGTCCAAATACTTTGCAGTTCATCTTCCCTGTCTTGCCAATGTTGTAATGTTGGTATCAGTAGCAAGGTCAACCAGAATTGAGAGTTCAACAGGAAAAATTGGGAACAAAGACCTAAGAATTTCTGCATAGCAAAGCAATCCAGCAAAAGCATATTGGCAAGCTCTACATGACATAGGTTGGGATGAAGCTTCATGCAATGCTGAAGTATTTCTTGTTTGGTGAGTGGAAGCAGTGTCAATGCTGCTGTGCTTCATCGTCTCAGTTACTAAAAGAGTTTTGAAGTGCAACCCTAATTATAAAGGCAATGTTAATGCTTTGTGACAAATTTGAAGTTGATTAAATGTTTATTTACTTCACAGGACACACAAAGAAGCTGTGTAAGTGGCTATCATTTATCCCTCAGGGCTCAAAAGGTACAGCAATCACAGGAAAGCAAACGAGAACGCTGGAGGAAAAAGGCTGAAGACAATGTCAGCCTTCCTTCAGTATTTGTTACTCTTCCTTACAGTTCTCTACTGCTTTCTTTTTTAACCTCTTTTCAGCTTTCCAGTGATATCTTCATACTCATACCTATGTAATTTCTACCAATATTTACTTATTCCTTTGCTTTACCCCTAGATCTTTGCTTTTAATGTGCCCTGTTGCAGTACAGACCGTGCAGATTGCTCAGTTTTGAGAGAGGACTTCAGGCATGACAACGGGCAGAATTTGAACTCTCTCTTTGAACTGTCTCTTTTATGAAATGCATCACCTATAAAAGAGCTAAAGAATATAACAATTGGTTTATTCAGAGGGGATATAACTTGTTCATAGGCACTCTTCTGTGCCATTCAGAAAGCAGCTGTCAGACTAAATAAAAATACATGATAAAACAAACTCATCTTTTTAATTGATTTTAATCTAGCTGCATCCAGCCGTAAAATGCTCCCTATTGATGATATGGCAAATAGTGTGAATGCAATTAGTTAGCAATTCAATGTGCCTTCCAGAAAACAGTCTCCAAACCTTCCTGGAAATAACTTTCTTCTGTCATAATGAACAAAAGTTTTCTCTGAGATGTATGAAACCACCAGGTTTTAGAATCTCTTCACATCTGTATTCTGACAATTTGTATGCTCTTTCTGAAATTAATATGAAAGCTTTGGTGGGTGAGGCAATGGATGCTGGGTTTAAAGGGAAATAAATAACTGTGGCATATCCTAGCATGCAGAAACTCTTCCGTAAACATTACTGAAGGGAACATATATACACCATGTTTTTATCTTTTGCCAATCCTGGCAAATGGATGATCCTGGAGAGGGCGCTGCAGAACTGTAATAACTCGTTTCACAGTATCTTAAAGGTACAGTTAGCACAATTTAGAGATAGCCTTCTGTTTGTATTTCTAATTTTGTAGCATTTTGTGATCAAAAGGAAGAATATATTGCAATTATTCACTACAAAAATCAAACCACAAGTAGTAATCGGTCCATTAGTGAACCGCATGCCATACCTAAAGTGATTCTGGAGCATCCTTTAGTAAAAGGGAAAGTCTGCACTGAACTTCTCTGCTTCTGATACTGCCAGTTATCTCAAATTGATTGCACAGATTATTCTTTTGGCACTGAATCCATTACAGGCTGGTTTTAAGCATATGAAGTCCCTGCCCTCGGCCACTGTGCAACCCTGCAGTAGTTCTTTCTTTTGGATCATCTGCAGATTATTTGATGCACGTGTTGCTACATTCAGGAGGGCAAGCAAGCACTTTCAAACACATAGCAACAAAACTAAGATCAAAAGACCAAAAGCTATAACTGAGAAGAGCACCGAGGTAAGTCGAGAGTGATTGCCTCTGGTTAGCTTCCTTGTGTTTAGCCACCAACCCGCTGCCTTCCTTTGTGTGGTGCAAATAGCCTTGTCATTGCTGATGGCATGATAAGCAACAGCTTTTAATTGCCAAGCTGGTGCATCTGGATTTAGATTGTTGGATGACTATTACTACCCTTGTTCCTTTTTTTTTCACCCGAGTCATTTTGGGTAATGGGAGTCATATTGAAGCATGAAGGCCAAACTGTCATTCACCTGTTCTCAGTGGGAGATAGGCTCCTCCCAAGTCCTTACTGAAGGGTGGAAGGAAATTGTTTCCTTTTCAGGTTTTCTTTTGCTGTGATTGTCTCAGGTACTAGTGGCTAATGAGATGGTTCCACAAAATGATGAGAAATGAGTAAAAAACAGACACCCAGTTCTTCCCAGGATGTGTAAAGGTTGTGGCCAGTTTTACAGCTGGTTCTCTGGTTCCCATCAGTTTCTAACGGACCAGCACCAGGCTGCAGCTGATTCCCCTGGTAGGTAAGAGCCTGATACATTTTGGGCTTGTACAGGAGCTTGGCTTCTGGTTACCTCATTGCTTTTGTGCTGGGTTGAGGTACCTGCCTTGTGGTTCAGTGTGCTTCAGGGGCAGCCTGGCCCTTGAAGTAAGCCTGCTGCGTACGTTTTGTTGCCTTGCTCTTTGGTGTACTTGAAAGTCTGCTCAGTTACTGAGCCGACCTGGGCTGCAAACCATTTCTTCCCTGCTCTTGTCAGGGGGAAATACCTCTTGATTATTGCTTAATCTCAATTGATTTGCACTGCGGCATTTGACTCTCTGCTGCAACAAGGTTTGAAATTTTTACTGGAAAACTCTTGAGAAGTTTTTAATCAATGAGCTTTCACAGCACAGTGAATCTGTTTCACTTTCCTAGCACCTGCTAAGATTTCTTGAGCCCCTGGTTTGAGATACTTTTCAAATCATTTACTGTTGTTGCACTGAGTAAACTAAGGACAGTTTAGTCTATGTATTTCTACATAGTTGCCGTTAATTCCAGTTGTGGTTGTACCTGTAATGGAAGAAAAGGCTTCCCTTAGTTCCCTACATTTATCTTTATGGAGGAGAAGTGAATGACCTTTATTAATGTGGTAGTATTACCCATTTTTCCTTTTCAAGAAGTTTCTTTGAAAGTAGAGTTACAGGTGTAATATATTACTGTGACTAGGCATAATGAAATATCACTTTAAGAAAAAATTATTTTTAGTTGTCAACTAATGATCCCTACCTTTCGTTTAAGTACTCTCCATGGAATAACATGAGATTATTTTTGCCTGAAGGCTATTTCTATTAGATATATGAAAAATACCTGTAATTTATATAAAATCGGTTTTCTCTGTATTAATGCTTTTTGCCTGTATGACTTTCAGCACTTTACATACTTCTTAAATGTATTGATTCATTTGACATCCTCTGGAAGTCAGATATAATTAAAAGAATTTGAAAGTGTTTGTTTACTGGAATAATTTTTTGAACTGTAGAAAGAATACAGTGCTCATGCTAGAAAAAATTCTGATTATGAATCCAATGAGGATTATGTTGCGAAGTGCTTCTGTCTCCTAAAAGGCAAGAAATGGATAGCCACAATATGACGTCTTATCACTAATGGATGAGTGTGACTGACAGCTTCGTTTTTCTGAGTTTTGAACTGTTGTTGAAAGCAATGAGACACTTTGCATGTTTTGTGTAAAGCAGCGTCCTTGGGTAGAAAAATGAAAATCTGGAAATGGAAGATATTTTGAGTCTAAAAGCATAAATTTCCACTAGGTCAGCAAAACTGCAGTGCAAAATTGACCATAGTGACTACATATAGAATGCATTTAAGGGCTCAAAAGAACCAAATCTTACTGCATTTTTTTTTTCTTTTGAGATGGCAATAAAATCCCTTCACTAATTCATTTGGAGGTTTCATGGGTTTTTTGTTTTGGCTTTTCAGTGGTTTGGGGGGTTTTGGTTGTAGGGGTTGGGTTTTTTTGGTTGGGTTTTTTTTTCCCTGTAGCAATAGGTGATAGATTAAAAAAAAGTACTAATTATTTTGTGAAACAGGGCTCCTCCCCTGTCTTGCATGGCACTTAGTGCCTGTTTAGTGACATACTTTGTTACCTGCGTGGACTAAGAATGTGAGGGAAGAAGATACAATATAATATATGATTTACATAAGAACTGTTCCTATTCTGCTAATTTTGTAAGTTTACACAGATGAAAATCTTCACTTTCTGAGGATAAGTGAAAGGACTGGAATGTTGATTTTATGGGAGTAACTGCTCTAGCTGAAGACAAATGTATTTGATTTTTAGTAGATTCTAGAAGCGTGTGTTTATTTTAGATTGATTTGACACATTAAAAAGCACCCATCCAGGATTGGAAATGCCTTTTACATTTATCAAAAATGCAGCCGTACTCTAAGCAATTGTTGATTCTTTTCATAATTATACAGCCTAGGACTCAGCAAAGCATGTATATAACTTTAAGTACATACTTAAATGCTCTGATGGATAGGACAGCTTGGCTACTACATGGCAGTGAGGAAGAATGAAATGGAAAGGTCATGTTCTCTTCTCTGTTTGAGTCAATCTGCCAGGGCAAAGAAACCACAAATTGGACAAATTTTACTGTGTGGATGTGGGACCAGCAGAGCCAGATTTTATTTCACTCTCTTTCAGAAGAGTGCCAGAGAAATGTGAAGAGGCACGTGGCAGGAACTCACCAGCCTGCAACACATCCTATGGCTGTTAAAACATCTGATGAAAATGAGACCTAACATGGTCGATGAGAGCTTAGGACTTACAAAGAATATCCTTACTCTTGCCTTAAGCATAGCTCAAACAAATGCAGTGTTACAATATTCAAAGTTAAGAAAATGTGGATCACGTAAAGGTTTTTTTTTTTTTTTTTCCATTTGATCCATTAGGAAGAGACTGTGCACTCCAGTTAACTTGATGGATACTTGAGACCAGTTTTACTGCTTCCACAGCCTCCATTCAAGTAGTCCTACTTAGATGAATGGCCCATTAAAAAAAAAAAAGGGGGGGAGGGAATTCCCAGGTTGATTCTCTGTAGATCTTGCCTATTCTCAGTTACCTACATAATTTTTTCCACTGCTTTATGCCTTTATTATATATATAAACACCAGGATTTAGGCCTCTCTCTGAAAAGGAAATGCTGCTAACAAAAGTGTAAATATACTACTCCTGTTACAAGTGTCTTGCTGCAGTCATCTGAGGGGATAAAGTGAACTATAGGATCTCCTTAATTATCATTTTAAAGGAGAAAAACGTAGGTAACACTGCTTTAAGTCACAAACTTAAAACAGTGACTCTGACGTGTAGAAACCTGGCAGCCCCATATTCACTTCATGCTTTAGATCATATGTCTGAATTCTCAGTAGTTTCCTAGTGATCACTAAAGAAGAAATCTTATTTAGTGGGGAGAGAAACTGAGTAAGTTTTATTAAAGACTCTTTGGTTGGGAAAATAACTGACCTTCTGCTATGCATTGAAGTCAAAAAGATTGGTGTCACCAGGACTACTTGTAAGGGCTTGTCATCTGAAAAGTAAGGAATCCATAGGTGAATCTCACTGCGAAGATATTGGAGCCTTCCAGTGCATGCTGTCCACATGGGTGTTGGATCCCAGGCTCTGACCACTTCTAGTCTAGAACGGGTCAAGGCTGAAGCAGATGGGTTCTGCTGAATGCTAAGCACATGATATGTCACAGTGACCCCAAGAGTATGGATAAATACGCATCCACGTGGGAGGCTGACATCTGGTTTGGTGGATGTAACCAGTCGGTATAGAAAAATAAATAGCCTTACAATTAACGAAGGGAAAAGAAAAACAGACTCTAGGATTATGTTCTCATTTTACTGAGAAATTTTTAGGTCACGGGATCCTACAGCACAGACATAGTCCTCCTTGACAGAAAGGAACCCCTTTCATTTCATTTCTTGAAAGTGTGTTTTTAATACAAAGTTTTACAGGCTTTCAAGAATATATTGTGCTTTAGCCCTTTCAGGGAGGAGGAAATAGTGCAGGCTATCTTCAGCTTATAACCTCTTGCAAGTAAGCTGTGACCGAAAGAAAGAAGTGTCTGTCAGAGATCCTTAACATTTTTTTTTTCTGTGGGGATTTCCTGACTGCAGGCTGCATTACAGTTGATCAGTTCCTGTTGTATAATTCTACCTACCCTACATGCGTGCACAAACACAAAAGGATATTGAAATTCCAGCATGATACCTCGAAGTTCATTGAAATGGCACTAACTGATACCTCTAAAGTGATAGTTCTAGTAGTTCACATTGGACTGTCATGTTGCCAGGAGTGTCTTCTTAGGAATGAAGACAGAGACAAGAACTCAAACAATATATAACTCGTCCAAGCTAAGCTTCTTTAAAGCCTGTGCTGACATATCTACATCCTGCCCTGCTCTGTAACCACATGGAAGCTTTGTATCTAAACCCAGGACTATTTTGAGAATTTTCTGTAAACCTCCTTGAGGTTGATGTTAATATTCTTTTGCTTTTGTCGGGTTTTTTTTCTCCTTTTTTTTTTTTTCTTTTTCTTTTTTTTTTTTTCCCCCCAGCAGGTATATGCCGCTATGGGCTGAAGTAATAAGTAAGGATGTATAATCATGACAGAAAAGATCTATTAATAAGTATTGAAAACAATAAAACATGAAACTAAAGGAGACTTTCTATTCTTTACTGTCCTCTCAGAACAGAGGAGTGTGATAAGGAACAACCATGGGTAATTTTGAGGGTTGGTCATGATCTACCCCTCCAAAAATGTAGTATGCAAAAGGATTCAGGAAATGGGGCCAGGAGCCCTTCAAGGATTGTACAGTTACAGAAAGATCCGAGTGAGAAACAAACAACAGTACGTTAAAAATAATGCTGTCCCCAATCGGGATAAAGTCAAAATTTTTACTCTTGATTCTTGGTTTGAAACTGTTCTTGGTTTGAAATAAAATGAAATAATTCTATAATATCATTTCAGTTTTGTGTACTTTTGCATTGCTATAGATAGATTAATTCCCCTGCCCTCCAAATGTTATGCTAAATCAAAGACTGGGTTTTTCAATCTAAGAAATAAGAAATGAAATTCTATGTTTCTTTCTAGAGTTTTGAATGTCAAAAGCTGGCTTTAAAAAACTGGCTTTTTCTTTAAAAGAAAATGTTTTATAAAAAACATGTAGTACCCTAGCTAGATTTGCAAACTTCAGTGTTCTGAGATGAATCTGTCCTACATTCATCTTAAATGACACGTTAGACTGACTTTATCAGAAAACTCTGCCTCAGGTATTGGTACAAAACTTTCATTTGTTAGAAAGGTTAAGAGAACAGGTAATAAGTCAAGCAGAGAATCTGAGATGCAGAGGACTAAATACTGGATACCAATAAACAAATCCAGAAAATGAATTAGAGAGATAAGAATTCTTGTACTAGAAACTTTCTATCTCTGGGCTTTTTCAGTTTAATAAATACAGACAGACATAGCTTCAATAGTATTGATATTAATAAATGGAGACAATTGTATTCCAATATGGCGAAAGCTTGGAAGTCATTCCTCTCCCCTCCCCAAATAAGATATTGACAAGAAAGGATGAAAAAAAAATGTAGGTTTTGAAATACCTTGAAATGTTGAGGAGACTCCAGGAACTGGACTTCCATTATTCATTTCATGAAATAAGATATTGCCTACACATCCATTAAAACACAAAATAGAAATAACAGCTTAATTGTTACACAGGATAAGGACTAAATAGCATAGTAGAAACTGAAACAAAATGAGAGGTTGACTTAAAAGTCTCATGCTAGTGTCAATGCTTATTGCCACGTGGGTTAGATTAACACAAAACTATTTCATAGCAGTGTTTCTGCTTGCTTTATTTTACCCTTTTCTTTCATCAGTTTGTTTTTTTTTTTCTTCCAGTATTGTGAAGTACTCTTGTAAAGCTGTATCACTTTCCTCTTGACATTATCTGCTGTAGCTGGAAGTTCTTATGAGTGGGAAGTATACCTGTTTTCATGGAGTCTCATTGCGTAGTGTTTACATGTAGAAGATGTATGCTAATCCCCCTCCTGCAAACTTAACTCTTTAGATCCTTAAAATAGCCTCTATAAAATAGGCAGATGCAAATACTCGAGAGGTGCCTATGTGGAAAGAGGAGAGTAGAATTATGCCACCCCATTATAAAGGTTTGCAGTGACTATATAGCTGCTACCAAATTTTTCACAAGTGTGTTTGTGAAAGTTGCAAAATGGAAAGTAGCTGAGCTCAAGAACAGGAATAAGTTTATAATGAACAGTATGAAAGTGATACAGACATTTCCTGTATTGTCTGACAACTTAGTCTCAGTTGATTCTGATATATGTACTGTGGGAGAGCAGAGATGGCCAGAGCTTTCATGGAGATCTGGCCACATCTATTCCTTCAAATGAACAACCCAAAACCATTAAAGGTGAGTAGCTCTTGAAACAGAGAAAACTCAAGATTTATTGGTCAAGATGGCTTAAAATCATAGAATCATAGAATCATAGAATCATCTAGGTTGGAAAAGACCTTTAAGATCATCCAGTCCAACCATTAACCTACACTACCAAGCCCACTCTAGACTAATCAAGGGTAGACCAGACTAAACCATATCCCGAAGTGCCACATCTACCCGTTTTTTAAACGCCTCCAGGGATGGTGACTCCACCACCTCTCTGGGCAGCCTGTTCCAATGCCTGACCACCCTTTCCGTAAAGAAATTTTTCCTAATTTCCAGTCTAAACCTCCCCTGGCGCAGCTTAAGCCCATTTCCTCTTGTCCTATCGCTAGCTACTTGGGAGAAGAGACCAACACCCACCTCACTACAACCTCCTTTCAGGTAGTTGTAGAGAGCGATAAGGTCTCCCCTCAGCCTCCTCTTCTCTAAGCTAAACAACCCCAGTTCCCTCAGCCGCTCCTCATAAGACTTGTTCTCCAGACCCTTCACCAGCTTCGTTGCCCGCCTCTGAACACGCTCCAGCACCTCAATGTCTTTCTTGTAGTGAGGGGCCCAAAACTGGACACAGTATTCCAGGTGCGGCCTCACCAGCGCCGAGTACAGGGGGACAATCACCTCCCTGCTCCTGCTGGCCACAGCATTCCTGATACAAGCCAGGATGCTGTTGGCCTTCTTGGCCACCTGGGCACACTGCTGGCTCATGTTCAGCCGGCTATCTACTAACACCCCCAGGTCCTTTTCGGCCAGGCAGCTTTCCAGCCACTCCTCCCCAAGCCTGTAGCGTTGCATGGGGTTGTTGTGACCGAAGTGCAGGACCCGGCACTTGGCCTTGTTGAACCTCATACAGTTGGCCACGGCCCATCGATCCAGTCTGTCCAGGTCCCTCTGCAGGGCCATCCTACCCTCGAGCAGATCGACACTCCCACCCAATTTGGTGTCGTCTGCAAACTTACTGAGGGTGCACTCGATCCCCTCATCCAGATCATTGATAAAGATATTGAACAAGACTGGCCCCAAAACAGAGCCCTGGGGAACACCGCTCGTGACCGGCCGCCAACTGGAATAATAAATAAATAAATAATAAATAAATAAATAATAAATAAATAAATAAAGGGTTTGACAGCAGATCTCTCTTACCCCTCCCAGCCCACTGTGTTTCTTGAGTGGATCCTATCCTGCTGTCATTCCAGCAACTTTCATCAGCTTTCTGAGCTGCAAAGAATTCTGCATTGTCTCTTCTGAACCTCTGTGAAAGTATCTTTTTTATCATCAGCTCTGAGGTTTGGCTTTGAGCCTATTCCTTGCTTGTCTTAGGAGTTTCTTAATCTCTGCTTTTGCTGAGGGATCCTAGCTTGCTGTGTTTCTTGATCATTCTGTGTGCTCCATCCTGCAGTCAAACACGTCCACTCCAAGACAAGCATTCGCTCCCATCCAGGAGGCTCCACACCCATTCTCAGCAGAACATACACGGTATACATGCCGCAACTGGCAAATGTCTAAACCAGAATGGATGCCTTTCATCAGCCTCCCATCAGCCAACTGAGTGATGGGTTAACATGGCAACACCACAGGAGAGGTAGCTGTGCCGTGAATTTTAGGAGCCTGGTAGTACCAGGAGTCAGAGTGCTTGGGAGGAGAAGAACTGTAAGTGGAGTTACAGCCTGCTGTTGTACCCAACATTTAGGAAGAGGTGGAGAGACAGAGAAAATAACAACAAGAAATTAAGGAGACAGATCTGGAGGTCTGTTTCCTTTCATAATACATGAATATAGTATCAATTGTTTTGTTAAAGGGTTTTGGCTGTCATTCCCTGCAGATTTATTGAGTGTAGGAGGCCAAGCCTCCTGTTCAAAGTAGCGGTGAATGATGAATGACTGCTTCCAGGTAAATTCTTCCTCCCTCAGATGACAACGGAAAGGACCAGAATGATGTGTAGAGTCTGTCACTTGGTGATATGATTTTACTAAATAAACAGAATAGTTCACCTATCTTTTAAAATGTAGCATATAATAAAATAACTGAAAAGAATAAAAATAAAGTGTTTCTCAGATTGATTGCTGATTATCTAGCTCATTCGCATTGATAAAAACTTGGGAGGAAAAAAAAGCCCTGAAAAAGAGTAGAGCCAACCATCACAGAATAAAGTGTAGCACGATGAAAAAGAAATTTTGAGTGAACAAATTTACAATTGACCAAAGCATAGCTGCCATCTGTCCTTCAAATAAATGAGAATGCAGCTGCTCAATGATGTTACATTAGACTAATGTACCAAGGACTACAAGACTAAATGATGACATCTGAGTCATTTGGCATATATGAAATAGGCATTGAAATAAATCACTGTCCCGGAGCAAATATCTCTTTGAAAACAAATGATCCTGGCTCAGCATTTATTCTTGAACAGTTCCTTGTCCCCACCTCTGTTCTGTAGTTGCAGTACCAATTGTGTAGCCACACACTATAAAAAGGCACGAGTGTATGTGCCCCACGCAGACTGTGTAGATTAAGTGGAGGCACATGATTCACTAACGGCGAAGGGACTTAGTGACTTAGTCAAAACCGATATGAAAGTGAATGGGTCACTTTCAGCCATTTGACAGTTCTGGCTTTGTAAGTAGGTCACAGCAGTGGAATATTAACGTGTTACAGTGAACTTAATTACATACAACAGCAAGATTGTAAGGAAAGGATTTTAACTGTAGCTTCTGGATCTGCATTGAGTTCTATAAACAGAGAAAAAGCAGATGATTGATTTCCTTTCTTGTTTCTTTTGTAAAGGAGCCAAAATAATTTTATCCAAAGCCCTTTTTATTTGGATGTATAGACTGCAGATATCATTTTATAATGCTTAGTCTTAATGGTTAAGTGGAGGGTGTCCTGTTGAGTGTATGCCCGTATAGTTGGTTTTGCTGCTACATTGCTTTCTGCAAAGCAAATGCAAGTAATTTGAGAGAAAGAAGATGTCACAGAGAGAACCTGACCTGGACTTCACTCAAATATACAAACCTTGCAGAGAAGATAAAATCTGTGCTTTGAAAGATCTTTCTTTAAAATGCAAAGCTTTCTCTCATGTCGATGTCACCGATGAAGAGCTTATTTCACAGAGGGTTCTGCTTTTAATTGTAGGGCACTACATCAAATTCCAGAAGATAAATGAGCATGGAACAAATTTGTACTGGCTCTGTCAATAACTAATCTGACATCAGCATTTTAGCTCTTGGACAAAGAGAGCTTTGAGATCCAGAGAAGAGGGCAAAAAGGCCTTTTCTTTGTGTGTAATTCAAATGTTAAATTTCTGTTAGCTCAAGCACTATGTTATTAATTAAAAAAAAAAAAAAAAAAAAAAAAGAAGAAGCTGATGTTTGCTTCTTTTCCAGAACGTACACACATGCTGTTTTACTGAGACCTTTACAAGCTGCTGTTGGCTAGCCATACACTCCTGAGGCTGTTTTATTATTGTTCACCCTTTCTGCAGAAAACAAAATACAGCAACTTATGCCATGACATTTTGTGACATTTCCAGATATGAACATCTGGGAAGTTTAGTGTGACAGTGACAGCAAAGCTGACAATGATTTTCCAGTGCCACGTACAGCCTGGGCATCTGCAGTCATTGCCTTTTCATTTTATGTTCCTCTCCCTCCCTCCCTCCTTCTCCCACCCAAATGCTTAATACAGCCCTTCTCTCTTTTGGCCTTGAAGATAGAATAATATCCCACATTTATTTCAAAGCTGTGCGTGGAGCGTTGTACATCAAGTGCATCACAAAGCGGTTCAGAGCTAAAGGGAAGTGCATTCCAGCTAGCAAGAGGAAGCACAGCTGCACAAGTTGGTCTAATTGCAGACATTGGGTGGATTTGATCATCAGATGTCTACTCTGCATAAAATGGAAGTTAAACAGCTAAACATTAATTACTTCTATTATTGCATTTATATATTGAGATGAAAGGGAAAAAAACCCAACAACCCACACATCTTGGGTAGTAAGCCAAAGGGAGAGAAGGGAAAAAAACAACGAAAAAAAAATGCCAAACAGTTGCTGCATTTAAAATGTAAAATGTCTGGTTTATGTGATGAAAGGTGCACTGGAGGAAGGTAATGCTTTTGTAAATGACTCAAACTGCAACCCTAATATGGTTAGTTAATAAAATAATGTAAAATCACAGTGCACTGAAACTTTTGAGACATGTTGTCAGGATCATCTCGAATTAAAATGCCATTGATAAACAGCGATATGGGAAACTGTAGGGAGTTATAGATAGCAAAAGACAGGGCTGTGTATGTTCGTGTTGGATTTAAGCGCTGCATCTAACAGCCTGTGTAAAGGAGGAATTTTTGATGTTGTGAAATTATGATTTGCTGTGACCTAATGGTGTGAGGCACAAACACTTAGTCAACGTGTTGTTATGTCAACTTAATTTCCAACTTAAACTATTTATTTGCCTCTTCTAGTGTCTTAGACATCTACAGAAATTATGCTTTCTAAGGAACAGTCTCTCTGTTGCTTTGAGAGCCAACACTGAGTGGCATTAGTGAAAACAAAAATTGCGCAACCTATCTAGTGTCTTGTAGCATTTGCAGCCACAAGACCCTGTGAAAGCCTCAAAAAAATTGTAGCAACCAGGCCTTAAAATTACATAGTGTCTTTTAAAGATAATTTCAAAGACTAATGACTCAAATAAATACCTCCCTATCTTAAAAAATATTCAAATGGAAGATTCAGTATCCACCTTAACTTTTATGTGCTGAGAACCTCTACTTCAGCACAGAGTGACAGCAAAATAGTTTATATGTAATTATTTTTGTTTGGATTTACTGCAAACACTGTCTTGTGTTTGGCTGTGTTTAGACACAACACTGACCTTACCTGCATTTTTCCTGCAATGAGCAGGCTTGAAATAGTCATGGTATTGCTTTAAAAAAAAAGTGCTAAGATGAATAAAAAGGTAAGGTACAAGAAGAAAGAAGTAATGTCTGTTAGGTGAGCATTTTCTTAATATTCTGTAGGAAAATTTATATTAATTTGTTCAGAATTGCTTTATTGGGAAAATGGAAACAGCCATATCAAGTGCAGTCCACTATTCTGTCCCAGAATGGACAGTGTTTGTAGAAACAGTGTCAGCTTTGCATATGGAAAATTATCTTCCTAGTCTTTATTATCAGAGATCCCCCAAAACACAAGATTTTCTCTTCCTTAAAAAATACTGTATTTCCCCTGCTCTTCTTCTGAAAATCTCAGGAGTAAACTCATTTGTTAGAATATTCCCTGAAGGCAAATGCTGAAGGAGTGTGGTAGCAGAGTGCAAAGGCCATAATTTGTCAATTGGAACCAGAGAATTGGCAGATTGGGCCCACAGAGCAATTCCTTGCTCAGACCAGAAAAGCTCCTGGAGGACAAGCAGAGCTGGAAGATGTTTCTATGTTGCGTTCTGGTGTGTGACTGCCTGGCCACGAGGCAGCAATGACTTCCGATAGCTAGGTGATTTTCTACCTTCCCCTGGAAATGTCTGAGGTTTCTAGACTGCCGTTAGCCAGTGGTCATTTCAGCCTGAGACGACTCTGATTGAAATAAAGTAATTTCCTTACCCAGCCGAATATATTAAAACAAAGGAGATTATTATAATCTTAACTGGTGTGATTAATTAGATTCCATGAAAAGTTTCTCTTTTGCCTCTTCCCCCTTTCCATCCTCCCTTTCTCTTCATTTGAAACTGTCACACATGTTCTTTTTACTTTTCAGGACCTTTGTCTTATTTGCTTTGCCCCTTTTTATCCTGCTGAAAACCTAAGCAAATTGATAGAGCAAAGCCCAAACACAGTGCCAACAGCCTACAGAGAGGTTTCCTTAGAAGACAGCAGGCAGCGGACTTGTATTTTCTGCTTCACAGTATGGGGATGCAGCAAATGCGACCAGCTGTTCCATGGAGAGTTTTGGCACAGTGAAACCATTTTGTGCAATGATGCTCTGGCCTAGCCCCAAACTTTCTTTCTCCCAAGCTCCCTTATGCAGCGTACTGGAGAGCTCAGTTGGCCGGGGAATGCAGCGTCCCCCTTCCCCTCACCCCAGCCCCCATGCATCTTCTCTACAGTCTGAGCCACCTGTGGAGAAGAAATATTCTTTCTATTGCTTTCTGTTGCTTTTGGCCCTTGCACATCAGTATCAGCAAACACAAGGTTATTTGTGTCCCCTTCCTTGACTTGTGGCTGGTTCGCAATGTTGCATCATGTAAACCACCTACTCTGCGTTTTCGGCTTGGCTAAGTGACCCTCCGTTCACCCTGGCTTTTGCTTCCTCCTCTTGTGGCAAGAACAGCAAATTCAGTCCTGTTCACTGCAGCTCTGGTTCTTCCATTCCTAGGCGTTTCTCCTGAAATTTTTACCTCTGTGAACTGGCAAGTACTTTACAACATATCTAGAGATGTTTCTGCCCTTACAGCCTGTCTTTTCCCATCTGTGTTCATGGCTGGAATCTGTTTGTAGAAGCATTTTTTTTTAGTTAAACTCTGAATTAGTTCTCAAATTGTTTCTCAGGTTTTTGTGTGAATGTTGCTACACAAACCTGACTGACGTCCATGCGACTACTGTGTTGTAGTCTAACTGAGGACTAGTTTATGCACATACATTAGTGGAAGTTTAAAAAATTCCTAATAAATGATTCTTTGCATCTGTTATGGTCCCTGGATACTACCACAGCAATGTGCAGGTATTATGAGTACCCATGGATGACCAGGCTGTAATGCTGCTGGCACAGGCACTGCTTGAAATCACGTTAGTTGCCACGTAGGAAGTTACCATCCTAGGAAGTACCAGTGCAGACAATATACCAGAATTGAATCTGAAAGTAGGAAATCAAATGAAGTAGGAAAGCATTCTGGTGATGGGATCCCAGCTAATCTATCTCAGATGGACCATGGAAATTTATGGAGTCATCCAAAATATAAAGCGATGTTAGAGGATATTTTGGCATCTGGTGGAGCCTGAAACTGAGAAGCTTCACTTGCTTTGTGACCAGTTTGCTACACCTTCAGGATGCGGTGCACAGAACTTTACATGGCTGTAAAAAGCTAGTTTCTTGTGCCCCGCTTGTAAGAGAGACTCCCATAGACTTTTTGATTGACATTGGTTCTCCCCCCACCCCAAAAATAATAAAACCCACACAGAATGGTACTAAAAATAGGAATTGCATCACACTGCTTATAAAATGACAAAGATTGCAAAGTATATATTAAGCTAGTTTTGTTAAGTAGCTTCAATGTGAGTTTTGCAAACAAATTAGCAAAATGTATGATATGGAAGAACACAGGAATATTACAAAAATCAAGGAAAGTTAAAAAAAAAAAATCAGCTTTGTGGTTTTTCAGACGATAGCACAAGTAACAATTGTTAGTTTTGGTTTGTGTGCTTGTTCTGTCAATCCATCTATTAGGGGTTTGAGGTGTCTTACTGAGCCCCTGCCTGGGACTGCACACACACTGTTACACTCTTTGATTTTCCCTCTGACACGACACTAGCTTTCACCCTGAAGCTCAGTATTATTTCATGCCATGTGTTAATTTCTTGCATGAATGCCTTATTTACCTTCATTTAGAGTATGCTGCAGGTGGAAAGAGAACAGTACTTACTGGCAATATTTTTGGTGGCAAAAAACTGAAGGACAGCTCAGGGTCTTGCATAGCTCCAGGGTATCACCACTGTGAAAGCAATTTGGAGGTGTGATTTGTCATTAAGGAGGACTGGTTTCTGAAATACTGGTGCTTCATAGGACTAGCCATGAGTATGAAGTTTTGCAGTCTCTTTCAAAGCAAGCAGATCTAACAATTTCTGGGTTCCATCCAAAAGACACTCAAGTCCATGGGAGTCTTTCCTGGAATTTCAACCAGTGTTTGATCAGGCCCTCAGAAACATTTCTTTTTGTTTGAAAGTGTCTTGTAAGAACAGCTGAACTCTTGGTGCTAAAATTACAAATTTATGTAATAATTGAATAGGGTTCTGTTACTAAATTGCTGTTAGGTATTAGTAGCTGTTGTAGCTACTTTTTCTTTTCCCTCTTACAAGATACAGTATTTACTGCACATTGTTCTGTTTTATAAGCATTATAGAAGTTATATCCATATGATTTATATCAGTTTTCCTATAACTCAGCTGCACTGATTTTAGTAGTTGTAGTTATAGTGTGTATTCAACAAGGGTAGCTAGATATGCATATACATGAAGACACTTTCTCCCAGTGCAACAAGCTTTGTAGAAGCTTCGTTCAGTACTGTACCATATAGAGGGATCATTCCTTTTCAGCATTTCTTATTGTTTTCTTTTGCTACTTGGGTAGGTTTTGGTTTTCAAAGAGGTCTTTAAGACACTTCCTCTGCATATATGACTTTTCCATCATCTTGGAGGTTTTGTATCTGTTTTTCTCTGCAATCATTTGATCCTCTATTAATGATCCTCCAAACAGTGGAGCTGGTATTTTCAAAGTAGTAGGGCACACGTTTCTTCAGTTAGTTTTAATGGCTAAATATATGGCTAAATTCCCTAAGCTGTTTGGGCAATGTACATTTAATTTTTATATTTTTCCTTTTACTCCTTCACCGTTCTCTTCAAAGGCTAAAAAAATGCTTTTCAGTGTTTAAAAATGTATTCAGCAATAGAGAGGTTTTAATGCTTATGTCTGTGTGTGTTTAAGTGTGTTTGTGGTATTGGATTATTATCAGAAATAGATATTCACATGTGTATGAATGCATGTATACATACATACATACATATATATATATATATATAAGCTTAAACCATAATTGTGATAGAGTAGAAAAGGAATGTAGCTAGATGTAAAGTATTTGGGTTTAAGCTTCTACGTCATTCGCTTCTCTTTGCTTCTCCTCTGCACTCTAGGAGTGCGGAAACATGGTTTGCGTTTGCCTTGAGAATGAATGCTGCGGCTACTTAAACTGCAGCTACAAAGAATTCTTATTACCTTTGCATTTTGAGAGCAAAAGTCCAACAAAAGTAAATCCACAAGGAAATTCCTTTAAGATTAAGCATATACAATAATAGTACACTAATACATTTGAGCAGTACAGAACTTGCTGTCATAAGATACCATATGAGTTGAAACTTTAGCACAATTTCTATGAACACTCAAGCTTCAGGGCATAAACTAACTTCTCAATTCAGACTTAAGAAGCAACTTTACTTATTGAAAGGTTATTCCATAATTGCCAATTTCATGGTTTCTTGCCCTTTCCTCTGAAGCATCTGATGCTGGTCACTGTCAGAAAGAGGGTATTGGACTAGATGAATTGGTCTGAATCACTATGACAATGGCTGTATTTGTTATTGTGAGGAAAGGATCATTTCTGCTGCTGTCTTACCAATGAGAGCACTTCTAACATGTAGGTGCTAGACTGAGAAACAATCTGTGATAACACACTTAGATATTGTGATGATTTTAGAATGTACAACTTTAAAATGCAAAAGTGCAAACTGATGAGCCTGATTTTATTGGAGAGAAATTAATTAATGCCTTGTACCTTTTTTAAAAGAAACATGATCCAGTGTTCTGCTCAAACTAATGAAAATTCGGAGTTAGAAAATAATGTACAGTACAGGATGGGTGATGTATTTCAGGTGAGCAGCTTACGACCTTTTCAGGAAAACAACCCTGAATCTTCTCCCAAATTTCAGACCTTTATTGCAGTGATTTCTGGTCTATAACTTGGGCTTCTAGACGATATGATAATACAAATAATAAACTGTAATAACAACACTTGCAATTATGAGGGTTTTATCAAGTTGTTTCCTCTTTTCCTAGTGTCAGTAGTAGCAGCAAAACTAGCAGTCCTTTTAAAGTAGTGAGTGATGCATCAGAGAGAAGCAGATAAGCTTCATGGGAAACCTTTCTGCGATAGGTTACACAGAGGGCTTTGGCAATTTTTTTTGTATTTTCTTCTTCTGTAAAAACTTTCTCCACTAGGTGTCCCAAGTACGAGGAATGTAAGATTCATGTCTTCTAGTTTTAAACATTGACCTTTTTTCCCAAATCAAGCATTCCTGTTAGGATATATTCAGTGTTCATTTTGCTTACAGTTAAAGGATTTATTGTATTCCAGCCTAAGTACTTTTATAAGAAGGATATCAAATGCTAAAAAGGTGAGACTCAGGGTACTTTTGTTAATCTTTTTCTTGATTCCTGCCTCATATCCATGTAAAATTGACATCTGGGACATCACTGAGGCCTCTGTAAACACTTAGCTGCAGGACTCCACAGAGTTGAAACAAATAGCTTTGAAGAATTTTGTTAGGGCTGTCCTTAAGACTTAGGAAACAGAAAGATTCACTCCTTGTCTTAGAGTACAAGCGGATCCTTCTGGTAACTTTGCATCAGATAATTCTTAAATTTTCCAGAAATTTGTGAGAAAGAGAGCCAAATTGTTCCAAATTCTGCATGAAATTATGTATGGAACCTGTGAATTGTTGGATATGCTGCATACTTCTGTGCTGTGGTGAAAAACACCTCCATTAATGAGGCCTCACTGGAACCTGCAAAAAGATTTGGCAAAGACCTTGAATTGTCATTGCAGATTCAAAGGCGGCAGACAAAATATACATATACTATGTGCCATTTGTGAGGACAGAACAGACTGATGCAAACTCCCGCTGAGAGGGAGCCAAGATGATCAGATCTGCTTGGTCATAAAAGTTATTCACTGGCAAGCTTGCAGTTTAGAATGTCAAATTATTAGGTCCTTCTGGCATGTTATGATTTTCTTAATTATAATAAGTTTACAGATTTTGTTGATGAGGTCACCACGGGAGCATAGAAAAGAATTTAAATCCCTAATTGCTGAGGGACAGTTAGCAGCAAGAGCACCTTTACAAACAGCTCTAGATGCTGCAGTTACCATGTTATAGTCAATGGAAATATGTGTGGTAATGAGCCGCTCTCTTCTTGGCTCTGGAGTTCTGAGATCCCAGGAGCAGTGTAGTCATCAGAGGAGGATCTTCTGTTTGGATGATGGGAATTAGTTCTACATGAAAAACAGCAATGCCCTTCACACTTTGGAGGATTCCTTTGCTGCATTTTTTTCTTTCAATGTGTATATGACTGCAGAAAAAGAAAACAGAATTTTCTGATAGCTGGTCCATGTACAGAGTAGGACAACATAGAAAAATTTCTTATTTGAGATGGCAAAAGACTGTCATGGTTTAACTCCAGTCGGCAACTAAGCACCACACAGCCACTCGCTCACCCTGCCACAGTGGGCTGGGGGAGAGAATCGGAAAAAAAAAAGTAAAAACTGTGAGTTGAGATAAAGGCAGTTTAATAAGATAGCAAAGGAAGAGAAAGTAATAATAATAATGATAAAAGAATATACAAAACAAGTGATGCACAATGCAACAGCTCACCAGCCACTGACCAATGCCCAGCCAGTCCCCAAGCAGTGATCGCTGCCCCCCCAGCCAACTCCCCACAGTTTATATACTGACATCATATGGTATGGAATAGCCCTTTGGCCAGTTTGGGTCAGCTGTCCTGGCTGTGCCCCCTCACAGCTTCTTGTGCACCTGGCAGAGCATGGGAAGCTGAAAAGTCCTTGATTTAGTGTAAGCGCTACCTAGCAACAACTAAAACATCAGTGTGTTATCAGCACTATTCTCATCCTAAATCCAAAACACAGCACTATGCCAGCTACTAGGAAGAAAACTATCACAGCTGAAACCAGGACAAAGACCCTAGTGCCCACTCAAGGTATTATGAAATACTCTGTTTCTTGTTGATTTTATCAAGTAACGATCCTTCTGACAAGACTGTTTTGAGTCACCATTTTGCCATGCTTATGGGATTTAATCACTTTTCCTTGCATTGTAAACTGCCTTTTCTCATTCTTGTTATTGAGGTACTCAACAACACGGACTGCAAGGTCAGCGAACATTGTAGGTTGCCTCATACCTGTCCCCAGCTGTTTTATCTTCCCCTTAGAGTCCACTTTTGCAAGAATCTCTTGCCAGAAGAAGTGAATCTTCTTTGTATTTTGCAATAGGGGAAGAAGTTCCTCATGAATAAGAAGGAAGAATTTCTATTCACATTACTTCATGATTTTCCCCCACAAAGGAGGGCTTGAGAGTCCTCCCTACCTTCATTCCCCTGTTAACATCCAGAAAGATCTCCAACACTTCGTTACATTCTCAGATGACAGTCAGAATTTGACAACACCTACAGATCAACTTCTTGCATTGTTTTTGTCTAGCAGTATTCCTAACTGTGTCTATGCTAGATAACAACATTACCTGAAAATATACAGGCACAATTTGGATATGTATCTAACAGTTCTGTCCTTATTGACTTCTGGTATAAAGATCCTGGCAAAGTAAACAACAAGAAAAAGGTATTTTTGGCTAAGACCATGATGACCTGTATGGCTTAGGAGATATAAGCTCTCATGACATCTCCTCTTTATATAATTTATATAAGAATTTACCAGCCATGTAATGATGGACCTAGACTCCAAGTAGCCTAGCATGCTGTTTCCAACACCTTCCTAGCACATATCTTGGGAATAATACAGTGACTGATCAACCACGTAGCAATACTTCTCCAGAGTATTCTCAGCCTCCAGGAGTTAGTAGTTGGAGATGGCATCTTTATAGTTAATATACCTAAATGGATTTCTTGAACTAATGCAGTCTTTCCTGGAACTCTTGGAACTTCTGTCATTCCTGCTTTTCCTAACTGTGCCTTGAGTTCTTGCTAAAAATGCTGTCAAGCTTCCCTATAGATCTCATTTGTCTGCATAATTGCACTGGTCATCTGGTTATGGAGGCCCTAATCTCAGTGTTTAGATGTTCCAGTATTTTATGTGAAACAAACTAAACCCTTCTAGAGTTTCTATCAGACTTATCGGTTCCTTATCAAAGGAAAGACCTGTTTTTGTCTAAGGATTATCTAAACAGTTTTCAGAGATTATAAAGCTATGTTATTAAGGTAACTGGACTAGAATCTCTGGGTGATATGTAGTTCCATCAAATTAGATGTAGGCAGGTTTTCCTACCTCTTTGAGAAGCATCCCACTCACTGGCTCATTTATGTAAAGTTGCAAGGACTATTAATTAATTCCACAATATGTACTAGGTTTGTAAGAGTAGTATTTTGCAGTCTATTTTTAGGGTAGCTCCAAATCCCCACAGTGTTTAAATCAAGTCACTGCATTTAAGTCGTTAAGCAAGCATTAGAATCTCTGAATAAGAAAGAAAAGCTACTTACTTATGCAGCACCAGAAGTTCTTAGGCATTTGTTGTTCATAATTTTATAATAGTGCATGCTCTTCTGGAGCTCGTTCTCCTTTCCCTATATTACAAAACATGGTGAAGACTGTATTCTGCAGTGGAGAAAGACCCGAATGTAGCTTCCCTCTCCTCTTCCTGACGCAGAGATCACACTGCAACTTCTGCCAGCATATTCCCTAACTGACACATTGAAGCCTGAGGATACTGCATGGAGGTACACCATCCTTGGGATGAAGAGCAGACATGTCAAGAAACTGTATTCAGCTTTTCTGTTAATCACTAAAGTCTATTTTGCTCTCAGCTCTGAGCATTTGCGTGGTGCTTCCCAGCTCAGTTACTTTTGTTATTCTTTTCAATGTGTTTACACTTTGCTTGACTTTGAGAAAAGCGTGATTGTTTTCTCAGCCCTGGGAATCGTTTATAGTTTCACATATAGAGGAGTAAGCATAAGCAACGATATGTAAATTAACTGCTTGTTTTACCCCAAAGAAACCATCTTTAGATGAAATATAGTTCTAAGTATTCTAATTCTGCTTAGCGCTCTGCTGCACTAGTTGGGAGTGTTAAATGGTATAATCTTCAGTACTCATCAGAAGCTCTGGGCAAGGAATGAACATTTTATGGCTTATCAATCAGTGGCTGCCAAAGATCTTGCAAAGAGAAAGGAGTTTTGATTGGTTAATATATGCATATCTAGAGAATTCTAGCCTTCTGCACATAATACATCGTACTGCCTGAACAGGTGAGCAAAATACTAGCTACCACATTAGGAGAAATCTGAAACTGCACCATCTACAGTTTTTTAGAAAATCTTTACAGCTTTTCCTTTTAAATAGGCTATATAGAACATCTGTATGAAGAATGGCCCTAAAGTACCCCTGCGCAAATATGTGGCTGTGTCTGGCTAGATCCTGGTTTTAAAATTACTTTCTCATCATTAATAGCAAGGTTTAAATGTCTCCTTAAAGCCTGTTGATCTGTGGGGCTAACTTGCCAAGCCATTTTCAGCAGCCAGTGCCACACATGTCCAGATGTTAGTGCTTTGGGGCTGCCTTCAGCCTCGTAGCAAAGCACTATCTGGTTTCTTTGCATCCAAACAGAGCTACCTTAACAGCTTTGCCACTATCATTTATAACAATGGAAGTATCAAAATGACAATGTGTGGAACAGCTGCACCAAGTGTCTATATGGTGTGGCGAAGAAGGTACGCTGCTCGTCCTTAAAAGCACCGACATCAGCTGAGGTTAGAGCAGTCAAGTGGATTGTGCCTATAACTGAGGGTATTGGACCTTTACTAAGAGGAGCTACTGGCTATTTCTGTCCTGGGCAAGGCAAGTGCTACATGTAGGACATACCTTTCTGCTTGTGGTTCGTTTATATGAAAGAGATGCTCAACTGGTCACATTCAGATAGTGTCCACTATCTTCACCCCACAGAACTGACAAAAAGTAGTAAGATTGCAAGAGAGTATTTGATCCAATAGATCAAGTCGAATACATCCAATATCTGAACCTCTTAAAAACATTTCTTAATAAAACATCCTTTTAAAGAAATGGCCGTTTCAGGAGTGTTCTTCAACAAAATGTTTTAGAAGATGATCCTGGTGATTATAGCAGTCATTGTCACGGTGTCAGGTATGCTAACTTATGTGTCAGTACGCTAGCCAGGATTTTTAAGAATTTAAAACTTTGTATTAAATTTCAGCATAAAATACCATGTAATAAACAAAGTAAGAGCTGTTACTCTTTTTCCACTGATAGGTGATTTACTCTATGCAAATTAAGTATCACAGTGGAAAAACATTACAGCACTTTAAAAAAATTAATGAGAAGTTATGCCTCCATAAATCATCATGTTACTGGTTCATTTCATCATTTTCCTATCTTATTCTGATGCATTTCAGAGCTCATAGGCATACCAGGAAAGGCAAACCAGAGAGGTCATTGGAGACTCAAAACACTTCTAAGTGTGGACACAGCTAATGAGGAACTCCAGCCCCTGAGAACAGGACAGCTCATTCCAAGATTTTCCTTAGGAGGGTAGGATGGTGCAGCTCAGTATCACATTCAGCAGCTGTTATTCTGGAATTGACCATCCAAGACAAGTGGGATAAAATACCTGCTTCTACAGGGATGTAAAGACAAGATCATTTGGAAAAGAGTCAGAAATGTATCAGCTTTCACGAGAGGTTCATATTTCAAAAAGAAGGGGGGGAAAAGGCTGTGTGGAGGGCCATAGCCTTGTTGAAAAGCTTTCCTGGAGCAATGCAGTTGTGTTAAAGGCATGGTTCTGATGTCTTAAGAAATGTAAAGCCAGATGTATGCGCATCTCCGCTTTCACAGTTCTGTTGCCTTAGATTGCAGCTATCACTTTCAGCAATTGAAAATGCATGTTGGCAATTGTAAATCTGTATGTGACATTCTAGGAAGGAAAGACAAAGCTGTAAAAACATAGTGCCATAAATGCACTGACTTGCCTCCAGTGTCCCATTTTCAGCAACAAAAGGAAATAACTCTTAAAACTGTACATAAAGCTCTCCTGCCGTACATTGCTATTATTCCTGACTCATTAAACACTTTCTTGCTATAATCAAACTTGTGGGAAAATGGCCATAGAACAAATGTGGAAAAATAAAAGCACAATTGCTTGTGCATTATTATTGCTATTAATCAGCACTGTGGGACTTGGACAGTAGTATGAGGTTTCCATAGTATATCTTACATGTTCATAAGCAGTACTTCATCTGTGTAAAGTATTACAGACAGGATAGCAATGAGAGAAACCAGAAAAAAACAGTAATTGTATGTAGGCAGGTATTTCAGCCGGGCCTCAGTTAGTGCAAAAGCATGTTCAATATTTGCTGGAACAAACCCCACGTTGTGCAAACAAATGGATATGCATACTTGGGTGGTCACCTGGGAGATGTCTGTGTTGTAATGGGGCAAAAGGCCAGAATTTCTGGTAGCCTAGCAACAACGCTATTCTGGACCAGACCCACCAGGGCATTGCCAGGCCTCTGTGATACCAAGCTTAGGAGCCCCTAAGCCAGTTACACTTGAAGGCCCAGCAGCAGAGGAATAGGGAGTCTCCTAGCCTGGGAGCTGGCAGATCTCTGTTATCTTAGCTCAAATTCTCATAAAAAACAGAGGGGTGAAGTCAGATATTTAAGCACTTCTGCCCTACATAGCTTGGAAAGTTACACTTTGGAAATTGAAGATGTAAGTTTGCTAGAAGTACAGAGACAACTCAGGTAAATGGTACTGTTGAATAAACACTGGTTGTGTGTGTGCTAAGGCTTTCCATACACTTCAGGAGATGTGGCTGGATGACATTAATCAGGAGCAGGAACCAGAACCAACATAGGATTGGTCAGGAGCACAAATCCCTTTTGTGCAGAAGTTATTTGTGCAATGGTTGCTGTGGTATCAGGAGATGAAGGGTCCAGAGAGAGACCTTATTCTTTGAGTCAGTAAGCCCATAAATATAAATTGTAACCTTGTGGCTCTTCACTTGCAAGTGGTCTGTATAGCAGGAAGGACATCTGATTACAACAGGTGAAGAAAGTAAGAGATTAAAAAGCTTTTCTCCGACTTTGATTTAGGATTAATTTCCTTGATTGGTTTTGGTGTGTCTTCACTCCATATTAGCCTAAGTAATTAGTGGTCAAGGGTAAAGGTGTTAATTGACCTTTGTTCAGTGCCAGCAGAGGTTATAGCAGTTAATGTGTTGCCACTGTGTGGTAGGTAAACTGCTTATGTGGAGGGCTGTTGCTTGGGGCATTTTGTACAGGTGTTAGCACAGGTTTTTTTGAGTGTCTCTTGATAGATGATTATAGAAGAGCTAGTTTGTTCTCCTGAGCTTGGATGGGGGAGCCATGTTATAGAGAGGTATTCAAACACTCTCAATTCTTCAGTGATTTAGTTTCATCCTCAGAAACTAGACTGGTTACCCATCTGAATGAAAACAAGACCCAAAGGCTATACTGGACTTCCAAGTGAGCATGACTAAAAGCTCCAGCAAACTCAGGTTAGTGAGTTTTTATGTGAGAATGAGAAGGGTGAGATTCTGCATGTGTGTAAGGCTAGCTTTGAAATGGTGATAATGTCATCACATTATAAAGGATGTCTCGGTGGCCAAAGGTTTTAAAAAGTTGCAGGTATTTATTCACCTCTGTTGAGGGTGAGTGGTTTGTACAGGTGGGTAGATTAAATTAAATTCTATTATGAGTTATTCTTCTATCCCCCTTCTGCAGCTTTCTCTTATCATCTCAGGACTGTTACTCAGAGTGTGTGGGAAGATGGCTGGAGTAAGATTGCTTTTTCTATCTGAGTGTGGGAGGCTTACCACTGGATGTGGTTATTTTATGAGTCTTTTCTGTGGTAGAAGGTTGATGCATGGGAACAAAGAGAAACTTGTTGACTCTTAAGGTAAATAGAGGACTAAGGACTTCAGTAGGTGTTATTTTCTAGTGCTATCTTCCCTATAATCTTGTAGGGCTGATTTGCCACAGGGAGACTGTGTTAAAATAAACGCTATCCTGGTGTGAGAAAGTCAGGCTGTGAGTGAAGATCCTGAATAGTAACTGCTACTGAGATTTTAGCTTGTCTTAGAAGTTGCTATTTCATTTGTATTAGTCCTTATTGATAAAGACTGCAGCTGGACTAGTATTCTGATCTCTTGAGGAATGGAGAAATAGTGATCCATAGCCTCCCTTGTACTGGGAAATCCTGAAATAGGTAATGTAATGGTCCTCAGAGTTTCGATTGCAAGAACTTTGATCCTCAGTGTAGTGGTAGGAAACAGATTAATATATGGCAAGAAGTATTAAAGCAGTATTATGTCTTTATGTTCACTATGAAATCTCTGTTATTAGACAATAAAGAAAATTATCAATAATCCATGCAAATATCTAAGATTAAAGATCTGTTCCTCTTGAAACACAGTGTTTATGTATGTGTATAGGTATGTATGTATACATAGCATAAAGGTGGTTTGTTTACTTATATAGGCTTGAAATCTGTCTCCCCTGAAGCCAAGGGAAGAAGTTTCCCTGAGTAATAGAATTAAACCTTTGTCATACTGTATGGTCTTTGAAGGTTCAAATATTTAAAGATAACCACTTTTACATGAAGGTTTCTGTGTGATTTTTAGCACAGACCTGACATATTTTGAGGGAAAGGTTTGCTTTGATATAATTTGTTGCATACTTAAAGTAACACCACATGGTGAATTAAGTAGTTGACTTTTTTTTTTTTTTTCTCCAAGCAGCATGACTATTACAGTCAGAGTTTACCTGTTGTGAGAAGTGAGACTAGGCTTTGGATAAGCATGGGCCAGATGTGTTTGGTAACCTGAACAATTTCTGCATATAGAAAAATACTTAACAAGTATTTCACCTGTTTTAACATCTTCTAGTTTGGGTGTGCTGTAAAAGTAAGGTATGTTTTGTTGATGCTTCTACTATAAAACCTTTCTTGCTTTCTGTGTGAATTTGTAACTATCCTTTTCATGATCTTTGTTTTCTGCAAGTGAACTGAGGAAGGGCACAAGACCCTAGTTTCATCAGAAGCAATTTTGTTCTAGGTTATTAGCTGGTTATATCTTCAAGGATGAGTGAATCATGGATCAGGTTTAATGGCAGGGAAGAGGAGAAACATATATAGTTGGACCTAAGATTTCACTTGGGAGCAAGAAGAGATCAATATAGAATTCCAGCTAGGGAATTCTAGTCTGTGAAAGATGTGACCATGATGTCAGTTATTTGATGTAAGGTGATAAGATTTTTCATTTTTAAGAAATTGCCCCAAGGCTATTGTAATAAAAGCTCTTCTTTTAATAAGGAATCACTGGATGAAATTCCTTGGCCAGTGTTCTGCAGTAGGCAACACTAGTTAATCACACTTAAAGCCTGCGAAGCCAAAGACATTCTTTCTTCCTTGGGTTCAAGCTAGTAAAAATATCCTTGCTGAGGATTTAGAAAGTGAGCACTTGCGTACAGATTTATGATAGTTTTTACATTAAGCAGAGAAATGGGAGCACTTCATTTTGCATTATTGAATTCTGTTGATCTAATATCTTCATTGCTGGTGGTCTAGAAGATGATCTAAAGAAGTCTTCGGATGGAAAACTATATAGATTAAGTAAAAATTTCCAGCATTATAACAAAACTAGAAATATTGGGGGGAGGGGGAAGAAATGCTTCTGATCAGAGTTTTCAAAACAGTGGAATTTCTTTCTTTGACAGCAGAAAAGATCAACAGAAAATTGTTGATCCTGTATACAGAGTTGCAGTGTTAATACTCTCTATCAAGAGAAGTGGGTAATTTTTTTTTTTTGCTAAATGAGCTCTCTGAAGTGTAAGATGGTGTTAGAAAAAAGAGCTGTCAACGACTGAGGAGAAGCTGTGGGACAAAGGAAACATGGGTAAGAATGGTTGTAAAGATGGTCTTGGTTAAGAACTTTGCTCTTTCTATCTTGCTTAGCTTTGTGAAACAAAAACAGGTCTGCAAAACAGAAATTTACAGTGTGATCTATGGTAAAATGGAGAATGCTGTACTTGGAGAGCTTATCTGTATACTCTAGAACACAATTAAAATGCTGAAAGTCTTCAATAGAAGGTGGCTCATTTGCTAGTCAGTCACTCTGATGTAGCTCAGCTGAAATCAACTAGTGTAAATCAGTCTTCTGTGTTTACTTGTCAGATTGGGAGATGACTGCTTTTTTGTTTTGCTTTATGTATAATTGAAATGTTGCTTTTTTTTTTTTTTTGAGAATGTTGTGGTTACAGCTATATAACACTTTGCATGGCTCTGGAGTCAGTGTTCAATTTAAAAGATGTATTACACCTAAGAAGCATTTAAGATTAAAAGGCTATATTTGGGGGAAGTAAATGACTATAGTGCCATTTAAATCTGCAACGGTGTTTACAATATAAAAGAAAAATCTTTGGGGTATTTTTGTACTACTGGAGACCAAAGCTTCAGAAGGCTTTATAGCTATACATGTTCTGAGATAAAACTGTATTTTTATAGCTAAATTCCCAAAGTGAGAGGTGCTTAGCTCTCCAGATTAATACTGTAGCTAAAGAACTATAAGAGACAGGAAGAGTAAAGTGATTGGAAAATGTGGATGATTAACAGAACCTCACTTCTTTGTGTGTGTATAATCTTTAATCAGCCTTAGGATACATACACTTTACAGTATTATTCAGCCCATAATCATATACATTAGTATTTATAATCTGACAATAATGAAAGATTAGCTGTAACTGAGAACCATTCATCTTAGTGGTGACTCCATTCAAATGAAAGGAAAAGCATCTACACTTCTGTACCGGACCAAGCTTAACAGCGATGCGGGTGGTTTCCCTAACACTGTGGGTGTTGTGGCTTTCCATTTTCCATCTGATTGCTCTCTACTCCAATTATGGTACTTTTTCCATAATGATAAAGTGATTACACACATAAAAAAGAAAACAGGTATCGTATTCTTATGGTTTTGGGGGTTTTTCTTCCCACCTTTGCTTCCCGCGTAGGCACAGCTGAAGGTTTGACTGTTGTCAGCACTTTAGTGCAGGCTGGGCTGATGCACTTTTGGGCGGCTGAAATGGGAAAACCCTTGTGCTGCTTAGGGCTGATCAGAGGTGCCAGAAATACCAAAGAACTGATATTCAGATGTATTTAGGAAGCCAAATCCTAGTTGATATAACTACAAATGCTTAAGCCCTTTTTGAAAATCTTGTCTTTGTAATTTCAGACATGGTCTGTCTTCTCTTGCAAACCCCATGCATGTGTGATGGGAGGGGAGGATAAAGCTTACTCCTTGAGGTGGATGGGAAATCAGCAGAATGGGAGTCTGATAACAACATGGCGAATTGAAGAGGCCATCCTTCAACACATGAACATAGCATTAGGGAAGTGGCAGCCAGCAGGAGAAGAGAGCAGGCAAGCAAAGCTGCATGCTCTAATGCTTGATGTGAACTACATCGGCTGGAATTCTTTGCATTGTCTTGCTTCGACTCCCTCCTCCAGTTAATTGCTGAGGGAGAGGGACCCAAAAGCAAATTAGTTCTCAGGATGAAAAATTTAGACCAGTGTAGATCGTTTCATTCAAATCAATGCAATTGCAAAACAAACCAGAAAATTCTAAAGCATTTGGTGCAGCTGTATTTCCCAAATTATCTAAAGCTTCATCCTGTCTCTGGAGTTCCTACCTTACCTGCCTTTTCAGAGAGAGTTGAGAAGAATAGGCAATCAAGAAGATAAATAGGAACATCAGTGTTTGTATGATTAAGGTTTTGGGGAGCTAGAAGTGTTTTCAGCCATAGTGTTTGCATTTGCTTGGGCTATTTCTATTTACCAAACTATTAATTCTGTGCTGTTCTTGCTGTTTCTTCTTGGTAACATGCTTGCAGAAGAATGTCTGAATGTGAACTCTCGCAATCCAGCTCTGCCAAACCCTGGCTTTCTTCATAATCAGGACAGAAATTGTCTACTGGAGGAGTCTAGATTAGGTGTTGAAAGATCCAGAGGTCTGACTCACTCATTATCCTCTTAGACTCAGATTAACTAGACACTGTGCCAATGTGTCTGGTCATCATGAGGGTAGCCAAGAGGTTGAGGGAGTTCTGATGTGCCATAGGAAGGGTATGTAGAATAGTGTCAGTGCACCACAAAACTAGCCAGGATCTTGACCCTGATTTGAGACGTGTGGTTCTGAAAGTGTTTTTTGGACAATGTGATTCAAAAGCTTGCAGCTGCTAGGAATGTGATCCTCACTCTGAAACAACAAAACCACACCCTGCATTTGGATGCTAATTATCAGATGGATGCTGGTAGTTAAATTATCTATTAGATAGGGGTTTTAGTAAATTATTTGAATAAACCCCATAATAACTGGCCATATTCTAGTTCTGTCAAGCTTGACCTAGATGATAGTACTACCACTGAGACAAAAAGAAATTCAGTAGCAGGACAGTAACCAAGAAGCCAACAAAAGATTGGTTGTGCTTTGTCTTGATCCAGACAAGCTTATTGTATGACTTCCAGTCTATGAAGGTTGTCCTTGTCATACATTGATCTCTTGTGTATTTAAATGCTCTGCAGAATCTTTAGAAAATTTTTGTCCTGGTTCCTACTTGGCAGTTAAAAACACAAAGCTCCTTTTGTGTCTTTTGCTGGTATTACACTTATAGTCAGCCCATTGCCTGGCTGTACAGGAATTCTCTGTCACAGTTTTGAGGAAGTTATTGCCAGTAGTGGGCACCAACTACAGCAGATAAAATGATTTGAAAGAACTGTGGAAAAACTTTGAAGTTCCCTCAACAGCCCTAACATCCGCTTTAATTTCTTGTATTTGCTGCCTGTAAGCCTCTTGCTGGCTGAGAAAAAGAGGGTATTGTCTCTCATCAACAGCAGGACTGTTTGCCAGCCCTTTGACTCAACGGGAGAATTTTGAGCTTTTGCAAAATTTGCAGTTGAGCAGATGGACAGCACACAGGAGGCCAAAATGACACAAAGGGAGCCCTTAGTTTGTAGAGCACAGTTTGGGTCTGTCTCTAGATTATCAGCCTTGTGTTCTCTGCAAACAAGGCTGGTACAGAGAAGAGAGTACAGGACTGAGACTGAAAGAAAATCCTCTGTGATGAGTGAGAGCACAAAATGTAGGTCAAGACTTTTAAACCTCCTTCCTAGTTCTTCAAGCTGGATAGATAATGTGAAAATTGGAAGACTGATACACAAGAAGCTTTGCTGTCCTTTCTTACTCAGCACATGCCTTACAGTTAGCAAACACACAGAGAGTTTTTGAATTGTTTCCACCAAAAAATGTTGAGGTGCATCATTGTGACCTTGCAAAAGACATAGGGTTCCTTTCTAGTACAGCTTCACTTAAGTTCTTTCTGCTCAGAAAATCCTAATGCACCAGCAAAGCAGAATCTGGCTCAGACTTCACACAGTGACCCTGAAAAAGTGATTAATACAAGAGGATAGCCTTTCTTCTCCAGAACCAGGAATAGAAAAGAAAATGAAGTAATAGGAAAGGGAAAAAAAAGAAAAAAGGAGAAAAAAAAAAACCCACCCTGAGAAAAATTAAGAAACACACTAAGGCTTAAGAACTCATCTACTCCTTTCCCTCCTCAAAGGCTTCTTCCTTTGTTGGAGGCTGAGGCATTGGCACTTGACCCACAGGACTTTAAAGAAGAAACTCGGGACAGATTGTTCCCACAGGATTTCTTTGATACTGTGGTCAAATAGTCATAAAAATTTCAGAGCTGCAGCTGGTGAAGGGGGGAAAAAAAAAAAGTAAGCTGCAAAAGGAGAAATACTAATAGTAAAAAGGAGTCTGATTCTTTCCCCTTAGGGCAAGACTTGTAGATAAATTCAGAGGTCCTTGAATGAAAACTCTGAAATGTCAACAATGTGGTATTAAAGAAACAACACCCAACCATCCACTGATTTTACTAAAGCATTGCTCTTCTGGTGTAATGTATTAAAAAGTAAATAAAAAAAATAAGGGCTTAATTTACACTATATTAGATCTCTCTTCAGCAGTAACTCCCCACTTTATATTCTTCTGGAAGCAAGACAGCAGCAGCAGCCTTGGCAGTGGAGTATTAACCCTGCCCTCAGTGGTGCAGTTCCTGTACCTCTAGCAAGTTAAGGTCTATGGGAAAATATATCTGTCAAAGGGAGAACAAAAAGTTTAATATAACAGTACAAGAATATCTAAAACATGATCTTTTCTTTCAGCCCAGCCACACAATGAATTATTACCAATATACCAGGCAGATATTAATCCCAAGGGGAGAGAGACTGGGAAATTCAGTCATCTTTTTTTTTCCCCTTTCTGTTTTATGGAGAGGGGGGAACTGTCCTGCTTTAAGTCAACATAGTGTTGTTTGCACTCAGCAAAAGGAAAGCATGCCCAAAGTGGGACGAGATGGCCTGTACAGAAATTAATGAGCTTTCTCATACCTTAGAAGACATGCAAAGGAGACTTCTATCAGTGAAATGACTGCCTTCAATGGGATCAGTGTTTTACCTCATATCTTTGAAAACCTTGTGCCACTTGTGTATTTCTGGAAAATGTGATTTTATTTAACTAAGAGGAAATACTAAGGT
The DNA here is from genome assembly GCF_030463565.1 of Pelecanus crispus. Taxonomy (NCBI): domain Eukaryota; kingdom Metazoa; phylum Chordata; class Aves; order Pelecaniformes; family Pelecanidae; genus Pelecanus; species Pelecanus crispus. The sequence continues at coordinate 73,281,683 of NC_134645.1, read as the reverse complement.
CAGGAAAACACTGATAATAAGTTTCATGAGGATTTCTGGGATACAACTGGTATTCTGGTCTCGGTCCCGACATGGATCTTAATGCAGTGTTGGCATCTCATAGCATTCAAGAGCTTATCTGGGACCAGTGCCCTGGTGCAGGCAGACCCACTGTGGCAATCTGTAATCGGCTGACATCTTTTGAATGCAGCAGATATGGAAACAGTTCTAACATGTTTCTGAAATAGGTGTCATGTTGGATAGTGAAAGAAGGCTGGAAAATTAAATTCTCTTTGACCCCTGTTGAAGGCCTACACAAAAAACAGGTTGGAGAGGTGAGGCAAAGAGTAATCCTGGTGGAAGAGGGCTAATGGGTGGGGGTGGGTGGGCAGGGGCAGTGTTTCAGAGATTGTCACCAAACGTGTTCAAAGACATAGCTAGTATTTAGTTGGTGCTTAGGCCAAGCCAGGTGCATGAGTACTATCTGCTTCTCCCCCCTCATATTCTGATCACTTCATCAGAGGTTTTCTGGGGACTCAGTCATAACTTCATTTTTCCAGGAAATCTGCCCTTGCATTGGCTAATCTTGATAGTATGCACTGTTAAGGACTTGAGTTCAGACATTTTCCCTGCTGCCCAGATGCATGGTATGGAGTTTACCAGCTAATGCAAGGTGGTATGGATTTTGCATTACCAGTTCCTGGCTAGTGGCTGCAGCTCGGGGGAGGCCATTCTGTAAAACCGAGTTACATGGGGTGCTGGTCTTGTGTGTTTGCACTCCTCATTGTCGGGTATCACTGCACACAATGTCTCCCCGCTTGCCAGACTACTCAACTTTATCACTTAAACACAGGAGTAAAATTGGTCCGCTTAAGTGATTTTTATTGAACAGATTCGTTAATGGAACAAAAGACTTTCTTGTTTTAGGGGGAAAAAAAGGCAAAATACACTATTAAGATAGTGTTCGATGATAAAATCTTCCTTAGTGGCCCCAGTGTCATGGATAGTTTAAGAAGCTGGGTTATTCACCACTACGACTTTTCTCAATGCTGATGTCCTTTGAAGACTTGTTGCAACTATAGTTTTTCTATTCACATTGTTGGAAAGAACTATTGGGGCCACCCAGGGCAATTATTCTAGCAGGAATTTTTTTAACCTAAGCTCGAATAACTTCCTTTGTCTCCCTGTGTATTTGTCCCCAGCTGTTGATCATTTAGTTATGGTGATGTTGCACTAAGTTGTTCATATGGTCATGATGGTGGAAAGAAGGAATGAAAATACTTCTTTCCTTAGCCTCTTCAGGGTGAACACAGATGTTACAGTTAAACTTGCATGCTTTAATAGCAAGCTGATGTAGATGCTCAAAAGTTTGCTTTATGAGGTTTTAAATATGAAGACATTCTACTAGCTCATTTCTTTGCTGTCAGCTGAGATTTTTATGTATGCAGTCCCTTACTACTTCTGGATCCTTCTGAACTGCACAGAACCTATGACAATTCTCAAGTGAAAAGTAATAACAGGATTTTTGCAATGTTGTTTGTGCTGTATCATTCATGTTTTCATCTTCTCTACGTAAGTTTTGTTTTTTTCCTTCAGTTTTAGGAATTGCTTTCTATCAAAATCAAAAGACCTGCTGTATTGAATGTATAATATGCACTCTTCTATTCACAGAAGCTTGTAGTAATCTCTTGATTATTGCCTCATACAGCTTGATAAATGCAATATATCTATCTTCCTTTAATTACAAGTTCATGAGTCTCTTGCTGATTTTCCTTTTATGATAACTTTTTTTTCATGGTGGAACAGGAGAGAGATGAAGAATGAGAAAAACTCTGTTAGAGGAATTGAATTTGAGATTAGAATTTGGCACTGGGCTGCAAGTTTGTGTATGATGATTAGGCACCAGATTAAGAAGTAGTTATGCAATGACACAGCTTTATTCCTGTTGTTTTCATGTACTGCAAACTACTGGTAAGTGATGCTAGCTTAGGGAGAAATACAGTTCTCCTACCTCACCTCAGCAAGCATAAATACGCATTGAGGAATACTCTCCTGTTATGCCTGTGTTCTTGTAGAAGCTGGAAGAATGCTTGCAGTCAGCCTTGCTTCAAGGAGTAAAAATATTTATATATCTGAAGTTATAAAATGACAAATATTGTTGTTATACTTTCATCATATGTTGCTCAAGATCAGTTTCACACATTGGCTTGAAATGTAGTTGTTCATTTAAAACCTTATGAAGCTCTCAAGATGTAGTGGTACTACCTTTGTATTAGCTAAGAGCATGGAATTCCTTGTTTTGGTTATTGCTTCTGTTGAGAGTTCAGATGAAGATTCAGATAAAGAATAAGTCATTGTGCAGTGCATCAAACCCCTGAATTATCACATGGTTTCGTGCAACTTATGAACAAGGGTAAATGCCTGTAAGTGGGATCTATAAAAGTAAGGCACCTGCTTACCACCCGTGACCTTTTTCTCATTCTCTGTCTGAATTGGTTTGGTATGACTACACCAAATGAAAAGCAAGGCTTTTGGGCTGTGGGAAACCTTAGTTATATATATTTTGGGAATTGAGTGATAATTCAAGACAGGCCTTATTTAGGAAACAGCTGTCAGTATTTCGAAAGCTGATCAGTAGGTATATTTACACTAGTGTTTTAGTTTAAAAAGCACTTTTCATCTGAAGTTAATTTTGTGGTTATATTCACTTATGTCCCTCTGGTATGATGAAGGCACTTTAAAAGGTGCAAACCTGAATAAACCTTGGCACTGTGCTGTCTTTGGAATGTGTCCTCTGAAAGGGAGATGTGTTAAGAAACATTTTCTGTGATTAATTAGCTTTCTTTAGGCATGCAATAAAAATTGCTTCTTCAATTCCACATTTAGGACTCTGCTGACATGCATTCCTGTGTACATCTCTTTCTCATCTCTGTCTACATCTCCCAAGCAGATATAGCCCCGTTGTCTTCATGCCACCAAGCCAGAAAACATGACATTAATTATTATTCTACCCTTAATTGGTTTAGCGGTGGACTTGGTAGTGTTAGGTTAATGGTTGGACCGGATGATCTTAAAGGTCTTTTCCAAGCTAAATGATTCTATGATTCTATGTTCTTTGGTTAACATTGCAAACTGGTTTCCTTTTGGATGAAGCAGACCTAGATGTGCAAAGTAGACATAGATGTGCACTGTTGCAATAACTAATGTACCACAGCTGCTAATGGGCACCTAGTCCATGGGACCATGCTGTGGTTACTTTGGAACAAAAAAATCCATTTAACATCCTTTGTATCAGTCTGCTCTTATTGGACTGCATTATTTGCTAACTTAGCTGTAATAAATGATGCCAATGCTGTCACCGGAATTCAGGACTCCAACCCTTGGAAAATCCTGAACTGGAACAATTCACCTAGACTCCAAGGGAGGCTTCTACTACCACTTGCTCTTATGACAGCATCTCCTGAATCAGACCTGGCAGTGAAATTTCTAGATATCACACAGGGACACCCATGTTGGTGCCCAGAGGACTCAAAATAGGATTAATCTCAACAAATTTTAGAAGTTTACAATGCAAAGATTTGTCTGCGATAGCTGATTTATTGAAAGTTTGGGCAGTGAAAATAAATTAATTCATTGGGATGCAATTTGATCTGTTTTAGAAGCCTACTCTAGGATAAAATGAATTGTTCCCAAGTCTTACCTGTTTCTGTCCCTGACTTCAAACCAAAAAAAGTCCTCAAAACCTAGGGTAAGCAGCTTAAACGTAGTCAGCTACAATGACCTACAAAATCGGTTTCTTAAATTCATGTTTTTCTGAGATTGAAGTCAGTTATGTTCCTTACTGATGCAGAGTAAAAGGTAGCTGCTCCAGAGCTTGTTCTGGGGATATAAACTTTCAATTTGAGCACTACGAGGACAGGCATTCAAGGTCCACCATGGGTGGATTTCAAAATCTGTGCCCCAAAGTACTTGCAGTGTAAGACAGCATGTAAATGCATGACCTGCTTGATATTTTATGTTGTTGGGATTAAATAGATGTTTTACTCTGGTCAGCAAAACATCTCTTAAGAGCTTACTTTCCCAATTTGAGCTGAATCTCCATAAATGCTATGTTTCCATTTATAGAATGTACTGTTGTATTTTCTGAGCCTGTTTAATTCTGAGAAACATGCGGTAACAACACTTTTGCTGGCCTCTTGATATCATGGCCACATGTTTCTCAAGCAGGTGTGTGTTTGCTGGAATTACTCATTTAAATTGATTATCAGATCACTACTTCTTCACAGAATATTGGGTACAAGTGTGTCACTGTAGCTGGAAATGAGTCAACATTTACAAAGATACTGAAATACTGTTTCAACATATTGTACTAAAACCTCAGCAACAACAATACTGCATTACTTGACACTTCCAGTCTTTGGGTCAGGGCCAATGCCTGATGTTGGTCTGTACAATACATTCTACATCCTAGAAGTTATAGGAAACAAAGTGATTGCATTATTTATAATTCTTCCTAAAAGTATTTGTGAAAGCTTATTAAAGTGCTACGGCAATTGAAATAGTCTTTAGTTTACTAGTTGTAGTAGTGTGTAGATTGTGCGAACTATGTTTTCATTCCAAACTTCTGGCTTGTTGCTCATAAACTTCTGTAACATTTTGCTCTTCATGCTGGCTTTTTCCAGTCATCTTTCCTGCCTGAAGGTGGTTCTGGTGGTGTCCTGTTATGGACTTTTAGCAACAATAACGGTTCTGCCATTTTTAAGTGTATGAAAGCTAGGGAAAAAGCCTTTTGCCTTCAGTGACGCTTTGGATCTGTGTTTAAAGCGCTCCACGAGCCAATGAGGCTGGAGATAGAAAGCTGAAATAGCCCCTACTGTGGAAAAGCAGATTTCAGTGTTCTGGTGAAAACTGGTTTTGGTTTGAGCAAATGAGGAGGAAACTGCAAAAATACACACATGCAGCTTTTTCTGTATTTTAAATAACCATTTTAATGTGATTTTTATCACAAAATATGCTCAAATAACTGTGGATATTAACGAAGGACTTTGCAATGGAAAAGCTGTCAGTTTTATGTCCCAAATAGCATACTCAAATACTGAGCAATAGCTGTTTGCTTACAGAGTTTCTGTAGTTCTTACTTTATCCGTGACAAATAGATCACTACATTTTCAGTATTTAGCTGTTCCACATTAACCCTGAATGCAATCGGGCAACTAAACTTTGTACAAGAGGAAAAACTAATATGCATTATATCATATCTAATTTTCATATGAGTTTGCATGTATATAGCTCTTTCTGAGCTGGAAAACAAGCTTTATTTAATTTTTGTAGGCTTCAAGTGCAACTTTTTGTTAGATTTTTCACTGGAAAAATATTGCAGCCTTTCATTGGTTGTACAGTATCTCTAAATCTTCCTGAATGGTATCTAGAGCTGATGGCAACAAGGTTGTAGAAATTCACTTCATGTGACTGATGTGAATTCAATCCCTGTGGTAATGATCTTAAACTTTTAGCTCTTTGGTATCAAGGGAATTGTAGCGGAAATGTTAGTCAATTGTTGGAACAAATATAGTGATATCAGAAGATACACACCAATGTTCTGAAAGCTGGTGGTTTTTTTATTTTGTGCAGTGCATTGAAAAAAAGATGTATTATTTATGTACTTAAAAATCCATGTTATGGAAGAAGTTAGATATTCAAAATCAGTCTTGTACAGACACAGTTAATGTACTGTGTCTGGGATTCCTGGTCCATGACCAATGGTCTGTTTCGGTGGTTTTTTGAAACAGAGATGTGAGAACTGAATTAGTGAAAGAAGTGTTGTTTATAGTCTCTGTCAGTAACTTTTTTTTCAATGCACTAGCTTTCTATGTATCACATTAATATGTATGTTCAATTAAAAAAAGGATCAAATGGTGAAATACCTTTTTATGTATTAGCTGGATCTTTTGATAACAACCTTTTTTTTTTTTCTCCAGGGGTAGGAGGAGGCATGGGGAATGGACCTGGAACTGGCCCAAAATATTCTATAGAAATAGATGAGTGTGTTATAAGGCAACATCATTCATTGCTGACCTACAATTGAATACCCATTGTCTCTCATTAACTTCAAGAGGAAATTGAGACATTTCCAAATGCCACCAGAAATAAAGAATATGAATTGATTGATACAGTGTTTTGAAGAATAGAGTGCAAAGCTGTTAATGAGCTGTAGTGGCTGCCTTCTCTACGAAAGGCAAGTTGCTTTAATCAGAAAGGTCATGCATGTCAGATAGCATTATTGTTTCCTGTGTTAGCTTGACTCTTCCTCAGTCTGGGGGAATTAAGATTTCAATGAACATTACTAATAGTGAAGACACATGTCTGAGGATGTGGATGCTTCTGCATTCAGCTCTGCTGAAATCTCACTTTTGATTTATTGGCATTGCTGTTAAATACTGCTTAAATACAACCAGCTTATATGTGTCACTGAAGCCCCTAGAGTCATGCAAGTGTTAAATTTATAGCACAGCAAATAGCTTAGGGATCAGTGAAGCACAGCTAGTCCCAGCTTGGGTTTGAATGCTAAGAGCACCTTCATCATCCCCAAGGTTCAAGTGATGTAGTCATATTTCTTAGATATGCTGGAAAGAAAATGGAAGTGTTGTGGCTCAATTAGGCTGAGACTCAATTCATTTGGGAATTATCTGTAGATAACGATTCTCTGCAGGTGGTCAACCCCTTCTAGAGGGTTTCTATTTGTTCAGTGATCTAGGGGGGGTTAGAGAAGAACCTGTCTGGAGGGAGTGTCCCAAAGACAGTGTAAATACAGACTTTGTTCTTTCTTTTTTTTCCTGTTACATTCCTCGTTTTTGTGGGTGTGTAAGCTGTGTTATGGTTAGCAACTCTTAGTCACTACATTAAAAAAAAAAACCAGTACAAATATAGGCACATACCTTCAGGTCTGTCTTTATCTGATATAAAACACCAGTTTCTCCAAATACATTAAACCTTCTTGACACGCTTTTGTAGTACATGATCCAAACCTGCATCAAACAAATTTACAGTTTTCAGTGGAGTGCTGATTGAGGACTTGTTGAGCGAGTTTTCCTTTTCACAAGACAGCGGTTATCTGGATGAATTCCATCCTCCTCGGTGTCAACATATGGTTCAGGTTTGTTACTCTTTTTGCTATCTGGTCATTCTGATTTTTGTCATCCAAGTCATGCACTAGGATTAAATTCCTCTAATTTGGGTGGTTGTTGCTCCAACCTGTGATTTCTTAGGCAACATGAAGGGCTTTTCTGGAACAGGAGATCATTGTTTCTCTCAGTTCTGGTATCCATCTCTATCACATTGTTTCCTGACTCCTGAGCATCTTGACCAGCCGCAGTATTCCTGAAAGTAGTATCTAATTATTTTTGTTCTTTACTAGTCTTATCAAGGCAATGGTCAAACTGGAAACAGTATTTCACACTAGGATCTCATGAATAACAGAAAGCTGTATGCAGCATAATTCAAGATAATACCTTTATTTTTTGGTCATATTTGGGAGTTTTCTTTCCTTTTATCATCATTTTATTATACATGTGTATGCAAAAAAAAAAAACAACCCCAAAACAAAAAGAGGATATGTTGTTCATCCATTAGGAGTTGACAAGACTAGTTTTTGTCTCCAAACCTGGAAATGGGGAAAAAAACAAATGGGGGGAAAAAAACCCCACCATTCATCAAACCTGAAAGTTTCTAGGGAAATGCATCCTGATAAGTGTTTCACTAGTGCTGGCCAGACTATCTTCCTGCAAACTCCTCTAGCCAGAGCAGCAAGGAACCTGTGAGGTTCCACAGGAATCCCTGTCCTAGCAGAAACAGTAGTGTTGCTGTCTCAGTGCTATTGACTTGCAGTGGTGCTAGACTGTGTAGAAAGTCCTGTATCACAGCTTGAGTGGGAAGGAGGATAGTCATTTTGTATATAGATATCACAGACAGATATAATTCACTGGGAGGAAAAAAGGGGGCATAAAAATAAGGTGAAAATATATTTAACTCATTGTTGCTACTATAAGCCTTTTTACTGGACTGAGGTCAAATTCTGCCCTGTGGCTACGCAGCAAAGTCTGATAAAGGGTAACATGGGAAATTATTGCTTTCGGAAATTGCATGGCAAACTTGCCATGTTGATTCTTCTCATTGCCTGGGAAAGACTGTGTACTTTGGGTTTTTTTTTTTATTATTCTTATAGTGGTGGTATTTTCTCCGCTCTGATTCTCTTGAGTGAAAACTGCAGGCGGCTTCTGATTTCTTTTTTTAATTTTTTTTTTTTTTTTAAATCTTAGAGGAGCAAAATAAACCTTACCTAAGCCCTTTCTTCAAGCACCATTAAAGTTGGATATTTTTAACTCAACTCTTGAAACTCAGGTTCTAGAAACCAGTTTGGTGGTACAGGAAATGAGATGAATGTCCAGATACCTGAAAAAATCAAGTTTAGAACAGAGTCCGTGCAACGGTATAGGAGGAGTGTATGTGTGCACACCAAGCGCTTATTAGAAATCATACAAATCGATATCGTCTTTACCTATGGGAGCTATTGTGCCTATGTGAGGTGTGCATCTAACAATTACTGACCTTGCATTCAGCATCCCTTTTTAAATAGAAAAGCATCAGTCATGCACTTCTTGCCAAAGCTTCCGCCTGTGCAAAGGCTGTGGAGAATACTTTTCAGAGATAGGACTATGCTCAGCAAGAGCAAGGTAAGTGTGAGCCAGCCAGGAGTACAGCATCTTTCTCATCAAGAGTTATGATATCATACAGGAAGGTCAGTACACTTTTACTGGTGTGATTTGTGTCTTCTGCTCCCATTTAAAGGTATTCTCAAATATGTTTGGATATACAGCCAAGGTGATTTCCCTCCATTTTAAAAGTCTCTTCTTATCTGAGCAGTTTGCAGCTCTAATGGAGATCTATATCCTCTATACAAACTATTTTTCATGTCTTTTCATCTCCCCCAAGAAGGATGGGGAAGTACCTGTGCAGCCATTAATTACAAAGCGATTAAAATAGACTTCTCAAAAAAGGAAGCTCAGCACTACTTTTTCATGCCAAAACAGGTAAAGAAGCCAACAATATTAGGACTTGCACGCCAACTGAGAACAGCAGCAACAACAACAACAAAGCAGGGCCTGCACAAATTGTCATAAATTTTTGGATGGCCAAGAGACAACACCATCTTTGAATGTGCTACTATCTCAACATGAGGGCTGTGCACATAGGATGTGACAACTCTGATTACATTGAAATGCCAACAGTGTTTTAGCATCTGTCAGCTCATTCCTGTTTGTGATGTGTCCAAGCTCTTCACCGAAGGAAAGCTACAAAATATCTACATTAACACTGCCCAAGTCTATCCCTCCCTAATTATTAATTTTTGATTATGAAGAGAACAAGAAAAGCCATACCAGCAAGCATGGTTATAGGTTGACTTTTGGAAGGTGAAACTTTAAATTGCACTTTGGTGGAGTGAAAACTTGAAGCTTCCCAATATAAATGCTCTAGATCATGAAGAAAAAAGAAGAAATCATAAACTTCTTCCTCATGATGTCTTATGGAAGACTGGCCTGGCTTAAATGCTTAATGAAGGAGAATATTGGAGATTAGAAATAGTAAAACATTTTTTTTTTTTTTCTTTTGCCTATACTTGTGCTGTATTTTGTAAGGTCCTGCTGACTAAATCAGAGCATGCTATTCAATAACATTTCAACCTTAGACTGATTCTCACCTTTGCAAGGGAGGTGCCAAAATGTCACTGTTTAAATTTCTGTAGCCCCATATTATGGTGAGACAGAGAGGAGCAAAAGCAGCATTTTTACAAGTTGCCTGAGAACTTCCCTCAGGGCACCTGAGGTGCTACGAGTCAGACTAGACTTGTACCAGAAATCAAAAATGTGAACCTGATACTTGTGCTAACACCTACTCAATCTTGTACCTGTGTAACAGAAGTGATTAGGGATGTGACTTATTTAAAATGTAATTGTCCCCTCATGTCCTCTGTCTTTAGTGCAGCTATTAATAATACATAGGTGCTTGTTCCAGTGGATTATGGTCCCTTTTTTCAAAGCTTAAATAGTTACTTTTTTAGATTTCCTCTCATGTCTTTAATTGTCTGCACTGTACGAGTTATACTTTATTACAGTAAAAAAGTAGGAACAATTATAATTCTGTAAGCAAAAGCCCTACTAATTTATATTTCCACTCAAGCAGTGTTAAAGTATGCTAAATTACATTTGCATCCCTCTTGCTATTCCTCCTGTCCGTCAGACTTGTCCAGTGCAGCCTTGGTACAAATGTGGTACCAAGGATGCTGCTGGAGACCTGAGCACGGGGAGCTCTTAGTGCTTCGCTTGCCCTCTAGTGGCGTCTTAATGGCTGGGGCTGCCTGTTGGGTTACACTGTTGACATCTCTAATCCTGGGTGTGTTTAGTCAATGAAGATGCAAACCAAAGAGGTTTTGTTAGCAGAACACCTTTGTCCTATGTTGTGTTTGCAATTGGAATCTATAAGGTAAAGGATATAGTACAGGTGCAAAGAACTTCCTGGTCTTGCATGTGTCCAAGAAAATGTTTCCGCTGCAGGGGGGAAAGCTGTTCTTCCAAATAAAGTAAGTTACTCTGTTTATTGGAATGCTTAACACATTAGAGGCAGAAAATTGTAATTGAAACTGATATGAACATTGTCTCATTCTTGTGTTGCTAGAAGACTTCTTTAATTTTATACAACTGACAGATTTTTTATTGACATTTTCACTTCAGTGATTTCTGTAGAATAATGTTAATTACAATTCATTAGCTGTTTCTAATTTAAAGACATAATGAAATGCTAATTTACTTGCATCTCAGAAAAAAATCCCTTAGCTTAGTCACAAAAGAATTAAATATTTGTTGATTTGCCTTAACATAGTATCCTTTTTCTCTAAATTGTGTTTTGGTATGTTTGAAAGCTAAAACTATCTTCTGCCACCCACACTTAAAACTTTGTCTGCAGTGAGATGGTTACACTCTGTTTTCTAGAACAATGATCAAAATGCCAATTCAGATTGTGATCATGCAGCTGAATAGCGTTCATTGCTCTTATGCAGGAAAGTCAGCTGCAGAATAATGCCTTCTGTTCATTGCTCTTTGGCACTAGATACCTTTTGCCACTGCTACGTATACTGTTAACTATTGTTATCCCTCAATTACTTCTTTATGAGCTGTGACATTCGCTGTGCAAGTCTGAAGTCTTTTTTTTTTTTTAAAAAAAGTTCAGTTAGATTTACTAAACTTCCCTGTAAAATCAGCTGTGTCAAGTTTGTCCTTCTTCCTTCTCTGACCAGCACAAATAGTGATCTGTGCATGTGTAAGACATACTCTTAAGGGCCTTTTTTTCAAATAAGTATTACTCAAAATGGTCAATTTCAAGACCTCTTCAACCCATTGTCTCTCTGCAAGTCCTTGTACTTTTACAATTAAGCATGTGATTGGATGATTGGGGTTTTTGGAACCATTCTTACAATAAAAATTTACTATATTTTCTTCTTCTGATATAATGATTTTAGACATTGTAATGGACATGGCAGCATTTTCAGCCTTGAGCTTTTAAGTTGATAGAGTATCATTAAGAACTATTTCATTCATGTTGACGCTTTGAAATGATCTACATTTACCAACCATTAGCATATAGTAAAATGAATTGGATGCTTTTGCACTAGTTAATTGCATACAAAACATGAAATCTGCAAAAACATCCTTCAAACACTTGCATTCAGAAATAAATTCATTAATTTAGCTTTATTAGATGTTTGCTGAAAGCACAAGTGAAGAGTAGGGTTTATATATAGCGGGAAACCCATAACCCATGAACAAGAGAGTGGAAGTGCAGGTGACTGTTGCTGTGGTGTATTCAGGAGTTCATACCTATCACAGAAGACCTGTGTGTCATACACTTGCATAGGCTTTCTTCTCTGTCTGCTGGAACCATCTTGCTTAAAACACAGTAGTGGCCTGAAAGCTGGTGAATTTGTGACTTAGTATGACTCATTGATGCCCCAGTGATAGAAAACACTAACTCGATAAGAACCTCAAAGCTGTACCAACCTTGCTTGCGGCCACCGAAGTTGGTTTTTGTTTTTTGTTTTTGTTTTTTTTTAGGATGGATGCTATGATTGTGTCAATATTAAAATTAATTTCTGAGTCTTTGGAATGTAGAACATGTATCATTAAAATGTTTAAAAACCCCACATCTTTCAGGTGTTCCTTTTGCCTGTAACAGCTAGCGTGCTCAAGTATTTTGTGTGTGTGTGTGTGCGCACAGTTCAGGAGATGGGATGCCTGAATGAACGTTCCCAATCTGCAGTTTGCATGTGGTCAACGTGTCCCAGTAAGCCACAGTTTATTTGCTAGGTTGCTCCGTGCCAGTAGGCGTTGGTGTCCAGGAATGAGTGGCATGTTGCTTTTACTAATATGGATATAGCCAATAAGAATGTAATCATATCTTCTGTCATATTCATTAGTAGCTCATTAGTTTGAGATTGGTAATGATGAAACCAAAACTTGGCAGTCTTGATCTTTTCTCTGTAGAGGCTCAAGGAAAAAAGTGCAACTGAGGTGTGTTTGATTCCCCTGTCTGCACTGGAGAAGGGAGCAGTATTTCCATGTCATTTCAGAAGACAGATATGTATTTTCTTCAGGAACTAATGGGGAAAGCATAGCAGAACAGAAATAGCTCTTTTGCAGCTGTTGTATTTTTTTCTTATTCCCTTGAAACACAAGACTTAATATCAATTCCAAAATTTTGGTTAGTGTCAGGTAGCTAGCGTACTAACTAGGGACTCCTTTTAATAGCTGAATAATAAAATGTCCCCTTTCTTTTTGAGTCTACTCAAAATTTCTTGATTATTTCTAACTAGAATGAGAGGTGATACCAGACTAAGTTTTCCTATCAAAGGATTGTTGCACCTTTGTTAGTCACCAGTGACAAGCTTACCTGAATCTCCCAAACCTTGAAATCTTCAGTCACTTGTCAGCTTCTGTGTTACCATGAGGCTATAAAGCAGTAGGTCCTTCAGGTAAGCTTTCTGATTGTTTTGTAAAAGTGAACTAGATGACTCTTTGTAGTGATGGGGATTTAATGTTTATCGTGTGTAAAGCCTGAATTTTTCCTAGTGAATATACATGTAAAGCAGTGCTCAATGCTTTCCTTTTTGTTGTTTTCATCAGATCACCTCTCTTTCTGAATAGTAGGTGATACTTACCTGTGAAATCAAGTGTTCCCGCAAACCCAGCTTCTCCTGTAATTTGGGAAACTAATATGGAAACTCAATGGATTTGCATTTTTTTGTTTTGTTTTCTAAGGCTGCTTTATGCTTGACTCATAAATAAAAATTCATTTACATGCTATACTGTTAAATTAGTCTTTGAAAAGAACAGAAAAATAAGTGCAGAAAAATGCTTTATGGTATTGCATATCTTGAAGCTATTTTGTCTGAACAATACAGTACTCCCATACGTCCCCATTTTTCAGATACCTTGCCTTTTGTTGCATAAGGCATAATGCTGAGTAAGACTTAATACTGAGAAGGGCAAAGAGATTGGTAGGTAGGAACTGAAGATCCAATTAGAATGACTTTTTTGCCACTCCTATTATCATGTGAGGAATATGACAGCCTTTTTTAGCTTAAAGGGAGATGCCTCTTGGAAATCTTTATTGCACCTCCCTTCAACTAAGCTGAAAGAAAGTTGGAACCAAAAAGTAATGGATGAACCCTATCTGTTAAAAGGAGGAGGCTTCTACTTAAACTTATGAAGGTTTATTAATAGACAGTGGACTGATACTGCTCAGTTCTTCAGAACCAAGGAGAACTTTTATTCAATTTGTCAATCAAGACTAGATCTACAAATAGTTTTAAGTGTGTGCACAGGAAGGCTATACAGTTGACAAGTAGTTTCAAGGTGGTGTTTTAAAAATCAATGCCACATCAAGCCATGTATATGTTCTCCCACATCCACGTTGTGTGCCTTCTGCTAAAGTACATCTGTGTTTCAGTCTTCTTCATAGGCATAGCTAGGATAGCAATAACAATGCAGCAAGGTTAGGTAGGTATTACAGTCTTTGCTGAAGACCTTGATTAAACCTGTTGGCTACTCCAAGGCAGCCCTCTTAATTGCTGTAGTTGCACCATTGTCAGCATCTGCTTGGCTGGATAAGAGCATATCTGCATGAGCTGTAACTTTATTTTAGTTATTGTCCTGAAGTATTCTTGAACAGTCAGATCATTGGAAAAATAGCTCTTCTACTTGTTTTCAAAGCCCCCAGTACAGGGACTTCTTGGTAATAGGCATGTTTATGGAAAAGCATATATTTGCTAATAATAGAAAGCGTATAGCAGAAATCCTAACCTGATTTACTAGCTTCAAGCAAATAGTTTCCGTAAAATGTTGTATATAAACGTACTTTACTGGGGACTTTGAAGTTGGCATGTGATTCATTCATATCCATGTATAACTTGTGGGGGTTTTTTGTATGGTACAAATGTCAATCTGTTAGATTCTTTCTTCTGCTTATGAGTTGACCTGTTTAATTTCAGTAGCAGACATATGAACAGAATCATGTGATTCTAGGGTATGTATGTCTGTTTATAGCAAATCAATTCCAATCGGAAAGCAACAGAAGTTCACATCATAATGACAAGAGAAAGGTGAAGCTATACTAAGTCTAACCAAAAGTCTGCCGGGAATAAATACCCCATAAAATGTACACAGGATTCCAGAAACTCATGATGCTCTTTCAAAGGAGAGCCTTGGAAGGAAGGGATGTGAGAGTGTGGAGAGACTGCTCAGAATCAAGCAATGGTTTATGGGGGAGGTCAAACTGTGCTTAGCTGTCAGAGCTCATCACTTCATCCTGCTATGCAAAGTGCTAATAGAGTTTGCACTTGCTGGGATAAAAATTGCACTGTTTCTTTTGAAGGAACATAGGAAAGCATCAGATCCAGTGAAAGTGAGCCTCACAAGATGCATATGACTTATCCTGATTATAAATAAAATACAACTAGAAGATAATGCTTTGTGATCCAAAGATCACAAAGAGGAAAGATCATACTGGAGGGACTCAGATGGATGGTCTCAAAGAGTAAGCGTAGCCTATTGAGTTGAATCTACCTACATTGTCTATTTGACTGATGCAAATAGGGCAAAGAGAAAGTTTAGGAAGACTTGTGTCACTAGACCTAAGTTAGCCTTCTGTGATTAGTATCTTCCTCCATCTCTTCTGGGAAATCTCGAACAGGTAACACACTGCAACCAAGAAAGGGAGATGACTGGTAAACCTCACTAACATAGGCAGCCTCCACTACTGCTACTTAGGTCATCAAAACTCATAAAGGGTTTTCAGCAGGGCCTCTGGCAGACAACGGATAACAAACACCTTTCCTTCAGAAACAGTTATTTCTTCATGATGTCCTAGAGCTACATTTCTTACCTTGCTAGCATTAATGTTGTACGCTGCCATTGCAAAGCAGCAGCTTTGAAAGTAAATGGGCAAGAAGCCCAGTTAAGGCAAAAAGAAAGGAAGACTGTGTCATTGTAATACACACTGAATTGCCTGATTTGGAGGGATGGAGGTCCTACTTGCTTTGTATCCAGTAGTCAGGGTACAGAAACAAAATCTCCCATGTATAAAGAACACTTGGCTATAATGAATGTGAATTAATGCATATACTGATAGTTGGAGAATTTCCTGAGAAGAAAACTAATTATCTAAAATCTTTCAAGCAAACCATGAAATGAAATACAGCAAATGGCCAGCCCTGTGGGAATTTCTTTTGACCCTTTAGGTAAAACCTAGTGTCCATTATTTCTGTGTCAACTTATACACCTGCACTGCATTATAAGTTTAAAATAATTTTCAATATTTCTCTGAACACGTTTCTTATTTTTATAGTTTTGTTCATAGTGTACGTTCTGAGTATGATGAAGTAAAGACAGATAAGTAGAGAGAACTCTGTTTTCGTGAGTTGTCTCCACAAACTATTATTAAAAAAAAAAATGCTTAACAGTGCTGCTTTTAATCTTTTTTTCATTAAGTCTCCCCCGCCGTGCCCCGCCCCCCCGGCATTATATATTTACATCACATCTTAAAATAAAATCTGCATAGTAAGAGGGGTTTCTTGGATATGTTTTACTGCTGAGGATTGAGAGTTTAGTCACTTTTAAGACTTTGAAAGCATTTGAGTTTATGAGATGTAAATAATGTTAGTGTTTTCCCACCCACTATTTAAATAGGTTTAACCACCACACCATCAAAACTGCAGCTACTATGGCATTTAATGTTGAGGCTTCACAGAAGATAAGACTTATTTTCAGTTCTCATAAACTAGCTTTTATTTATCATCTGATTCTGCATCTCCAGGGAAGTCTGTAGGGAGTTTGGTTCCCTAAATAAAGAAAACATGGGTTTTGAGGTTTTTCATATGTTAAACTAGATTCTCTAGTTGTCATAGTTAGTGTAGAACCTCACAGGTCTTGTCACCTCACAGGAGTTATTAACTTAAACCAAAGGACAGAGGTGAAGATGATGATGCGTCTTATTTCTATCCTTTTTAACATCATAAATGAAGCAAGACTTCTTTGAGATGGGAAAGACAACATTTAATTGACACGAGGCTGGAACATTCATATCAATTGCTAGCTGTTAGTCTCAGTAATTAACGGTTAACCAGATCTAAAATCTGCATGACTTAGAAACCCTGTTTGAAAAGCATGAAAAAATTTGGAGCACTCTCAAAGTTTGAAGGCACAGAAACCAAACCAGTAACCTTTTCGTAATGGTAGTGTAATTCATTTGCAAAATACTACTATTTCTGCATTTCCTTTATGCTTATTTAGGAAGTATGTTTGCTAGTTTGTTTTTTATCCTTTTATCCATGGCTGGGTAGAATTTGAAGTGTAATTCAATATGCTTAAAAAAGCAAAACAATCATATATAGCTATACTCCTCTGCAAAATCAACAACTTCCTAGAAAACAACAACAGAATTGATGCTGGCATTTGCTTTCTTCTCCAAGTGTCATGAAATTCAATAATATACACCCTGAGAAATCATGTAGGAATATATATTGGGGGGAAATAGCAGAATAAACAGTTTCTAAGAGGCATTAAGGACAGACCCACAAAAAAGGCCTAATTGAGATGGGAACGTAAGTGTCCTCTGAACACAATAGCTACAACAGCTTTTGACGGCCAGCTAGTATGTCCAAACTCTAGCAAGCCATTAGCTGAAAGAACAAACACATGCATTTTTAATGTACCTCATCTGGATCCTTCACGTTCTGGCCAGTGTTTCTGCCTCCCTGAAAATAGCTTATGAAGCTATTATGGCATTTCGTTTAAGAACATAATTTCTGCTTGGAGAGAAGCCTCTGAATAGATCATGAATGTTGTTCAGGCCTTTTTAAGAGGTTGCAGGTAATGGAAGAAGTCCAAAGTGGGAACTTCTAAAAGTATGCAGATAACTCTGCATGAGTGTTGCCTTGGAAAGTCTTTCATGACTCAGTTTGCAGCTGTGTACATTGTGTTTATTTTTCCTGAATGCCTTTGTCATTGACATAATGTTATTTTAGTGTACTTTGCAATGGGGGGGTGGGTGTGTGTGTGTGGAAGAAGTGCAACCATCTTTTTACCATCTCTGAACATCTTTAGAAATGAGAAAATAGTAATCTCTGAATATATTCACAGTAGTATGACAAAATCCCAACCCTGCTGAAGTAAACAGAAATTTATAAAGATTACAATAGTATCAGGATTTGACTTTTAATTATCAGTACTTACAGTATGTTCGCACAATGCTCTCCCGGTATAGATTAGTAATTGCTTGCTGCCTTGAAAGTCTTTGTTCAATTATATCTAGGAGAGAAAAGTTCCCTAGAGCAACTGATATGCAATGATCTCTTATAGAAGCTAACCAGTGTTGCCAATGATTTCACTTATGCTATCAGGTCAGACTTTTAAAAGGGATCAAAACCCAGTGTGATAATCATGTTAATATTTGGTGTTGAGATGGAGCTGAATGTATCTGAGAATCCTGGCCTGGGTTTGAGTTGCAAACTGTCTTGTAAATTGTATAGGTGAGAAAACTACCAAGTGAGATGAATGAGCTTTGGAAACTAATGAAACTAACATTCAGTAAGAAGCAAAAGTATCTGTACTGCCCAATTAAAAGTTTTTACTTTGAAGTGATCTTTTTCCAAGTGAAGTTAATCTCAAAACCACTGAAAGACTCTTCACAAGTGAGAACATTCTCTATGTATAGCATTCAGTTTAATAGAATCATAGAATCGTTTAGGTTGGAAAAGACCTTTAAGATCATCCAGTCCAACCATTAATAATAATAATATTCTTATAAAGGCAAGAGACATGAAATCCCACCCTGATAAAGTGAAAGGGAATCCCTTAAATGTTTTGTAAGAAACTGGGATTTTTTGCTTTAAGTCTTCAGCTTGCACTTTTTGAAAAGCAGAGGGCACTGAGTGTTTGCGTGTTTGGGTTTTTTTTTTGGTTTTTTTTAAGGCTTTTATTCACTAGAATGTGAAAGAGAAGGAGAAATCAAACTTGCCTGAAAGACAAAATATAAATTGCTTTTGATCTATTCCAATTTCTTTTCCAGGAAATTGAATGCTGATTTTAAAAATGTGGAATCAATGAAACCTAGACATATGTGGATACCTGTATGTTCACTCAGATGACTCGAGTGGTTACTCGGGTGTTAAATGAAAAGGAGAACATAAAATATTCCAGGCTGGAAGGTTAAAATATTAATGAATCATGAGTTTCAACATCATGAGAGCTCTAAAAATATCTAGATGTTTTATTCAGGTTCTGTTAAAAGGATTTTAGGTGGAAAGTCACTTTCTTTCTTGCCTTTGGTGCTCTCAAAGTAACTATAGACATATATGTAATCATATACCATCTTCACAAAGCAACGTTATACTCTAACCAATAAAGAGTTTCTGCTTCATGTTCCTGTTCCAAATAAGGTCTTCTGTTTTGGAGATGTGACTAACTGTGGAGACTTCCACAGTATAAAGGGTATTGGGATATGATGAGTTGGACATCTAGTGTTGAAACTTTTGTTATTACTTTGGGTTCTGTTTTTGTGCAAGAAGCACAGTAGTTGTGAGGGAACAGAGGAGTAATGCCAAGGATCTCTGATGGAAAGAGTTGACAGCCTCTGCAGACTTATACTGAATATGAATTCACGAGCCCACTGCAGATGAGAAGGTGCATTCAGTTGGATTATAAATAGACTGTAGTTAGCTTTGAAATGCATCCATTTTATTCTGAGCTTCCAGCAAATTCCTACAGATATGCAGCTCCAGTGAGAGCTCTAAAGTTGGTAATAAAGAGAAAATGACAGGGGTTTTATTTGGAGTCTTCTGACAGCTGTGGAAGAAAAAGAAATCCATACATTGTTGTGGCTTTTTTTTTTTTTTCCTACAAACAGTGAAGGAATAAATAAAACTTTCTGTTCTCAGGTATCAAGTCCTTGTTCCGAGAGAAATGTGGTCTGTGTGACTGGAAATGTATATGGTTCTCGAACCCTTTTCTTCACGGTGTCCTTTCGTACGCTCAGGTGCAGTAATCCCATGTGATCTCCGGAAGTAGCCAGGTGTTCTTCTTTTCTTGAGTCTCATGGAAATGGGACAGCAAGACCTGTGCTTTTGCTTTTGCCGGCAGAGCGGAAGATATAGGCCCACAAGCTGGTACTCACTTGAACACACTGTTCAGTCCAGGGCTTTTCATGATGCCAGCAGTAAAGGCAGTACTATGTGCCACCCAGTGAATTAATAAGCTTTGTCTTGTAGAGGGTGAGTAGGGTGAATTGAATCCAAGGCTGTGCTCTGTGCTAGGTGCAGCAGAAGCAGTGTACTGTCCTGAAGGGTGTATAGCAGCAAGCATGTTACTCCTTGCATATTAAAGAATAATTCTTTATCTCCCCTGGCTACCACCTGAAGCAGAACTACATTTCTTCAGCCTCTTTTTGAGTATATATTTTAGCGACTGAATGGACAGCATGTTCTTCTAACACACAGCTCAAACATGTGGGAAGTTTTGAATTCAGATGGTCATTTTTGGCTTTTTAGAATGTGACTGAAACAGGCAATCTCTGTCCCATCACCAAACATGAAAAAGGTAATATGTGTGTTCTGCTGCTAAGCAAAATCAGAGCACAGTCCTGTAGGTTCTCCAAGTAATTTGATGTTGCATCAGGAGACAGATGGCAATAATAGACCAGCAGAGAGCTGAGCATCTTCAGCTTGCGTCAGGAGCATGTTGGTCTCTTAACTGTCACCAGTTTTGGAACTTATCTAACCATAAACTGTTCCTAGAGGGGACATAAGGGTAAAAGGCAATACAATTATTCTCTTTACATGGAGCGCAGAGGCCTTCAGCATACTGCCTTGCAAAACTTATTTTCTGCACAAGAGCTATGACGGCTTTCCCAAACAGCCATATATGAGTGCTTGCACATTCTGGAATTCATCTTTGCGCAGGTAAGAGATAAAATGAACACAGTTTGGTATTGCAGATAGTTTGCCAATGGAACGGAGAAGGGATCAGTTTGTGCAAATCTGGTAACCAGCCTAGGCCTTTCAGCTACTGCAGAGGACCTCCAGGCAGTAGGTGAGCTGGTGTATTCCTAGGTTGACACTTCCTGACAAACTCTTGTTCTTGTGAGCTTTCTGCAATGCTGATGTAGTCACTTAGGCATAAAGTAAAAACAGACACATCCTTAATCTGTGGAAAGGAGAGGCTAGTGCTGTTCCTCCTAAGAATTTAGATACTGTGTAACTGAAGCCAGGAGAGCTATTTGCTCCTTGATAAGATCCTTTATTATCACTTCTGTGCTGCTACTGGATTTCCATCATAAAATAACTAGATAAACTATTTAATTTGCTGCACAAACCTTAAATTTTATAGCCATGTAAGTACTTTTTGATGGAATTCTCAATCATAGTGCTGCATTCATGTTAGCTTTTGGGTTTAAAGGCACTTTTATTATTCCTAATTCCTAAGAGCCCAATTAAGAGCTTGTCTTGGCAGGCTTCAGTTGCAACCCTATTTGCTAAGACATTCTGGGGCTGAGCCTGCCAGTCTTTGTATGGCCCATATTTTTCATGGCAAGTGACTGCCCTCTATCTTCTCTTGAGTTGTACATGTGTATCTCATTACTAGAAAGTGAACCAGGCCCTTCAAAAGCCACTGCTGCATTTGATGGTGGTGTTACAAATTATGAGACCTGTTAGATCACTTCGCACTGTCCAGATTGGATAGAATATTTAGGCAGAGCCAGGATTTAGCAGGGCAGAAAGAATTCTTATGTTTCCTGTTATGTGTCCCTAATCAGCAACAAGGAACTATCATCATGTATATGGCTGCCACTCCAGCAGAAATGTTTGGGTTGGTCCCAGATTTTGATCTACATCCAACAGATTATTCTTGTTGTTGCTGGTTTTGTTTGTAGTAGCTTTTGCTGCAAGTGTCTGAAAGATGTGACAGTAATTAAATAAAACCAGCGTCATAATTGGAAAGGACTTTAAATGCTGGATGGCTTTTGGCCCTCTTATAAATTACTTGGTGTTCATAGATTCTTTTTAGTTTGTCCAAAACAAACTGTGAAATTTGCAGTTCTCTGGGTCGTAAAATCCCACATTGCTATATAAATCCAATTATTAGACTTGTTAGAAGCAAACTAACATGAAATATTACAAATCTAATACTGAACAAAACCTAGCAATAATCATCTCTGTTCTTTCACCTCTCACCACATTCTGAGCATTTTTCTTACTGTTTCTCAAGCTTCCAGGCACCATTTTCTTCCAAGAAGTCAGATCTCCATTCTCTCTGGGTGTTTATCAGTCTCTGTTCCGGTGCTTGTGTCTCTGCTTGTCTAATTCATAACAGATACTAGTGCTGAGATTTTCTTTTTTTTTTTAAGGCAACTGCAATCATTGTATTTGATGAAATGTTTTGGGGCAATATCAACTCTTTCATGCTAAAGCAAGAATATTGTGTTCAGTTTTCTTATCGCAAAACACTGAGAACAAAAATGTACTATTGTTGCAAAATATTCTGCCAGTCTGTACACAAGGTCATATTATCTTGAGAGCATGCTTCTTGTGATTATTTTCCAGAATTAATAACCATTTCCTTTTACATACTCATTTTTCCAGTGTCACTGTTCTAATGCCATTGTGCTGCTGCTGAGAGTACTGCACATTTACATAACAGCCTCCCTTGTTGAGTTTACTTTGCTGAAGTTGGACAAAAACTATTTTTTATATGTAAATTGAGCACATTTGGTCATTGAGATACAATAAGCATAGAGCGTAATGATACCACTTCTATAGCCACATTTCAAAGTACAAGTACACTTCATCTTTTTGACCCCTTTGTTCTACTGCTGGAAATAGATGTTAGCTGCTGAATGAGCTTCCATAATGTCACATGCAAAGTTTTTAAATCAAGGACCCAAGAATCTTATTCCATTGAACAAAAATAATAACAATTCTGCAGGAAGACTGAAGCTTTAAGATTCTTTTTTTTAGCTTTTGCAATAATTAATTGCAGTGGGCATCAAAGAATTTCTGCTTTGCAGTGTGCAAGGAACTCTTAGCTGTCACTCAAAGCAAGTACTGAATCATATAGCTACATTGCAATAGCTGACATACAATGTTGATGGACGTTTTCTCTGTCAAAATATGTTTGCTTAGCTTCAGATAAACCTCCCCTTCTACTAGGAAAAAAAATTATTTTATTTTGGGGACCTTTGTTTGGTAGCATGCACAGCAAGACATTTGAAAGGAAGCAGATGTCTAGGGTAGGATGGAGAATTAACAATTCTGGTAGTGACACTTCTTACTAGGATCTTGGGGCTCATACTCATGAACCTTAGACACTTTCCATATCATTCAAATACTGGATGGTGCAAAATCCAATTGCTCTCACTACTTGTAGTATTTCTCTTCTCAGTGTGTGGCTTATGAAAAATATTTTGCATTTTTCATAATTTCCTCCCCCCACATGCATTTGCTTTTTGCTTGTACAAATGAAGACAATAGTTGACTCTACTCAGCCTAACACTGTTGTTTGCCTTTTCTAACAAAAAATCTCTTATCAAACATGTAGAGAAACTTCAGAAAGGACTTTGTAAGACTAGGAAAAAAAAAAAAACACCACCCAAACAAAACCCCAAACAAAAACACACCCTGCCCCCAAAACCCCAAGCAAGATAAAACCAAAAAACCACCCAATACTGTAAGCATGGAGTAACTTGTTTTAAGATGCTACATAAGAAATAGAATTTAAGGCTGACTTATAGATGCGTGACTCTAATAGCATCTATTGTATTATTTGTCTGTTATGTGTATGTATATATGCATATTCCTTAGGTATGTACTATACTGAGTTTTACTTCAGTGGTATTAATTCTCAAAATACCTCTAAAACTGAAAGACATATCTTTGAAGAGGTTTTTGTTCATTATTTTCCTCCTTTGCTCAAGAAAACTTCTGCACCCAGTCCAGCTCCCACCCAAGAAAGTGAAATATGCAAGGCTTATATGCATTTTTAGGTTATAGTTCCTCTTCTGTCCTGTTTTCCTTCTTTTAAAGATGGCACACTGAGGTGCAGGGAAAGGTTAAGCTGTTGGTCAATGTCATGGTTTAGCCCCAGCCAGCAGCTCAGCACCACACAGCCGCTCGCTCACTCCCCCTGCCCCGATTGGATGGGATGGGGGAGAGAATTGGAGGAGTAAGAGTGAGAAACACTCCTGGGTTGAGATAAGAACAGTTTAATAATTGAAATAAAGTGAAATAGTAATGATAATAATAACAATATAATAATGATGATAATACTAATATACAAAGCAAGCTGAAAAGTCCTTCATTAGCATAAGCAGGACTTAGCAACAACTAAACCATCAGTGTGTTATCACCATTATTCTCCTACTAAATCCAAAACACAGCACTATGCCTACTACTAGGAAGAAAATTAACTCTATCCCAGCTGCAACCAGGACAGTCAACAAGGAAAAACACATAGTTACACTGTGCTGAATTTTTCATGGTAATGTTGCATGATTTGACCAAGCAGTTATCCATTGGGTAGTCTAGGTATTGTCAGCAGCCTTTGATACAAGGGCTATAATCTGGGGGTTGGATTTCCACCCCCTGCCCCTCTACCTCTAGTCAGTGACCCAAACATTCCCCCCAGAATGTTGTTTATTCTTTCTTTGGCCTGGGCAAAGTGTAACAGCTTCAGCAGGAAGCTGAAGCCCTCCCAAAGTACTTGATGATATGAATTCTTAAGTTCTCATATGCTTATCTACTCACAAGCGTGCTTATCTCTAAAAGTATAAGTTGCTTAAAGTGAGATTTCCTTTCAAGAAGGCTATTTCTGTAATTTGTCCATTTCGTACTGTTGTTAATTTTCATCATCTGTTCTCTGCCTTTGCCTCATAACCTATTGCTTTTCCTATCATTACTATGACTAGCCCAGGAAGGCATGTCTTCCCTGATTTCTTTTACAGGGTTCATGAGTTTGTGAAGACTGAGAAAGTGAAAATACAAAGCAAGCAAGGGAATTTATCTGATGGGATTCATGTGTGAGAAAAAAGCTAGGTGGTCCAATCAGTTCACTAGCTATTGCTTGTGCTCTAGTGTCAGAGGATAATTTTATTGCCCATTGTATTAATGTACAATTAACTTGACTGTACTTATTTAAAAAAATAAAAAAGATATTTTTAACCTACAATGCTTGTATATAATAATTATTGAGTTGTCTGAGACTATAACAGGAATGCCTGACCAAAGTGGTAAGGATGTGTTCAGGGTTGTTCTTTATATTTTTAAATAATAGACACAAAAAGGAAAAATGAGGAGCAGTATCAATATCTGGAAAAAGTATAATTCTACAATTATGTAGCTAGATAATTATTCTGCACTGGTTCTTGGAAGAGAAACTTGGTGGTCGAAGGAACTTGTCTGTAAAATTTATAAGCTGGACCATCGTGTTTTGTGTGGGTAGAATGTGGGACATGTTTTACTTCAAAATGACTGGAATATTCTGAAGGCCATTTATCAATTTTAGCAAAATGGATATTTTGGCCTAAGGGGATGGCATGTAAGCAGCTCAGTCTGAGGTGTCTGAAGTCCTTACTACTAAACCTAAGAAATCCTGAGTAGGCATGTGGCAAAAAGCCTCTAGAACAGGTTTTTGTCTGCCCTCTTGGTAGTTGCTATTGAGTCTTCATTTCCAGAAGACAGTCTGTGCTCCTGTCTCGCTTGTGAAGTGGCCAGTACAGCATTAATCTCCTTTGTGCTCTACCACAGACCTGAGAAATATGCCCGCCTGTGGACTAATTTGGGCACAAGCACTAAATCGGGGTACTGACTGGGTTAAAGTCCAGGACTCAGGGTTCAGGTCACACTCTCAACCTACATGTCATTGCAATTAGCCCAGAAATATGGATGATGCTGCTGCTGCCAGAGAGCTCAGCTAGACTTCCTTACACATCTCAGCCAGAAAAGGCTGGTAGTTAGGAGGAGGAACTAATTTATGTTGGGAACCAAATTTTTGTGTGCAGTCACTACAGAAGAGTAATGCAAAAGCCTTCCCTCTCTCCACCTCCCACTGTGCTTTCTGTGAAGTTAAGAGCAATAAAACATTTTAAAGCTGTCCTCAGACACCCTCATTTGCCTCGCAAAGCTTTTATTGGTGAGTATCTGCTGGCTGATACTGTAGTTTTGCAGGCTGAGTTCAGTGTACCATAGTAGACTGAAGAGCATCTTGCATATATGATATATCACCTTGATACTAGTCAGCCTGTCTCATAAGCTAAAGTGTTTTACGGGTTGATTTCATAGTTCATTAAAAGACTTGCATTTTCCTCCAACAGCTGAGTGCCAAATGAAAATACCACTGGGTTGCAGAGACTATGCTACTAAGTAATTCTAGCCTAACTGGCCATGCCTCTAGTAAACGGTAAAATCATTAACTGTGACAGCACCATTATTAATAACATCTTATTCATCTCATATCCATGTTCCTTGACTTCAGCTGCTTTTTCTTATGCATATTATTTAACACTATTTTAAATTATTCCCTAAAAAAGAAAAGGGAATAGATTTAATTTGTCTCCTTATAAAAAGCTCTGATGCCTTGTCTTCAAACAATTATGTCCTCAAAATTGAGACAGAAAATAAAACTGAATTATTCACTTATTTCCAAAAGGCATTCTTATGCAAGGGTTGAATTACCTTGATTAACATCGCAATTTACCACACATTTCAAAAAGTGTTGCTAGCATTTTTAGCTCAAAACAGACTTAGATACCTTAGAATTTCCTACTATATTCCATCAACACTGTTCAGACTGCAAATGCTATTTAATTTTTGCAGGTGCAATAAGATTTCATTTTAAACAGGTTTTGGTAATAACTACGTTAATCAATGAAGTGATACAGTGTTAAAGCTGTGTTTATTCTTTTCATTTGTTTTATCAACACTTCCTTGGCTCACCCCTTTAAAATGCATCTTCATTTAAGTAGTGTGATTCTCATGAGGTAAATATCCTTTCCTGCTATTCCCTGGAATTGTTTAGGGGCAAACTCAAATGGTGTAGGCAAAATGTTGGCCTCATGATGTTAACTAAGAGCAGTCAAAGGAAAAAAAACTGAAAATACAAGTAACAATCTAAAGCAGGCCTTTAGCTTTGTTTTTGAGTAAGAATAAGGGGGTTTGGTTTTTTGCAAGGAAGAAAACAAGATAAAAGTCTTATAAAATGGCTTCCAGAGATCATAAAAATAAGTGTTGCTGGTATAAAATTATAGATTTAAATAGCAGAGATTTTTTTCCTGTTTTTTACCAGTTCCACTTCTCCATATAGTGCTTATAAAAGATTAACCAAGAGCATGATTACAATGTTTGCCAGGGACCGTGAGTGTAGTAAGTGCTGTTGCGGTGTCAGTCTACAATGTGCTAACAGTTTTGGAAATTTCTTCCACAGATATGAACGATCTGTGTGCCCATTTTCAAGAACAAGTCTTTGTCCCTGGAGGTTGTTCAAGGCACACAAGTTATAATATGGCTCCGAGTCCAGCGACGGTTTCTTACACATTCTTGGAGAGTAGTTTGTTGTGTCCTAAGGTTACTATCCTTTCTGAACTTCTCCCTTTTACGCTAAACAAATGAGTTTGACGAAAGCAGGTAAGCATGAACTGATGAAAATGGTACCAGTGAGTTAGAATATAACAACAGAAAGAGCTGCAGCAATCCCCCTGCCCCTGCCCCCCACATTCCCCTCAAAAAAAAAAAAGGAAAGGGGAAAAAAAACCCCACCCACCACACACAACCAACCTGCTAACCAAACAAAAACTCACTCAACAGCAGATAGAAGCTAGGGCAAGTCAAATGTTTGTTATGAGGTTTAAAAGGAGAAAAAGAAAGAAGCAGACACACCTGAAGTCTTATTTGCTGTTTTGGTTTTTGCGAGAGTATAGAAATGTCTCTGTATTACAAACGTACACACAAACTATCGTAACTCTCTCCTCTAGTCTTTCTTAGTTCGTCACTCATTTTAAAGAGGTAGCAGTCCTTCCAATGTGTATGTGACTGTCCTTATACAAATGAGTTACCGCACTAATCTGGCAGGTAGGTAGATTTAGTGCAGTAGGGGCTGGGGTGGCTTTTGGAACCATGGACAGTAGCGCTTCACTCGCCATTGAGTCATGTCTGTAGGAGCGTGGGCAGCAGTAATGATTAGGAGCTAAAACAAGCCACTTGATCCTTTGCTCGATCCCTTAGCATCGGTTTGTGTAATAATTGCTACTCTGCAAACTTTCATAGGGGCAAAAAGGTGAGATTGACACAACAGTGCTGACTATTGCCGGATCCTAGGTTTTGAAATCGAGCCCGTTAGAAAGCTGGAGATAAAGAAGGAAACAGCAGATATCATTTATCACAGTCATTTATCTTCTTTTTAGGGAAACATTTGACAACATGCTATACAGCAGGTTGATCTCTGAATAGTGTACTGTGTTTTCCCCAGAAAATCTCATGACAACCAATTAAATGATTTCTGCACGGATTGAAAGTTGGCTTAAGGTAGGAGTTGAAACACATTTCCTAAATGGTTTAATGTAAAAGTAGGGATGAGGCACTGAAACATGTAGATTGCCATAGAAGAGTTGTTATATTAGCAGTAGGGTAACTTCAGTCTTATTATTTGTCAATGTTTACATTTTTATGACCAGATTGTGTGAAGCAGAGCTCCAATAAATGTGTTAAGGCTGGATACAGAAGTGTGCATTTAGTTCCTGTAGTGCTTTTAAGATTAAACAATTTTTTATGAAGTGCAAGACCCAGCCTGGCAGGGACAGCAGCCTGGTGCTTGTGGTAGTAGCAAGAGCCAGCACTCTGGTGAGATGTGAAAGAGAAGCCAGAATGAAGGCAGCATCCAACCAGGACATCATAAGAGAAAAATAAAATAGTGAAGTTCCATAACTTTTATTGTTTAGGACAGAAAATAAGACAAATGGAGATCTTGTAGAGATGAGAATCATTCTGTAAGTAACTGATGGACATGCATAGCTGCAATGGTAATAATGGTCAAATAGCTGAAAATTATGAGTAATGCACTGTTTCTTAGACGTTCTTGGACCATTTTTTGTTTCTTCCTACCATTGCATATAATGAATTTGATTTTTTCCAGATTAGACATGAAAATGTGTTTTAAAAGTAACTAGGAACAGTACTGCTACTGGCATACTCAAAAATCTAGGTCGAATCAGAGACTTTTAGGTTCGTGTTTATCTTTAAATGCTCTGTATTGAAATATGTAGGTTTTTTGACAGAGTAGGAAACACGTTCTCGTGGCACCTTTTCATAGACTGGAAGTGTCTTATGCAATTCCCAGTGGCTTCAGTGTATGCTGGATCAGGCTCACAGTGAATAAACTTGGAAAAGGATCTATAAAAGCAGTCAAATACATTTCTGTGCTTTTTAAAAAGGAAAAAAAAGTATTTTTAGAAAAAGCTTTTCTGTATATTTCTGAATTAATTTTCTTGTTTAAGCCTCTCGGGTTTTTGCTGTGTTGTGGGTTTGGTGTGGTGTGGGTTTTTCTTTGTGTGTGGGTTTTTTTTTTTAATACTTTGGTAATATCAGGCTTTAATATACATTTATTTTAGTAAACAACTTAAAATCCCTCCCAGAATTGCTCCTTTGACCTATTTTTATCATATAGTGTGCTATTCCCACTTGAATTCATCTGATTTTACTAATAAATTGAATATTACAAAACAAAAATAGGTTTTTATAGTGCCATCCTGATTCATTAAACTGCATCTCATAGTTCAATGTCAATACAGAAAGCTTAAAGCTGTTCCTGGGGTTGTTCTGTCTTTTCACATGTTCTTAAAATAGTCTATCTGCACTTAAGAGGTTTTCTTCTAGAGCTCAGCCTGAGCTACCTGCCTAGGAGATAAACTACATTTCCTTAGGCTTAAAGTCAGTTTCTGATAGACCGTAGCCAGACCTCATTTCTTATAATTTTTTCAACTTAATTTTTCCTAATGTTTCTCCATATCATGATTTTTCTCATTAACTCCTCTCCTAATGGTACCACACCACCTGAGGTGCTTCGACACTTCATTTCTACTTGGGCTGTGTATTCTGGTTCAATGATGCAGGTTGATTCCCATTCATCACTAGCACAGTATTATGCCTTCCTGAATAAATCCTCTACTTTCCTAATGTACCAAATTACTGAAACCAATTTTGGCTGCCTCTTCATGTTTCTTAGACTGATCAGTGACTGTTGAAACCTCTCTTTAGCTTTACAGAGCAGCAGACCTCACTGCCTGTCTTTTTTATACAGGCAAACTAGACTGAAAGGGAGCAACCCAGGTGCCTACACAGGGGCATCAGAAGAATACACAACATGGTATCTAAGACCTTAGCAGGGGCTGGGCAGGTAGGATATGGGACTAATGGGACACACTTTGGAGCAGCAGCTGGAGAACACACAGGATACTTTAAAGCACTAGATACCTGGTTTTAGGCTCCCAAAACACTACCAGAATTCCTGCTCTGAAAGAAATTGTTATTGCAAAAAAAAAAGTACTCAGTCAAAAATATGCACTTGGGGTTTTGTTTGTTTGTTTTAATTCAGTGATTTTAAGGGTCATAGTTACAATGGCTTTTCTAATTACAATGTGTAAAGTTGCCAAAATGTGTATTTGCATGTGGTCAGGTCTTCTGAAAATCACAAGAAATATTTGAATAAGTATGGCCAAGGTGAAGAAATTAAGACACAGGGTGACTGCAGAGAGTCCATTTGTTCTAGCAAACAAGGAAGAAAAACTTCTAAAGGCAGTAACTGTTCCTGAATATCCTGTGATATGCTATGGTCCTGCACTGGAGGGGGTGGGCAAAAATGGTTACTAAAATACAAGTACACACACACACTTTAAGCCTTACTTCCCCACCCGCCCCTTTACAGTTCCTTCAGCCTGAGTAGTAAAATAGCACTGAACCATCATAGAGAATTTAATTTTCTGGTCTTTGTACTGCTGGACTATATTAACTTCCTGACAGTGCCAGAACACAGCCACTTTGAAATTTCAGGTTTAATTTTCTTAAAATCGTGAAAGTATTTTTTGGTAGAAACCAGACTTTTGGAGGATCTTTTTTTTTTCCCTTACGGAAGATCCTCATCTTGAACGGGGAGGGGTGGGGGAATGAATAGCCACTTCTATTAATGTTGGAAATAAAATAAGGATGAAGTATAATTTTCTTTCAGTGAAGAAATGAAAATGAGAAGGGATGCTTAAACAGTGCTAATGAAGGACTCAGTTATGAAGAAGGTGCAGAACTCAAAGAGCACCCAGGAAATTGCTGCTTATTCATATTGTGGTGAAACACATTTGGTCCTATTGGGTAAAATTTTTTCATGAGCCAAAGATGACATTATTTCAGCTATTGCATCACCTTGACTCCCACACACAGCTGCGCTGATACTTGGGTTTGGGCATGCAGGAATAAGCAGCACTGTGGCAAATATCTCCTCTTCACCCAGAACGGTTAGAAAGGGGAATGGCAGAACCTGGTGTATCTCAGGAATACAAGGAAAATAAGTAGGAAAAGAGTCCTTGAAGGCTCTGGTGCACAGTGCCTTCCTTGTTCAAGGCTTTGCTTAAGAGCACAGTCTACCCTTATGTGTTGTTTCATCTGCTCTGTTCAATGGAGAGATTACACAAAAAATGAAGCATTTATGCTGCTTTAAATAAGTAATATGTCAGTGAAGTGATGTTTCTTTGTTGGAAAAAGCCCAGTAACAACAACAATTAGCTGATACCTCTATACTAAGTATTTTCACATCCTAGTTTGAAATAAAACAGCACTTAAAAAGGATAGAGCAACTAATGGTAACTCTAGGTGTATTCAAGGCATAGTCTTGATGAGAGCAGAGCTCTTGTTCTTTGTTTTTAGTATGGTTCCAGGCAAAGACATCTGAAGAGATTTGGCTAATTTAACGATTGTGGTGTTACCTCACACTTGTCCCATTTAGGAAATAGATGAAGAGCTGTTTGCTGGTGGCTCTGTCATGAATGACAAACACCCACCCACAAAAGAAAGAAACATCTAAATTATTAACTGCCTGAATAGCAACTCAGTTGGGAATTCCGTTGGGTCATGAATGCTGGCAGGTTGTCAGGGAAACAGGAATAACTTAACCAACTACTTAAGTTTGTTGAAAGATGAAAGCATTTTACTTTTTTTTTTTTTTTTTTTGGTGGCTAATAGCTGAGCTGGATTTGCAAATGGTTGCCAAAATGGAAAACACAGTAATGCTTTTGATTCAATATAGACAACTTAGGTCTTAATTTAGAGTCTTGATATATGGGTTTTGATTCATGAGAAACTGCTTGGTGTTTTGTCATTCTTCCCCTCCTTCACCTTTTCCCTGCTCTAACTATTCATTAATACCATGTATGGAGATTTCTTGGTATCTTGGCAATTTGCAAGCAATTAAATAGTGCTCTGAAGCTCACTTCAGATTAGCTTCCCAAATATGATAAGCCAGAATTCCAAGTGGTTCAGATGCCACTGTTTCTGCTTAACATTTTATTTGAGGCTGGCTGTTTTGCCAACCATATGCCCTTCAGGACCAGCAGTGGGTACTTGCAGTGGCTGAGGCAGTTTCCCTTTGTTCTGAACAATAAAACAAGCATCTGGAAAGGCGAGTTGAAAATCATAGGCAGGAGAAAAGCTGTGCTTGGGAGTTAAAGTAAGATTCAATCTATGATTTGGAGAGATGGGAGGCTGTTCTGGTTGACAGGAGGTCTTTTCTGCCTGCATTACCTGCAGTTAGGCTGTAGTAAGTTGTGAAATGGAGTCTATGGCTCTGAAACTCAAAATTCTCTGTGACAAGCTCATTAGAATTGATTGCTAGTCCATAGGGCTTGCCTGTTCTCTTGAGCATTTGCTCATCTGGAAAGCCTCCTGCTGGGAGGGGGAAAAACAACTATTGCAACAAGAATGTCATTATTCCAAAACTTTGTCTGCTAAAAAAAATTGGTGCCTCTTCACCTGTTTGCCTCCTGGTTCTTAGCATGTCTGCTAGCACTGGTCAGCAACAATAGGCAAAGGGTTTTCAGTCACTGAATCATAGGAGTAAGGGCACCTGTTACTGTAGGTAGCATCATTCACTTGACCCCTGCTTAGACACTTAGAGAATAGACAGTATATGACCATTGGTGAGTATAATCAGTATTCACCAAATGTTAAAGGATCTATTATTCAGCAACAGATCTCTTGAAGTTTTTGTGCTAAATAGGAGCAATCATGAGAAATCATGCCACTGAACATTTACTGAGAAGACAGATATCATTCTCAAGTCTAAGGGTGGTCTAGATTTCCTGGGACAATTTTCAAGAATAGTAAGTGATGGGAAGCCTAGAATCAAAAGGTATACAATAATCTTTGACCAGCAAAATCTCAAAGATAAGGCTTTAAAGTATTAGCTGTCTTCAAGATTTCAGATCAAACCATGTTACTGTTACACAGCAGTCCTATAGTATCTGAAGCCAGGTTTTCCTACATTGTCATCATTGTAGTTAGAAGAATTACCAAAGTAATTTTTCTCTTCCTCATTCTTTTATGAAGTGTTGTACCAATCTGATATTCTCAGGGTGGATAAATGAAAATATGTAGGGAAGGTATGTGCATAGTGCTGATATTTACCATTCAAATGTGCAATAGAGAAAATGATATATTACTGTATTGAGTATTCCAAGTCACTGCTTCTCTTTTTTCACCCCTTTACAGGCTCCCATCCCCTTACAGTGCTTGAAATGGCATAGCTTATCATCAGCATAATTCTGCTGTATTCCTAGGTCTGAATGCTGCCTTAACCACGGAGAACAACTCATCTCATTTAACTTAGCTAGTTGTCTAGACCCACTTTATACTTAGTGGAGAGAAACAAGCACTTTGAGGAAGCAGTTTGCTCCATCCAACAATACCTGCCTTTGGTGTGAGTCTGCTGACTTCATGGAAATGCACATTTCCTTCTCTTGACAACAAGTGGGGTCTGGACAATCAGCTCAGATATTTGAAGTGTTTAAATCTATATCTGAGCATATGAAATGCACCAAACTGACAAAGGGTAGGTAAAATTATAGCTTGTATTTGAATATGAAAATAAACCATTTCTCAATCAGACTTTCTCAGATCCTAAAGCATTTCCCTGCTGGTTAGGAGGCTTGAATAAAAATTATTCTTCAGGTAGCAATCTATTGTTTTGCATGACAGAAATTTCCTTTGGTATGTATTGTGATATGTATATCACTGGATCTAGTTCCAGCTGGTTTTTTTGTTTGTTTATACTACAAATAAAGTTATACTGTGCACATTCACAAGAGAAAGTGACACTTTCTTGCCCAGACTATCAGAATTTTCACTTTTAGAAAAAAATGTACTTCATCTCTTTTCTTGCTTAAATATAGGAATAACTTTCCTTTTACCTGGGCTAGCAAGATTGAAAAAAAAAAACCCAAACCCTCCGGCTTCTCTTGTTTATATTTTTGTTTGGTTCTTTTACAAGCAAACCTTTTACAAGTGTAACAACAGTAAAATAAACTCTTTATATTGCCTGTTGGTAAAACAGGGAAGCAAAACTATACCCCATAATATTCAGCATCATCAAATCCATTTCTTCTCCATTTCAAAGTAGTGGGTTTTTTTAACTGTTAATGAAAGCATTATAAAGATTGGCTTCTGAAGGGGAAAAAAGCTTTCATTTTTTTCCTTCTCTCATTCTCTCTGCCATCCAGTTATGGTTCAGAAACACAACCATTTTGCTCTTCAGGACTAAATTCATTCGATGCACTATCAAAGTGCATTCAAATTATCAAAGTCTCATTCTTCCCTTAGAATATGGTATTGAAGTGAGAACACTGATCTGCTGGCATTTCATGGATAGCTTCAAAATATCAAGCTAAGAAACTGCAGATGAAATTACTCATAGTTTCTGCTTGTAGGTGATTATCTGTTTTCCCCTCCTACCATGTATTAAAGTATTATTTCCCTGTAGATTGACTGTTTTCCCTCTTACCATCTAGTCAAAAGCTTCAATTTGTTATTCTCTATAGTGATCACTTAAACTGGGGGCACTGAAGCTTTTACAGCTGAAGAGCTGCTTTAATACCAAATACAGTTAGAGAAAGCTACGAAAGCCTTGCTTATAATAGGGACTCACAGAAGAATGTGAATATATTTATTAGTGAATTTTAATGAGAACTGTTATGGTAAATGAAGATCAGATTATCAAATGGGATTTGATTCTCCCTCCACCCCCCCAAGTTGTACTATCACTGAAATATAGTACATGCCACTCACAGCAGCCCATAACTTTGGTGGACGTCTGTGACAAAGTTTGGATTAAAGAGAAAAGGAGCTAGACTATATATGCATATGAGAACAATGAGGTCATCAACTTTTGATGTTGTTCCAAAATCTTCATGATCATCTACCCCCTCAAGTTTTCCATGCTCTGCAGAGGTATTCCTCAGCAACTGGCGTACTACTCCTTGCTATTGTAACCCTACAATATCATATGATACTTCAGCTTCTCTCCAGAAGCATGTGAATGGTAAAATGCTCTTGTTCTATGTAAATTAATGACTTGCATGACTTCAGTGTCCTCAACCTCTGTTACTGAAGAGGGCAGGTCAATAAAAAGAGTAGGTTAAGTAAAAGAGAAAATGCAGAAG
The DNA here is from genome assembly GCF_030463565.1 of Pelecanus crispus. Taxonomy (NCBI): domain Eukaryota; kingdom Metazoa; phylum Chordata; class Aves; order Pelecaniformes; family Pelecanidae; genus Pelecanus; species Pelecanus crispus. The sequence continues at coordinate 73,246,364 of NC_134645.1, read as the reverse complement.
TCAGTCAGTAACTAATAAGAATCGGTATTTTTCAAAAGCAGTTAAACACCTACCAAGGATTGGGAACTTCAGAGATATCTAGGCAACTTAATACCATTAATATAGTCACTTGTAAAGCAGTCAAGTTTTAGTATTCTTGTGTCAATTACTAATGTTTCTGAGCATGTTTCTCTCAACCTCTTGGTGGTTTCAGTTGGTTGGGACATGGGTCCAAAACCAATGATGTTTTCTACCTCTTTTTGACAAAGTGGCTTACTATCCATTGAAAGTGGTTTGTATCCCTCAGCAAAAAGGTTATTGTTGTGTTAAGTCATACCAGCTACTCAAGAGCAACTGGTAATAGGAAAAAAATCTTTATTTAAAGAAAATCTTTAAATAATAACTTAAATATATTTTTATATGCATTATTAGACCTGGCTGGATGATGTCCCTGGAAGAATTTTCACATTTCTTTCTGTCTAGACATTTGTTGCAAAACAAAGAGAAGAGAATATGAAGTACAAATTGATCGTTAGAGGTATTGCAAGGTCAGCGTGAAAAGCCTGATGTGTGATTAGCATAAGGATGCTTTGCGTGACGCATAAAGAGCAAATACTAAATCTGAATTTTGGGTGACAAAGATCAAGACATTGTACAGATGAAGAGGGATAACAACAGAAAAGAATGTTTTCTGTTCCAGTGTTTAATAAATGGTTATGAGTGCTTACAATCCACCAAACATTCTTAGAAAGTCTTTTTTCCCTTTCTTTCCCCTGAAAAAGGGAATGGTGCTGTTAGTTCACACCTCAAAAGCTGAGTCATCAACAGCTGGAAGATTTCAAAGCAAAGCAATGGTATCTGGCAAATATTTGGATTAGAGGGCCCATTGATGCCTTGGTCTGTGTGTGCTTACTGCAGAAAAGGCTCCCAGGAGCTTTTCTTGTGCATGTAACACCACTGAAAATACTTTTATTTCTATTTCATACTGCCTAGGCAAAATAACGAAATAGGAGTTTTCCCAGTTTTATCAGTTATAATTTCCATATTTGTAGATTAAACTCAATAATTAGATATTTATATCATCTACAGTAATTAATTTTTTCTGCCTGGTGTTGTAAAATATTCACACTCGACATGTTTAACATCTTTTTCTTATGACTAATTAGTAAAGCGACAATATTCACTTATTTCAGTTTTATGCAGGGAAGTGGCATTATGGTAAAATGGTCATTTATCATTAATATGTGTAGTTGAGGAGGCCGTTTCTTCATTTTATAATCCTTTCAAATTACATATTACGTTATGTTAATAACATGTTACACTGGTATTTTTGCAGCTCTTTTTGTGCAGTTAGTAGGCATCCCAGTTTGCAGTCCATATTCCACTTGATCCTTGGCACTCACTGAATGACTGCTGCTCTTATTGGAACTAATTTGGAGGGTTGAAGGGATCAGGATCTCTGCCATCATTTGTTTTACTAGGTTCAAGGATAAATAAGTGAATAAAATTGTGCTCTGATGGTTTTCAATACAGACCCCTATGAAAGTGGCTTGTTCCTTGATTCTGTCAAACTTTGGAAGTCTTTATCTACTAGAGTTCCTTAGCTGCAATGTACGTCTAGGCCTATAGTAGAAAATTTTCAGACTGTGGCCTGTAATTCAATTTGCTGGCTTTTTTGCCACTTTTGTTGGGGGTTTTCTCACTTTCTTGTATAGAAAATACTATAGTGTATTTGTTAAAGCCTTTGAGAAATCTTTTTGCCTTCTAGTGAGAAAAAGGATTTCTACTTTTGACTTAAGTGCCTTGTTTTCTGGTTCTTCATGTGCTTTAATTTTCTCTTTCAACTTCTGAGAGAGCTCAGCAACCTTCAGAAACTGAGGATATATCCTACTGAGCAGTTGTATTTGTTTTTAAATTCAAATAGTTTGGGCTGGTTTTTTTGGGTTTTGTTTTTTTTTTCCCCTCCAAAGTGTGACATTCTTATTTACGTTCTGCCATCTTTAGAAAAGCTTCTGTTGGCCTTCATTTTGCCCTAGTGCATACAGCTAGCCTCTTTAGCATTTGAGAGGGAGAGCCTCAGGATATCTGAGACCACCTCTACAGGATGTGGTGTTCCTTCGTATCTGCCTTTTCATCTATAGATGCCCCTTCAGGAAGCTTCTTACATCTGTAATTAGCTAAATAATGACAAAGTGGAGTCAAAAAGTAACGCACTTGTTTTCCCATGCCATACAAAATGCAAATACTCTTAGAGCTTAGGGCCGTATTTCCTGGCCACACATATTAAATGGCAAGGCACTGGCCTGTGAGCTTTCTCTGTTCAACAGAAAGCCTGGGTCAGTTTGTAATGGTGGTAGGTAGCAGTGAGATATGGACTCATGGGAAATACACTACAGTGCTAATGGTTTATTGCAAGCTTGTCGGAAAGATTAAATAATATTGGCAACAAAATTCATTCTTTGGGTTGTGTCTGTTTGAACACTTATAAAATGAATCAATTTCCACTTTTTCTTATCATACATGTTTGCCCTTGTCTGAACAATCGCTGCAAACCTCAGGCGCAAGAGCTTAATTCTTTACTGATAGAAAACAGGGATGGTAACCTAGTAACCTTTGTCTCATTCAGAGGCTTAAAAATGAGGCTAAGTGGTTCTTTCATGGTGGTAGTGATTATATTGTTTCAGCTTATTCTTTCTAAATTACATTTAACTCACTTTTAAAAAATCAGAATTGATATAATGCAGTTTTCAAAAGGACTAAACTAAGATCAGGGTTACTACAGCTAAGTCCTTCCCCTTTTTGCCTGCTTCCCCTCCACCTGCAATATGTAAGTAGTATACAAAATTAACACATTAGCATTGCCATGAAAATACAGTGTGTGCTTATGTTTCATCTGTCCATCTCTTTGCAAAGTGATAGATAACAAAATCCAGCCAGTTGAGTGCTCTCATTTCTATAGAAATCTAGATGCAGACAGAGAACATGGAATAACACTGTTGCTACTTCCTCAGATATTTAATCCTTTTACTTGTACAAGTACTCCATGGTTTTCTTGGAACTCTTTTGCAGAGCTATAGCCAAATCTATTCAGGACAACAGGATGACTTTAATGGATTTCAATAGCTACACAATCTTTCATCAGTATTACATTTTGGAAGCAGCATCTAGCTTTTATTGCTAACAAAATTTTCAATACAAAAGCTTCAACTACAAATTCTGGCTGTTCCTTGTCTACCAAAAACGTGCTACCAAAGATGGAGTCCTATAGTAAGGCAATGCTTTTATGAAACATAATTAGAAAAATATGCATCTTAACATGCTTTTCTGAGAAAATATCTGTTTCTGGGGAAAGAGATTTAAAATCTTCCAACACCCACCTACACCTACCCATTTTGTTGTGTCATGTTGGAAGAGCTGCTGAGAGACATGAAGGGAGCATGAGAATAGAAAAACTCATTTGAATACTTGAGTTTAGGGGTTTTTTTCCACTTTGCCCATTGCTTGTTAGCTTTTCTTTTTAAAGATTATTTGTTTTTTCTGACTTATGTTACTAAATGATTGAGCATCATCTAGTGATGAACTAATCTGTTAAGGCATAGTAACTCATTATTTTTACTTTGGAGTTGGTGCCTGTTTTACTTATGATGAAGACCTAGAAGTAGACATCATGAGTTACTTCTAACAGATAAACAGAAGAATCACTTCATAAATTTAAGAAAATACTTTTTTTCTTTAAGGCACATTTTGGCCACTCCTGCATTATCTATGTTATTTATAAATGCTGAAAGGTTTCCTCTCCCCCCCAGCCCTTATATGTTAGTTATGTTAGAAATGTTACTTTTGCAGTATTAAGATTAATAGATTTTCATGACAGTATACTTCTAAAAGTGATTAGAGAATTCTAAGGAAACTTTATAGCACAGTCAAAATAATAATTCTAATTTATATGTGTGCTTATAAACTTGCTGGGAAAAGTCTGCTCATAGGTAAATGATTTGCTTTTTTAGGCTTGAATGAATAATAGAAGCTGCTGTGAAAGTGAATAAAATTAAACAAAGACATTCACTAACATATTGAAGATAGGGAGAAAAAGTAATTCATCTAGGTCATAAAGAGGATAACCATATGTGGAGAGCAGTAAGAATGCTGAGACCAGTAACCTGATTTTACTTGTGAGACGAGTAGTGTCATAAAACCTACCAGAGCATAAGTGCATGGATACTAGAAGTATTCAGTTTAAAGCAGTGTGACGTTTCATTTATGTAGAGTACAAACCCTTAAGAATCTACTTGCCCTTTTCTCCTGCTAGAGCAAGACTGTGAAATCTTGGTAAAACAATATTTTGGTAAAATAATCCAGCACTGAACCACGGTAATGTGAATTACTACAAGACAGACCTAGTGATGTAACAGTAGTTCTACAAGATAGAGAGTCAAATTTATCTTCTATATATTATACAAGGCTAGTACATTTTCCAGTAACTTTAGATTTTACTGATCTTACCCCTGTTTTGCTTATTTGTTTGATGATAGCCCAGTCAATAATCCAGTAAAGGAAAATAGATGATAGCTATCAAGCAGCCTGTATGTCCTTAAAAACAACCAACCAACCAACCCCAAAAAACACCACACCAAAACCACAAACAAACAAACCAAAACCTGTCTAAAATTGTAGTTTTCTTTTTTTACTACAGATTATTATCTTATGATTCTTCAATACAAATTAGACATCTAACTTCACTGTAGATTTAATATCATCCTGGGCATTAAAAATACTTTTGGAATGAAGTAAGACCAACTGTAACACTTGAATGAAGAAGTGAAGTGGCAGCCTTACTTTCCAGGTCCTGCAGAGCTCCGAGTCCAAAACAAGTTCTGGCAAATAGCTGGGAAACATGCACACTTGAAGGTGTTTTGGTGGAGGTTGAGGTTTTTTGTTAATGTATGTTTAATGATTACATGGTACTAAGTATTTGTCAGTATACCAATTCTTAGGAAACTGGGGTAATAGCAGTGACTAATATGCTTTGTGTAATTATAAATCTCTTTGGGTCTAGGAAAAGAGAATATAAAGTGGTTCTTTATGGGAGGTACCTCTTCTGAGTATATGAGATTATTTTTAAGAAGGAATCATTTAAATATTTATTATTTCTTTAGAAGGAGAAAATAAACAAAGGAAGCTATTCTGTCAAAGGTATTGAAGATGATTTTTTTTTTTTTCCTCGTGTTTGAATCATGTTCAGAAGGGATGATGCTGGTTAGATTTATGGAAGCTCTAAAACATAGAGGTGTTATTTCCACATGTATATGTAGTGGAACTACAGGTTTTACTTTTTACTAATACATTGAATCTACTGGACTAAATAGAAATACAGCAATGACTTCCAGGCCATTAAGTAAAGAATACTAAATGTATAACAAATATGTGCTATTCTGTCCTCACTCTCCAAGCAGATCATTTTTGAGTGGCGTCACCGTGACCATCCTACAAACATAGCTGCTGTCAGTCTTTGGACTCTGTACATTCATAAGATTCAGACAACAGTGAACAACCATTTTTTTAATGATCCATTTTAAGTTAATTCTACATTTCAATGGATGTGATAAAGGAGGTTTGTAGGCATATATGGGACAGCTGCTGAGGTGGGCTTCTTGTGTATTAACACAGATAAACAATTTTCAGTATGAGTAATCTAGGGAAGGTGTAGGACCCCTGACTGGGTGCAGAGGTCTGCATACTGTATGAAATGACAGGGCTATGATCAGAAATAGGAACAGGTAACTTCAGAGATTTTAAAATCTGAAATAGAGAATATTTAATTCTGCTTGAAATTTTCTATAAACTGCTCTGTTGAAAGAGTTTTTGCAAGGGATAGATGTCAACTATAATAGCAATAGTAGCAACACAGGTGTAACTCTGTGCCTGTAGGGGACTTCTCTCTGAAACGGGGAGCTAGCACTTGACTGTACTTTAGTCAAAGGAAATATTTCAGTGGTTTCTGAATGTAGCCATCTACATCTGCCTTAAACTCTGCATTGGAATAATTTCCAATTTTTCTAATTATCTTAACTTTCTTCATTTCAGAAAGGCAGTTCACCTTGGACCTCATGAATTAATGGTGTTGTTATGGATCAAATTAACATTTCTTGTCACGTAGCTTGCTTGCTGAAGGAGGAAAAGATCTTTCAGGATGAATAAGATCAAGTGTCCATCTAATTTACGTTATGGGCAGAAATCACCTATCCTCAGGCACATGCATCTCTTACAACATTTCCAAACCATAATTATTTCCCTTTGTGTGAGTATGGTATATTAAAGCAAAGTGGCTTTAGTAGATTACAAATGTAGATGCCATGTAGAAATTTACATTTAAATATTGAAAACCTTACATAGCCTCTCTCATTTGAAGTTCAACTGTGTGGTCAGCAGATCTATATGGATTCTTACAAAGAACACTATTAGTACTTCTTCATATAGAAGTAAAGCAAAGTTCATTTTGCTGTGCATTCAGAAAGTGTATCGGGGTGAAAAGGCAGAGGGACTGTAAACGTAGAATAAGCCATTTGTACATGTTAGCAACTCATACAGAAACCACTCGTGGTCACTTTCTCAGACAGCTTTTGTTCCCAGGGTCCCTTGGCTTATCGCATTGCTTGAGGCTTGTTCCACCGCATGGTCAGGTCTGGGTGATGGCGCTGCTGACGCCCTGGCAAAGCACGTTTGTAGTCCCCTTGCCTTCACCTGAGGGAACCTGTCTTCTCCAGGTATTGTACCGTTACAGCTAGGATCTCTCCCTGTGTGTCGGGGAGAAAGAAAGATCAGAAAGATCCCGCTGCTTGCGATGTTTTAGTCTATAAAAGGCAAAATACAGAGGGCAGAGGTGGTTTTCCCCTTTTTCTTTTTGCATAGAATGTGCTATGTCTAAAGTAGGCAAATAATAACTGTGTATCATTAATCATTAATAGGCTAGTAGCAAAACACAGGATCAACTTAATCCTTTTGGACATTGACGAGTGCACGCTGCCACTTTAAATAATGGCATAAAAGGCATCATTGCTACCCAGTATGGATTTACCATAGTAAATGAGTTTGAGTTACTGTATATATTTTGCACTCCATACCCTGTTATCAATAACAGTCCGCAGGCCTCGCAAAGGGCAGCACGAGCAGGAAAAGAATAATTGCCATTCTGCATGGAGCCAGTTTATTGATGAGGTGGACAGAAGTAATATTTTTAGCCTGCTGGGTGTCCATCTGTAAGCAGTTTCCTGGAGCTGCCACTTCTCCTTTCTCTGGAAACTGTTATGGCTTTGTCTGCCCAAGGAAAATAATGAGATCCATCTATCAAACAGAGAACAAACAATAAACTCTATACCTTCCAATTAATTTGTTTTTCACCTCTGTTTACCAATGTGCATGCAGTTAACTATCCATCATATTATATGCATGTAAAGAAGTACATTTTTCAAAAGGTTGAATCTATTAACCCTTTTGCTAGCAAAATATATCTGCATGCCCTCCAGCTAAACAGGAGACTTGGAAAAAAATCAATCCTTTTGAAGTGCCAGAACCTAACAACATAGAGAGTGCTGTAAAATCATGCTATCCAATCTTAAGTCTGTATCCTCTGTTATGTTAATAAGTTATAGTCCATAAAAGAATATTTTCATTAGAAAAAAAAAAAAATGTATATATAATGCATTTCAGTCTGGCCCAAAATCTGCTGTAATGATTCGTTTCAGGATGTAGTATGTCTATATTAAATATAGACATCCCTCAAAAAATGCATTGAGCTGGTACTTGAAGCTGCCATGGCTTCTCACCACATTACAATAATTTACTTCTTTGTCCTAACTGTACTTCCCTCTCTTAGGTGGTTTTCCACTGTTTTTGCACAGGGATTTTCAAAGAATGTGGGAATGGCTGTACCAGATGCTGACCAAGCTATATAGTAATTTTTGCCATTGATACGGTAATGTGGGAGCTCGTGGGTTTTTTATCCAGAACGTTGGTCTGTTATGGGGTTTTGCTTTTGTGTCTACAGTCTTGCCATTTGCGTAATTAAGAAGGACTTGAATCCAGGTATTATTCATCTACTTAAACAGGTTTGTGTGCTATTTCCATGTGTAAAACATGTGAGTTCAATTTTTCAGGACACAGATGGTGTATGAAAAAAACCTAAGAAGCCAACTAGACAGAAACATTAAAAATCTGGCACTGTACCACCACACACACAAACACACACACAAAAAAAACCCCCACACCCACAACTGAGGAAATCGGCTCCTAGGAATCAACTAGTTCCTAGTATTTCATTAGCTTTTGGTGCCTAAAAGGCTTGAACACTGAAGATGCTTCAAAACAGTATAGTCAGCCTTCTCAGAATATGTCTGGGGAGATGCCTAGTGCTAGAAAAGGAGCGATGCTTTAGATCTTGGGAATCTGGCTGGCTGACTATGAATAATGTTGTATGAATGGCTTAAGCACTATATCATTGCCATTAGCCCCTCTGAAATACAGTATAAATTCCACTGGGAAAGAGCTTGCTCGCTTTTTTAAAAAGGAGAGGAATCTGTTGTGAAGGAAAAGGTTAAAAGGCTTCAGAACTGGAGTGTGACGAAAGGAAAACAAGATGAGAAAGAGATAAAGCCAAGAAGAAAATGTCTTCCTATGTATTTCTCTCTAAATCAAATCAATTTCTAGCTGCCCTAAGTTAAACAATTGGTAGATGACATTTTACGCAAATGAATCAACATGTTCCCAATTATAGTTTTATTTACAATATCCAACACGCAGTCAGCATTTTAACTAGTATTTTTTAGCAAGCTGCTCTGAGCTCACCCGCAAATATGTCATAGAGAGAAGTCTGTACATTCTGAGTAAGTGTGAATTAGAGAGACAGATGTATAACCTGGGAAGACTTCCAGATTAATCTTTCTTAAAAATGGATGTGTTCAGCATTGGCTACACTGATCAGGATTATTCTTTGTGCCACAAGCCATCATCGGCATGATGATAATTCAGAAATAAGCCCAAGCTCACTAACAGATCATGTGTTTGATTGGTCCTGGCCTCAGCCATTGGAATTGGTAAGTCTTTAAGGAAGGAGTGTCTGATCTGGTGCTCTCTTGTTATTTCTGTCTTGATATTGGGTGGCCAAGTACTCAGCTAGGATAAATTGGCACAGCTCCATTCAATTTAATGCTTAGCTAATGATCTACATAAAAAAAAACCCCAACACAGCCCATTTATTAGTCATGAATTTCTTATTAAACATCTGAAATTATGAAAAGTCCTGCACTTCCCTGCATTTTTGGCTTTTGTCCTCCCATCTGTTTGTATGATTGTGGTTTTAACTTCTATCCTTTATTACTTATGCATTGTTCATCACTGCTACTCTGCCTTTTTCTCTGAAGCAGCAACAACTATGTATATAAAGCTGCTACACAGTCCTGGACCCTAGTGTAGTTAATTTAGTCTGAATTTCAGCACAATTCCTTTAGAAGTCATCCATACAAAGTCCTTTAGAGTAGGATCACGCTCTTATTTCAGTGGAGCTGGAATTGTTTGGTAATGTGGACATAAACATACCACCTCACTATGGTATCTCACATACATTGCAGTGTACCACAGGAGATTTTAACATTCATTGTTATTGTTTTGTAATATCTCCCTACATAAAGGTTGCTAATAACACAAAGTGCATGATTACTCGATTGGCAAAAGGCTATTAAGCTCAACAAGACTGCTGTGGAAATGTGTGTTTTCAAGCAGTAGGTTTGGAGTCCTAAAGTTTCAGTATCAAAAGGGGGTATATAATTTACTGATTTTACTTGTATAAATTTTATTTAAAGTGTCAGTTCTCATAAAGCAAAGACTAGAAAGTAAATGTTGATGACACTTTTTTTGCCCATATAGGGGACTAGAGCTGAATTAGGCAAATCTTATTGAAAATCTTGTTCAAAAGGAAAGGATTTGAAGACCTGATTGTCAGCTGAAATAAATCTGAAGAACTTTACTGAAGTGTACAGAAGATAGATGAATTTTTACTTTCCTGGAGTAAGGCCTACATTTTATAAAGGCTTAGAATATGACGTGGTAAAATGAGATGAATTTGGCTTAAGATATTTCTCTAAGATCAGTCTGTTTCATATGGTCAGACTCCTTAAGGCCAAAGTGTTTAACAATCAGATTCCCTCGCTATTTATAGTTTGCTTCAGACCATAGGCCATCAAGTAATGACAAGCAGTTTTTCCTGAGTTACTCTTGGTTGCCAAGATATTAAAGGTTTTTTGGCACTTAATGAAATTTTACTCATGACATTTTATATCCACTACTCAAAAGGCTGACTAAACTTGCATGCATCTACTGTCGAGATGCAAGATTTATAACACTAGGTACATGTTGCCTCAAAGAAGAGAGTATTTAGTGTAAGTGGGTTTCTTTTAAATTCAAGATAATTTAAAGAAATAGTGCTAAATAGGGCAGAAGAGCTGCACTGCTGCCTAGAGACAGTATATAGAAAGCACAGTATTTGTGTAAGCATTGTCTGAGGGGAGAAATGCATTAGCCTGAGTAATGTAGGCTCGTTTCTGCAAGATTATTATGGTAAAGGCTTTGCAGAGTTTTTTAATATGTGTCACATACTTTCCAAAAGAAGGCTTACTATGATAGACTGGAATAGCTTGGTGTCTCTAGGTGCTGTAATATTATGTAGTAGGTTTTTTTCCAAGTGCTTCAAATATTTCATAACTGAATAATATGACTGATAAACTTCTGCAAGTAAATGTGTAAAAGGCAGGTTTCCAAGCAGAACAGAGACCCTTCAAGCTCTGCAGGAGATAAGACACTTGGCCTCAGTCCACTAAAGCACTTAAGTATGTGTGTAGCTTTAAACACCTAGCAGTCCCATCATCCCATATTTTAGGTATCAAACCACTTGCATCAGTGAGACCACTTAGGTACTTAAGTTTATTAACATGCTGAAGTCATTTGCTAGATCGGGATAGGTTTGAGGAACTAAGCCCAAAACCGTGCTTTCTTTAGGGAGAGAGTTCTGCACTGTGGGAGGGAAATGCAACCACATCTTGGATCACTTTGCCTCCAGAATGAAGTAGAAACTTTCTGTGGATGCTACACCAAGAAGCCCTATAGGAAAAACAGATCAAAAATTAAAAAAAATGGATGTACCTGCTGTTCTTTCTTATTTTAGTTTGACCCCTGTATGATTTTAATTAGTTTTTCTAAAGAATACCTTAAAACTGTGGCAAGAATGATCCTTAAGCAATATCTATCCACTGCTGCTTGATTATTACATTGCTAAACTAGAAGATTAGATGTGGTGCCCAATGTGTGATAGACATCAGTACACAATGCAATTGCTCACCACCTGCTGACTGATGCCCAGCCAGGCCCTAAGCAGCGATCGCTGCCCCCCAGCCACCTTCTCCCCCCCCCAGTTTATATCCTGAGCATGACATCATATGGTATGGAATAGCCCTTTGGCCAGTTTGGGTCAGCTGTCCTGGCTGTGCCCCCTCCCAGTTTCTTGTGCACCTGGCAGAGCATGGGAAGCTGAAAAGTCCTTGATTTAGTGTAAGCAGTACTTAGCAACAACTGAAACATCAGTGTGTTATCAGCATTCTTCTCCTACTAAATCCAAACCACAGCACTATGCCAGCTACTAGGAAGAAAATTAACTCTATCCCAGCCGAAATCAGGACAATGACTTAATTCTGTTACTGACCTGGTTTACTGAGTGTTGTTACAAGCCTGCATAGGTATACTTACCTTCTGCTTTTATATCTTAAATCTTTTTTCAAACACAAAAATTTTCATAATGTGAGTGTACACAAAAGGAACTGCATAGATATGCTACGGAACCTGAAATTCACACTTTGCTAATGCAACTTTGTCATGCAGACAAGCCATGGCTAACTGTATAATAGATGCTAAAACGACATGGTGGGACAGGTTTTGTAGCTCTAATTTCATCACCAAACAAGATCAGAAGATGCCACATGTTGCACTTTTTTTTTTTTTCTTTAAAGAAGGATAGTAACAGTTAATCTAGGAGTTAGACTATTTTAAACCTTACCTCAATATTTCTGAAAGTGTTAAGAAAAATAAAGGTAACAATTTTAACAGGAGAGTTAAGTTCTTTACAATGGAACTATGATGTATAAAACTTAAACTGTTCAGATTAATTTAAGGCAAGTATATTTATCCAAGCTGCGCCAAGAAAATGTATAAGGTGGGTATGATTAATACTTACTGCAATAATTTCTGGCAGGGAGAGCAGAAGTAAAATAATTCTGTACTTACAGTTGCAAACACAAATGCATGACTTCATATAAGGGGGATCAGGTCTAGTTTCTGCAGCTGTTGTCTGCAGATGTTAAAATAAACATTGCTTTGTTTACATGCATAATATTTGTGTTTCTGAAAGAATTTAGAAATCAAATTTTTCCTTCGGAGGTTTTAAACTTGCCTGCTTGGTTAACAGAAGCCAATGCCCCAGCTATTCCCACCAGGACCTGAGCTCCTGCTATCTACCTCTTAAGGTAATTAGAGTTTCTCATGTTTACATCTGAGATCTGAGACACATAAATGAATTTATCCTTGCAACATCCCTGCTGAGATCTGGTGATCCAGACCTGAGCTTACCCCCAAATCATTGTACATGTTGATCTGCAGGAGCCCTGGGAGACTAATCCTCCCTTTCTGCGCAGAGGAACCATACTGCTTCTCTTGCCTGTCAGGTTTTATGCATGAGAAATAGGGTGAATTTTACCCCTGGGGTCTGCCTTTTTACTTTTTAGAAAATAAGATGAAAACTTGTTATTGAGGGTATTTTAAAGTCATCCTTGTATCCTTTTTCTGGGGTATATTTATCCTGTACAAAGCAAGTGGTAATAAAAATTTCACTTTGAAAGAATGCTATAGATATGAAATGGTGCCAATAATTTCAATGTTGTGTTACAGGGTTTTGAAAAATGAAATAAGATACTCAAAGCAATTAACAAACATCAGATTTCCATTCTAGATGCTGAATGTGATTAGAAACTGTAAATGAATAATGCTTCATTCCAGCTGTTCTGGGAGCAGGTTTTCATGCACCATAGCCATACTAAGCATAGCTGTACTTCAATTTATTTGCACAGCCCATCAAAATACCATTTTGATTAATGGGTTGTACTCTGTTAGAGAATTGCAGAGTTATGAACTATAGGTCTCTTTATTATAACAGAGAAGACTAAATCTGTGATATATGGTAAAAGTTGTAGAGATACTGTTTGAATCAAAAAGCTTTGGACAAAATTCATATTAAGGTTCTATTTAGCAATAATGTTCCAAGGTGCATTTTGGTTCTTTGTTTCATGGAATAGACAGTTTTTATGTGTATAGTCTACAGTAGTAATTGCAATAGGAGCTAAAGTTTATTGCCTTCCCATTCTCCAGCATAGTGTGTTTTCACTCATTTAAAAGTTGGGGTATTTTTATATCAGTTCCAAACCCTACTAAAGGAAAAAAGAAAATCCAATTTTTTTCATGGTGAAGTCTCTCTGGCTTTGCTGCCAGCAGACTGAAGAAGCTGTTTTTATTAGACAAGTGAGGAATGTAGCAGTCTTATAAAAACAAATCATGGACAAGCTCTTGGCATTGCCTGAGATATCTCCGATTTTAGTGCTAATCTTATGGGAAACCTTTTCAGTTAATCACCAGTCACACCCTAGTGATACAGTCATTGTAATTCTTTGTGGTGTTTTCTTTCCTGTTGATTATGTGATATTTAAATATATTCCTATTTAAAGTAGTGCTGTCAATTTGGAGATGGGAATTAAAGGTCTTCCAGAGAATTTTTCCCCTTGTACTTTTTCTTCATGTTAATCGTGTAAAAGAGCTTTTGTCTGAACGTGCTTCTAGGGCTTTAATCATTCATGTACTTGCTAGGAAGCAGCAGCCTCTCACTTGATCATGTATTATCCAAGTGACATTAAGTAATTTCCATATCAACTTTTCCATTTGCTTACAATAGCTTTATGAATGGCTGCTGTGTTTATTCTCCCCCATGCCCATCTTTTCCTTCCCCTGATCCTTCCTTCCTTTATGCACAGGGGTTAGCTGAGAGCCTGCCTCCTAAACACTGTCTTTGTGCTGCTCCAGAAATAAAGCTAAGGCTTCCCTTGTCATCTAAGCTAAAGTTTTATGACATTAACTGCTTCTGCTCACTGCTAGATGCAGTGAGCAGAAAATTGCAAACTGCTTGGGATATCTGCATCCCTTTATGCTTTGTACTAGGTCTTGATTCTCCATCACGCTGCTCCCGTTGTCATCTGTTGCATCACTGCAAATGGCAAAGCTGTACCATTCCAAATGGAAGAAGTTTTTTAGTTGTGTAAAGTCATAGAAAAAGGGGAGTAAAGCTCATCTAGTCAATCATTCTGTCCCTGGAAAGCATCATATCTTCATCCATCTTACTTGCAAGATCTTAAAAGCCTCTGATGATGGAGACTATATAACATTTGCAGGCAATCTGTTACAGTCCTTCAGTGTGTTCATCAGTAGGACATGTGCATATGCACCTGTACATATATATGTGTGTGATCATACGTCCAGGCAACTTAAAACTTCCTCAGTGCAATTAAAGGCTCTCTTGCTACTTGTCCTGTCCACAGTGGACTCGGAGAACAATTAATTCTCTTGCCTGCAGCAGCCTTTTCCATGTTTTAATCTCATGTTATATCTCCAGTTGACATCTTATGAACTGGCCAGCCCTTCTTTATATCATTTCATCACAAAGATAGAAGCACTGGAGTATAACAGAGTTTTAGGTTTCAAATTCTGTGGTGTTTGTTTTCTGGGGGTTAGGGGTTTTTTTATTATTTTGTCTTTTTACAAAAAACCCCAGATCAGTCCCCAAAAGACTGCTTTATTTTTTTCTCATCTCTTTTTGCCTGCATTCTGTTTCTGTTACCAGCATTACTTTGTGCAGCTTTGGGGACTATTTTTAATTATCTACTGCTTCATAGAGGGTGGAGGCCCGCATACATTGTGCTTTTGTGGACAGACACCAAAATGGAGACTTGTGTTTTAATTTCTCTGCACTAATACAGTTTTGCTAGGAAACAAGGTGATTAGGTGTTGATTATATAATCTCAGATATGTCTTCACATTCTGAATTATTTTAGTACTGTTTCTCTAAAAGCAGTGCTATGTTATAATAATTAGGTATAAAACATTGACAAGCTAATTGTAAAATTTGACTTTTAGAAGTAACAATGTACAGGTTAATCTGATTCATCAAAGCTCTTGTTTGGTTTGTTTGGGGTTTTTTTTTTGGGTGTTTTTTTTTTTTCAAGAGGTTCTACTTGACCTGACTATTGTAATTATATCTGCAAAACTTAGAATTTTGGGACAGAGAATAATTATATGTTTCTTGGCATGCATTTATACATACACACATACATACAATAGGGCGTATATTGCTTCATTTTCATATTGAGTTGGACATTTAGTGAGTTTGAAGTGAGAGAAGCATAACCTGTTTTCTCCTCTCTCCAAAAGTTAGTTGTAATGTTAAATGCAGGCACCTCGTCCCCAACGGTGTCTTCAGCTGGTGCAGCAGACGAGGCACCAGGCACTTTCCTAACATGGGGTTTCTGAGTGCATTCGCAGCACCCTGTTTCCTGGTCAGGCCCCTGCTCCTCCTGGGCTGCACTGGTTCCTCCGCGCCCGGGATTGGAGCCGACAGCCCCGGGCAGAGGGAGGGGGTATCAGTGGAGCTGGGGAGCCACATCCGAGAGGTGGAGGAACAGAGCACACACACATCACTGCTGTGTTCGTACCCCTCAGCACCCACCTCCCCTCATATGACATCCTTTCACTGCCTGAAGAATTATTCTTCAGAGGGTTTCCTTTCTTCTGCTAGTCAACAGAGCTGATGTTATATTCTCCCCTTTTTTGCTTTTATCATCATCCACTTAGCTTATTTTCCTCTAGCGTCAAACTCTCTCTGGCTTTAATTCATCTCTCACACAGATAAGTCAAAAGCTGCAATTATTTACAGTGTGTGAGGAGGAGGGAGGGAGCGCATTAATTTATAAATCATTTTAAATTTACTATTCATAAAAGGTGGCGTACGGAGAGCTCTGGCCTCCATCCACTCAGCTTAGCCAGAAAACAACAGACCTGTTTAGTCAGAAGTAGTGCCAACTATTCCTGTCTCCTTACAGCAGCCTCATTTTGCAGGGACCTGAAAGATGAGCAGTCTGCCTTTCCCTGACCCTGCACAGTTCATGGCTTTGCTGGTGGAAAAGTCAAAATCCCTTCTAGTTCTAATGCTGAGAACTTTTCCCTGCTAGGGGACCGAGTTGTGACTATCGGCTTGTTTTGCCTAGTACTGCTTCAGCGCTGCTTTCAGAGTGGTAGTCTGGGAAGTGGTGTGCAGGAGACAGACACTGGGATATTCTGTACAGGGTATTTAAGGTTGCAGGTGGTCATTCAGTTGGAACTGTGGGGAGGAAAAAAAGGAAATTATCTCAGCACATGTTCTTAGACTGTATGCCACTAAATTACAGAAGACTGGATGAGTAATTTTCTGAGATAAGCAACATGTAAAGAATACACATGGAAGGAAGAATATGTGAGGACTACCAAGGCTCTTCTCAAGATATGAACCAAGCAGCAGAGTGGTAGGAATGGCTACCAAAAATATTTGTTAATGGCTGGTGAGAAAAAAGTTACAAGGGGGAAAATACCCTGTAACTCAGAGAAGAAAATTAAAAGAGTATACAGCTCACAAAGTATTCTCTGTGTAAGGAGCATAGGTGGATAGCTGTTATCCCGCTGGGCTTCATACAAACCCCAAAAGACGTCAGAGAAAATATATCATAAATGTTCATCAGTGCTGGCATATGTAGTATGCTTATATCTAGATACTTATGTGGGCTTGTGCAAAAGATCGATGATTCATATGACACATCCAGAGAAAACGCCAGGAACCGGGTGTTGTGATAACCTGTGAAAGCCTGCGCCCTGTCGGCAGCTCTCTTAGACTGGATCCTGGTTCTGGCAGCAGCTGGTGGCAGGGAGTTGTCTGCCAGCCCCACATCCCCACGTGAGCACGTGCTGGGCAGTCAGGTCGCAACCTTAAAACATGAAATGCGTGACAGCAGCTCTGGCGTTACTCGTGCTGACAATATCGCTGTGATGCTGTTGCTCCTCCTTCCCACCTCTAGGTCCATGTTGAAACAAGTTTAAACTATTGTGCTTGCTTTGGGGTGGCATCTTCAATGGCACAATGCCCAAATATAGGCTGACAATATCTACCCAATTTTTAAAGGAGATTGTTAGTTTCTTCTTTAAATTCAGCCTTATTTTAAATGAGTCTTTTCTGTCCCAGCCTTTCACATGGGTGATGGGTTAGGGATGGCCAGGGCCATGCTCTGTAGCAGTTCAAGCTAACTTTTAAATTACTGGATTTGCCGCATTTCACCTCTAAAGAGTCTTTGAAATTAATACAGGGACAGGTGCAGTCTTCCAAATTCAGCTGGGTTCACTGCAGACAATACCACCCAACTGCAGGTTGCTACTGAACTTTTACCACCCTTAGAGCTCTACAGTTTAAAATTAGCTGAGCCGGTTCATCTGTGTCTGTCGATGAAGTAAATGAAGTGTGCTGGGGAGATTCCTACCTGCAGAGTTTTGAGCTGTGGAAAGGAGCTCTAGACAGAAGAAGATAAACATGCATGAATCCTCCTTCCGCTTCAGTCCACATGCACTTATGGTCTCCCACTCAGATGTGTCACCCTATAAGCAGGGAATTCTTGTTGCGTAATTGAGGGATGATACACGTTTATCGCGTATGGTTCTGAAACTGGTCCTTTCTGGACTGCCTAGAGTGCATGTGGAAGCCCTTGGGAAAAGCAGTATATAATGGGGATTGTGAACAAGCGATGCTGAGACTTACTGGTACCAGTCTTACTGAATCAGTTCTATGAAAACAAATTGCTGTGGGATGTTCATTACAAGAACCTCCCTTGCAGCTGCACTTTAATAACTCTCCTCCTGTC
Source organism: Pelecanus crispus (assembly GCF_030463565.1). Taxonomy (NCBI): domain Eukaryota; kingdom Metazoa; phylum Chordata; class Aves; order Pelecaniformes; family Pelecanidae; genus Pelecanus; species Pelecanus crispus. The sequence goes on along the minus strand of NC_134645.1, from coordinate 73,228,311 downwards.
TTTCCATCAACAAGAGCAAAATTTGTAAATAGTGCTCTTTAACATGGAGCAGTGGATTCTCTGAGAGTTTTAAGCCTAGATATCTGATGCAGAAAGGGAGCTTTGCCGCTTAAACAGTGCACCACACTTTTATAAATGGGTCCCTGTAGTGTTATAGTAGGAAATGAATGACCTGCAGTGGACAGCAGGGGCTTTGCATGAGGTTTAAGTACTGCAGCCTGTAACTAGCAGTATTTTTAGAATGCTATTAACATCACTGAGAGCACTTGCATGCTCTAAGTGCAGCATACTCTTAAATATTTTGCTAGAGTAAAGGGATAGTATGCTCAGCATCTAGTAATTTCAAATATTGGATTAGCGCTAAGGTTATACAAACCCTTTTGTTTGGTTTGAGTATTTTGAGTTCCAGACTATTTCTTTCCAAGGATATACACAGGAAGTCATTTCAGACCTGTGTTTTAGGAATTGTGCATTTGTTTTAATAATGTGAATGCTGAGGTGCAAAAGGACTCATTGGGATGAATAAATAAATGATGGGGGAGTCAGAATATTTTATTTTCTTCATTAAAGTGAGAGTTGATGGTGCAAACGTGTAGTTAGAAACTAGCTAATTCTCAGCCAACAGGATTAGAATTTCCATAGAGAAATGTGCGTTAGAGGATGTATTCAACTGTACTATTGCAGCATCTTATTTTGTAAATTGAACTAAATTGCTATCGCTGGTCATCTTATAAATGCTGTTAGAGAATGGTGTAGTAGTACTGTTATTACTGTTTTCTTTCTGTTAGATGGTAATCTTTGAATAGAACTAAATATCAGCCACAGTCCCCGTCAGAGGCAGTGGAGGAGGGGGAAGTTAGTCTTTTGATGCACACAAGGGGCTTAAAAAGTTACTGTACTACTCTTCATTTTAGCTTGTTCATCTAGATCTGGAAGTCATTTATGCCAACACACAATTGTTCTTAGAAGTATGTAGTGATGCTCACTGGCAGGAACCTCAGGAGCAAAGCTGGAACACTCCTTTATATTGCAAAGGAGCGGACTCCCTATGGTTTTATATAATATTTCAAAATCTGAGAAGATGACAAATGTAAATACAAAGATCGTGTCTTATAACTAATTTTGCTAAAAACATTGGCGGTACGGAAGTACAATGATGGAATCTTTAATTGCCTGTACTAATAGCATATTATAAAATTTAAAAAGTCGTGAAATTCAGAACAAAAGGCTAATTGACAGTCGAACAGTGGAAGCTTCAGTTTTAAAGTATTGGACCATAAATTCTGAAGAAAAATTTATATATATGGAAATCAAATTTCTTACTATAGGGAATAACACAGAGAGTGTGTCTTACAATTGTTGCCCATTAATGCTAGTTTCTTATTAGTTATAAATTCAACTTCTACAAACTAACTATAAATAAGTGCAAATAGTAAATTCTCACTATCCAAAACTATCCAAGTTTTAAAAGAAATTAGTAGAAAGAAACTGCATTTTTAAAGGCTGTATTTTTAATCATATATGCAAGTCAAATAAATGCATGCTCTTTAAAGGTTTTGCTAAATCAGGACTTTAACTTATCATTTTGCTTATGTGAGCAGTTAAACCCAATAAATCTACTCTAGAGTGGATGTTACCCATTAAGACTGACTTAATCTAACAATTCATAACTACTTAAGGGATATATGATACTTCTCTGTCCCGCTGCCTCAATCCTACACCTAGTGTTCCCTCCCCCTTGTGTGCTCTGGAACTTATCATCAGCTTTGCTGGGTCCCATTCAGCTCACTAACTTTGTAGAAAATCATACACTTGAGTTTTCCAGATCAGTATTATTACTTTTAATTTAACAGCGTGAATCAGGCTGGGACACAAAGTGGTACATAATGATGGGAGATGGAAATATAAAAATGGTATAAGCATGACCGCTTCCTTTCAGAAGCTCATGGTGGCTCAAAATAGAATGCGTAATGTCATCTTGAGCAGAATGGGTGCTCAAATTGCATGATATGGTCTCTAAATTCCAGATCTTTGCAATTTTCTTTTTCATTTTAGAAGCTAGTTAAAGAATATATAAACCAATATATAAATAGCCTTTCAATATATAATGGGAGGGCTCATAAGAAAGATGGCGAGAGACTTTTTACCAAGGTCTGTAGTGACAGGACAAGGAGCAATGGTTTTAAACGGAAAAAGGGTAGCTTGAGATCAGACATAAGGAAGAAATTTTTAAAAATAAGGCTGGTGAGGCACAGCAACAGGTTTCCCAGAGAAGTTGTGGATGCCCCATCATTGGAAGCATTCAAGGTCAGGTTGGATGGGGCTTTAAGCAACTTGATCCTAGTGGCAGGTGTACCTGCCCATGGCGGGGGGTTGGACTAGATGATCTTTAAAGTTCTCTTCCAATCCAAACCATTCTGTGATTCTATGAAATTCTGAAGTTTTAGAAGCTGGTTTTTTGGGGGTTGTGTTTCCCCCACACACACCTCTAGCATTTTTTGATTCTTCTACCCTTTCTCTGCTACTGTTGTGTAACTGTGTTGCTGTCTGTGGTACAACTCCATGGTGTTCTGAAGCATCGCTGGATTTGAGGTACCAACCTATATTGCCTCCATAGGGTTGCTTGAGCTACTGTTGCTGTTTTGTCCCTTGACCTTCTGCATTTTAATCTGTTGAATATAAATAACATTTGGAAGAGCATCTCCTGAGGAATATACACTCTCTGTAATACCCCTTCTCATGGAAGGGTTTCATGAGCCACTGATCTGGCACTAGCTTACACATTGCTCAGCTGACTGAATGACTGGCTGCCACCAGAAGGAAGAAGTCTTTCTTCCTGCTCCTGGCTGAGCTGTCCTACCCTGTGGGCTGTGCTGGTCCTAAAGGGAAAGCAGCAGAAATTTACCTGAGGAAACATGGCAAATGTTGAGGGTGGATGGATACATAGAGTTCAAGCACTTTATTAAAAAATAATAAATTTTAAAAAAAAGTCTCAGTAAAACACAAATTTTGTTGAGGTACAAGGAGGAGAGTGGGGACAAAAAGGCAGGTGGAAACCAGGCATAGTGGCTTTCCGTGATATAGAGCCACTAGCTCAACTGCAGGAGACACTACAGCTGAAGAGATGGTCCAGTGCTTTTGCATCTCCAAAGCAGCGCCTTGCTAGGTAACATGCTCACTATTCAGGAGGCAAAGAGAGGCTTAAAGATCCAAGAAATATAAAAAAAAAAATCCTGCAGGTTAAATGTTTCCTGTATGTTTACCACTCTGAGGCAATCAGAATATTTTTATCAGTGGTTTCAGGTACCCAGATTCTCCAGTTTCCCTGCTGATGCCTCACTCGCCCTACATGCTATCCATGTAGATCTTGTACCTCAAGCAGTAAAAAACCACTCCCTTAGAGTGTTATCTTCTCTGAATATCGCAGTAGCCATAAGGACTTATTTTCGTAAAAGTGTGAGGAAAGAACTGGGGAGTATTTGTGTGCTCATTTGCCATCCCTTTCAACTCTCTCTCTTTTTTCCTCTTTTTAAAAAATGATGATGATTATCTATTGTTTTAAGCTCACTCATGTAGCCAAATTTTGTATGGACTGTGCTATCCCATTGTTTTGGTTTTTTTTTTTTATTCGAAAGAGTGACCATTCTGGTGAATCATGTCCATTGTTCCATGTTGGGAGACAATGTAGCACAAGATCTTTTGAAATTTGGGGACCGAAATATTGGCAACAGAGGCCCTTGAAATGAAGATGATGTTGAGAAACAAAAATTGAATTTGCAATTTTATTTTATTTATGTGTGTGTATATATGTTTGTGTGAGCATGTACATATGTGTATATATACACAAAATTTAAAAAATATACACATGAACACCACACACATGCACGCAGGGCTACAAAAGGCAGGTCCTGCTTGACCAACCTGATCTCCTTCTATGACCTGGTGACCCGCCTGGTAGATGATGGAAAGGCTGTGGATGTCATCTACCTCGACTTTAGCAAAGCTTTTGACACCGTCTCGCATAATATCCTCCTCGGGAAGCTGGCAGCTCACGGCTTAGACAGGCATACTCTTCGCTGGGTAAAGAACTGGTTGGGTGGCCGAGCCCAGAGAGTAGTGATAAATGGTGTTAAGTCCAGTTGGCGGCCGGTCACGAGCGGTGTTCCCCAGGGCTCTGTTTTAGGGCCAGTCTTGTTCAATATCTTTATCTATGATCTGGATGAGGGGATCGAGTGCACCCTCAGTAAGTTTGCAGACGACACCAAATTGGGTGGGAGTGTCGATCTGCTCGAGGGTAGGATGGCCCTGCAGAGGGACCTGGACAGGCTGGATCGATGGGCCGTGGCCAACTGTATGAGGTTCAACAAGGCCAAGTGCCGGGTCCTGCACTTCGGTCACAACAACCCCATGCAACGCTACAGGCTTGGGGAGGAGTGGCTGGAAAGCTGCCTGGCCGAAAAGGACCTGAGGGTGTTAGTAGATAGCCGGCTGAACATGAGCCAGCAGTGTGCCCAGGTGGCCAAGAAGGCCAACAGCATCCTGGCTTGTATCAGGAATGCTGTGGCCAGCAGGAGCAGGGAGGTGATTGTCCCCCTGTACTCGGCGCTGGTGAGGCCGCACCTGGAATACTGTGTCCAGTTTTGGGCCCCTCACTACAAGAAAGACATTGAGGTGCTGGAGCGTGTTCAGAGGCGGGCAACGAAGCTGGTGAAGGGTCTGGAGAACAAGTCTTATGAGGAGCGGCTGAGGGAACTGGGGTTGTTTAGCCTGGAAAAGAGGAGGCTGAGGGGAGACCTTATCGCTCTCTACAACTACCTGAAAGGAGGTTGTAGTGAGGTGGGTGTTGGTCTCTTCTCCCAAGTAGCTAGCGATAGGACAAGAGGAAATGGGCTTAAGCTGCGCCAGGGGAGGTTTAGACTGGAAATTAGGAAAAATTTCTTTACGGAAAGGGTGGTCAGGCATTGGAACAGGCTGCCCAGAGAGGTGGTGGAGTCACCATCCCTGGAGGCGTTTAAAAAACGGGTAGATGTGGCACTTCGGGATATGGTTTAGTCTGGTCTACCCTTGATTAGTCTAGAGTGGGCTTTGTAGTGTTAGGTTAATGGTTGGACTGGATGATCTTAAAGGTCTTTTCCAACCTAGATGATTCTATGATTCTATGATTCTAAAATTGTACCAGACCTTAATGACCTGACATGGTCAGCACCTCTAAATATAACCTCCAAATCACAATTGCTTACTTTGTGATCTTGCTCTTCAAGTAAACCAAAGAAAAGTACATTTACAATAGAAGGCTACTGTTTTCACAGGAGCTCTGAATGAGCAGCACCTCTGAAATGTAGATACTGGAATAACTTGTTCTTGTCTAATGATAGATTGAATTAGTTTAGTTTAGGTATTTTGAATTGGAATATTTGTCTTGGTCTTCCTTTATCTCTCCAAGATATATACTTCAGCACATTTTTCAATTAAAAACAAAGACTCTTGGGCTGAGTTGCTAAATTTCAGCATAAATTTTTATTCTGAAGTTATAAGCCCCCGAAAATAGCAAGGGGGAAGATTATAACTGTCTGACACTACCTTATCTATATAGCTGAGAACAGCATCACTACAATAAAAGAAGATAGCAGTGTCTCCCATTGATTGTTGTTTGATGAATGTAAAGCAATTTACTGGAATGCAATTAGCATTCGCAATCATGTTACCGTGGGGAATTTTTTTATGCTGGTTTTGAATTGAAAATCTATACATTTTCTGGCCATGAGTCACTTCTAAGGAAGCTTTCTTTCTTGTTTCTTTTTTTTTTTAAGGTTTCAGAACTATAATTTGTGGAATGTTGAAAGGAAGTAAACCTAGAATTTTTATGTTTAAAATATGCTGAAGGACAAATTGTACAGTATATCTACTGCAGCGGATGGATTTAAATTTGTAATGCTGTGCATTGCTGGCAAATTAGTTTTCCAGGGTTTTTGTAGAAAGAAATACATCTCTTGAAAAACAAATGGCTTCTAGATATGGATATCTTAGCAACATCAACATAATTTTATAAATGTATGAATTAAGAAGGCTGAAGTACACAGATTAAATAAGCAAAGCAATATGCTGAAATAATAAGATCTGTTGACGATGGCAGGGTAACAATACTGCAAGAAGTAGTAACCATGCTACTTTTTCACAAGCATCCGGATCACCAACAAGAAATGTACATGCATGCAAGTGCTTGGTTGGACACACCGTTCTGTCTGCACTTTAAATAGGTGTAAATTTAGTTATGACCCAAGTGGGATTATTTCTGCATCACACAGAAATTATACAGAGATTTTAGGAAAAATACATACAGATGTGTGATTCACAAGTTGAATTTTCTGTGGACATGTATGTGAATGATTGTCAGTGTTACTGGACAAATCTCAGCTGACATGCAGAGGGCATCAATGAAAAATGTGTGTATGTTTTAGTGGGCTGTCAACACCCTCCTGATGATGACACATGAATACAATATCAAAAGTAATCTGTATGGTGCTTTTTAATGGCTTCTGTATGTTATGGACCAAGTGCCACTATCCTAACTCAAAGACTACCACAGAGAATTATTTCCATAGGGAACTAGCTGTGAATGCTTGTTGGTTTCAAAATACAGTTATTTTTAACACTCTCAGTTAATGTAGTCTTGCTATAATGGTATATAGTGTACCTTAACCACTTTAGGAGAAGCTTCTCTTTTATGTGTTTGACCTTAGAGGTCTTACAAAGTCCCATTCTCTATTGCACCTTGTGTACCTTAATCTCTGTGAGGTCTACAAAGAATTGCTACTGAATTCCTGGACACTATATTAATTTTCCCACTGGGCTGTTATCTTCTGAGCTTTCAAAGGAATTTTTTTTTTTTTTTTTTTTTTTTTGTAATGAAAACCTTTAAGGAAAGCATTACAGACAGGAACAGGAACAAAGGCATATCTGTGTTTATAAATGTGATATAGTGCTAGATCCTGTCATTTCTTTTTTTTCCACTGAAAACTTCCTTCAGTTTCAATGTAACAATGGTATTGTAATGGTAACCATGTTAACCGAGGTTAGCATTAATATTTTAGTGGAGTTAGAATTGTCTGTGTGCCCCATCACTGCCTTGCTTAGGAAAGAGAATGCTATCCCCGTTTATCCCCATTCACTGCTGCGATCAGGCTGTGCACTGGCATGTCTACCATCTTAAGGAGAGGCTAGAGGCTTTGGGACACAATAATAAGCAAACGTAATTTAGGAAGACTCACTAGGGTAGCAATGCTGTCCCTGCTTCCTGCAGAATTAACTCTTTGCTGCATTTTCCTTTAACGTCAATAATTACTTCATATTTTCCACACTTTCTCCTTGAGGAAAAAGGCTAGATACTTTTGCCACATTGACACAGCCTCAATTTTTCTGTCACTTAAGTTCTATGAAGACCTAAATCAGCCAATATGAAATGCAAGATGCAAGGAACGAGCTAAAATTTTGACTGTCTGAACAGAAGCCTTAATCATTTTCTAAAAATAAAATAAAAAAAAAAATTTCTATTTCCCTGGCTAAAATACCAGACTTTGTATCGCTGAGTTTCAAGGCTGGGCGTGTTCTAAATATAATTACTGCAAACAGCTTTCTTGAGGAGGGAGATTTGTATTCTTTATAAACTTTTAAAGTTAACCTCTTTATGAATCTTCTTTTCTGTATCACTGTCTTCCTCAGACAGCAAATTGCATTGCTGTACCTTTAGTTTCCTCATTGAACAGTCCTAAGGCTGAAAGCAGATAGTGGCTTTGGCCTGTAAGGGGCAAAATATTTTCTTTAAGTCTGTGCTGTCGTTTTGTGTTTGTAAGGCTGGTGTGGCACTTTCAAATATATTGATCCAAATTCTGTCTTAGCTGATATTCTTCGGGAACACACGTATTTCCTGGGCTTCAGCAGAGTTTGGCATTTCATCCAGAAACTGCTTAGACTAAACCATGTGTGTAATACTTGTAATTGACTGCTGGGTGGTATCTACCCAGTGTTCAGCCCAGGGAAGATGCTATGCCACTATTTTTTCTATTCTATGAGCAGTGACATACTGTGGCAGAGGGACAGGCTGGCTCAGGAACCATCACCTGGCACGAAGGCAAGAGTGTGCCAGGCAGCTGTTTAAGTTACTCTGCTCCTGTGTGATCAATGACTCCTGGCTCCTGATCACTTTAACTTAACAGGAACCAGTGCACAGCAGGGGATAGGAGTCACTGTTTGTTGGGCTATTGATTGTCTGATTAGTGTTGTCTCGTCTCTGTGAAGGCAACAGCTCCTGTTTCTTGAATGTATAGGACTTGTGGCTTCACACAGAGCCTTCTCGCAGGTGCAAAGGCTGGTCTCCTGCCCTGGCAAGCTCACTCTTGTGGGAGCCTCTGCTTGCCTTGAAGGAAGGCAGTAGCAGTGGAAGTCCAGAGCCACCATTGCACATGGAGGCAAGAATATAAAGATCATATGGGAGGGAGTTTGAGAGGCAATTGCTCCTGTACATACAAGAAATAAGCAGGAAGCAGGAGCTCCTTCACGGTAGAATTTGGGTGACTCCAGGAGCTTATAAAATATCTTTCCACTTCCACGTGAGGCAGGCATCGTAACTTATCAGACTTAGTGCCACTTTACCTCCACCCACCCCATGCCCCTCAAGCATTATGGACAAGGATCCTTTTGACTTTTTTAATTTTATCTTTTTAAGGACCGTCACCAGAGGTAAAGGGTAACGGCTGTTAAGCAGAAACTTTGTGGTGCCCTTGTAAGAAGGTTAGTCTGTGCTGAGCCTGTACAAGCTCCGTGCCGTTTATTGATTTAATGTTGACCCTGGTTTTAAAATCATTGGAAATTACTCAGGGGAAAGAATGGGTTTTGGAGATCTTACCTCTCTCTACCAGCTATTGTATGCTGTCCAAGCTAGGGAAGGCTGTTGTACAAGTACAGTTACTTGCAAGGGAGGTAGGCCAGAGGTATTTCATGTGGAAACTGGAAGACTTTCATTCAGGCTAAGCAATGAGTGCTCAAGACATGCCAGTGAGTCTGGGTGTTTTGAGAACAGATTGCAGCAAATGCAGTTGGGTTTGATTAGATATGCAAGCAAGCAACTTAAATAATGAACACTGGTAAAAGTTGGACGATCAGGAATTTGCTTACCTTACTGGGGTTAAAAGACCAAATTTTGTATGCTACTTTCACCAGTGTGAAGGGGAGTCGACAGGAGGAGGAGTCATAATAGGTTGGAGCTACTTAGAAATGGTAAACTGACAACATTTAAACCTGCATTTAATGCAGCATCTGAAACAAAGGAGGTAACCCAGCCCCTCTAAAAACATGTCATTATCACTATGGAAAGTGGGATTAATTTATAAAAATAAATAAATAAACAAACTGCTGCACAGATTGGCATTAGCCATGAAGAGGACAGAGTAAATGTTATCAGTTCAGCTCATCAAATTAAATACGGGATTTGAAAAAGGTACACTGAGGAAGAGATCATGGAAGCTTCAATCACAGCATTTTGCCCAGAATTGAGTCTTGGGAGTAAGTTGGAAGAGAAAACTGAGCTCTTTCTGCCAAAAGTGATGCATATCTTGAGGTCTCATTTGCATCTTTTTCCTGACAATGAACTTTACAGGCAGCTATCAAGAACAGAACAAGAGCCAAAAGAACCACCTCAGGATTTATTAGTTAAAAGTCCTGAATGGGAACAGTAAGTGCAATTTGTTTCAGAATTATATTCTCACCTCTGTGTGTTCCTCTATTTCTAGCAGCTATGTTTTGTTTGATGCTGTTGGGATTACGAAAATAGAGTATTAATTCATAGATGAAAAATAATTTTAGCAACTTGGTGTTAACACATTTGAAAGATACAAATCAGAATAACAGAAGGTGGAGAACAAAGTGGAGGCAGGAAAGTGGTGTCCTTTGAAACCACTGTGTGCTGAAGTCGTATCAGTAACTGAAGCAGCGGGAGTTTTTCTCAAAGGGAAAAATGTCTCAGAATGTAATTTATTTTGTGAATGAGTTAAAAGAACTAAGGGCCACAGTTGATGAAATTAGGCCATAAATGCAGAAATGAACATATTAAAGTCAGTTGTCCAAACACATAAGAGGAACACATCTGGGAGGAAGAGTCTGTCCAAGGATCGTGGTATATACCTTTTATGGAGATGCTTATGAAACCCTTTCAGAGTGGGGGAAGAAGACATGGCCATCAGGTGCTGTGGAACGAGGGCCTCCAAAGAACTGCTCTTAAGGGGAATGAAAAGTCAGGTCTGAAAGTCAGGTTCAGTGCCTTGCAAAGAAAATTGCTGGGTAGAGGGACAAAACTGAGAATGCATTTAACTTGTAAGGAGAAATATGTATTTGGCTGTTGAATAAGTCGTAAATTACAGATAGGCAAGGTCTCAAGTGACTGATAAAATGGAAATTTCTTGAGTATTTTTTGAGAATTCTTATTAGAACACATATTCTTCATAAAGGGTGGACTAAAGTCCTCTTTTGTTTAGAAGTGATGACAGCATGACAATTTCTGTTGTACACAGTACACATGAAAGGAAGGGACGTGGTCAGATGTTCAAAACTGCCTGAAGGAACAGGGAAATTAGAAGTGGCCCAATGGGGAGACTGGTCTTCCTAATCTGCTTGGTGTTGCCCAAATTCACGTCTCCATTGCATTGTTTTATATGCCATCTATGGAGCCTGCTGCTGTCTGAACAAGAGCAAAAACAACTGCTCACTTGGTACTAGGAACTGTTACAGTCTTCCCCTATTGTGGTTTATCTTCTGTACCTCCCCCAATAAGAAGATGATGCATTTAGGAAGGTAAACCAAGAATATCTGACTGTGTCAGAATGCTAACTGCAGCTAAAAAGTGTTATTAACTTCATTTAGGAAGGCTGAAGTTTCTGACTTTAAGTTTGGCTGTAACTGACAAGTGTCACCCCTACGTCCACAATTCTTCACGCTTTATAACCATAACAACCTGCTAACCTATGTTTTCACTTCTGCAAGGCTGAATGTTACAGCACACTGGTGGGTAGAAGAATTACCTGACTGCAACTTTGAGAGCAAAGGGAAATCTAATACTGCGCTTTATTCATTATTCTCCTCTAGATATGAGAGAAATTATATATGACAGAGAAATGAATAATGAATCTTTTAATGTTGCGTAACATCCTTGGGCATACCATAAAGTGCCAAGATATCTTGGCTAATAGCTATTGCTACCAACCATCAGCAGTAAAAAGCTTCTCCATGGACATTAAGGCTGCCATCAAGCCTATTACACAAGAAGATGGCTGGATAATACCAAAAAGAAAATCAACCCGTTGTAAAAATGTTTCAGTGTAAATCGCAGATCACAATAGATGATTGTAGATACTTCTCTAGATAATCAAGAAAATACACGAGACTGGTAAAAACTCATGACACAGGAGTGGGAAGGACTGTGTTTGGGAAAAGATGATCTACTTTTCTGTGACATCAAGTAATGAAATCAGCTGCTACTGACTAAAATGTACAAATGGAGTCAAGTCCTTGAAAATAAGTTATGTGTGTAATTAAAGAGTAAGTAATCATTTTGGAACTGGTTGTGACATCTCAGCTGCAGAGAAGAGACCAGGGGCTTGGACACATGCAAAGTGAAACAGTCAGCTTTACACAGCAACCAGAACTGGTATGTTTGCAATGTATTTGCTAGGCACCTATTTCTGTCTTACCCATTCATTAAGAACTCTTAAGAAGCTGGAAGAATGAACAAATCAATATACTTTCTAGGGAAAAAATAACACTCATACAGTATTCAAGTTAAAAAAAAAAAAAAAAAAAAAAAGATGGTCCTGTTTCTCTTGTTTCAGAAAAGCGGGTTATTGAAATGAAAATATAAAGCATACTTTGCCTCAGTCTTGTTTTTTTTCCCTTGAAATAGAACCATTCTCCTTAGACAAAGATAAAAATTAAAAAAAAAAAAAAAAAGAGGAAAAAAGCACCACAAAACCAGGGGAAATTAGTAGAGAAGGCAATCCAGAACACAGAAGGGACTTCTGGCAACTAAAATATGTGGCACTATGAAAACTTCACATGGCACAGGAACTGTGAATTGAGAAAAAAGTATTTCATCTGCCTTTGAGAAATGAAACTGCAACAGGTAGCTCACGGGAGAAGTTCGCAAAACGGAGAATATAGCAGGGCAAATGGAGGTCTTCTGACCACTAAGAAAAGAGCCACCAGACTTCAGATATTTGAATATTGGGACACCTAGCTATCAGCGTTTTAGTGCTTTTGAGGATAGCAGATAATGGAATTGTATTTGTGTTTTGACACTTTGGATATTTTGTAGTTCCTCCTTTGTATCACCATGCATCATATTCAAGACTGATTTGGTACTGATAAATGACATGACACCGATTTGTTATAAATATTTTTCCAAATCAAAGGTCTGATCATTCCGAGTAATTTATCAGAATGATTTGGTCAATTTTTTTAAAAAAGTAGTTTCCTCTACAGCCATCAACTTTTAGAAAATATACCTGAAATGTAGTATGATTGTATTATTAATATATGGGAAGATTAAGCTGTTCAGGACAGATTATCCTTTTAAAAGGTGGGATTACAACTACCATCATGCTTAATATGGACTAAAATGAAGAAAGATGCACACACATTCATTGGCAGAATTTATAAGGGCCAAAAGAGAAGGGTGCACATCCGAACTGTCATCTCTTAAAGCATTGCGGAACTTGTGGAAATCTCCTAATGAATGTTAATCTAAGTAGTAATGATAGAACAATATTGCCCCATGTGCCAGGGGGAGGCCGCGGCGTAGCAGAGTGCTGGGACTATTCAGCCTTCACACATTAGCTGCACCTGTGTCTGCAGAAGATATGGAAGGAGGCTCAAGGTGTGCTCCCAGAAAATATGGAATTTTTTAGGAAATGAGTTACAGTGAGGCTTCCTTGGATTCTTATGTATGGGTATTAAAACAATGAAAACTCAGTAGTAGCCATCCCTTCTCTGAAAAAACTGCATGTTTGCTAGATTTTTATAAAGAAATATCTGTAAACATGGAAAGATGCACTAATATGACCATAAACTAAGACTCTTGAAAGGGGTATAGCTTCAGAAATTTTAGGAATGAAGATTGTTAAGAATTAAGGATGACTGAAATAATCTTTGATGTAGTACTGGTTTGCTCATGGTTCTCAGGGTACAAGTTCCCAGTAAAAATAAAATAATAAACTTTTTCCTTGTCCTAGTATAATCAGTCTGTCATATCAGAACTTCAAAACAAGCTTAATCCTCAGTTGGTGTTGGGTTTGGTTTGGGGTTTTTCTGGGGTTTGTTTTTTTTGGTTTTGTTTTTTTTTTTACAGTATCAAAAGCTCTTCACACTTCAAAAGCTTTAAGGCTTAATTTTGGTTATTATAAGGGTTACTGCTTTTTTAATCCAATTTGAACTGTATTTCATATCAATGATTCAAAAAAATGTGCACCTTAGTTGATTTGAAGAGTATGAAACATGAAAATATATGTATCATTCTCCAATATTTAGTAAGATTAATCACTGCGTAACAAAGAAAAAAAAAAAGTTACTTTAAAGTCCAGGAACTTGTGCTTCTGCAGAGGTAAAAAAAAAAGTAATTTCTATCTTGATTACAAACTAGAAAATTCTGGTTCCTTTGGGTTTTTATACTTCATCTGAAGTAATCTAGTTCTACAAGATCTGTAAGATCACACCACTTAATTTGTGTCTTTTTTTTGTTGTTGTTGTTAATATTAAAAAAATCTTCCTGTGTTCCCAGGAGAAAAAGTATGTGTGTTTTATTTTGTGTACTCCCTTGAAGAAAATGCTTAACATGTGCAAACTTTTCTGGATGCAAAAGGTGCTATGAAGTTGTTTAGTGATTTGAAATGTTAAAATGTCTCTCATGGGAATGGATGAATGAGCAGTTGATTTGATCAGGCAGGTAGGAAACAAAAATTGTATAGATGTGGTTAATTTGTTCTAAACGCACCTATATCCTCAAGCATCTACTACATAGTTAGTGCCTCTTCTTGTGAATTTGCACTATATTATGTGAGAATATCTACATATTTTACTGAAAATTCCTTCTTTTGTAAGAGTAGTATGGGGTCTAATAAGCATTCCGTCTGTCAGTATACAGGAAACAGCTCTTAAGGACTCCAATTTCATTTTCTTTTGGAAAAAGAGTAGGAAGTGATCATATTTTTCAGCAAGCTGCTCTGTATTAAACATCAAATTCAGTAGTTCCCATGGGTGCTATTAGATGTACTATCATAATGGCTGCTGTACTATTTGAAATAGCAGTTGGTGAAGCTACAGTGTGTATGTAATAATACGAATGTTCCTGTTTGTGTGAGCTTCTGCACATTCATACCCATGCATGAACATTTTTCAAATCGCTGCTCATTCTTTGATCATATTACTTTTGTAGGTAGTTTATGCACCAGACAAGTTAAGTCATAGGAGCCGGAAAGGCTTGATTTGGAAAACACAAAAGACAAAAAAGAAGGCACCACCCCACTCCCTGCCCCCCGCAAAAAACCAACCAACCAACCAAAAAACCTGAAACAAGTAAGCATTTATCTAATGAAGTAAACAACAGTGTTTGCATAAGTCATTACTCTGTCTGTCTGTTAAACTGATTGACAGAGGAAATGAAAGTGATAGGATAGAGTTGCAGCATTCCCCCTGCCTCTAATGTCTTACAGTACTCTGCCCTGCATTAGGACATGATGGTTTGTAGTGTAGGCTTTGCAAACTCTGCACTCTTTGCAAAGTTGCTTGAGGAGTAGTCATGATTAATTAGACAAATTAGGATACAGAAAGTGATAAACAACTATGTAGCCCCACCTGCCTGTTTATTTGATTTAAAAAAAAATCCTGATGACTAGGCAAATGGCTCATGATAGCCTACATTTGCAGCCTTTTTTTTTTTTAATGGAAACTTGCTTTATGCTAATTGTCTTGGTATAAGAGAGGTCAAGACATTGAATGGATGGATTGGATGTTTTACAGTGTTAAAATGATCTTGTTGCCTTTTTCTGTGTCATGCATAAATGTATTGCAAATATATTGCCCAGTATGTTCATAGACACGATCACAATCATTACAGTCTACTATGTGGTGCAGGGTTTCTGGAAACAGTCAGTGGTTTTGGCCTTGTTTCCTATTTAATGACCATTTAATGTTTAATATGCCACCTAATTTGTCATTTTAGTTTTCCTATCTGCAGCTGTTTACCTTCAGGTGCTTTACGAACACGGCATTATCTTATTGCAATCATTATGTGAAAAATTAATCTACAGTTGTTTTGTTCTTCAAAGTATGTGAGGTCTTCATACTTGGTTTTTCTAGATATAATTCATAATGTCCGCAACTGAAAATTAATGTATTTCTTAGAAAAGAAAATAAACATAGTGCTGCTTGTCTTAATCTGCACAAGTTGCAGATGAGGTATGGTATCGTTTCATAATCCATCTTCTCAGTTGTGCTGATTTGGCATTGTCTTGCATCATATTGGGATTGCACTAGCAGGGGCTGTATCGTAAGGCGCACAAGCAGTGGGCAAAGCAAGCCTCTGTGCTGGTAACTCCAATTCCAGCATACGTATTCTGTGCAGCACATCTTAGTGTCTCTCATGTTTTATTGGTATGGCAACTGGCTGATTAGTATAATTAGTGAGTTGAATTTGAAATGATAAACCTTATATCATTTAGGGGACTTTCTGTTTTCTGGAAACAGGGTTACCTTTGAGGTGTTTCTGGTAGTGGAGACGGCTGCAACAGTCCCTGACAGCCTGCCTTGCTCAGTTCTTTCCCCGCAGCAGCAACTACGCTGCTGCTGTCATCCTCTATGAGGGGGCAGGTTTTTGTGCTGATTGAAGGCCTGTTTTTGCAAAGAAAATGCACTAAAAATCTGAAAGCTGTTTGTCTCCGGCACCTGGTGTTTTAGATTTCCACTGGGTAAATTGCAACCTTTTTTTGCTATGCTTTTTTCCCCCTTTTTTTCCCCAAAGGCTTAGCCTTTTGAATTTAAATAATAAAAATCACAGAACCAATTTGCCAGTGTCAGAAAAAAATTGTAGAGACGACAAAATACCTACATTCACTATAAACCACCTGTAATTGCATAAATTAAAATGAGTGTTACTACCAGTAGTTATTCTAGTAAAACAATCATTTTACTATAGTTAAATTACTATTCTGAATAGTTGAGAGTTGTGTTGTCTTTCAGGTTAACTCTTTGGCAGACATTAATGCTTTAATATTAATCTATATTTAAATAATAGTATCTATAAGTAATAACTATAGATTTATATCTGGCTTCTCTGGGGCTTAAGAGATTAGGTTGGAAGAAGGCGTTACTGTACTTTAACAAGCTTCGATGAAAAATCCATGCTCTTTACTTCTGTTTTGACAAGAAAAAAAAAAAACAAACAATCTATGGAACTCCAAACCTATACTTAATCTTTACATTATCCTTGAAGATTATAGTAAAAGGCTAATTTTCAGCTGGCCTACACAATTTTTCTCAGATGTCCTACATCCTTCCTAAGTACTGCATGTTACACTCCCTGATTTCTGTGTAGAATTGCTCCCTGCCTGTGGTAATTGTACTTCGGTTTTGGTTTTTTTTTCATAGCACAAACCTACAATCCTAGTGAAGTAATTGAGATGCAGTGAAATCTGTGAACAACTGGCAGTTCTGAGATCCTTTGTACCTTTCAGCAACTACTCTTACAACTAGACTACTGCTTTTTTCACTTATTTAAATTACATTTCATGGCTTACTTTGGGGAACTTCAGTGTTTTAGTGCCAAGAAAGCTTTTGCACCTGATCCTGAGATGGCACTGCACTAGTATGACTTCACGGAACCTTCAATTGGATAAAGAAAATGCAATCATGTAATTACAGCAACAGAAGTTCAGCTGTGATGATGTTTTGAGAAAAGGGAGAAAAAGCCTCTCTCACCCAAAGCATCCAAGCGGCCTAAAATGGTAGCGTATGTAACTGCTAGAGTATGAAAAGCGTGAAATACTAGAGACATCAAAGAATGGACATCTGAACAGATGAGGAGAAAGAGTAAATGCCACTGAAATAGAACAGATAATGGCCTTTTGCTGCCACGTAAATGCTGAGGCCACAAGGTGAAGCAGAAGACATTTCAAAACAGGCAGCACTGATCCTGTGATAACAGTCCCATTACCATGATTTTATTTCTGTGACACTGCTGGATTGATACAGATGTAATCGTTTCATTTCCCAGTTGCTGACGCATGTGCACGACACCCCTTTGCTTGCACAATCAGAACTCCCACTCCTATCTCTGTACCAATACTAACATAGCAGGATGTAGCCTGATGACAGAATACATCTGTATTTTGCTTCAAGGCAACCATATGTAATTGTGTGTGGTGCTTTTATTACATATTTTTGTGGATAATCTAGATGCTTCCTGAAGTTTCATAATCCTTCAGCTGCACTGTTAGTAAATTATTGATGTTCATCTAGCAGTATGATAAGTCATAAATACTGAAACTGCTAACAATTATAAAGCAGTCACTTTGTCAAAGCCAAAACCAAAAAGAAATGAAGGACCAAGTTTTCAAATGTAGGAAGTTAGTTAAAACCAAAAAACTCTCACCAAGCTATATGAATTCTATTTACTCCAGATTTAGCCCTAAAAGTTTTGTGGCTGTGGGATATTTTCTTTTTATATTTTATCTTAAGAAATCAAAAAATAAGTATTTTTTCCTAAGAAATGTTGTTGTTAATAAGGAAAGCAATAATTAAACATCTAACAAACATTTAAAAGGAAAACATCCATTGTATGTGTTCATGGTTTTTTACAAAGTGATTAATGACCGTATAGCTGCGATAGTTTAAGGATGTAAGTGGGGAAATGCCTGTAAGGAATACATATTTTATTAGAGAAACTGATACAGTTGGAGGAGGGAGACAGACAAGATTCCTGGCACACAAACACTTTTTCCCACATATGTTTGTACCGTGATTCAGGAGTGCAGTTCAGAGACTACAAAATACACCATACGTCTTTGCCGAAGATGTTATAGTTTATGTCTTTAAAATTAATTTACCTGACTTGTACAAACATATTTCAAGTTTTGAAGAAGTTCAAAGTATAAAAGACCTTTTCAGTCTTACAAGAATTTATTTCATAATTTGCCTTATCCAAGTGACTATACCACTGTTAGAAATAAAAATTGCACTTGTGCAATTACTCTGAAGGTCCTGTTCTAGCGGTGGTATTTCTTTAATGTGTTTCTGCAGATATTCTAGCCGGTACCTTCTCCTTGTCTGTCTGAACAGTAATAAAAATCAATGTGCACTGGAACAGGACTACAAGAGAGATCTCCTGGTCACTACCCAAGTGACTCCCAAGTAACTTGATAGGTACAAAATCAGAATAAATAACGAAAGAATATGAGCCCCTAATTTATAGGTGATGTAAGTGTACCTAGCTTGTCCACACTTCCATTATTATAAATAAAGACATTGGGCAATTAGACCTCTGTATTTTTTCTCTTTTTTTCCTGTGCAGTGGGGAAATGCTTAACTGCTGCAACTAGGGTATTGTCAAGATTAATTAGTTAGTGTTTGTTCAGTGCTATAAAGAGTATTATTGATATTAAGCAGGCATGAGATGATTGACGTTATTTAGTGCTGCTGTTCACTAGAACATTTACAGAGGGAATTTACTATGAACATATATGTTCATGCAGGGTTAGTTCTCATTCATTCTGGACAAACCAATCAATGAGTAGAAGATTTAGCTGTTTGACATATCTTCTAGTTCAGCTGAAGATTATTACAGCTTTCAACAGTAAACATGCTACCTACAAAAAACATGCTCCATATTCACTTTTAATTGAATCTGAATTCTTAGTGAATTGGTGCAGTTACGCCTTTGGAATTCAATTCAGTAACACTTTTGATACTAAGTCAATGTAGATTGTGCAATGAGAGGGAAGAATCTGAAATATTTAAGATGAATCTCCCACAAAAAATCAATTAAAAAGGCATGTGGCATCTTTTTTTCTGCAATTTACATCTTTTAAAAGGGGTTTACAATGTTTGATGTAGTCAAACATTAACTTAAACTCAGGTTCTTAATTTTTCTTCTGGTGGAATCCTGAATTTATCCCTCATCTAATTCAGATTTTAAATAGGTTCTGCAGCTTGTTTCCCAAGACCACAATGTCCTAAAATGCTCTTTGCTTCATTGTTGCCATGACATTTCAGGGGCTGGCATTAAGGCTTTTTGCAAAAGTAACTGAGAGCATATTTTATAAAAGATGCTTTATACAGTTGAGAACAGTCTACTAAGTGTTGAATTGTGTATGCATTTTTCAAAACCATTGTTCCTGTTTTGCAGAAATAACTACTAATATTACAGTTATTTCTCTTAGGAGAATCACTGAATTCCCAGACACTGTTCTAGATTATTCCTGTTACCATTTTCATAGAAACACAGAAATGGCCTGCCTGTTGTTTTGGGCTTTACATAAAATGTGTAATCATTTTTACTAATATTAATGGAGATTACATAGAGCAAACATCTAAATTATTTGAAAATCAGCCTCTAAACATAGAGCAGGTTCTGTGGGCTTAGAATTAATGAAATGTGTAAAGCAGTATGTTGCATCACAGACCCTGAATATGATGGAGTACTTGCTGAGGTTTCATCTAATCAACAGAAGAATTTTTGGAAGGAGGTGGAGCTTTGAACTAATATGAAGGTGTGTTCTGCATGAGCCTTGCCAAAGACAGTTAAAAAAAACATGAAGAAAAAATTAAAACATTTCTGAGGTATACCGTATCAAAGGTATTTCTGTTTTAATACTTTTCAGGATATTTTCTGCCTGATTTTTAAGACAGATGTTGTGTTTTAAAAGATGACAAGCAAAATAGATATTCTGCAGAGCATGGTTGCCTATATAGCAAAGAATGAAAAATACCTTGCCAAGACTGCTATTATTTGAGATAACTCTTCTATTACGAGATTTAAATTTTCATCTGACCCTGAGCTCGTATGCTGCTCAAAACCATAATAAATTAGAATCAAGGAAAAGTTGCCAAATTCATGGTACATCACTAGTAGAGCTGTTTCCACTTCTAGGCCATTGTCTTACAGGAAAAAAAAAAAGGTGGGGAAATAAGAAATAATTGTGTTTCAGAGAACTGGTAATGCCTAATTTGTTTTGCTTGTTTATGACAAAGTCTGAGCACAAAGAGGTCACAGGCAAAACAGTAGAGCAAATCAGTCTCATGACTGCTGTAGTGGTGAGGCTGTGCATGGATGGGTAGGGTGAAATTCATTGGAATAAAGTCTCTATCTCCTTGAGCTCACTGTGTTTTGGTTTTATTTGCAGTAGTCTCTGAGAAAGATGTGTAGTGTTGTTTTGTAGTTCTATTAGTGTTAATAAATAATGCAAAGAATGAGCTCACCTAAGTAAAGGAGTAAATTTTTCAACAGTGCAAGGAATTTTTCCCACAAGTGATCATAGTACTGTATTTAACCAGGATATATTAAATTATTTTTTTATCTGAATATGTCACATAGGACTATGTTTAGTATATGATACAGGATCCCAGTTCTGTACATATTATTCTTTTTATAATGTGGCCTGTTGCACTGCTTAAGTGCTCAGGTAGACAGGTTCCTGGTTTTGATGATACTAGGTTTTTAAGTTAGTATCTGTGTGCGTTGTGTTAAATGGGTGTATAAGTAAATGCAAATAAGTAATGGAGCATGCATATGTTCTTTATAATCTATATTTAAGATCTCCTTTCCTTCAAGAAGGCAGGTTGCTGGATTGCTATTTATAGTGGGGTTAAAAACTTATGAATATTCATGACATTTAATATGTCTTATATCTGATTATCCTGAAAGAAGTACAGTTTCCATAAATAAATATTCGAACAAGCAAATGAACTGTAATAGAAGTAAAATGTATATCAGTGTTATCCAAAGAGCAGTGAAGCAGGCACTTCTAGTGAAAGATAAACTTCCAAATGAAACAACTTCTTTTTTACATATCTCTTATTTTCTGCATAGGAAAGGAATACATCATATGGAGGTGAATATGACTTGTCTAATTAAAAGGTGGACATAGAAAAGTAGTCTAGAATCACATAAATAGAAAAACACAGACATTCCCTGAGAAGTCCTGAACATGTTTTTTTAAAATCTATATTCATCATGATCTCTCTTACGCTTCAAGCTCTATCATAGTTTATATCATAAAGAAGAGTTGCATGAATTTTACTTCCCTTAATATGCCCTAAATGCAAATATTCAAGACTGAGTAGGAGATGATCTCTGGAAGCATAAATTGAAAGCAGATGAATGTTTCAAAGTGCAGTCGCAAATAAAATTAAAGGGAACCAAATACATGGTTCTCCCGTTCTAAAGTAGTATAGAAAGTAATTTAGGAACAATTTAAACAGCTAGTTTGTAGAAGATTTTTCAAAACTTGAAAAAAATGGAACTTGAAAAGCTGAGGAAAGCAATTACGTTCTTGTGGGTGTTCTAACTGCTTAGGGCTCTGGTAGTGCACTGTAAATTCAACTTAGATATAGTTCCTATAAATGCTTTCAGATCAAACAAACTTGAACTAATGGGAATTGCAAGTTATTTTTATAATCCTTTCAGCGATAACCATGCACACCACACTTAAAAGATAAAATTTCTCTCTTAAAAGAGGTGTTTGGAAAAAACCTCATGGTTCAATTTTTGCTTCCAGTGAATGAAACGGAGTTATGTTCCTTTCTGCTATAATGACTGCAAAATGAAGCAGCTACACCACCATTGGAGGGTTTGGGGGGTTTTTTGGGGGTGGTGTTTGGGGGTGGAAACTTTTTTGCTTTGTTTCATGTCCACTATATCTTGTGAATGAGATTAGCACCAGGGATGCCCATGGCTGAATTCTCACCCTCCAAAACAGTTTACTGAGGAGGAGCAACTTTATTGTTATTTGTATTGAGTTTGTACTGTAGTACAACTTAGCAATTCATTGCACCTTTCTCCTGAAGGTGCTACTAACTGCAAAGAGGAAACTAGAGAGGCTGGGAGCAGGTACCCACCAAACAGCTGGCTTGGCAGCTCCTGGCTGTGCTGTTCTCAGGGAGGTGCTGACAGTGGGACAATCCCAGATGTGGCCACTGCACCCTTCTAATACGCCTTTTACTCTGGGAAGCAAAGTGCTCCCTTCTCAGCTTGGGAAGTTAGGGTGCTTGTAGGACATGCAGCTAGGAGTCCTCCCATCTCTGTCTCATTTGACCCAGTGCTCTGTGAGGATCAAGCAGACACCATTTCTGAGGCAGTCTCTCTGGTGTCCCTGGTGCAGGTTTTAACTTCAAAGCCAAAATCTAGCCTATTGTGCACACGTGCTAACAGCTGGGTTGCTCCAGACCACAGCATTGTAAATGAAACACTACAGTTTAAACATGCCCAAGTTATGCTATGGGTTAGAGTGCATATAGATGAATAAGACACACCAGGGACAGTGCAGTAAGACTCAGCATGGATTACTCGTAATTAGGATGGGGAGAATGAATGAATGGCATACTAATTACAGGAGCCTGAAATACCAGCCTTAGCATCCCTTTGCAGTGATTGGCAACTACTAGTTCAGAGTGCTCAGTGGACAGCCTGAGCAAAAGCCATGGATACGTACAAAAATAAATTTGGTGAGTTAGTTTCTGGAAAATCCTTGCTACTGCTGGCCAGATCTGTTTGTGCTATTGCCTAACATGAAGTCTACTTGAATCTTTTTTGCTGTTAGCTTAACACAATTTAACTAGTATCAACTTAAACACTTTTGCCAAGTATAATAATCAGAAAATGAGGAACTAGTACAGTGGTATCCTATTTCAAGAAAGCAAAAATTTCTTCCTCTTCAAAGTAGCATGAGGACTTGTTTGTTAATATGGGAGAGAAATGACCCTTGAGAGAGAATAATTTTCCATACAAGTTTCAGGATGGTTTCATGAGAAAGTATTATGCAATGGAAGAAACGATCACTGAACTTCTGATGCCAATAAAAGGATCAGTTTCTTAGTTCGTATCATCTGCCGTATTGTTGCTCTCTGCATCGTATCAACTTCTTTCGCCTCTTTTGTTGAGTTAGCTCTAGGATTATGATAATTTACAATGCCTTTTACAGATTATCCCTGCCCTATTGTCTCTCATTTGATACTAAAGTGTCAACTGACTTGTCTGATTAGCCCTATTTTCAGTGTCCACTGTTTTCTAGATGATCGTCAAAGAAATACCTCTTTTTTTTTTTTTTTTTTTTATGCTGCCCTTCATATTCAGGCAAGACTTTTGTATTTTAATACCGTTTACCTTCATTTTATGAGGGAAGGAAGACAGAATACAAAATTTGGGACTAGTATGAAAAGCAATACTTTTAAACTTTTGTACCTGTTTTTGTTTTGTTAATGTTCAAGTCTTGGACCTTGGTTTCTTCAAAGTGACTCAGCAAACAGGTCTGTATGGAAACACAATCTCTGCCTTGGGTCTTGCCTGAGAACCTTCCAGACAGGATTCACTCATCTGACTTTTACCAAGTGCTCCAACCTACTCATCTAGGCAGAAACTTATTGTCAAGAAGACCGGAGCTTCCAGGCGGCAATTCTATTCACATATTTTAGATATCAGTTTTTTGGATTAAATGAATGCCTCTGTAGAGGTCTCTGTTGCTTTCGCTTGGCTTTAGAGGGAGCCCAGAGGTCTAGGTCAGAACAGATGCCTCTCTAGGAGAGCTGAATTTAAGATCAATACGCTATTTTCCTTCAGTATTCTCTCTTTCCTGATGAATCTGACTTTTAGCTTAAAACACCGACATGGGGGTAAGGGCAGTTTATTTTTATTAATGGAGGTGGTTTTAGGAATCAGGCTCCGCTTCTATGTTTGATCTCTCTTAATAAGGCAGATATTTCACAAAGGTAGAAAAGTTGCATAGGGTGGCAAGGACTGGTGTCAGTGCCAGCTCAGTGACCACAGGAACTTCAGAGACCTCCAGCACCCCATCCTTCCCCATAGACTGTGTCTTTCATACCTACCTGTATTGTTATTGTTAAGAGCAGACATCTAGTTGTTCTTCTAGCTATGGTTCCCAAGTCCACTACTGCTGTCACATCATTCCAGTTCCTTTTTAACATTTAGCTGCTAATGACTCATCTCTCTTACTTGTGAAAAGAGGCTCTCCTTTCTCATCACAACTTGCCTTTTCCATTTCCTGTTTGCTTCCGTCTCTTTTAAAACATGTTCACAGTTTTTCGTCTTTTCTTTGTTTGTTTTTTTTTTTAAATGCATTTGCATATAATTCCCAGTAATATTAAAGGGTCTTAAACAGGAATGTAAAAAAAAAAAAAAGAAAAAAGTTGGAATATCTTCCTTGTTTTGCCTAAGCTTATTTTTGTTTTCTTGATTCTGTGGTTCTTTTAAGGTATTATTTTCTTCTTGCTTTTTAAAGCTAAATGCAGCTGTCTAATAGACTATGTTGCCTTCTCTTAGTACTTTAATTGGTATTATACCTCCTTGACCTAGAAGAACAAGGGCACTTTTTCTAAAGCAAGCAAATTATATACTTCAGGTTGTGTAGCAACATGGTGCTGATGAGCAACTCCTTTAAAGGAGTTCTGTAGAAAGCACTTTCAAATTACAATATACTGAACTAATAACATCTACATTTTTTAGCATGGTATTCTTATGCTGCTGTTAACAATGCAAATCTAATCCCATCATTAAAGTCAATGTAGTACAATTTGCTGTACCTAAATTTAGATCTAAAATATTTCAAATCATTTCAAAATATTGTAATAAGGGTAATTATTATTAATCTATTATTTTCATTAGTTAAAATCCAACTTTGTGTATATTAAGAAAGTGAGGGATAAAAAAATAAAATATAGACTTAATTAAAAATAGGGACAAAGATAAGTCAAGATACAGAGTACAGTTTCGAGAAATTGCCAAGAAAAATCTATCTTCTTGTGGAATGGGGAGTGGAAATACATGTAAACTTATGCTTATTATTTAAAGTCTTCAGCTACGTCTATAGAACAAATGCAATGTTGGTTAATCTTAAAACTCTGATGTGGCTGAATGTCAGAATTATGCAGCAGTGTTAGAGTTCAAACCATCTCTTAAACTCCGTGGGGACTGGGGTGGTAATTAAAGTCCCCTTCCATCCCCCGAGGTCTAACCATTAATTCCTCTTCCTTTCCAGAGAGGGCTAAGATTCTCCTTCATGCTGCTCATTGCCACAGATCAGCAGAGCTTATGGTTTCTGTAACCAGGGACTGGATGTAGGAAAACAAGGGCTTTGGTGACTGGAATAAATTGGCTGCCAGCATGGGACTGTAATTGAAGCACAAAGCTAGACAAAGCTCACCTTCCTTCTGCCCAGCAGAGAGTCATTTGCAATGCTCTGTGTCACTAGCACAGGCATGGAAGAAGATGTCAGCCTCACCTTTTTTAATTAGGTGCTGAAGGCTAAAAATGTTCTCCTTGTATGCGATGGAAAGACAAGATAAGGTACACATGCTGACTCCCACATGCTGCAAAACTAGTAAGGTTGCATTTGCTGAATGGCAATTGAGTTAAAACCGTGAAAATGTAGCTTCAATGCAAGCTTCAGAAGGGAAAGCCGGAAAGAACCGTACATTTTACTTGCATACAAAAAACTTCTCCTCCCACACACTGAGCTCTAATAGTGGCAGCGTGTCCTAGTCCAAACCTACAGACATGCACGGGGTCATACAGTTCTCTTGAGCTCTCTCCAACTGCAAACCATTGAGAGAGCTGAATAATACCACAAAGGAAAGAGAGCTATAGTTCTGCTAGCAAAGACATTCTGTCACCTTTTGAAACTGTATCTTCCTGTAGCAATTCAGAGACACTTTAAGCTGGGAAATGGTATATGTATTTTGGCAGGAACTAAACTTTCTAAAGAAGATGTAGAGCATTAGGCAGCTAGCAAAACAAAGATATTTCAGACTTAAATAAGAAAACCAAAATAATTGTGCCATGAAAAGTCCCTTGGGAAAAAAAAAAAAAAAACTGTTAGCACTTTCTATTCTTGCTAAGTTTTGTCTAATTTAAAACCATCTCAGCTACTCTGTATTGAAAAGCACTACCACACTTAAACTTGAATGTTGCTTTATTTGCATTCTACTCAGAGAGGACCTAAATCAAAAGCAGTGAGCAAAATACTGGACAGAGCAAAATATTTAAGAGAAACAGGCCTCCTTCTCCTCGGATATATTGATTCCTGTGGGAGACTTAAGTAGAGTTATGAAAAATTAAATGTGTTTCCCTTTCCTGACACCAGCTGTCTAGTTACATCACTGTAGCTACTCTGTCAAAAGGGTGCTGAAGTATGTGATGTTTCAGGTCAGCTTTCCAGTAAAGAAGTGATGTCGTTAACTTCACAGGGTTCTTATCTTTAATATAACTTATTTTATTTGCACACAAGCGTCAGTGTTTGATCAGAGGTGGCCCATTAGATTGCAAGGCAATAGTTTCCTCTGGTTATCTCAGACCTACATTATGTGACATAGTCATGGAGACTAAAGCTAAGAATAAATTCTAGGTTTGGTATAGCTCTCCAATGCAGGACAGTGTATAACCCAGCCAAAAACCACCACATGCTTTCCCTCCAAGGATGAAATCACTAAGCAATCAAGCAAATCAGACTGTACTTATCTTCATCTGGTGTCATTTCCCAGATCAAATGTTACAGTCCAGTGTATACAGGTTGCCTTTCTCATGGGGATGGCTGGTATCTTCAATCCCTGATATTTTTTCTACGTTTAATACTAGGAAAAGAAAAATCTCCTGAGAGGAATATGCTGTTCTAGTACAGGAAGAAAAGAGTTATATTAAAGTGGAATTATGCCGATGCAAATCCTGTTGTTGGTTTTGCTTTTTAAAAGGTTTCTTTGGAAGGGGTAGTAGTGTCCAGAGCTGGGTGGATTGACACAGGAAGGTCCAGTCAAAGTTTACAGCTGAGTAGGAAATGAGAAGTAAATGTAATCAGATGTCAAATGTTTCAGAGTAGAGGAAAATTCCTCTCTAAGGGTTCACTATTGGTTTACTCGTGTGAATTGCTGTTTCTGTCTGTTTTCATAAACATCTTTAGTGACCTCAGAAGAATCTTTATCTTGTCCATGTACTTAACTAAACAGATTGTTTTTTTCCTACATCATTGCAAGCGCAATCTGTAAGGTACCTGAATCTACCTATGTTGACAAATGATAAAGATGTTTTGAAACCTTCTTTTCCAGTATTGATATTTCCACCCACTCTTCAGAAAGGCAGCATCTTTTTCTTTTTTTTTTTTTAATTTTTTTTTAATTATCTTTAACAAAACTGAATTAATTGAATATCATCCACAGATATTCAATCTGCAGGGTAGGAGACCTCCTGAATAAAAGATGTCATTTGAAAGCTCTGTATCTTTAGTTGATTTTGTAAAGTCAGTGATATGTAAAGTCACCCGTATATATGATGGTAGGATCACGGCCTTCAAAGCACCTGTACATGGTTTTCTGTTTGTTTATAACTCTCAACATCCTTTAGAGTTATAACCAGTTGCACAGTCAACAATTTTTGCTACATCACCTATATGTCCTTGTCATGGAGTCCTTCATCTATAATAATCAAATAATTTTCTTTCTGGTAATCTAAATACTTGTTCTCCTTCCACTCAGCCCTTCTTTGACTAAGTGAGTTTTTCTACAGCAAAAATAACAGCATGTTTAAAATTGTAAGACAAATCCATAGTTATGGGGGAAAAATAGCATTTTTCTGAAAAAAAAAAAAAAAAAAAAGCCAAAAAACCATGTTTTATTTAGGAGATTTCTTTCCATACAGATTAATAAAAGTACTTAGGGCTTAAAATGAGTCCTCAAAAATCAGATAAACTTAGTCAGTAAAAGGGTAAAGTGAGGATGTACACCACCACCTCATTTATTCAACACAGAGATAGCAATGAGAAAGGTGGTAGGAGGCTTTAGAAAAGCTTTCAAGATGAACAGTATATTTTGCAGTAATTCGAGGTACATGGATGATCAACAAAAAAGAGCAAGAGTGTTCTGGTGGAGAGAGAGAGAGTTTTATTTAGGTTAAAAGTCTGGTATATAGGCTTGGTTATTACCCAAGACAATAAAGAAAGCCCTGGCAAGTTTATCAAGGAGAGTTCAACTTTAATATAAAAATCTATCTTTTGGAGGCAGACTGCAACACCACCAGATTTTTAAAATTGTATTTTATTTTTATAAAGGCACTTGAAGCTAGGTCTTACAGAGAAATGTTTAGAGTTGCATGGCCACTGAAGAAGTCTAATGGCTGGGTTAGTTTCATAAGGAGAATTGTGTGACAGAAAATCTTATCAACTAGAAATCAAGTCAGCAAATTGGGATTTGTGATGAGCTGAGAGAGACAATCATTCAAGGATGCCTGGACAAAGAAGAGTACAAGTGCAAATGAAGAGGAGTGAATGAAATTGATCACCCGTCATTCAGAAAGATTAGTGATAATTAAACCACTGTGGCAAGATCTGATTTATCACAGCACCAAATCTAAGAGCAGTCATGGTTAGTGATGAAAATAATGGTTATCAAAAGTAATGTTTACCTTTAGGAAACCATTGACATAAATCAGGTCATGTCTCTTTTGCTCCTTGATGGAGCCCTGCACACCGATCATGCCAATGTCTGAGTTGTGTCTACAATAGTGACTGGTGCAGCATGAAGAAAAAAGGACAACATTTTGATTTGTCATGTCCTGTTACCGTTCTAGGCGTATACATCTGTATTTTGTGTTTTCTGGTGATGAATTTGATGCTAGTTGCTAGTCTTAGGCACATAAGATGAATCTGTATCAAACAGACGACACAAAGTAAGTTTCTGTACAGCCATCCCAGATGACTGTCCCCATTGCTCATGCTGTTACTAATAGAAATTAATGCATATGTAGTGCGTACACTGCTGGAGGACCTCCAGGAGGATGCGTTTCCCTCCTGAGGAAGGCAGCCTGTGTCCGCATAACATGTGGGGCACTCTACCCTGGCGTATTAC
The DNA here is from genome assembly GCF_030463565.1 of Pelecanus crispus. Classification (NCBI taxonomy): domain Eukaryota; kingdom Metazoa; phylum Chordata; class Aves; order Pelecaniformes; family Pelecanidae; genus Pelecanus; species Pelecanus crispus. The sequence goes on along the minus strand of NC_134645.1, from coordinate 73,199,157 downwards.
TTCAGCGTTGGTTCCACCTGAAAAGAAAGCATTTCAAGTGCATTTCAAGCACATTTCAAGGTGCAGTTGAGTTCATACCACAAGTTAAATACAGACGCAGTGCAATGCATTTCTATCACTGTTTGCAAGTGAAAAGGATGGTTCCAGTGCACTAAGTGGGTTATGTAGATGCACCCTGTGCAGCATGCGTTCGTCCTGCACTACCACTTTCTTTGTCTTTTTGCCAGTTCTGCCAGATAGATAATTAGGAATCCCTCTGCTTAATTTCTGGCCTTAGAAAATATTATGATTGCCTACAGAATGGAAGTTTTCTTATTCTTCTGGCAGGTAATTCCCAGTTTTACATGCTTTATCTGTAATATGCTGTATTCCCGTTTTTCTGCATTTTACCATAAAAGTCTATTCAGTGAAGTGTCAACACCAGATGAAGGACAGATTTGTTCTTCATACACTAAACCAGATTGCACCTATGAGATACACGGATAAGGGGTTGGTTCCATTTGCTATATACAATATTTAGATCGGTATAGCTATGAATGGCAGCTAGAGCATATAATCACATCCTGGAAGTGTTCAAAAAATAGGCATGGTGGTGTTGGGTTGACGGTTAGACTGATGATCGTAGAGGTCCTTTCCAACCTTAATGATTCCTAGTTCTACTTTCATTAAAAATAATCTAGCCACCAAGCCAGGAAACATGAAGTTAATTACTACTCTACCCTTAATTGGTTTAGTGGTAGACTTGGTATTGTTAGGCTAACGGTTGGACTGGATGATCTTAAAGGTCTTTTCCAACCAAAACGATTCTATGATTCTATGATCTTATCTGTGATTGCTTCTGTCAATGGCATGACATAGTTTTCCAAGAAAGCAGTACAATGTTACCCCAGATCTAAGTATGTAGCTGTCCTTGTTCATTTTGTGGATGAAATCTTTTAAAGTACGTGTGTTTATGGTGTCTGTTCCACATAAACCTTTTCCAGGGTATACTTCACATTTTGAAAGTAGCATTGGGCAGAGGGAGAATCTTGTAGGCATATACATATTTAATCTGGGGAGCAACTTAATTTGTATCAGGTTTATTTTTCCCCAGGGTGTCTATCCACCATCAGTGATTTGTTTAATGAATGCATTTTAGCTATTGCTTCAAATCTCACAGGATTAGAGTTCTTAAATATTTTAATGTCATTAGCTCAGTGTAATTCTGAATAAGATAGCTGTACCAAGGTGTTCAATGTTCTTTTCAGTCGTGTATTTTTCCTGAATGTAAATTCTAAAGAGAGTTCTGCTTCTCCTACGTGCACATTAGAAGTTTGATGGCTTTCTCCTCAACACACAGTAACCTTCCTTAAGACAAAAGATAGTAAATGCTGGTGGCAATTACTCTGTATGGATTACGTTTAATTCATGTGTCCTTCCTTTCAGAGTTTTTGTTTTGTTTTGCTGTTTGGATTGTTTAGAATTTATTCTTGATCTAATCTTATATGTTTTTAGTGGAGCTTCTCTTTTTCATCTGTAGGCCTTTGCAATATTTTCCTTGAACTGTACAGCATAACGCTGCCCATGATATTTCCTGCTGCTGGTTCCTATGTTTGGCAGCACGCAGCATCACAAGATGATTCGTTTCATTGAAGGATTCCAGTCAGTCACCAATGAAGCCTACGAAGGCAGTGTCTTTGAGGAGTCACAAATTAAGTAATATCCACACCAAGGAGATGTCTCTGACAGCAAGATATACTTACACTGACATCTCTGCAGGTTGATACTGTTGATCATCTTCCCAGAGCCATTATTTTCAGATTCTACTAGGTTTGAAGATGTTAGTGGTCTTTCTTCAAATAAGTAGAATAAGAGGTTGAAAAAAGCTGTAGTTGCAAAAAGCAGGAATAATGTGTCTGTTAATAAATCTTTAACCGTGGGGATAACATTCTTTATCTTTACTTGAGGGGCTGTACCTGTGCAGGGGATGATTATGTGAGTTTCACAGATGCCCTGATAAGAATTGTTGCATTTTCTGACCTTTTTCTTTAATTGATTCAGCAAAGAATTTGTGGAGAACCTGGGTTTGCTTTCCTTGACCTCTAAATACCAGAAAAGTTTATACGGCAAGCTGTGCTCCTTTGATTCAAGACACTAGAAATCCTAGTGCAAGTATTCTTAATGTTCTTCTCTGTATCATAGTGCAACTCCTTCAGAGCTGTAGAGACTAGAAATTCCTCTAACTTATAGCAAATGTTTAATTTGTGGGAGGTATGCTTTTCTGAGCTAGCACTGGAAAGCATTCATTTACAGGTGCACAGGTGGATGCTTCCTTGTCCACCTGATTCTACCTGTGACAAAGCACTTGAACTGTATGTGAGTGCTGAATGATGCTCTAATTCAGGAAGCTTTTTTTACACTGCTGTGCAGCTGTGATTTGGACATACCTAATTAGTCTGGTATAAGTACACAGCAGTTCTATCTTCAGGTTCTGTCCACAAATTTCCTTTAGAATACGAATTGCTCTATCAATTTCTTGATAGAGCAGTGTCGTGGTTTAAACCCAGTCAGCAACTAAGCACCACACAGCCACGTGCTAACCATCCCTGCCCCATGGGATGGGGGAGAGAATCGAAAAAAAAAAAAAAGTAACATCTGTGGGTTGAGATAAAGGCAGTTTAATAAAACAGCAAAGGAAGAGAAAGTAATAATAATAATAATGATAAAAGAATATACAAAACAAGTGATGCGCAATGCAATTGCTCACCACCTGCTGATTGATGCCCACCCAGTCCCCAAGCAGCAATTGCTGCCCCTCGTCCAACTCCCCCCCCAGTTTATATACTGAGCATGATGTCATATGGTATGGAATAGCCCTTTGGCCAGTTTGGGTCAGCTGTCCTGGCTGTGCCCCCTCCCAGCTTCTTCTGCACCTAGCAGAGCATGGGAAGCTGAAAAGTCCTTGACTAGTGTCAGTACTGCTTGGCAACAACTAAACCATCAGTGTGTTATCACCATTATTCTCATCCTAAATCCAAACCACAGCACTATGCCAGCTACTAGGAAGAAAATTAACTCTATCCCAGCTGAAACCAGGACAGGCAGCCTCTTTTATTTTGGTATAGAGGATCATACAGCTCCTGAAAATATAGAAAACCATCATGGGCTGAAGCAATTCATGGAAGTAGAACAGGGAGAAAACATATCGGTATAATGTCCAAAATGTTATTTACATACAAACCTTTCAAAAGGATTGGAAAGGATTGGAAGGATGCCTGTCAACATAGTACCTCACCATATTATTCTATTTTTATTTAAATATATTCATCTATCTAACTCCATTTATTACATATATAACAAAGGTAGGAGTCACTTTTTATTTTGACTTTTGTGAACATGATTGACCAGAACTGTATACAATACTCAGGGTTGAGTCCTGCCAATGCCTTGTAGACTGTCTTCAATACTTCCTTTACCAGAGATAGAGCAGAGTTTAATTTCCATTTTTTGTGCCCACATTACATTATCACTTATACTTGACTAATCCATCTAATTTTTATCATCTTCTATTCTTAAATTTTGAATTCATTGCAGAAATTCTGTTAGTCAATAGCTGATCTTATGCTTGTTTCCGTTTCTATTACTTCTGCTTTTGTGAACAAACAATTTTTCTCCTGTCATATTCCAATTTTGCTCTGAATGTTATTCTTGAGTAGAAGATACTGCCTGTTTTAATTTTTACCAAAATTGAGGTGCTGGGAGGAGCAAGACAAAATAAGAAAGTAAGTGACTCCAGATATTCTCAGTTCTTTCTTTTCCAAGTTGGTGTCTATATTTTGGTGAAAAGGGTGTTAGGGAAGGTAATCACTTTCTGCCATCCGGAGAGCTCTTTTGATGGTGCATAGTCTAATACAGGGTAGTTTCTTCAAGTAATAAATATTTTTATTGCCATAAGGCAAAAGCAAATTAAGAGTGCAGAGAAAATTCTGGTTTTAGTGTTCTGGATTCTAATTTTAAAATCTTCATTGCAAACTGATATGATATTTGAAACTGATCATGTTGATGATTAAAATCATTCAGCATCTGGCAAAGTCGATCCACTTGTATGCACTTAATGTTTCATTTATGGATTCATTTGTTTTATTTAATTAGCTGGGCTCTTGTACTCATTCCCCTGAAACACTGCAATGTAATGTTTATGGAAGTGCATGTGACCTTGGAGATACACTTCTAGCCATTCCCTTGTCTTCTGAGAACACAAAATCCATATGGTGCTCTCCAAAAAGGAAAGTGTTTATGCTGCCTTGATGCCAAATTAGTTGTCATTACATTTGAATAAAAGGTGAACAGTTTGAGGCAAAATCTAATTATCATCTATTGCTGCTTATATTCTTTGTGCAAATTGAACATTTACATTTTTTGATAACAATGCAGAAGACCAAAGTACATCTTTGTCAATTTTGCTTTTTATTGCCATCTATGCTGGTGTCATAAACTCCGGTACTGACAGACTGACTGACAGAATAGCTAGAGAGCTAATTACTTGAAATAGGCTTCATGAAAGCTATTAATAAAGTGTTGTCACAATTATCACATGTAAAAACATGAAGAGTGCTGTATTGGAGCACTTTGTTTCTGTTGAAAACTTTGTTTCTACTGAAGAATGAACACGACTGAAACTATTTACAAACTTGTAATGAATTTTTCATTCAAAATAATTCACTAAGAAAGTGGGTAGTTTACATTTAAGGAAGGAAAATTTTCAACTTCTCAGCTAAAAACATTTCATTCCAAAATGCACTTTTAAAAAATAATCAACATTATTCACAAAAATCTATTCAAAAACTAAAGAAAGCGTTTGATTTCTAACTAAGTAGTCAAGTTTCGTTTGATATGAACTGGTTCCTTAGCAAGCACAACTGTTCCAAATCGATGTAAAAAAAAAATACTCCTCTCTTTAAGCCTACTAATCAAACCAGTATCACTAGAATAGAATAGTATTTCAAAGGTTAAGGTTGTTTTTGGAAGAAATGTTGACATATAAGAATACATTTGATCAATAGTAGTAAATTTAATATAAAAATTGGTAGGAACAAAAGGCCATAGGAAACCATTATGTAGGTCTTTAAGTTCAGTGCTCTAAAACAGCAGATAGACATCAAGCAATTACACAGTTCATGACAGTCCACAAAACACCTGCCCCATACATAATAGGCCACAAAGCATTTTCCAGTATTTTATATCAATTCCAACACTTAAAAGATTAAAGATCAAAATAATAATAAAAAAAAAAAAAATAGTGGGCCACAGAGAGAGATAAGAGATCCAAGGCATTGCCAGTGTCCTAACTGCCTCCAAGTGTGCCTGCAAGAGCATTGGCCTCGCTGTGCCATTGGAAGTTGGACCTTGGAGACAGTCCCTGACATGACTGAGGCTGAAATTCCACCCTGTCTTCAAATCTGGAGATCAAAGATGCTAGCTGTATGATCTATAGATTGACCAGATAACTGTGAGAGCTGAAATAGCGTGCCCTTTATTTTGTATATCTGGTTGACTGCCAGTTTCTGGAGTGTTTGATGCAACTAGCCAATCACACAGTCTACAGATTGAAACAAAAAATTCCCAGATTATGAGGATCCTTCCTGGTGATGCTGGTACTCTTAAATATTTGGGAGAAGCAAAAGGACACAGTGAAGTTCAATGCACTTTCAGATTCAAACAAATATTTGTAGAAATATTTTCTGTTCTTGACTCAGCTCTCGCCAAAAGAAAAGTATTTTCATTGACATTTGAAATGATGCATTCAAAACAGTTCAGGGCCAGATTTCTATGCTCTCAGTATCCATTTGTGGGTCACAGAGCTTGAAAAAGTTAAACTCCTATTTTCAGTTTATCAAAAGCATGTCCCATGGTGACACTGATGACCAAATTTTTCAGAGGTCAACAGCTGACATGCTGATTTTCCCTTGAAAATCCTCTCTTGACTGTGGGAGATGGAAAATGCTGGTGATGGTGCACTCCCGGCAGGATGCACCCAATGAAGCTGCCAAGCAGAATTCAGTTTGAGGGATTTTTACTTGTATAGCTTTTTAACTAGGCTGCGTTGAAATAAGATTTCTAGAGTGTGTTGTGTTCACAGATGGTTTCATCAACAGTTACATTAGTGATGAGTAGACTTGATATCCTGTTTGGGTGTGCTTTTGCATTAGGACAACATATTTCTTGAGAAGAGTACAGCTGGACCTCTCTGTTCTCAAGTAGCTAAGAGAATTTTCAATCTGAGCATATTTTATGTCAAAGTCAAATAGTCAGCTGCCAAGTAATGACACTTCTGAAATTCCTCAAGCTTGTAAAACATAAATAAGTTTGCAGGTAAAAACAGAATTTTCTTGGTAGTATTAGATAAATACTACCTTGCTTGAGCTCCTGAAAGCCACATTAATATCTTTTACATGTAAATACATGATTGGATTCATTCTTCACATCTCAAATACAACCTTGTAATTTAAATGGATTTTTTAATGTGCATTAATTTTAATGAATGACTGGGAGGTTTATTGGAAGGAGGGAGGTAAAGTAGTGTCTCTGAAGCCTCACTGGATAATGGAATTGTTATAAGTAACCTTTGATAGTCTAAGCCCCTACCCCTAGATGATTTCTCTCATCATTATCCAAGAAGTTAAATAACTGACACCTGCAGAGGCTTTCTTTCAGCTGCTGGGAATGGTCTTGAACATAAATCCTTCCCCCACAACAAATACCTTTCAGTAGAGGTTGTAAGTAGTGTGTAGCATGCCAAATCTTTGCTCTGTGTACATTTGGCAATGAAAACTCATCTTATTTAAACTGGCGTAGACTGGTATTGGTCATGGAAGGAAGACTGAGGGAAAACAGTGTGCACCTTTGCTCAGAGGCCTGATTTGTGCTTTCTCCACGCAGTCCATACAGCAAAAATAGAGCAACTTTCATATAACTCTCACAGAGATTTCAAAGGGGATGCAACAAAAGGTGGGACAATGCAAAAGTGAATCAGAGGTATGTGCACTGGGAGACTTCTTTCTGCAACTGAATGTTGCTGAGAATGGCTATCGGTCCCTCTACATCAGCTCCAAACTTTTTTCTTCTTCTTTAAAATAAATCAGTACTACAGTTTGATTTTTCAGCAAGAAACTAGGTAAATGCTAATGTAAACAACTGTAGTTATAGTTTCCATTTTGAAAGCGTGAGTTTGACACTAAGGAGTTGATTCAGTTGTCTGAAATAGTGACAAAAAAGCCAGTGTGAAAGCTAGCTAGAATCATTTGATCCTAGGTCCTACACCATATTTAAACAACCATTTAACTAATTTCACTTCTAGTTTCTATATTACTTATCTTATATCATTCTGACAGACTGCAGTCTGGTCCTGTTTATATTATGCATTTGTTCTTATTGTATTCATGGCAGTCTGTAATTTACATCTACTTTTTTATGTATATATTCCTACCTTCTTGAAATGTAGCTAAGAGTATTAAATATGTGTGCATGTGTATATATATGTATGTGCATGTGTGTACATTCACATTTCTGTGCAAATACAAAGAATTGGGAACTTTGGAGGGATCGCAGCAGGTTGAAAGTAAGTCAAATTAGGTTAAATTCACTGTATTAGTATGACATTAAGGTATGTGGAATTTTCCTAGTTTAGGTCCAGAGTCATGAAGCTCACTCTCTTTTCCTAGCTTTTTTGCTTGTAGTCTCAGCTGAGAAAGTGGGTATTGAGTGGGCTACAGAACAGGAATCACCTGTGCCCACTGGAGATATCAATTCAAAATTAGAGATACTTTGTAATGGTGAACAAATGTGAGCTGATTGGCAGCAACAGGGCTCGTAAAGGCTGGTCTGAAGTTTAGACACCATCGTGGTATAAATTGAGGGCTTAGTAGTCCAGACCTAGTTAGAAATCAGGGTCTTTGTATTCACACAGTTATATCTGTCTGAATGAGAGAGGGACAATGCAAACCTGTTTTGCAGTCGTCTGTGGCAGCCTTGGGGTTGCAACTTTGAAATGCACAGTTCCCCCTGGTCTGTACGGACACTATATTTCCCAAGAAAGGTTTCAGAAGTAGGTTTTCCCTGGCGTGCCTAGTTAAATACCTTCCTTCTCATCTTGCTTTGCTGTGCACTGGGCTGCACACCAAATTGGCTGTATTTCAGTGCCGCCGAATGTGTACAGTTTGATAAGCACATTGTAGCAAATCTTTAGGACGAAAGGCACTGTATAAACGTCAAATTATTTACCAATTATAAAGCATTTCATCCTCTAGAGCCATAAATCCAGCACCATTTGCTAACACAAAATTAGCTTTTTAATGCTGTAGGACCCTCCAACACTAACACATATCGTAACATCCACATCCTCGGTGCTGGGGAGGCCGAATGTTGATTTATCTAGAAGGTGAAGCTTCAGCAATTCAAGTGCTTTATTCACACCAAATTTAGAATCACATTAATAGGCCATACCAAACCCCAGTTCAGCAATTCTGTCACCCTGCCTTCTCTTACAAGCAGTATGGACCAAATATGCTCACCTACATATAGTCACCACACACAGAAATCGGAAGGAGCAGTAACCAGGCAAGCAAGGGCGGAATAGGACTCCATGTTTCTTACTGATAAAGTCAGCATAGGATAACGCATCGTTTCTGTCTATTACTATATTTGCTTCATAGAAGATTTATGACTTCTTTTTCAGCAATTAGTTGTGGTCGCCTGAAAACTTGAAAAAATGGCAGAAAGCCTCCTTGCTTATTTCCAGGCTGGTGATGTATTACACACCTTGTGTTTTATCTTTGTTGGTGTTCCATCGTGAATTACTTTTTTTTGTCAGACTATTTCCTTCAGCTTTCTGTTGCCTAAATTTGTCTTACTACTCTCATGTCCTTTTCTTAGAAGAAACAATCAATAGAAAGTGCTTTTAGCAGTGGCATAGCACAGTGGTTTACTGCAGTGTAGGTGCTGGGTGGTGTCAACATAGCTGACCTTCTATATATTGGGATTTTGGTTAAGCAGCAGATATCATGTGGTGCTCCTTTAATATGTGTCTTTATGGTGCCTGGGCATGTCTGGAGCTGGGCTTTGTTAATACATGTTTGCTTTAGATTCTGAAAGAAGACCTAGGACAGAATCTTATTTACCGTTATTAAATGCTTCTCAAAGAATGGTTGTTCATATATAAAGCATTTCTGTTAACAATATAATACTGAGAAAAGGGAATACAAAAATATCAAGCATGAAAACGCATTCTTTCTTCACTGGATTTTTACTGTTATTGTCAGTGGGGCAGGGCCTTAGCGCTTATTGCTCATTTTAGATGTGTAGATATACTTCATATGCTAAAAAGCTTTGGGTTAAGGTCCATTTCCCATTCAAGCCGGTATGCGTGAGATTTAAACTTCTGAGAGCTAAGCGTGGGAGAGCATTTAGTGAGAATTCAGAACTACCTACAAGTCCTAGTCAAGAAATACTTCCTGCTTGGCAATGACCCTAGTGTTAGTACCGCCAAAGTAGTGCAGTTTGGCAAAGAAGGATGGGAGCCACAGCCACATCCTGTGAGATAATGGAGGTTTCTGTCTCAGATGGAAGACTTCAACTCTCGTGGGCTTGAAACTGTAGTGTACCCAATTGCCCCAGCTCTCCCTGTGGCCATGCAGTTGTGGGCAGGAGGGGAGCATGGTCCAGCCCTGCCTGGAATCGGGCACTGTCCAGCTGGGACTGTAGGAAGCAAAGCACGAGGAAGACAGGAGTGACAGGGAGCCTGGCTTCAGCCGTCGGCACAGGATCTGGCATGAATGGGATCATAGACCAGTTCCTGAGGATAGGTGTACACTTTGCATAGCACTTGCTTTTAATGAAGAAGCAAACTACTGTCTCTTCTACGTCTTATTAGTTGCTTCTCCACAGCACAGTTAGGCAGATTCCTGGCTTTCTTGGAGTCACCCAAGAGGACTTGAGAGTTAGGAAAAAAGCCTGAACTAAGGTAACACTTAATCAAACAAACCAGATTAAAATAAGATATTATACTAACTCTGATTTAGATCACGGCTTTCATTACCTGCCTCAGGAAACATTTAGGCACGTGGGCAGCAGAAGGAAGGTGAGGGCAGCCTGTCACAGCACCTGCACTGCTTACACAGGGTCTTTTCCAGGAACTGTTCAGTGTTGAGACTCAAGTCAGGATGGGTTCTCCTGTTGTGGTGAGAATCTCGTCTTTCTTCTGCTCAGTTCATCCTCCGCTGTTACACTTTTTTTTTTTTCTTTTGTATAATTATAGCAGCTAAATATCTTTTGTCTTCCTTTAGAATTGTAACGTCTGACTGAAATTAGGAGACGTCAGTCTCCAGATGGTTTGAGATTTTCACACGCCTAAGTTAAGTTGCAAGAGAGAAAAATTTTAAAAAATAGTCTTAGAAACACAAAACAGGATGTAGTGTTACTACACCAGAGATAATTTTTGTTTTGTAAGGAAGATGTAGCTTGGCACAAAGCTGTGAGATAAAGCCTCACAAATTCTAGAGCCTTCATGCTCAATCTTTTTCGTTGCTGAAGTTACCTAGGACTGATGTCTGCAGAGGCAAACAGTAGAAACAAAGAACCTGAATAATAACTGGGGGACTTCGTGGAGGTTCCATGAAGAAAGCTATAGTCTATTTCTGCAACAAAATAAATTACAATAATGCAAATAAAAATGACTTCCTGAAGCCATCTTTTAAATACTTTTGAGAATCAGTGTAAAGTCATTTGGGAGATTTTTTTTTTTTAATTACTTAATATTATCTTTTTGCCTTTTTACTTCCTGCCTAGTGAAGATAGCTTAGCTTCAGAAACTTTAGTAAGTGCATTCTGTACAGATATGCGGGAATACAAAGAATTTGAAGGCATAAGAAAAAGCTACACTAATGAAATGCCTAATATAGATAAACACAGGAAGTGCTGTTTTGCATTTTTGCCTGCTTATTTATTGCTCACAGAGAGAAGTAAAGGTCATCTTTTGCTAATGGCATTATAACCTTGGCCTCCTTGGTATCAAAATATTAAAGATTGTAAAGAAATATTTCTGTGACAGGATGATTTTAATTATAATAAATCTTTATGTTTTCATTTTAGCACCAGTCCATTTTCTTTCCATACTGAAGTTCTCAGTAATTTATTCATGACCTTTAACTGCTTTTAAGAAATGTAGATTGGGAATTATTGCTCTCCTCACCATTGGAAGTGCCAAGGCAGGAATGTCTTGAGAAGCTTCAAGGGATTTTATTAATGAGATCCACTTTTCACATTAGAATAAAAGAGCTGAAGCTGCTTGTTTTGTTCATGCTGGTGTATATGTGGAGGTTCAATGTTTAAAATCACATGGAGATTTTTGATCTAAGGTAAACAAGTGGTCAAACCACATAAGGATATGCAATTTATGATGAATAATCTGGTTTGTTTAGCATTAATTTTCAGCCATGTGATTCTGACTTCCCTCTCCCTAAAAGTTGAGATAGTAAAAAAAAAAAAAAAAAAAACCAGCTGAGATCAAAGGCTGAGTAAGAAAAGAATAAATTTCTCCATATGTGTGAATATATGGGTAGGAGTATATAGAGTATCTACCCGTGTATACGTAATGTATGTTCAGAAACACAGATACAGAATGTATTTATTCCCAAAATACCTTCATCACAATGAACTAACACTATAGACACAAACTTCAAGGAAAGATTTGAAAGTAGGCACCTGGAAACTTGTTAACATTTCTATGTAGCTTTCTTTGTTGCTAAGCAAAGCCTGACAACGTGGCAGGCTGACAAGGGTGGAAAGCTCAGGAACCCTGTCTCCTTTATGTTTTTTTTTACTTCCCATACCATGATCTACTCTGGGTAACTCCTCCATCCTCTGATGGGAGCGGCTTGGAGACAAGGGGAAAAAGGGGTAGGGAGGAAGAGATTGATGCCAACCAACTGTGTGAAGAGAGAGGCCATGAGAGGAGGAAGGAAGACTGATAATCAGGTATTCAGTTTGTGGACCAAGACTAGAAGGGCAAGCGGTCAAGTCTTCAGAAATTTTAATTTGCATATGCTAAATTCTTCAGCATTTTCACAGGTGTTGAGACTGCCCCCAGCAAGGTCTGCAACAGTTGTGCACTCCCTACAAGTGCAGCTCTCACCACATGTAGGAGTGCTAGGGACACAGGAACTGAAACACTGGGATTCGTGTCCCTAAACATCCTCTGCAAGCTTCCAGAGAGCGTGCATCAGGAAACAGCTTTAGTAAGGTACCAGGTTGGGGTTATAAGCCTTCTTTGAAACAACGAATTCAGATTACGGACACTAAGAGTGCATCTGCACCTGCAGGAAAGGGAATGGCAGCGGGAATCTGACTGTCATTTTGAAGTGAAGGTCCCAGAGAAGGATGCCGGAACTCAAAAGGGAGAAAGAGATCAGGAAGGGCTAAGCAAAGCACATGCTATCTCAGACCCTTTAAGTTAGCAAATAATTGTGAAATATTGCCAAAATGTGCATCTTTCTCAGAGAGAATGACAGAAGATGGCAATGTCTTGGCTTACTTGGTTCCAGCAGGACATTCTGTTGTGGATCTGTACTATCTAACCACTTTGATGACCTGTTCCTCATACTGACTATTTGAGTTTGTGAACTTAATATTTTATCTTTGGAGATGAAAGGAATTATTTTAATTATTACCAAATACAAGTTCAGATCTCTGGTGTTTAACACATTCTAGAACTGGCAATCCTTTTTAGTATATTTATTTTAATAACTAATGCTTTTTGACATAGTCTGTTCTGTGCATTAGATTTTGTATAAGCAAATGTAGTTAACCTGCCTTTTTAACTTACTTTATTTACTCTTATTCTCTTCATACTTACTACTCTGCAATAAAGTAAAATAATACGTTTCAGGAACCTCTTCTTCAACTCACTTCAAATTTTGTAGAAAAATTTACTTTGGTCCCTGATATAATTTACCACTGAAAGAATAATCCGCTTTTGAGAAGGATTAATTTAGACTTATGATAAACTCAGTTGTAACCTTTTTTAGGGGAATGACTTTTATTGGCATATCTTGTTAGAGGTCATGAGAAGCTCATGTCCTATTTCTTTTTTAACGACTAGGTGATATGCTCCTTGCAAGGAGTATAAATATTTTTTCCAGTATAGTGTCTCGTGGCTTAAGTAGAGTTTTATTATTTATTATTTTATCAATGTAAGGTGTGATACAGTGGAACTGAAGCATAAGGTTTTGATCTCAGCAGTACAAATTAATAAATGTACTGTAGGAAGACATTTACTGTGATGTGCTTTATTCCCTAAACATGTGATGGCTTCTCTCCATTTATGAATGCTTTTCAGAACAGGATTACCTGCGCATCTTTGGTATTGAAAATAAATATTTCAGCTCTTCTGAGGAAATCGTTAATATTGTAACAAGTTATTGAACGGCATCAGGGCTACATGTTGCATCATATCACTAAATTTTAGATCTAGTTGCAAAATTTTGTTTGAGCTTCCAGATTGTTATACTTGCCAGGTGGGCTCAAATTCAAATGTACAACTCTGAATCGTTTTTACACAATCAATTTTTACTGTATTATGTGCATGTCCAGTAAGCATTTACCATTAGATGCCTGGCATTTTGCATTAGAAGACCCGATGATTAGTTATTTGGCAAACATGTCCTATTTAGGTTTAAATTTCACATATTAGGGCCTCCCTAAAAGAAAATCTCATCAGAAGTTAATCGTATAAAACTCAGTATCTACCAAGTGAATGGAGAAAGAGAACACAGGGGAGTCTTCAGATGGGAAGGAGGAAACTGGGACAAAGAGTAAAAATGGAAATGAAGAAGGGGACTGAGACATTTCTAGGAGCAAGACAGGGAGCAAATGACAAAAGGAGGAGCACAGAGTGGTCAGGGCAGGGCTAGTTCTGGCAAGGGATGGGTTTGAGTGTTTTGGATGATGAATTAGTAAGGGCAGCGACTGAAAGGTATCTAGGATCAGGAGGGAAAAACAGAGAAAATAAGGATGCATAAAGTGGGAAGTATTCAACATGGGTCAGAGGAAATTAAGCGAGCTTAAATGAGTTAGAGATTAAAAATAACACCTCAGTGGTAAAAGGCGTCTCAGTAGGAATGAATACCCTCTACAGAGCACTCAGCATGCTTCATCTATTAAGTTGGCTGCTTCAACTCACTATTCCTCAGTATATTGTGTGGTACAGATAGCCTAGAATTCAGTGTCTGAAGGAGCATACTAAGGTTGGCTGAGTAACAAAACTTGAAACTGAGTTGATAGGCTCATACATGTCCAGTTTAGTCAAAAAGCAAGACTGAGAAAATGAGCAAAGATTAGAAAGAAATAGGGGTGGGAGAAGAACAGATTGGAAGAAGAGAGTAAAGGTCAGGCCTGTGAAAATCAGGCAGAAGAGTCTGTTCCCCAGATGGTCAGTGCCTTGGGATGGCCTCCAGGCTTCCTGAACACAGCCGTTCTTCTGCTAGCTGTAAATGTTTCTAAAAACTCCAGCAGATTCTGGACTGGTGTTTCAATTGGTGGTGATCCAACAGTCACCTGCCCCCTACTGCTGCTACTTACTCTGCTACCTCAAGTAGAAAAACTATATGGTGGATCTAAAAGTTCCCCAAATAGCTCATGTTGGAACTAATGTGAGTAAAATATCAAATAACAGGGTTTGGATTTTTGCTCTGCTTTTAAAATCAAACTAGACAACTAAGAAATAATTTGCAGAAATAGCTTAAAAGGACAGAACTAAAGTGATGAAAGCAGAGCTTAACATTTGGAAATGACATTGCTCTGGGTGCTTCTGCAACTTCAGCTCCTTCCCCTTTTAACACACTTGTAAGGTTTTTTCCTTCTTTACACTTCAAACAAAGAGCAGGATGGGCCTACTCGGGGAATCTGTCAAAACTGAGTAGTGAAAGGAAAGGGTTTTTTTAATCTGACTTCTGTCTCACTTGTTGCAAAACTTGGAAAGCGTACTCTTTAAGTAGGTGAAGGACTGCAGAAGAGAAGGGGTCATTTCAGGATAGAAGTAGTTGCCACTTGCTCTGAGAAATTGTATTCTAAACCTGCCTCTTGACATCAAGTTCCTGTCTTATGCCTGACAGGTGATTAAAGCAGATTTTTCCTAGGCGTGATTGTATGTTCCTCATTTTTAAGATTCCTAACCAAAGATCCAGATTTGCAGATGTGAAGCTTCTCCTCTTTCTTGGAAAATGGACTTCAGTGTATGAATTGCTGCATGTGCTCAGAACCTTGAAAATCAGGTCTTAGGTGTCTCATCCTAATTCTTGGGAAATAACAGATGCCGTGACCTTAATCTTTCTGTGCTACAGTTGTAGTAGCCAGTAGTGTCAAAGCTGTTGTGAAAATAAATTAGGGAACTTTTCAGAAAATCATATGAAGCATGTAAAGAAGCCCCATCAAAGTAGCTCTGAGAAGATTAATAAGTCTGGATGCTGTAGGTGATGCATGGAGCCACATATTGAACAACAAAGAGAAAACAAAATATTGAATTATTACCTAATTAAGTGGGTACTGTCCATCAGGAGCCCTGAATAAGGTGGAGGTCATGCAGAAAAAAACAGAATGCAGTCAAAGACATAATCATACTGTATATGCAAAAGGGGCTATGTAAAAGTTGCACAGTCAGCCTCTGGAATTGCCTTACATTGGAGTACTCAACCTTGCAACCATTTTAATGTTCTTTGATTAGAATTTCATTTCATAAAAACTCATGTGCACATAAATCTGTGTATATTTCTGCACAAATGTTTATTACAGAGATTCTAATTGGGTGATTACATTCTGTTTCTTTAACAAACTAGATTTTTCCTATTCAAGCTTTAGTTTTAGTAGACCCTAGAGGCCTAATCCAGGCTTGAATTTTACTATTCAAGCATGATTATAACAGTCTTTTTACCACAAGTGTTAATACTGTAATAAATTATTTGGGGTTAGTGCTCAATATGTTTTGTACTAGGTTTTTTAATGAAATAAGGCAATTTTCTTAGTGCTTTGACTGTTAAGCTCTTGTCCTGCAACTGGTGGTAACATTGTGTATACCAGATGACCTTTCCCAGACATTCTGAAGTCTCCAGTTTATAGACCATTATTATGACACAACCTGTGGATGTTGAAAAAATGGGCTGTGAGATGTCAAGGTAAACCTACATTCAGTTCTATTCCCATGTCTGTCTGTGGATTCTGCCAAAAAAGTGATTCACATGAAGTACGAGATGATTCTAAAAGCCACACTAAAAGCTCACACAGGATTTGAATATAGATTGGCTTGCAGCAAAACAGCAGCTGTCTTCAGTTTGAAATAGTGTCAAACAAAGGAAACGGAAAGTCGTTCTTCTGTGTGCGCGTCTTGGGGGCGTTAGTCTGTCTTTTACTTTTCTAAGTGCAGTAGAGATAGGAAGAGCTTGATTTGTGCAGGTGATGCAGAAGAAAGTGTGGGCACCACTGTTAGAAAAAGTAATTTAGAACTGGAAAAAAAGAAATCTTTAATTTGCTGCTGCTGGAGGAGGACTTAGCCAGAGAAAGGAGCATCCTGTCCTTATTTTGAAAATACCTCAATCCCATCTTTTGCCAACTAGTCATAACTGCCAGTTATTGCACAGCCTGCCAGAAATGCATGTAGGCTTTCCATCTAAGTCAGTGAAAGGTTAGCAATCGGTGTTCCCATACATTTTTATTCCCATTATAAGAGGACTCCCAACCAGTACACCTTATAAAAAAGTATAATAGCAGTACACTGGTTTGATTTTTAGAAACTGACAAAATCCCTTGCAGTGACTGCAATCTCCTGTTGACACGAGTTCTGAAGAACATGGAAAGCTACTCTGTCTAGAATTGTAACAAACCGAATTTTCTATTTTGCAGAGTATTCTGCAAAGTCTAAATTGGCAAGCCTCAAAGTCAGAAAATTGAAAATAAATTTACAATAAAAAATTTAAAAACATAATTAACGTTAAAAAAGTGACATTTTGTTTTAACATAGAAATATGCTTCTGAAACAAGAAGCTTATTCTGAAATTAAAAATAAGCATTCCATTCCCAAAATGAAATTTGATCAGAAACTGTATACTGCTGTAATAAGTTTCAATATTGACAGTGTACCTTTCTGTGCAGTTTTTCCAAAATCGAAGATACTTTCTGATGGAAAATTGTTCTGTCAAAAAGTTTCTAATCTGTTCAAGTTGTACCACCTTTTTATCTAAGCCTAAGAATGAATGTATTTCTTTGATATGGAAATTCATTTCTAACTAGGAATAGGAAGTCTCTTTCTGAGCATATAATGCTTTCATTAAAAGTTATGTGAGTTTAGCAGTTGTGCATGTTGATGTACTTGAACGCAGGTTTCTCAGTCCTATCAAATTGTATGACAAGATTAGAAGATAAAAATATATATGAAGTCCTGTTTTAGTAACAAACGTTCAATTTTCTTCTAAAATGAATGGACTGTAATGAGGTAGAAATATACAGAAAGGATTTTTTTTTAAGTTACAGTTCATTCTGACTTGGAATGAGAGCCAAAGAAAAAAAAATAAAAGAGAGATAAATTCTGGATGCCTGAGAGCAGAAGCACCATTCCCCATTTCAGATTCACAAGACAGGGAGAATCTCGAAGTGGTGGGCTCCACCCAGCATTGAAGTCTTGAGTTTGTTTGAAAGCATGCACTCCAGGGCTTCCACATTCCCCAAGCCTCCTCCTTGGCTTTTTAGCTAGACTATAGGATAAGTGAGAGCTTTTGAGATGGCTCTTAGAATTTCAGCTCTTGTCTTTTCTGCCTACTACAGTGTAAGGCCTGGAAGCTCAAGATATTCAAATGAATACCTGAAGCTGGCAGGTAGACTTGGAAAACTTGGATTCTCCTGTAAATTGACAGAAATTAATAATCTCCATGAAACACACCTTCAGTGAACCAGTATTCTCCTACAGAAGAACATACATCATAGAACCTCCAGGGCCATCTTTCTTCCATGGCACAGCTGTATTGGCAAAGCTGCCTGCTGAAGCCCTTTATTCTAGTAGGAGAGCTACAACCTAGCCAAATGTCTCAGTGCTCCAACTTTATCTCCTTGGCTCTGTCAGATGTGGCTGAGTGGAGAAAATGGGACCATTTTCAGAATGCACAATACTGACAACCAATGGTGACTGGAAAAGACCTACGGAGAGGCAGGGCAGTACCGGACGAGTGATTATCTCAGTGATTGACGTGAAAGTTAGGGCTCATTGGGAGGTGTAATTTGAGCTAACTATACACATTGCTGGGTTCTAACTGAGCAGTAAAGACCTGATGTTCTCAAGGATTGCTCAATGACTGCAGCAGGAATTGGAAAAGCAAACAGGGTGTTGGGATGTTTAAACAGGCAGATAGAAAATAGTGCTATGTTACATGTAAGTCAATTATAACCACTCAGCTGGAATATGACATTCAGTCCTGGTCAAAAAAGATAATTCAGAAAATAGAGTGGGCATATGAAGGGAGGCTGAGTAGAAAGACTTCCATATAAAGACTTAACATATTAGTTTAATTTGGAAAGGATTAAAGAGAAGAAATGATATAAATGTGTAAGTAGATACACACAGGGAAGATAGAGCACGCTCTCTTACGTACCTTTTGTTATTGTATAAATAAAAATGATAACTGAAAGAAAATAAAGAACAAAAATGTACTGTTGTAAGATACAAATTTTGTAAGCACAGACTATGTGTGAATCTCATTTTCACAGGCAGGATAGAATTGAAACCAAGATCTTAATACAGTTTTTAAATGAATTAGACATTTGCATGCTTCTTTCGACTTTGTATTATATCAAATAAAGATTTGGTAAGCAATATGCCTTTCAGGCTTAAGAGTTAAGAAGACACATCCCCAGTAGGCAGATTATTCCATAACTGTTCATTACTTTCCCCAAGGCATCTTGTCATGCGCGCTGTTTGAGACAGGCTACTGGAATAAACCGGTGTTACAACTTGTTAATAAAAGTACACTGTCCAGTATTTTGAATGCAATGTTTTTAATGACATTAGGCCTGGCTATGTTTAAGCACTTTTCAGACATTGTGACATAAGCTTTGAGAAACATACAGGCATTCCTATAAATTCTTGCCAGAGAAGACTTTCTGCTCTAGCTCATTCTCTGTATATCAGTGATACAGAAAACAGAGAATACAGACAAAAAGCTATACAATAAACAAGAAAAAGGTTTATCAGCCAAAGGAAATATGACTCAATATACAGTACAATGACTGGCTTGACTTTATAGTCCTTCCCATTTATGAATCTTCTCCAACTCAAAATTAATTTTGAACTCTAACAGAGGCTCTTAAATGTTTCCTAAATGCAAAGGTCATTTTTAAAAGGTTGTTGTTTTAGCACTTCTTTTTCTTTAAAATTAGGCTGGGAAAATAAAAATATTATTCACCTGAAACATCAAGGCAACCAAAACATTCAAAAACATCATCAAGCATTTAAGATACTTATGATTAATTAGCCAATCTATTAATGAGAGACTGAGGATCAGTCAGAAATATTTGAAGTGTGCTTAATTAATAGTTTATATGATCCCTTGGTTTTTTCTCTGTTGTTTGCCATTTCAGGCTGTGAAATCAAAGATTTACAAGCTTGCTACACTTTGCACATTGAATGCTGCAATTGCTCATGTGGACTGCTACACAAGAGCATAAACTTCTGTGGTCTGGGGCCCTTCACAGCAATAATCTCTCCTGTTACATGTCCATACTGAGGAAAATAAGGCCTATACCTTGTTCATGCTTCAATACTAGATGAAGTAAATAAAATATGCAATGAAACCCTGCCTTCCTGAAATCAGTTGAAGGACAGTTTTGTTGGTCACTTCAGTGGGATCAAGCTCAGAACAGAGGTACTCTAACCTATTACACTCTTGTCTCTAGTGATAGCCAACTGTAAAAGGACATAAAGTCAGAATAAGCCTGTCAGAACTTTTCTCCAGAATATTAGCAGCCACTGAGTTTGAGGTGTTACTCTCATATTTACTAGCTTTCATAGTTCTTTCTCCTTTAACTTGTCCAGTCTACCCTTATATTCATCTAAATTTTTATCATCCACGTACTTCTGAAGAAATATTCCCACAGCTACACATTGCATCGACATCTCCCTTGGCTTGCTACCTCCTAGGTTTCATTTGATACCCCCTAGTTCTTGTATTTGAAAAGATGGTGAATGACATAATGCTTTCTACTCTAGTACAACACAAAGCAAATTAAACATTTCACTCTTGCTTTTCTCTGATAGGGACAGACCAATGTGTAGTTCTGAAAGGAAAGATGAGATTTGTCCCACTGAATTTTAAGCTGAAATTTTCACTGCAATGGAGAATTTTGCCCTATTACTGATGATAGGACAGGGCCCTGTAAATTCCTTTTATTAAAAAGAAAAAGGTCTTAAGGCCTCCAAAGTACTTGTTTTAATTATAACACAGATCTTTTCTTTAGGGAGGAATGATAAAACAGGAAGTACATTTATTGAAGTGCATTAAGCATGGGCAGGAGTTCTGCTGCACCCAGGCCCTTAGCATTTGTTGCTGGTTTGCTGTGGGTAGCTCCTCTGTCAGCATACTTATTCTTGTTGACTGCTTACTTGGAGGTCCCTAATTGTCCTTAAGTTTTACAAAGACCAGAGAGGCAGATAACGCTCTCTTTAACATTTCATGCGGGTGTCCAAGGGAACAAATTTAAGTGTTGAAACACTTTAGATCAACACCTTTAATATCGAGGTGGTTGTATTCAGTTGATACCTTGTGCTAACATAAGCAGATCACCATCTGTGGGACCATGGCAGACGGTGGTAGGACAGTGGAGAAGGGAAAGAACAGGCTTGGGACAAAATTAAGCAGCAGTGCAAGTTCTCCAATGTGTGAGAAATAGCTATAAGTGCCATGCCATAATATTATGGCAGATATGAACTGGATGCAGATATCCACCCACACAAAATTCACAGGATGATGTTGGTTTTAGAACTTGAATGTTGTCTCTCAAAATTCAATGGGAGTCCTTCCACTGACTTTAATGAAAATTAAATGAGGCTACTGTTCAGCAAGATGGTTAAGAACAGGCCTAGTTTTCAGGCACATGAGTAACTAACTTCAGAGGGACCTGGTACATGTGTAAGTACCTTAGTGAATTGAGACTATACTGAATGATAGGCTGTCTGTTAGGACTAACTGGGATGTGAAGACCATAAAATCTGATGGAAATGGCAATATGAAAGTAGCAGACTTTAGTTTTATTAAATTTTTTGCTATACATGCTGCATTTGATTTCTTCATTTCCTTAAAAATCTGTCTTCTAGTACTCAAATGTATTGTGAAATGGTTAATATTAGTTTGACAGAATTAAATATGTTCTTAAAGGTCCAAAAGGAAGCAGGTTTCAAAACCAAAACACTTACAAATGATACAGAAGCTAGTCCTTGCTACACCAAAAAGGTAAATGCTGGGTTTTATATCAGGTTGGTTTGAATTGGTAAAAAATGTTGGAAAAGATATGCTTTGTAAAAAGTTAGTGCAGGGTGGTAGGGTGTTGTTTAGTGCCTGGTTTTATGCTGTCTGCACTCATTTCTGTTGTAACTAAACAATGGAATACAGTATCTGTAATTATTTAAATAGGCACATTTGCAGTTGTAATTCATTCTTTCACATGCAAAACTATTATTTAAAAAAGAAAGGGAAGAAATAAGCTCTTTATGGCTTTAAATTAAAAATGCCAGTTAGTATGATACAGCAATTTATAATTGTCAAAAAAAAAAAAGTTTTTTCTTTTGATTTTGCTGATCTTAAGTTGATTTAAAAGTATCAGCCAACTAGTAGCAGCAATGACATTTAAGACAGTAAGGGTGATTCTGTTATTCTGTCATTTTTTATTAAGAATTTATTTTTATTGGAAATACTTGTGCTAGTTGATTTAAAATGTTGGGACAAGAGGTCTTTCTCTTACCCTGTTCAACTCTTACTGGCCAGAGCTTTTAGACATTTCATCATAGCTGGGAAGCCTTCAGCTGTTAGCTTCTGTTAGAAGGCAACGATTTCTGTTCCGTCTCTTTTTTTATCTGTCAGGGCATGCTGGTGTATTAGTTTGAATGCTCTGGTTGTGCTTGTACCTGATCCTGTATTAGAGAAGCTTTGTTGCTCTAAAATGTATAATATTGTAGTGTTTGTTACAGAAATTCAAATGCTAGAAGCTTCTAGTTTTCTAGTTTCTAGTTTTACAGTGTAAAAAAATATTAGTGTAATTTTACGCAGTGACAGCAGTATAAAACTTGAATAGCACAGCAGTGATGCAACCCCTCCTCATAAATAAGTTTGTAAGAAATAGGTGCTGAGTAAAGGGGGGTTCATCCATTGTTTATTTAGTTCGGAGTAAAAATCTTTATTGACTTTAACATTCATAGGCAGTTATTAACCGTAGGTGATGTCAATTTCTGAGAGTTATTTTACAGAAAGCCTGGAATTAACATGTTTATTGTTAGGTCCTGTTTAATAGCAGTTTTATATTGTTTACTAACCATCTGGGCATCTGATTAGACACCATAACAATCATTTGGTATGAGCTTCTTTACTTGCGCTAACTGCGAGTTATAAAAGATAATGACTTGGAAGTGAAAACATACAACTCACATGGGTAGCACAAGCAATTGTTTTAGCTAGCCATGCCATTCTTTGTATTCTGATGCTTTGTGTTCAGAAGAGGAATATACCCTCAAAGTCTCGTACTCTACAAAGAACCTGATGTACGGTGTGTCAGGGTTTGCTCGGCTTTGTACACTCTGCATGGCCGAATCTGCAAGAACAAGACAAAGATAAAACCTTTTTTCTCCTGAGCATTTTGTGTTCATAGAGACTAATAGCCAATTAAGAAAAAAGGAAATATTTGATAGCTAAAATCCAGTAATATTATCTGTCCCAAGTCAATTTGACATTTAATATGTTTTTCCTCTTCAGCAATTTTACTGCAAGGGGCAATTTAAGCATTTAAAGAGAGGGACTGAACTGTTTCCATCTTGCATAGTTGTTTTTTTCTACATAGACGGTGTTTTATCATTACAGCAGTGACGTTTATTTACGTACATAGAAGCTCCATAAAGAAGATTCATTTTTATAGTAAGGGCTTTATTAAGACTGATAATGACCTCCTGAAGAATTATTATTATTTTAAATAATTTAAGGCTATCGAATTGTTGGATTCTTCTTTCCAGAACTATGAATAAAAAAGAGGGGAAAGCAGTTATACCTTTTTGTATGTGCATATGTTTTGGTAGATTAATGCAGGATTATTGAATAGCTTGGTAAATTCAATAAGAATACCTAAGCTGTCAGAAGCATATCTAAGCTGTTAGCAACAATAATGACGTAGACTCATGAACAATCAATAACTACTGAAAGTTTTGATTTTTAGTTAAATAGTTTCTCTGAATCATTGCAAATCCTTGTGTGGCCAGTAGTCATAATAAGTTGGTTTGTTTCTTTTTTTTTTTTTTGATGGGCCAGTATGCTGAAAGGGAAAATAAATGTCAGTAATTGATGATTTTTTGTAGCAGTTAAATAATTACTTTTGACTGTTCCTGAGATAGTAATTTTTTTTGAAGTGTTACATATAAATACAAGTCACTTTTCAAAGCAAAAGCAGCAAATGGTAAACACTGGGTTAGAATTAATAGCTGTAGTTGGTGACAATCAAAAACTGCTCATTTTGAAGTCCATAAGTCTGCAGGCATCTTTACTTTGTCTGATATTACTGTTCATACCATCTTTTATAGCTAATGACTGGCAAAGAGAAGCCGTCTTTTTACTCAGTCCCCCTCCCTTTCAGCTGGTAAATACATGGTAAATACAAAACTGAGCTGAGCTATTTATTATGTACTTTTGCCAGTTGAAACAGTGAATGTACCTATTTAGGTACCTCAACAGAACACATTACTGGCATTTAAGGCATTCATTAGGTTGTGATAAATAACTGGTTTTATCTGTCAGGTATGGAAAATCACTGCTTTTTAAATCTTTTTTATAGCTCACCAAAAAATTGTTTGTCACATGAAGTCTTCCTTTGATTGAACGATAATCCAGAGAAGACCATAACATGGCTTTTTTTTTGTTAACAGATTTTTTTTGTTTGTTTCAAAAAGCAATTACAACTTATCATGGTGAAAACAAATTGGAATTACTAACAGAACAAAAATACCAGCAGACACAAAATGCGTAGAACCCGACCTGTAGTATTATGGAAGCAGGGAGGGTGCATGAGAGGAAGGGTCACTGCACGCTGCTCCTGTTCTTAGACTGTTCTCTCAGCATCAGCCACAGGCCACTGTCCAAACAGGGATAACAAGATAGGCAGACTTTGGTCTAGGTATAGTATAATTTTGTCTAGTTATGCCTTATTTACTATGGGCCTGAAGAAAATCTCAGGGAAATTATTGGAAAGGTCATTGGGGAAAAAGAAAATTACACCTTCTCCTCTTAATGCTCCACAGAGGTCATCATAATCTTTGGCAGGAATTTGTTTTACAGGTGAGTGCCTCTAAACAGGAGACTTTCTTGAAATCCCTCCCTGAAATATCTATCATCTCCATTAGCTTTTGTGGATTCTGTAAATATTCTTCAGCTCCTATCCCCTTATTAGACTATAATTATTAAGTTAGAGATTACAAAAATTAAAATGTATCTTTTGCCCTGTGCATAGGTAGAAATGTCTCCATTACTGTTTAGTTACAGACCTAGAATTCCCCAGTCACCTTCTTCCATACAGACAAGGATGTGACGTACCCTGTTTTACTATTGAGCATTCTCAGTCATCTCTGAAAGTGTTCCCTACCTTAAATCAGGCCTGCCTCTCCTCAGGCTTTCTTACAGTCAAGATGGTTTTTAATTGGTTAAAATCCTCTTGGCTCCTGTGGTTTGCATTGCAAAAAATATTGCATGTGGAGTTCCCTGGTTTAATAGTTCAGGTCTGGTTTACAAAAGCACCTCTGCTGTTACCCATTACAGACTGAAAAAGAAAATGTACTCAGCTAAATCTCTGTAAATATAATGATAAAGTAATTCATATATATATAATCCATGAGCTGGAAATGCTGGCTTCCATCCTGCAAATACAGATGTCTTTTCAGATGCATGCCTTTTGTTTGTTATGCTTCAGTGATTGCATTCCTGTTGCAAAATATTTCTTCATCCTGGGACAGTGAAAAAGACTGAGTGCTTCTGTCTAATTTTCTATCAGGTATAAATGAATTATTTTGAGCATCTTCTTTTGATTCTATCACTTGTGCTTATTAATGCTGAGTTATGAGAATAGACCCTGGGAACAAGACATTTGCAGCCTCCCTGTCTTTGCCACTTGTGACAAAGGGATTTGCAGGTTCCCTTCTAAATCACTTATTTTGATAAAGCAGGATTGGCAAATATTTTGTTTCTCTCTGGATTTTGAAGGACAGATCCTCATGCATATTCAGCGTTACTCGATGGCTTTGTGAGATACAGAATGGCCAGGGTACTGTTTCCCCCCGTACTAAGGAAAATCCTTGCCGCAGGAGCAATGGAGAGAACACATTGAGTTCTGCCCTAGAGGACTCTTGCAGGTCCTGGCACGTCTCAAGGAAAGGAAAGAGTGTTAATAGGGCCAGAGCTGTAATGGTTAAGTCCTCTGCAGTTTTTGTGGGCCTGCTGATAGAGTAGTGTAAGCCCTACCTGAAAAAAATTCCTCTTTTCTACCCAGGTTTATACAGAGGTTAACCACAGCTTTATGCCAAGCCCCCGGCCCCCAGAGGACAGTGATATCTCACAGGCAGACGTGCTTTCATTTCCTCTGGGGTGCTGAACATTTTGCTCTAATTAGTGAACAGAAGCTTAACTCAAAACAGCAAAACACTTTTATTTATATATGGTTTTATATATGTTTTGTCAGTATTTCATCAAAACTTACATTCTCGGTCATGCATGAGAATCCTATTGTACCAGGTAGTATATAAACACGGCGTGAAAATATTGCCCTTGCTAGAAGAGGTTATAAAACAAGAGATAGCAGGTTGCTACAGCCAGATGGGAAAGTGGGTTGAAACAACGAGACAGAGCTGCTCAGCTGAAGAGGCAGCATTACCAGCCTACCAGCAACTTAATCACTGTCAGGCAGTGGAAAGTTTCAAGGAGGGATTTGAAGGAGGTTAAAGAGGAGTCCCTGTGGATGCTTACAGGGAACTCCTATTAGACATTAAAGGCAACTTTGAAGACTTTGTATGTTTGAAAATACAGCTAGTAGCAAGGCAAGTGTCATAGTTTCATCAGGGACAGAAACTGTAACAAATGACAAAAATATATAGGAAAGGAATAGTCTGTATAGTGCTTTGAAAATTGAATGAAGACAAGTCAATTAAAGTTTATGCTTAAATGGGCTGTATTGTGGTGGTATGATCAACACAGTGCCCTGGGAAAAGGCAAATATCTACCCTAGTAGATATTTGAAGGATATAATTGGCTTTGTTAAAGCAAGACTTTAGTGCCTTGCTGGATAGCTCTTTATAGTTGTGAAAAGGGTCTGTGCTAAATCATGAGTGAAATGTAGGAAGAAGTACTCATACAACTTTTTTTTACAAGTGCAGTTCAAAAAATTGTTCTTTTTTCTGTTTTCCTTCAAACATCAGTTATTTTCCTGTGTTACTTAAAAACATCAAATTAATGTATTTAGGTTTTTCCCTCTTATTTGTACTCCATGATGACTAAGGCTATAACAGAGACTTTCTTATCATTCAGCTATTCCTACAAGATCAGCATGAATACCTTCATAGAGCTGTTTTCCACATACTTTATAGGAGGAGTAGTTTTCTGGCGTACTACTTTCCACTGAGGTATGACTCTCTGCCTGAGGTAAACAAATTGTGTTGAATTTAGCAAATTGTTTTGACTAAAAGGATTTGGAAAAGTGAAAACATCAAAATAAAAACTTCTCTAGATCTCTAGAAAAAAGCATTCCCATTTCTCATCTCTAAATACTTTTTTCTGAAGTCAGTCTTTATTTCTCAAGTATTTAACAAGAAAGTGAATTTCAGATTAAATCAAATGAAATATTTTCTTGACCTGAAGCACCTTTGCTCTATACTTTTGTTTAATTGTAACAACTTTTTGGCCTAGTTTGTTCATCAGGTCTAATAGTAAGGGCTTTTTTTATTTTCAAAATTTATTATAAAATAGAGTATTGATCTGTCAAACATGATAGTGTGATGGTGGCTCAAATTTACACTGCATGCAGAATTGCTACATATATTGTCTAGATTCCTACTGTACCAAATATCTTTGGATACTACACATTAGGACAGATGAGTATAATAGTTCTGTAATTTTCATATGCTCCTTTAGCCTAAACTTTATGTACATACTGGATTTTGGGTGACCTGGACCTTGTATAAAGCAATGAAAAGCACTTGTATCTCAACTGTTTATTTTTATCTTCTTGTCTGTCTATCATGAGAACTCTTATGCTACCCTCAACAGTAAGAGTGCTTCATAGTTTTTAATCTTTAATTCACCACCATATG
This sequence comes from Pelecanus crispus, assembly GCF_030463565.1. Taxonomy (NCBI): domain Eukaryota; kingdom Metazoa; phylum Chordata; class Aves; order Pelecaniformes; family Pelecanidae; genus Pelecanus; species Pelecanus crispus. Next base: position 73,171,547 of record NC_134645.1, on the reverse strand, counting down.
GGATATCTATTAGCCAAAACTGTCAACGGAAAAAGTGTAAATTTATTACAGGACTAGTTTTGTAATCATGAAATGTATTTAAGAAAATCTGGCAAGGGTGCACAAATTTATTTTTATAGAACTAAGGGATTTTGTAAATGGTATGAAAAAATTGAAGCAGTATAGGCCTGAGTACCATTTCTCATGTGTAGCCCACATACTACTAATAACTATGCAAAAAATGTTTCACTCATGATGCAAGTCCACCTCACAGCTCTGCAACAAGAAAATAAGCACTGCTCTCTGTCTTTGTTTTTATAGCAGCCACATTAATTCTAAATTATGCTCTCGTGCCAAATACTAAATTGCTGTGAAAGTTCTTTGCAATAGCAGCATCACCCTCGTTGCTGTTTTCTGCTATCTGTGAAGATGGTTCTGCATCTTCTAAGCAGTGCACATGTGTAGAGTTGATGTAGTGGGAATAAGGAATGCCATGTCTGATTCATTAGTTGCAATTACTTATCATTATTCATTATTTATTTTGATTTATAATGGATAAAAAGAACCTACCCAGGGCCATTTTAGCATGAATGATAAATGGAGTCTCATAAAACGATTAAACTGGCAACTACTGCTTGTCTCTTAAGTGGACAATAATTAATGTAAGATTGAGAAATTTCCAACAAATGCTTGCCTCAGTCTTTTTTATGCAACTCTAATTACAAAACCTGACCAATCTTCCCCAAAGCTAGGAAACCTCCAGAAAATTTTTAGCAAATGATGAAGAAACAAATTAAGGCCTCGTGTAAAATCAGGCACTTTTCTCATCACAATCAACAAAACTTATTCTTCAATGTCAGCAGTCAAGTCAGTCCAGAGTCTGCAGGGGACTAAAAACCTGTCATGGAAAGGTTTGAGTGACAAAAACTTTTGGTTTTGTTGGAAGATCTAGAACCTCTTCTACAAAGTGGAAACAGTCTTTCATGATACTAATGTAGTAGAGGTACACTTTGAATAACTGAAATTCCTCACCAAAACCAGGAAAGGATGTCAGCTGTTAGGATGTCAGGACATTGGTAAATACAGTAATATTGTATACCAATTAATTCAATATTTCCTAAAGCAGTTATATTGAAAAGTACCATACATATACATATATATACTAGTATTTTTAAACAACCTTATATCAGAATTATACTGGAAAGGGTAAGTATGTCCATAGTTCACATACTTTCACTGTTTCTATTGCTGTTGATCATTTAGGTGCTACTGTATTTCAATTTCTATCTGCCTAGTAATGCTATTAATTTTGCTGTCCTGTGTAAAAGGAATCCTGGTACCTAGAAAAGCCTTGCAAATACAAACACATGCAAACATAATTGGGCTTGCAGTCACCAAGAAAGCAATTCTAAATATCTTAAGTTCAAAGATAAAAAGTTTAATTTACCTAGCATTATGCAAGTGTTCTTTCTCTCTTAGGAGAAAGAAGAATTTCTTGAAAAGGGCTGCCTGCCTGTCCTGTGGCAGGCATATCCTTATAATATGCTTGAAGGAAATTAGCTGTCTATTGTTGGTTGCAGTGATTTGGGAGCACAGCAGCTCTCTGTATTGTGACTCTCAATACATATAAATGTGAAGCAGGATTTATCCTTGGCAGACAGTCTCCAATGAAGCCAGGCCTCAGTATTTTGTGAAATCGTAAAAGCTGGAGGTCTTCATGTCTGTGCCTTGAAGAGAAATGAAATTTAGTGACCAGTCACATGAGACATTCCTTTAGTAAGTTGAAGTCAGTATAGTTATAAGTAACAGGATATGGGTATTTTTGGTCAGTAAATCTTGGAAGGGACAACATATCCCCTGGTGCCTTCCTGAGTCTTTCTGTTGCCCAATGTGGTCTTCAAATGAGAACAGTAGGGGCACCCCTCAGCTTGTGGGAACACCATGAGTCCTTCTCTGGCAGTCACACAACAAAAAATGGTATCTTGTTAATCAGAATTATCTGTCAATGTATACACATCACCTATATGACAGGCCATTGAAAGGATTCTACTGAGCCACGTAGGAAGGCAGTATGTCTCAAGCATCCTAGTGAATATATGTAAGTATAATACTAGTTGTTCTATCAGCTGTAGAGCTAGTGAGAGTGCCTGGTTTCCTGCAGACTTTTGTCCTTTAATCTCTCAGATCTGTCTTCCATGGCAATAACATCTGTTCCTTCCTGGGTCTGTCTGTGACACCCCTGCAGATAAAGCATTTTGTCATTAGTCTGCAACTAGATACGTGCAGATTGCCTGGCCCAGCTGCCTTCAGATGGGGTGCGTAGCTGTTATATTCTGCCTACCTTCCTGAGGAAATTGTATCTCAGGGTGTAGCTGTGTCTACAGTTATCTGTTAACCTCCCCTTTTTCTTTTCTCCAATTTTATAAAATCTTTTAGGAAGTCAAATTCTCTTTGAGCCTTCTACACTTTTGCTAAATCTACCTGAAATTGGTCCACTGGCTCAAAAGTTATTTGAGGGATGACGGGGAAAGACAAGAAGATAGCATAAGCCTTCTGTTCTGAGACATTTTAAAATTAAACCTATTTCTTAAAAGTCTAACTTTAAATATATATCTGAAATATCTTAAACTTACATGATAAAATGTGGTAATATTTATATCTATGATCGATAAAAGGAAAATAATCTGTATTCAGTACATTCACAAATATGTGTAGGATCCATTGTATATTATTTATTTAGTCTGCAGTCTTCACCATATTAATCCTATAAGTAAATTTCTGAAGCTCACTTTCCCAACAGGAGGAGCACAATATTTGAAAATAATTTTTTAAGCAATGTCTTGCTTGGATGTTTTCATTACCATTTATTGACAAAC